>NC_089647.1:44113700-44852450 GCF_037042795.1 Molothrus aeneus
AACACTTTTTGGTCCCTTTTGATGACAGATCATGTGCACATGCATTCTTGGCTACTTCTGCTTAAGTTCCAGGGAGCCTGAGTATGCATGTGAGCAAGGGGACACTTTAAAAATGAAACTCACCAGGGGAAACACTGACTGAAGGATTGCAGCTTTATGCTACAACCACACTTTGAGGGGCTAGCTGAAGTGTACTGACCGGGTTTTCAGTAACTGTAAAATTCAAAGCACTTGGGAAAATGGACAAAAGAAAACGGTTAACAGCTGTAGTGGGATTGATATTCCTCCACATCTCCCCATAATTGTATCAGTAAGCAAAACAGATGACCAGGTATAATGTACCTATTCTGCAGAGCTCACAATTAAGAGATTCGCTGAAGTGTGTTAAACAGCCTTTGCTTGGTTTCTGATCACTTCAGTGTCAGTAATATACATAGTTTGTTGCAGTAACTTTCAATACCTCAGTGCTTTACTTGAGAAAGCTCATGAACAACACCAGTTAAAACTGGTTTATTTTATAGTTGACTAGAGAGAGAGAGGTGCCTGGAGAAGGAAAGGCCATTTCTTTGTATGTAATTCTGGGCTTTTTTCTACACTGAAGGCATTAATTGTAGATGGGCAATGTCAAGGACTTTAAAGAAAACACCTTTTTTTCTTTACAAAAGTTAATATTTGAATACAATTTTTAAAAACCTAAAAATTGTCACATCTCTTTCTGTTTTTTTCATATGGGAAGCAAGAGCTTTCCCAAACACATTACTTTCTGGTGAGGAAAAAGCTACTGATAGACTATTTAAAAGTTTAAATCCTCTAAGTAACTTAAGATTTTAGTAACATAAAAATTATGTTTAAATTATGGGGGTTTTTAATTCTGACTTCTTTGTGTTAAGGAAATTTATCAAGTCATACCTGAATGACAGAAGTATCAGTTGGCTCCAACACAGACTTGAACAAGTTATTGCACACTTGGTTTAGAATGTTCAGGCTTTAACAATGACCATAATTCAGCCATGATGTGGGAAGCTCCCTCTGTGTCTTGCATTTCAGTATTCCTGTTTAAGAGTGTGTTGACTCTATCCTGTCACAGCACTAACCTTGCAAAGCAGGATCACAGAATGGTTTAGGTTGAAAGAAACATTTAAAGATTATCTAGTTTCAAGCCCCTGCTGTGGGCAGGGACACCTTCCATTATCAGGTTGCTCAGAGCCCCATCAAATCTGACTTTTAACATTTCCAGGGATGGTCATCCACAGCTTCTCTGGGCAACCTGTTCCAGTATCCCAACATCCTCAACATTTTTTTTCTCCTTCTCTACCCTTTCTCAGTTTAAAGCCATTATTCCTTGTCCTGCCACCACAGGCCTTAGTAAAAAGTCTGTCCCCATATTTCTTTTAAGACCCCTTTAAATATTGAAAGGCCACAACATTTCCCCAGAGTCTTCTCTTCTCCAGGCTGAACTACTTCAACCCTCTCAGCCTGTCTTCGCTGGAGAAGTGCTTCAGCTCTCTTTTCATCTTCATGGTCCTCCTCTGGGCCCTCTCCAACAGGGCCAAGTCCTTACACTGGATGCTCCAGAACTGGACACACAACTCTGGAGTATCAGGAGGGCAGAGTAGAGCAGATCAGATAGGGTTTCTATGATGGCACTTTTAATTAGTCAAAGCTTTAAGATAGATCTGCTTAAATATTTCCTCTAGTGTGTCTAGAAAAGAAAAAAAATTAATTCAGCCTTTTGAATAAGCCTGATAGTACTGTAATTTAAACTAAACCGATTTTCATTTAAGCAGATCAAATGAAATGCAGTAAGTTTAAAAAACCCAAACAAACCCCAGACAAACATGCCTCTTTCCTTTGTGCCCCCTAAAAACCACAGCTAATAATAAAAATACAACAGGTTTCTTGTCAGTTCTGTCAACTTCATTCCTGCAGACAGGCCAGTGTTTCCAGCCTGAGTAAGCTCTGAATGGGAGCAAAATTCTGCCCCTGTGGTTCCAAGTACACTCTCTCTCTTCAGAACCTCTGAAGTCTGATCAGTTGCTTTCTGCTCCTTCTTGCTGCTCCTTGTCTTGGCAGGACATGCTCCCATCTCCTTCTTCTGCCTTTCTCCTCTGCCGCACTCTCAAAACTTTCCAAGTTCCTCCCAAAGGAAAGGAACAACTCCTTCTGCTCCCAAGGAACCCACTGACACAGTTTTCTTAATAATGAACACTGTTGTAGTTGGTAAAAGAGCAAAGACTCTAAGGAAAGATGTTTCAGGGCACACTGTGATTCAGTATGCAGCTGTCCTGCATTAGTACTGGAGTATCTTTCTGTGACAATCTCTACATCAGTGCTGTCTTGCAAACAATAGCCCTGCAGTTCTTTCTTTTGCTATTGATGTTACATCTGGGTTCCCATCCTCTGATTTTGGATTTGGGAAGGGTTTTTTTGTTTGTTTCTTTGTTGGGGGTGGGTGTGTGATTTTTAGTCTTCTCTCTGCCATCTGGCTTTGGAAATTACTAGGGTTTTTTTCCCAAGTTCCTTCTGTCATCCATGACCATACAGTCATAAACTATACTTTCTAGTTCTAAAATTACCAAATTTTAATATTTCACCATCTAAGTTTCCAATAGGAATACTGGTTTCAGTTAGCAGTACCAGATACAGTTCAATTCCTGCTCTCAATTTTAGACTAGCCCTTGACTTCTTAATTGCATCCAGTAGAGACAAAATAGGTAAAATGCTAGGATAGTATACCTGCACTTCACAGTCTGCACACAGGCTTTGTCTTCCTGTAGAAATTTATCAAAATTTTCTATTTCGGCATTGTTTTTCCAGAATAAGTATATCCACATGGAGTTTATACCAAAATAAATATTCTGGAGTGCTTATTTCCCTCAGTTCTCAAATATGGACAAGTTGTTAAATACTTCCAGCCAAGAATCTGGGAACATCTGTGGAGTTCATTCCCTGTACAAATTTTTCTCCCTGCTTCTCACAGCATTTAGTTTTTACTGCAACCTTCATATGTTGGAATGTTTGAGGGGTGGTGGGGGTGGTGGGGAAGCTGGGGTCTTTTGTTTTTGTTTGTTTGATTGGGGTTTTTTACTGCATTAGCCTTCCCTTTTCATGTTTCACTCTAAAAAAGACAGGTAATAGTGTAAAAGTTCACAGAGCCTCCTTGGCACTGCTGTGTACACACATTACTGTTTATTTCCGTTCAGTGAGCTTAATGACTGAGAACGGGGCTGATGGGCTGTGCTGAGAAGCAGCGATGAGAGGTGCAAATGCTGCAGGGGCCTTACTGCCTTTGACTTCAGGCATCCACATCTGGGCTAACCATCCTAAATGTCTTTTGCAGTCATGGGAGAAATAGGCATCTTTAGGGTGGAAACCTATTTTGAATGTCTGCTTTTAGTGTGGGATTACTTACAAACTACTCACTTGGAATTTTACAGGAGTTAATCATATGTTTAAATTGTAGTTATTATGTTATATTTTGGGAGGAAGGTCCTAGGGTGTAAATGCCAAGAAGGCACTATCACACAGGAACTGCTTCCCTTGGGTGGACAGAAGCTGAGCTGCTGTCAGACTTGTTGTCAGTCATTCAACAGTTGGGAGAGTCTGGACAGGCTTCCTGAAGGGTCGGTATATGCTACTTCACTGGGCTGTGAAAAGGATATTTAATCCAAAATTCAGAGAACATATTTTAGGCTTGAGGATTTCCCAAAGCAAATAAAAAACTGTGAGAAATTCTGGTCCCAGACTGAATTGCTCCAAGACCAGTCCTAGTTTCACACTAGGCTCAATGCTTTCCTGTCTGACTCCTGTGGGTTTTGATTTAAGAGTTCTTCCTTTTTCTGTTGGCACAAATCTTGAAAGTTCTTTCACTTCTTTGGTATCATTCCAACTTTGCCAGACTTCATGATATTTTTCTGGTGAAAAATGAGCAAAGAATTTATAGTAATTGACCTGAAGACATGATGTGTGTTTTAATCAGATCCTGAATTCATATTTTGAAGTAAGATGCAGAGATACTTTATTAATAGCTGAGTGCTT
The DNA here is from genome assembly GCF_037042795.1 of Molothrus aeneus. Taxonomy (NCBI): domain Eukaryota; kingdom Metazoa; phylum Chordata; class Aves; order Passeriformes; family Icteridae; genus Molothrus; species Molothrus aeneus. The sequence goes on from NC_089647.1 coordinate 44,117,739, forward strand.
TAAACATCAAGTTCTTGTACCTACCTATCAAAAAGTTCCTCACTGAGGTGTCCTGTCTTATAATTGATAAGATGTATGCATAAGAAATCTGGTGTTTTGCCAGAAGATCTAATCTGCCATGTCATACAAAGGTATTGCTTTGATAAACTGTTAAAATTTTCAAATAACACTCAAAAAAACACAGCTGGGAGATGTTTATGGTACCTTCCCCTATGCAAGAGAGCTGACTTTTAAACACAGCTTTTAAAATATTTACCTTCACCTTTATCTTGCATTTAACACTCAACAGCAAATTAAATTTTGCTGTGAAATACAGTTCTGTGCCAAAAATTCAAAATCCAAGATCCATAGGGTGAATAGTTCTTTTTATAGATTCCCCCACTTCTCCCTTTTGAGTCTTTACAATAATAAAATGCTTGTGGGATTTACAAGATGTTAATAGGCAGAGGCTACTTTGAACTCATGCAAGGAGGGCTGTGTTGCCTGTTTTTTCAGCTGTACTTTACAAAGGAACATCTGAACTATTTTTAGGCACATTCCTTGTATAAATTTTATCTGAAGAAAAATAATTTACTGAGATATTCTATTTGAATTTCACAGAACTCTTGTTTTATATAAACATTGGATTTAACCCTGATTTTAAGGACAATTTTTTGTGTTGAAAAACAACCTTTAGTAGTTAAACTAGACTTACTACACTGTAACATTCTTCTACTGTTTTAGTAACAAGCTGAGTTTAATTTTCAATCATTTTCTCTAATATATATTACTAAATTAGTTTTTTTGTTCTGTTCTTTCCAAACCTTTTCCACTGTCGTGCAGCGCATTAAATCTGGCAGAGAGGGCAGTGCACGGAGCCGCAAAGAGGGAAGTGGTGGTAAGTAGTCAAGGCCTCTGCTTAAATATCAGTTTTGACAGGACCCTGAAGGAAACAGATTTTCTGAAAGTGTTTCTAAAGCCTCCTTTCATCCTGAAACACACAAAAATATGCACTGAGTAATATGTAAGGGCTTCAGCAACTTTGTTTCATACTTTTTGATTTTCTCAGTGCAACTGGTACAGTAGCATGGATTTGGTTCCACATTTATGTTTTATATACAGGCCTTATTGTATTCCTAAAGCTAAATTTCTGATTGTTTTCAGTACTGTGGACATGAATGTTTTTATCCCATTAACTTGGTATTTGAACATTTTTAACTTAGGAATATTTACTAAAAGGAATCATTTGTTATAACAAAACAGAACACATAAGCCATGGAAAATAGGAATTCATTGTTTCTTTATTTAACATGAAGGAAAACGAATTTTGTGGCCACCGTGTAATCTGCTATGATAGGCGTTTGTTACAAGTCCAGCAGATTGTTCTGTGCAGCCAACCCTGTATTAAGGATAACATACCCTTTACTATCTTTGAGCTCATCCTTCCCCTTATCTCTGGGTAGCAGAACTGAAGTTCTAGAGTCTTTCCTAGAAGAAATCTTCCTCTCTGAACACTCAGTCTCCTTGCTTCTATAAATTTGCAGTCCCGATTTCCATAAATGTAAAACTCCTGCAATGGAAGTCAGGAAACTGCCCTGTATTGTCTTTTCTGCACTAGGTAGCCTGCATGTTGCAGGGCGAATGATTTTTCCCTCCCATTATTAAATCCATGAAATTAGTAATGTAAACCTAACAGTCCCCCACTGCTGCTCTAAGGAAACTAGGAGACTTCAGGCTACTTCAACCACCTGCAAAAAAAAACAAAAAAAAAACCAAAAAGCCAAAAAAACAAACCAAAACAAACAATTAAAAAAAACCAAAACAAAAACAAAACAAACCAAAAACAAAAAAAACCCCAACCAACCAAACCCCCATATTTTAACCCAAAAAGGAAATGGTTTATTTGTATCCTGCTTTTGGTTTATCTTGATATCAATGGGTTTCATTAGAAGATATCCTCAGTAAATTCTTGCCTCTCTTCCCTTCCTTTTACAGAGAAATATTTTATGATGGTTTTTTTTTTCTTATTTGGTAATTTTATTTCTCCACCTACATAGCAGATATTTTACTACACTTACCAAATTCTGTAGGGTCAGGAAAAGTCATGGCACTTACTAATGTAATCTGAAGAGGACTTTAGAATGCTGTTACATTTATGAAGACTGCTTCCCTGGATTTTCTGAGGCCTAAGAGTGAGTGTTAGGTGCTTGAGAGAGATCTTTTCTAGCTCAGTAATTTCACTAGAGAAGCTTTTAAGTAATTTCTTGATGTGTGGAAGAAACAACCATTCACCTAGGATTGAATTTTACCTGTTCTGGGCCTCAGGCCAAAGTAATTCTTTATTTAAGTAGCAGAGCAGGGTGGAAGAGGATGGAGAGTTTCTGGGCCCTCCTTTGTTACATAAACCCTGTGATCTGGCAGCCAGCTGGAGGTGCCAACAAAACAGCACTGTGAGACAGGATTGGTCCCTGTTCTCTGGGATTAAGAGGAATCCACTTCAGCATCCAGCAAGAAGAAATGAAGAGCAGCATTGGTAACTGGCAAGGGTATTTACAGCTGTGCAAAACTTTGCACCAGGTGTGTAGGGAAATGACACAAAGGGTCTCTTCCAGCTCTGTTTTGTAATTATCCCCACCCTCATTCATGAAAAAGGGGCATGTTTCAGGAGGGAGAGAGTAATTTAGCAAAAGAAGGTATACCTAATGCTTATGCTGAAAGGATGCTAAGACAACACAAATCCCACAAACTACCAGTTTGTCAGTATTTCTTTTAAAGACACAAGTATCTATGGAAAGTTGTCTTCCTTTTTTAATTTTTTCCTTTTTTTTTAATTTTAAAACAATAAGAAAGGGGATGAGAGGTTAAGAAGGATAAGTGTTGACCTAGAATTTGCCCTATCAGTAATTCTTAGATTGTTGAGTTTAAGATATTATATCAAATATATGAAAGAGTTGAAAAAAACACAGTTTGGGAACAAGTCCGTGTAAGAGTATGTTTGAGAAGTCTTCATTATACAAATTCAGTGCCAGAGATCCAGCCTTTCTGGAAATGACTTGGCAAACAAGCAAAGGTACAAAGAAGGTCCTGTACTGAGCCTAGAGTTAACTTCCTGCTGGGATTCTTAATTAAAAGTTGTGGTGAGCTGCACTACTTACATGTATTTTTAGAATGAGTCAAAGGCACTGGGCACATTTTAACTGGTAATGTTGGCTCTAGGGAGCCTTATCAGTGAAGAACCTGGACACTCACAGCATCAGATGTTAAGGACTGGGCTGTATTTTGTCCACATTGTACTGAGGATGACTAATAGACACCTGAACACCCAAACATTTTATTTTGTCCAAAGCTTGGCTTTGTTCACCTGGGTTATGAGCTGTAATTTGCAGTTTTATAAATTCCTGTGCATGGCCTGTGTGAAGATACATATGAAATATAAACATGGGTTATTTTATTTCATAATATTAGTATGCTTTTGATAATTGACTTCAAAAGGAGAGAAAAAAATATAAATGTATACATTTTAAGGTTAGTCTTTTCCAGTGGTGTTGCCAAGACCAAAAAGGTTCATTTTCCTATACTGTATGAGGGATTTGCCATCATTACTGAACCCAGTGAAGCATGGAATCCTCCTTAGTTTAGTACTTACTAGCTAAATCAAAGTACTTACTAGCTAACTGAAGTCTTATGCATTCCAAATATTTTAAGTATGATGCCTGTTTTCTTTCTTTCCTCTTAGCAGCTCACTGTCCTCATACTTGTCAGCATTCCTATGAGATTTTTCCCCCTCCAAATATTTTGTCCCCATACAGTTATTTGTATTAAGAGTATTAATAATTCAGGTTTCCTTGTTTTAGGAAATATGATCTAAAATTGCTTTTAAAGAGGAAGCTAAGAAGAAAGAGAACTAAGCCAGCAAGGTTTGTACTTCATAGGGCATCCAGTACTTTGCCAATATAAATTAAAACAGAAAGGTGAGATGCACCACAGCACAATTTCAGCAATATAATTGATGTGTGCATGAATGGTAGACAGAATGGAACAGAGAGATCAAGAAAACTGACGTCTATATATCAATGTCAGTTAAAGTCTGCTCTTGTCCTGAGAGAGAGATAAGCATTAAATCTAAAATCCCTACCCAAAATTGAACACATTTGTCACTCACTATAAAAAGGGAAATTTTCTTCTCCCCACAATTATCAGATTTATGGTTTTCAATCTTACTTGGGTTATGTTGGAAGCAAATGACATTGATACAGTCCTGTTAATTTTTTTTTTTTTTTAATTTTAAAAAGGAGAAAAAACCCCAAAACCACAATACCATGAAACCTTGAAGGGAGCTAACAGTAACATCTGAGTTTAGGCAGTTCTCAAAGATTTTCTTTCCAATAATCTTTTCTTGTTTTCATACTCACTTTTTTGTGTTTTGCAGATACATGATTGTAATATCCAGAACTTAGCAGTTGGTGCACTGTGGTTTTTACCAGCATAAGGAATTTTTCCTGATTGATAGCATAATGCCTTTATAAGTGTAGATAATGCAAAGTATGACATTAAGGAGTCCATTCCCGTGGCAGTGTTTACTTGGTCTCTGCATTTGCCCAGCTCACTGAATGGGGAGTTCTGTGCTGGATGAGAGGAGCCGTGCAGTCTCGGACAGGAGCCCACAGAAGCAGTGTTGAATTCAGAAGAGGAAAGGCTGAGTACTTTGCATTCTCCTTGTTACCTAGGCCTGTCAGGATGGATTTGTAAAATAAACCACATGGGAATAATTTAGGTGTCTTTTCCCTTTTTCATTTCACTGGTGACTTTGTCAGTTTGTCCATCCCCAAAGATTTCCCATATTCAAACACCCTTTGCCATCCCAGAGGGATCTCCTTATATATTATGGAAGTATGTTTTAGATGTTTGAGCTGTAGGCATCCCAGATAATCCTGACTGTGATAAAGATGATATTTTCTTGTTACTCTTCAGCCAGGACATGGCAATCATTTATATTTGCTAGGCTTTGTGTGCCTGTTGATGCCTCATTAATTACAAGTCTTTTTGGGAGGGTTCCATTGGCTGTGTGTGAAGAATAGTAAAAAGTTTTCTTAATTAATAGGGAAGGGAAAATCTGTTGAAATGAAGAGAACATCTTAATCTGTTTTCTGCTCTGAACTCACCTAAGGAGTGAGCTGAACTGACACACCACAAACAATTTTCATTCAACAGAATTTCAAATCAAAATGAACAGCAGCCAAGTTATAAATTGCATCTACTTCCCATGCTGTTTCACAGTTTTAATATATTCTTCTGCCTTCTGCACTGAACTTACTCTTCTCTTTGGTCAAACCAATGCCAATTCTTCTCCAAAGATGGTGTTTCCATCCCAAATATGAGAGATACACCGAGCTGCACTTTAAACACATTCTGGATTTATTGGAGAGTTAGCCCACTGTGCTCTTTGTTTCATAAAGATTTTACAGAGGAGGTAGATTACCAAACAATCTTACCCTTTGATGTCTTTTCTTGATGAGTACTAAAAATTCTAATTTACGTCCTTTGTGGTACTGGAGGAATTTCCAATGCAATAGTGTCATCACTGTAATTGCAACTAGTTAGATTCCTCTAAAAAAATAAATACAAGTACAATGGATTTTTTGGTTTGAAGTACACACAGGTATCGTGTGACACAGGAAGTACAGAAACATAAAAAGATGGAGAATCTTTTTTGCTAGGTATCACTACTTAAATTACAAAAAGGGATTATTTTTGCAGTATGTTGCATTATTCATTGTTCTGCCATATAAAATTGATCATTTTTTAAAATTAGGTTTTATATTTTGATTCTTTTTAAATCCCATCCAAATTCTATGTGAAGGAATTAGTTCAAATCAGTTTTTGTAAAACATTGAACAACTCTAAATGAATGAAACAATTCTAATAGAATAATTTAAACATCCTAAATATAGTAATATGGCCATGAGTTATGAACAGATGAGAGGAAGGAATGCACTGTAAAAGATATCAGCATGCAGTGTATTATTTATGTCTTTGTATGCATAGTCCTCAGTTAAGGCTATTTAACAGAAACTATGAGGGGAAGGTAATGTCAGCATGGTAATCCAAATCTCAAGTATCATGATTTTACAGAGTAAATGTATTTATAAATCAAATTTTATATTGACCAGCTCTGCTTAATTGGTTCCTGTTGCTTTTTCAACTGAAATCTGGAGCTGTGTTCCTGTGGTCACTTCATGTGTAGGTGTCCACATTGTCACCCCAAAATGAGTACAGGGGGGATGGCCTCTGCATGAGCTACAGTAATAACTTACTTAATAAAAGCGAAATAAATTAATAAATAAGGACTGGGTATTCATTGCAGGTTTCCTTAGATACAGAGAGCGATTTAGTTCAGCAGTGGTCTTCCATTATTCAAAAGCTACTTTGAATTAGGTGCTGGTGTTTGTAGAGTTAATACAGTAACAGAGAGAAAATTAATTTGCAGTTTCAGAAATATCTACCTGTAGTCCTCTGATTGTAGGTACAATCAGAGAGATGTTAACACTCAAAGCAGTACTCTTAGTAGATAACAGTGAGAATGAAAAGCTTTATTTGTAGTTTTTATCTTTGTTTTCTTCTGTGTATTACTTTAGTAAAAGTTAACTTCATTCCCATAATTCAAAAGGTATATAAAATCTTTTTCCTAGATGGGGTGAGAGCAGCAGGGAATCATGAGTAGAAATTGTAAAACTTGCCTCCAAAAAGTATGTGTGTCTGTGGAAAAAATGCTTTAAAAACAACTCCTTCCCTGAAGTTTTCTTTACTGTAGGATACCAAAATCCTGAAGTCTATATTGCAAGCTTATATTCCTTAATATTGCCAAATTATGTGTGAATGTATGCTAAATAAAAACATGTAGATGATTCTCCAAACAGAACTACAAAAAATAATTTCAAGATGATATTTAGACTTCTGGCAGATCATGTAATATGGTCAACAGAATTTTTAATAGCTGCCATATTGGCAGCCAAATCCTGTATCCCATGGCAAGAGTGTCAAGAAAAGCTTACCCCAAATGGCCTAACAGCCATTTCATTCCTTGTGAAAGCTGGAGCTGTGGGTTTGAACTCCCTCAGGTGAAAGAAAGCATTGAGCCAGACATCTCACTTCCTGAGCTGCTGTCTGACATCTCCATGTAATGCAGATGGTGTCAAGCACCTCTTACTTTCTTCTGGGTGCACTTTAAAATGAAAGGTGCTCCTCTTCCTCATCTTCAGGTATGCTCAGAGCATACTGCAGTCCACAAAGACTTAATGTGGTTTTGCATATTAGTCTAATCTAAACTAAATGTGAAGAATTAACCAGAAGGGTTGTTTCCCTTCACTCTTGCTGGATATAATGCTCATACAGAAGTAAGGTGAGCAGTGTTACTTTGTTGATCCACCTGAGAAAAGATTTCCATTAGGTTACTGTTAAATGTACCTAGTAAAACTTAAGGATCCTAGAACATCTAAAGAAGCCTCTGTTTTCAATTGTATTTTTTTAGGGCAGTAAGATGTGCAGGTAACTAGTGGGCATTCTGTTAATCCCACTCAGTTTGGTTTGTCTACCATCCTTTTCTTCCTTCTTTCACTTTATATAAAGTCTTTCCCCTTCCTCTGGCAGCATTGCTAGCACCTATGTGTTTTCCTCCTTCACAGCTGAAAACATTCGGTATGCCATTTTCCTCCTCTTTTATTTTCATTACATGCAGTTCTTCCTTTCTGGGACCAACCAATTAAACCTATGGAGTTTCTTCAACCAGTTCAGTCTTCCCCTAGTGTAGTCTGCTGTATTGTTCCTGTCTTTGCATCTCTTTACGGCTCCTTACAACTTTATTTATCATGTTAAAAATTAATTGTTTTCCATTATGCAAGACTGTGCCTATTTCTATCCTACTCTTTTTCTCATTGATTATTTGTATTTTCCTCAAAACATTTTCATCCACGGCATCTCTGAGGGCCAGCTCTCACCTTTTTGTTGCACAGGCCTGTCCAGAGCCCACTCAAATCAAGGGGACGCCCTTTTGTAATTTCATAGCCCTTTAGTTGAGTTTCTCTCCAGGAAAACTCATTGTTTTCTCCCTGTTTCTTCAAATTCTTCAAATATTACTTCTTTCATGAAACCTGTCAGTGAGAATTGGTCCAAGGGAAGTGGATGTACATTAAGATATGTGTTCCTTGCTTTGAAATTTCAACTGCAATATGTGTCTTGTGAACTTATTAACTGTTTGACATGACTGTATGTATTAGATCTTTCTTGGAGCAGAGGCGTCTTCCAGTTTAGGGTTGAGCAAACAGAAGTCTGTGGTAGTATTTATAGAAAGATAAATGTTTGTCATCTTTGTAGACATCTGGGGGGGAGCTGTTTTTTTTTTCTTTTAATTATAACAATATCTATTAAAATAACATTTGTAGTAAATAAGATAATGGAAATATGTTGCCAAGTCCAGACTTAATGTTTGCTGAATGAAATCCATTTTTCCTCCTTACGATGGAAGATTTTTAATACCCACATTGTTTGGTGTTGTAAATGAACATGTCTCTATTTGGCTACACATCCTGCCTTGTAAATATACCAAGTCAAACTCAAAATGTTTTCTCCAGGTGAAAAAATATTGCATAAAAATTTTTTGTAGCAGATGAGATTGAAAGCTTGCCATGAATCTGAAAAAGAGAATCAGAGGTGAAGAGAATATTTCAAGTGTCTGGAATACTGCTGTGGCAGGAGAATGTTAATCTGATGTTGTCCGGGCAGGAGGCAGCCCTTGGAGCCGACACATTCCTTGGGGCCCTGCTGCAAAGGGAGCTGCCAGCAGAGTGTTTACAGCGAGCTGCAGGGCCAGCATGGTCTGTACACATGGACTGAGCCTGCTGCCACGCAGACAGCACATGGCAAATATGCTCTTCTAATTAAAAACAAACTTAAGTGTTGCATTTAACCTTGACAGTACTGAGCAGGTGGATCACACTGATGTGTAAGTAAGCACACAAAAATAGGAAATGTCCAGTGTACATTGTGACAGTGTTTATATATTTATCATGCTTATTTAAATCCAAAATGTGCCTGTAATTTATAAGCAACTGAAATGTCAGCATTTGAAGCAGAAATATTTTAATGTGTTTACTCCAAAGTCATAAGGCTGTATATATTTTTTAAAAAACGTTAACACACACACGTGTGGACACAGTGTCCACTGTGTTTTAAAGACCACTATTACAAATGAGTACTGTGTCTGTCATGAAAAGATGGTTTCATCCAAGTCCAGTTTGACAGATAGTAGTAGCTGAATTGGTGTTATTCTTGTATCGTGGTTTCACAGAACATAACAGCATGTTGTCTTTTTTTTTTTTTTTTCCTGTTCCCCAGATAGTGGTGCTACCAAAGGGGAAAGACTGAGTGCCAAACTGAAAGTTCTGCCTGGAACAAGTGAACCCTATGAAGGTAGCAGCAGTAAAGAAATAGGCAAGCGGACATCTTATACCTTTTTTAATTTCATGGTCCTCAGGGAGAGGAGAAATAAGGAGAGAGGAAAAAATATAAGTTGTTGGAAGAGTATGTAAAATTAGATAATTGGGGAAACATTTTCCCATGAAAATGAGGCTTTCACTTCATTGTTCAGAGCTCACTATAAAGTAATTGTAAATATTAAGAAATGTGGCCCTTGTTAATATTACTTTCAATATCTGTCTGCTGCGTCCTTTAAGTCAGTTCTTGCCATTCTGCAGTCATAGGTTCTTCAATAAGACTGGATTTTCAAAGGGGTTTAAAAACTCAAATTCATGTGGAATGTGGTACTTCCTAAAAAGCCATTCCTCAAACAAGTCATCAGTCTTGCTGTTCCTTGCACATTTCCGAAGTCTTTTTCTCACTGTAGTATAATAAGAGAAATTTATTAGAAAAAACACCAAGAGGCTTCCATCAGTAGAACTCTGGAACTTTGCTCTTGTGCCCTGCCTCAGTTCCTGAATGCAGTGTTTTGTTCTCCTTCAGCATTCACATGCTCATTCTGGTCTGCATTTCAAAGACACAGATGTGTAGTGCTAAATCCTAATCTTGTATTTTTACATACATCCTAATTTTGTATGTTTAAAACCAGCTAAAGTTAAAGCTAAAATAGTTTGTAACTGTTTCACATGTATTTATTTAAACCCTAGATGCCTCCTACGTAGATCCACTTGGCCCACAACCAGAAAGACCAAAAACAGCAGCAAGAAAAAGAACGGAGGAAGATGATTTTGCTGATGAAGAACTAGGAGAGGATCTGCTTCCAGAATAGCATATGGGCCGCTCATCTTTTTTTTTAATCCTTGTAAAAGTTTTAGCTGAAACACTTTTCATTCATAATGATTTTGTAGTGGATTTTTATAAACTATCCATTAAATACTTTGAACATGCGGTACCTTATGTTAAAAACTTGGATTTGTAATTGCAGTGTCTTCTGTGATTGATTAAAAAAATAATGGTGAGGTTATTTTACTCATGCATAAGATCTACACAAGTACTCAAACACATTGCAAGCTGTATCTGAAAGCTTTTGCTTTCAGAGATACATACAATGATAATATTAGAGAGAAAAGCCTCTAAAATTTCATCTTTCAATGCAGAATACCTCAAAGCAATGCTTGTAAGGTCAAAAATCCTGTATCTTTCATCCAAAGCCAGAATTTTTTAAGTCCTGTGAACTGACCTGAAAATGCTGGGTATGACCTTGGTCTTCCTTAAGGTCCCAATTCAGCGAATCACTTTGCACTGATACCAAAGAAAGCATCTTAATTTTAGCGTACTCTTAGATTAACTAGGACCATTTTTGCAGTCTCTCAGCAAAATGTCCTTATTTTTGTTGGGTTTTTTTTTTTTTGAGTGATCAGAGTTCTCAGGATTTCAGCCTAGTTTGTTCAGAATCGCTAATTAGACAGCAGCTTTTGAGTCTTATGTTGGAGACTGTGGCACTGACCACACAGTGATAGTTTTCTACAGCCTAACCTGAGTATGGGCAAAGTTAGTTACAGAAATCACCATTTTGCTTATGAACTGAACAAGCTGGATCTGAAGTTACTGAGACCTGTTAAATTCCTGTAGTAGGGATCACTTTGGGGAGATGAAAAATATTAGTCAGGTATTCATAATTTCCTAATAAATACTTGCAAAACTAGTCCACTGAGATGGCTTGTTTTTGGAACCCTGGCATGAGTTTGGTTTAATAGTTAGGCTTTGGTTATTGCACTTTGAATTGCAAGAATTCAATCTTCTGAAATTTTCAGTGTTCCTTCTCAGTGTTGCTCAGTGCTGCTCAGACTGTTTGCCAGTGACAGTGGAGAAGTCTCTTCGTATCTTCATGAAATGTTTTTTCAGGTTTTAGAAATGCTGCCCAGTTTCATAGGATGTCTGCAGTGGTCAGAAGTGTCCTGTGGGGTGTATGAGCTGCTTTGTGTGTAGCATGCTTCCCATGGGACCAGAGCAGTGTTTCATCTGGGATTGCACCACTTCCACCTGACGGTACAAGCAGAATGTGTTCAGTGCTGTTTATGGAACACCCCAAGGGGCTCACCAAAGAAGAAAGACAAGGTAAGCTCTGGGGCCTGATCCTTCTAAAGGGTGGAAAAGAGCATGAGAAGGAAGTGGATGGCAGCTGCCTTATTTCTGCAAGTCTCTCTTGCCTGTTCCTCAGTCCTGCTGTATCTACTGCTCTGGTTGTACAATGACAGATTCCTGGATGTCGTGGTAGTTCTTTCTGTCAGGCTTAGTCTTGGAAGACACCAGGATGCAAAGTACCACACAGGAGGGAGTATTTTCAGCTCCAGACTGCAGTGGCATGAGGTATCAGAGTTAATCACAGTAAGAGACAATAAATGGGACTCTGACAGGGAGCGTAGACAAAGCTGTGAAACAGTGCAGAAGAGAAGGCAGGAGAGATATTGCCATGGTCTTCTAACACAAAGACATTTGAGTAGACTCCAGTGGGTTGACCCTGGCTGTATGCCTGGCACCCACTGAAGCCTCTCACTCCCCTCTGCAACTGAGCAGGAGAGAGAAAATATAACAGAGGGTTCATGGGTTGAGATAAGGACCGAGAGAGATCACTCACCAAAGACCATCAGAGGTGAAATAGATATAAATTAGAGATACTAATTGAATTTATTGTTAACAAAATCAGAGCAGGATAATGAGTAGTAAAATAAACCTTCAAAACACCTTCCGCCCACCCCTCTCTTCTTCTCAGCTCTACTTCCTCCCACAGTGAGGCTCAGGGAGACAGGGAATGGGGGTCATGATGTCTTCCGTGGCCTCTCCTGCTGCTCAGGGAGAGGAGTTGTTCCCCTGCCGCACCACGGGGTCCCTCCCATGGGAGACAGTTCTCCTTGAACTTGTCCAATGTGAGTCCATCTCACAAGCAACAGTTCCCCTCAAACTGCTGCAGCGTGGGTCACTCTTCCCCAGGGTGCAGCCCTTCCAGGACAGGCTGCTCCAGCATGGGCTCCTCTCCCCAGGGGCCTCCCACGGGCCACAGTCTCCTCTCAGGCATCACCTGCTCCAGCATGGGCTCCTCCATGGGCTCCAGGTGGATCTCTGCATCCCTGTGGATCTCCATGGGCTGCAGGGGCAGCTGCCTCACCACACTCTGCACCAAGGGCTGCAGGGGAATCTCAGCTCCAGTGCCTGGAGCCCCTCCTGCCCTTCCTTCTGCACTGACCTTGATGTCTGCAGGGCTGTCCCTCTCATGTGTTCTCACCCTGCTCTTCTCTGACCACAATTACATCTGTGCAGTAACTTTTTACAGAGTTCTTCTTAAATATGTTATCTGAGAGGCATTACCACCATTTCTAATAGGTCCAGCCTTAATCAGCAGCACGTCCATTTTGGAGCCAGCTGGCACTGGCTCCACTGGACATTGGGGAAGCTTCTGGCAGTTTCTCATAAAAGCCACCCCTGTAGCCCCCCACTACCAAAGTTTGGCCACGCAAACTCAATACAGCATCTAATCAAAAATTGCAATCACATAGGCATGTCCAAGATAAAGTGGCATGAAGTACCAATACCTTGGAATACAGTTCACAGCTTAAGTCTATAGAAACACTCCTGCCTATATCAGAGAGATTTTGATCAGCAGCAGTTTCTTGATTCAGTTTGCCCAGATGCATAACTGTACATTAGGTAAAATTCTGTGGATTACAAACAATTGCACTTTTGTTCCAGCCCTGCACAAACTCACAGGCAGTTCTGGAACATGTTGTTTCCTGTGTACAGACTCCCAGGGACTTCTGGAACATGCTGTTTCCTATAGCATGAGGATCTGATTATATAATGCTTTGGGTTATGATGAATTTGCATGTTATTTTGCAAGCACAGTTGAGCTTGTTCTGAACTGACAGAAAGCCATGTGATCCAGCTCCAACACTGGAATAATGAGTCCTGCTGACAGTCAAAATGATATAGCCCAGGTTCATCCACTTCAAAGCCGTGTTCACTATGGCTGCATCTCTACTAGAACATTGCCAGGCAAGCCCAGAGCAGAGGAGGGGATGTGTACCCAGCTGTTCTGTAAGACCAGTAGCACAGCAGTGCACAGTAGCACAGTTTTGGACCATGACAATTCATCTCCCAGACAATTGGCTTGCATGATCCAAAGGTAAGCCTGGGCCAGGAGCCATTCTTTGGAAGCAGCTTCAGTGCATCATCCTTCTTCTTTGGTGTAAGATGTTCTGTATGAGAGAACACAAGACTCAAGGACTGGACTGAAGGCCAAAGAGTGATCCCTGATGGAGATGAATACGACTGGGATCTGTTGAGAAAGAAGCTGCATGCACATCTCCAAAGTGCTGGGTCACCACGTTGGAATGCCTCAGTCTGTCCCAGAGGTGAGCACACCTGTGTGATTCAGGCAGCTCAGCTCTCCAAGGAAATGTGGAGTGCTCTCTTCAAATAATTACCTGGTTATATAGGATTATGTACTGTGTTGATATGATGTCCCTGACCCTGTCCTTGGTTGGTATTTAGCTCGGATGCAGTGAGTTGGTGTTCCCTGCTGCTGTGTAGGATGCCCTTAGTCCTGAGATAGGTCTTAGAAACCACAGGAGTTGAAACCTGAATGAGCTAAATCACTTTCATCCATGAAATTCAAGTAGAAATTTTTCTTCAGGCTTGGTTGCACAAAACAGACTACATCTCCAGAAGCCACACACTGCAGGTATGTGCTTCCAGCAGCATTTAAACCCCATCTTGTGTTTATCATTGTGGAATTAGTCAATTAATAATTTAAGATTCCTGCTATTATATTAATTTATTATTTTATGTTAGAGGAGCAGCAACATTAAACCTAGGAAAATTCTGACCCCCTCGAGAAACTGATGCATGAGGTATCTTAGCTTCTATCATCATGAAAAGATCTCTTTTACAATATTGAACAATCCTCAGCTGAGCTCTTAGACTTGAGGTCTTCCTCAGGGTAGGAACTTTACATACCAAGTTACCTTTCTCTTTGCATGTATGAAAAACATTTCTTTGTACAGGAGCCAAATAGAAATGACTACTTGAGTAGTATTTTATTTATTTCTGAACAAGCCTAGCTCTATAGCATCAAAACATTCTTAATCACATATTTCATGTTTTTCTCTGAACATCCTTTGTCAGATTACATGACTTATTACTTCTAAAACAAAGCTATTGCGGAGTAAAATAGGAATTGAAAATTGTACAAAGGTATAGTTCATAGAATCATAGAATGGCTGGGGTTGGAAGAGACCTTAAAGATCATCCAGTTCCAACCCACCTGCTGTGGGCAGGGACACCTTCCACTAGACCAGGTTTCTTCAAGCTTCATCCAAACTGGCCTCGAACACTTCCAGGGATGGGGCATCCAAAATTGCCAAGAAATAGTTTTATGATAAAATTTTATGATAAAGGGCTGTTTCTCTTGGTTCCTTTGCGAGAGCAGTATGAGATCTTAAGAAATTATTCTCATTTGCTAAGTTTTTATTATTCTTGATGTCAAGGACACAGATGATCAACTTTATGGTAAAAAGGCTATTTTTAACCTGTTTGCTCCTCAGTTTCCCCTTTGGCAAAATGAAGTCTTTGGAAGATTCTGCACTTCTCAAGAATTCACTTTTGCATAGTTAAATTGCCTAACAACTGTAAAATGTGCTGAGATGCTGCTGCAGAAGATGCCATGCCAAGGACGCTGCAAAGTGGTATTACAACTGCAGGGAAGATGAATGGGAACAGAAGAGTTTGGGTGACAGATTAGCTGCAAACAGAATGTGAGGCAGAAGGACATCTTTGGGGAGTAATTAAATTCTTTCTCTGAAAATTTATATCTGCTGGGGATGTCAGCTGAATGCTTGTTCCACCCAACAACTTGAGTTGTTCAACTTGAAGGTCTGTATGATGATTTTTAAACCTTTTTCACATCATTGTTTCAGATAGAGACAGGATCTCATTAATGCTGTAGCAGGATGGGAATAAGCAGTTGGAATATGCCAGTGTAGAGCAATTCTGCCATTTTTGTAATGTTTGTCACAATAATGTGATTTATTTATGTGTGAACCATAGTATCTGAAACTGGCTGTTGCGTGTGCCACAGCAGCTATGGAAGACAACAACCCCAACCAGAAAACATCCTGACAACGCTGCTCCTTGGGGATTAATGTGTCTGGAAAGAGCTGCATTCTTACATTTACTGTCAGGTTTTCACCATCATTCCAATGGTTCTGAAACAATTTTCCAAATTATCATAATAGTCTGATGATAACATATTTGAAAAGGATATTTTTCTCCTGCTATGACACATTTTTCTCCAGCTGTTAGTAACAATGTAAAGTTGAAGACAAACCTGGTGTGTCCTTCGTTAAACACGTTTCAGTGTTTAACATGGCATGAAATGATCTCTGGTGGAATCAGCTGCAGAAAAAGTTTCTTCTTATTTATATGAACTCACTAAAAATGTCTTTAGTGACATTTCACTTGCTGAGCTTAGTTTTCTTTGGAACATCCTAACTTTCTCATAGCAGTAATTTGTGGAACTGAACTTATTATCTGACACTGATCACTGTGGTGATAAACTCAGGAGAGAGGTAGATACCAGTCCCAAATACAAATATTGAATGACAATCTCCAGAAAGAACATTTAGAATATTAGGTAAAAGTGAAAGACATAGTTCTGAATCCATTGATTGAAATAACCAGTATTATATCAAATTCAGGATGGATTTCATATTACTAAATATTTTTTCAATATTTCATTTGCATAGATATTTTAAATCCCTCTCAAATTCTAAGAAAATTCAAAATTAACACCAATGACAAAGATACTGGCTAGTAATTTCTTAAGGTCATGGAGGAACCTAAGTTGCCAAAGTGTATTAGGGAATATTTTATGACTCACATGTCTCTAGGGTAGACTATGCCACAAGAACTGGCACAGCTCTCTGAGTTCCTCTGTAATGGAATCTCACTTGCTGACCTTCTGTGGTTCTTATTATTTGAATCAATGTGATTTTTCAAAAGACAATACAATGCAACTATCATACAGAATTAGAATATTGCCTAGATAAGACACAAAGCCTTAAATTCAATGGCAATTTAATGCCTGTGCCATTGTTTTGTTTTCATCTGCTCTGATTTTTTGAGGCAGGCCTCTCCCAGAAATGTTGATGCATATAAAGGAAGTAAATAAAACTCACATTTTGCAAAGCCAAGTGTGACATCCTCATGCTACTCAGATATCTGAAATTTCTGAAGATGCTGATTGGTGTCAGGAAGAGCAATATAAAAAGACCTATGGTGATAAATATTTGCCATGTTGCCACACACACCACTCAAAGGTGGTGAAGTAACAAAAGGCCGGGTGCATGGTCAGGGGTTAGACTGGACCAGGCTAAATGGACACACACCTTGTCCCAGTCTTTAGCCTGAGGATAGGAGTGCAGAGGAGAGTTTGGAATTCAATTTAAAACTGTCCTTTCTCAGAGCTGAAATCTGACTCAAATCCCACACGGTTAAAGGTCAAGATACTGCTAATAAGTGATACTGATCTGTGATGCATATGGCACAAAAATCACTAAAAATCATGGTTAGATTTAACTGCATGACTTTTCAGAAACCACAAAATCAAGACACTTCATTACATTTATGAATGCCAGACCATTCTGTTTCAACTCCAGCCTGTTGGGTGAAGTTGATATCTTGTATTTCTGTGGTACCAAGTTGGGGCTTCTCAGTCTTTGTATAATTTATGATCCCTTTTTCCATTATTCCTAACCTGTATTTCCATATTTAACTATCCTTATCCTAATCCCTCAATAGATGTGCAGGACTTAATCACTTGATTCAAGTGATGAATTCTAAAGTCTGTTTATAATGCACACCATTTCAGTGGACCACATCTTTTATGAGCCAGAGTACTATTTATATCCTTATTTTTGTGGGTTGTGAGACCCACAGAGACCATGATTATATTGTATAATATGTTTTTAAGAGTACAGAATAGGTGGAGAAGCCATTGGAGGTGAGACTCACCTCAACCTCCTTTAGGTAGGTACAATGCCAATTTCTCTTCTTCTGAAGGGGCTTCTCTTGCAGCCAGCAGAGTGACCCTGCCCTGGGTGTCTGCCCCAGGCCACCTGGGCAGGAGGAAAGGAGGATCAGGCCCAGCCTTCATGCTGGACATCAACACCTCGGTGCCTGCTGGAGAAACGGCACAGCTGGGATGGAGAAAGGTGCCAAAGGTGCTACCTGGAGTCGGGTAAGTCAGAAATCATGAACTCCTATGAGGGACAGTGCCAACTGCCCTAAAGTGACTGGGAGAGTCCGGGCTAGAGCAATCCCTTCTCCAGCTATAAATCCCCACATTTTTTCACATCAGCCTCGACACTTTGGCTCCGACTGGGCCAAATCGCCCTGGCTCTGCTTCAGACTCGAGCCCTGGCCCAGAGAGTGCCACTGGATGCCGTGTCCCGGCGGGGTTGGGGACAGCCCGGCTCCCGCCCGTGCCGCCGGTGCGGTGGGAGGGAGAGCGGGGCTCCCGACGGCAGCCCCGGGCTTGCGGGGCGCGCAGGGTCGGTAGCTCGGCGGGGTGGCGGCGGCGGGGCCGGGGCCCGGATCCGGGGCCGCGCTGGGATGCGGGACCGGCCCGCGCCCGGCGCCGAGCGCTCGCCGCCGCCGTGAGCGCCGCCGAACATGTTCCTGGCAGGCGAGGCCAGGGGAGATGCAGTGAGGCGCGGGGCACTTTTCCAACAGCTCCTCCGCCGGGAGAGCCAGTGGCACGGCGCGGCGCCGCAGCCCGCCGCTCTCCCCGGCTCCCTGGAGGAGAAGCAGCCCGGGCGCCATGCAGCGAGGCAGGGTAAGGGGCTGCGAGCGGGGGCTGCGGGCGCGGGCGGGCGGGCGGGCGCGGTGTCCCCGCTGTCCCCATCCCCGCTGACGGCGGCGTCCTTGCAGGTGCGGGCGGCGCCGGCGGCGCTGCTGGCGCTGCTCTGCGCGGCGCTGCTCCCGCTCCGCCCGGAGGCCGCCAGGGCGCCCAAGCAGCGGCCGGCGCGGACGCGGAGCTGCGGCGAGCGGCCCGAGGAGCTGCTGGAGCAGCTGTACGGGCGGCTGGCGGCGGGCATGCTCAGCGCCTTCCACCACACCCTGCAGCCCGAGCCGCCCGGCCGCCAGCACAACGCCAGCTGCCCCGCCGGGGCACGGCCGCCCGCCGACAAGAGGGTCCGGCTCCCCGTCAACCTGCGCAGCGCATCGCCCTGGGCATACAGGTGACTCTGGGCACCGGGGAAGGGAGGTGCGGCCGCCTCGGGGGCCCGGAGGGCTGAAGGGAGCCGGGGCGGGGTCCCCGTGCGGGACCGGGAGCGCCAGGCTCCGCCGGCTTTGCCGGGGCGGCGAGGGAGGCGAGGGGTGGCCGCGGCACCGGGCAGCAGCCAGGAAAGGTGCTAAAGCACACGTCGAAGTAGGCTATAGCAGGTAATTATGTAAAAACAGCTTGTGTGAGGGCACAAGCTGTGTCTAATGGACAAAAAGGTAAATGAATGAGGTGGAGCAAGCTGTGAGATGGAGATCACACCCACATCCACACCCACCCGGGAGCACAGACAACCCTCAAAAAGTCACTTGGGCAAATTGCCGTATGTGACAATCAGAGGAGCCTCAGCAAAGGACCACCACCACCAAAGAAGCACCTCTTGACCCTGCAGCAGCCACAGAGGGGCTCAGATGCTTTCCCAAAAATGTGACTGCAGACACTCGGCTGTTTCTAAAAGACTTCAGGGTACAGTCTGTGTTCCAGTCACCCACCAACAGAGCCACATCCTCACCTACCAAACAGTCCCAAGGGCTCCATGTCCCCTTTGCTGTAGGACCATAGGCAAGGAATGAGTACAGCAGTATTCTACACCTGTGTTTTCAACCTGTGCTTTGCAAACCTCCTTCCTCTGAGGTGGAGACAGGGACTGGCATATTTTTAGGGGGCATAAAAACAACAAAGTAAAGTAAATTTGTTGTGAGGCTGGTTAATACACAAAACAAGGGCCTGCACTTCTATTGGAAGCTCTGGAAAAGCTTGGAAACCACTGATCTAGTACACTAAACCCAGTGTGTGATCACATTCTCAGAAGACTATGAAGCCTTCTGGTGGTTTGAATAAGACTGAGTTCTGTTTACAGCTTTCTGTAAAGGACTGCAGACAACAGGAAGCTAAAACGTGCAAACTTAAAAGGAACTGACTTTCTTGTTACTTTTTATACATTATCCCTGGTATATACTTTGCTGCAGCTCCTGTGTATTCAGCAAACAGTTATCTCCTTGTTAGGCTCTCCAATAAATATTTATTTTATGGCATGGGTTTTGCTCGCTTTTAGTGTAAGAAGTAATCCTGCTGAGAGAAAGATGGTTTATTTGCTCAGTAAGCCTTTCATAAGCAAAGTATTTTTAGCAATACATTTTCTCTAAGAAAACTGAGGATTTTAAAGCTACCTAAGAGTGCACAAAGCAAATGCCATGAGCAAAACACCTACAGTTGGGCTCAGGTATTTTTAACAGTGGTTTTGCAAAATACTAGTGCTATCAGAAAATTGTTCCTCTGGTTAGAAAACAGTGCCTTTGTCCTTACATCTCATTGGGCAGGTATTTATTTTCAGCTGCAGCTCTGTATAGGCTTACTTTTTAACAGAGAACCAGCTGCTTTTTGGGGCTTGGCTTACAAAAGTAAATCCACTGTACTTTTTCATCCAAGTGTTTTCAGACAGACCACTAACCATTCACATACAAGTAACTTGATGACATCTCCAAGCTAGGAATTTTTAAAGATAGTGGGGAAGAAGTATTACACCATTAAAAGCAAAATCTAAAATTATATTCAGAGGGGAAAATGTTTCTCTAGGGTAAAGAGGCCTGAGCACTCTGTCTAGTTAACAGATCTCATTTACAGCTTCATTTTTGTGACTGCATTTTTACTGTATCATTAGCATGCAATGAGACAGCAACAGATACCTCAAGATGTGTAATTAAAGTGTAAAATATAAGACTGCTAAAGTGCATTAGCTATTACCACCTGCTATCTCATAGATTTTGAAGCTAGATATGAATATTTGTTTTGTTCTATGGTCTTCAGCTGGGTACCCTGGAAGCTCCTTAATCCTATTAGAGTTACTCCATGTCTTTGAGAGAGACACACAGCTCTCCATTAAAGACTGCAAGTAATGTCCCATTTGGCTTTGTCGATGGTTGACCAATTTCACTTATACAATCCCATCAATTTCTTCTCCATGGCTGGAGTGTTAATCTGAAAAGCTGCACACAGCCATGTGCCATACAGCACTTTCTCAACAAGCTTACTTGTTTTTAATTCTTTTCCCTCATAAATTGCTCCCCTTCACAGATTCATTGCTGTCTCCTGCACTGCCTTCTGAATCACCAAAGTTGTTCTAGTGATGAACGCTCATAAATAAACTCACTGTGGGCAGAACCCTCTTGTATGCCCTGATAGGAAACTGCTCAAAGGCTGAATTTGGCTACTTGAAATTTGCATCAAGGTGCCTGTCCCATTCCAGCGTCTCACACACATCCTGCTCTTTTGTGCACCTAAAGACTTACAGTGCAGTTCATTCCTTCTCTGTGCATAAAGGCTCTTTTTTCTTTTTGACATGCATTTTAATGCCTGAAATACCTCATGCTGTTTCTCTGTCTTCATTGGCGTTGCAGCATTTCCCATTGTTACCATCTGCAGATTTCATTAACATACTGTTTATACTGCCTATTCCAGGTCATTAATAATAAAGATATTAAGTCTGGCTCTACTTACCTTCCCCTGAATATCTCCCCAGGCACCTGCTCCCAGCTGTTTAACGCTGCTGCTTGTAATTCTTCTGTTCACATGACTGTTCAGTCCAAGTCAACTGGAATTTTTTCATATCAGCATTTATGAGAAAGAATCAAATATATTTCTTAGAGAACTGTGTATAATGTTGACTCTACTGCATCATCTGTATCCCAAACCTGTCATTCTGTTTAAGTGTGGAAGAATTAGGTTTGACTGGCTCAAAGCTCACATAATCCTTGTGTGGCTTCTTTGCTTATCTTTGCTCTGTGCTTACTGTTTATTTTCCATTACTTGGTCTTTTAATTTGGTTATACAAAAATCAAGACTTACATCACTTTTGGCTTGCTGCAAACCAGAGATACAGGAGTTGTACATGGATTGCACCTCAGATCCATCTGGTCCCTGACCCTGATGCTAGCAGCAACCAACAGGTGGTATTTAAGGCAAAAGTTATGGAGAAAATACTTGTTCATGTGTCTGATACTGAAATTCCATCCTGGTGGCCACAGGAGATCAGTATATAACTCAGGGCACAGAGCTGAATCACGTGAATCACTCTTTGCTCTGCAGAGCTATAAAGAGACAGCAGAGTTCCCTGAAGTCAGTGAGCACGCTGGATTTGCTCAGCAGTTCAGGAAGTTGGGCTACAAATTACCCAGCTTCTTTAAAAAAATAGAGCCAGCAGCAGGAGTTCTGCCCTGAAATCATCCTTCCATGAAATCATCAGGCTGACTGTGTGCCAGCTTGTGACATCTATCCAGGAGTTGCTTGTGCTTGTCCATTCTAGCAGTATTACATGGACAGTCAATGAAATCCAGGGAGCTGGATGGGTCAGAGCTGCTTGACAAGAATTAATGGTATGGCTGGGCCTGTAGACCCTGCTGACAGCACAGGATCGTGCCCTTGTTAACATTTACAGAAGCCACAATCATGGTGAATCATTAGCAGGGCAAGCACAGCTCCACAGATGCACAGAAAAGTTGCTCATGGACAAGAGCCATTATAAAAAGGATTAATTTTAAATGTCTGCCTAAACTTTTGTGCGGGTCTGATCATAAAGCTCAGAGCAAACCTTGAAAAATCTGATCCTGATGAAGTCAGCAGCACTTTTACAGGTAGTGCTACTTTGTGATTCCATTCATGGTGCTGCAGAGCACAGATGATATTCATTAACCAGCTGTATATATCAGCTCTATTTTTATTTTCTGATGTCTTAAGGCTACAATAACAATCCTAACTAATTTGCAAACACAGTTCTACATGAGTTTAGCAAATTTCTTTATGTGTATTCAAGAAGTTATCCATGTTTCTGAATTTCCAAATTCTGTGGCTTTTGTTTCTGCCTCTGGGGCCTAATCCTGCATCTACTAATGGTTAATTTACAAAGATTTAACTTTTATTGTCAGTGCTGCTCTGATGATGTTAGCCAAGTTAGCCAGACCCTCTCCAAAACATTGCCCAGCTTGTTTTTTTCTGTTTTGCAAAAATCAGCTTCAGTTTATAAGCATCCTTGGCTTAGTGCTCATTTACATAAATTCTTAATACAAGTAATACAGGCAAGTCATTTTTCACTGGTAAAAGCCAAGCTTGTCTGCAGTGTGTTTGAACAAAGTCATACAGGAGGGCTTCCCTTCAAATAATACTCCAGTCATTCTCTAGAAGCTTACCCAAGGCATTTTCCAGGATTTAACGTTACCATGTGGCACGGTGTGCCTGTCCCAAAGATCCAGCCAAGGGAAAGAATACAAGGGGATGCAGAGCTGCCATTCTTTTTGAGTACATTTGTACAACTCTTCAGAAAATCAGTTAGCATTGGGCTATTTCTACAGTAGTAATACCTATGTTGCTGCCGGTATATAAAATAAAGCATTACATGAACAAAAGAACACCTGCTATAGGGAAATAAATGTCTTGGCAAGGGGGAAAAAAAGCTGTTAGCTCTTAATCCTCTAAGTATTTCAGAGTGTGAAGGAAGGGGATGATGATCTGCTTATTAGACTTTTGATAACATCCAGCTGTTAGCGCAGTGCTAACAGTGATTTTCTGAAGAGTCGGCTCCCTGCTCCAGCACAGCATCTGACCCTGTGGAATCAGAAGCTTGGAAATTACGAAGTGACAATATTATTAAAAATACTACATATAAAAGTAGCAGTACAGGAGAAGGCAGATTAAATCTCTGCAAGAGTTTTACTTCTGACAGGAAGTTTTCTCTTGAGTTTCCAGGCTTAGTACATAAATGGCAGGAAGTTTGTTTTTCACTGGGAGCTCTCAAAGCGCTCGTAGGGTCAGAAGGAAAAGCAGCCGAGTCACACTTCATTAGCAGCTCCAGTTCAGCACAAACCTGCTGCTTGTTCCAGCAGATGGAACAGAGCAGCCCGGCACAGCTCACTGCTCCTGTCACTTGGGAACCAGCAGTGCTGGCGGGGCAGACTCAGCTTTCCACAGTGGTGACCTGAGTTCGCAGGACACGGGCAATCCTCATCAAAGCGTCTGGGCTGGCTGGTTTGCAGCAGTGCCACAGCAAGTGACACAAGCTGCAGGGGACACTTCAGTACCAGAACAAAAGTTGCACTTCTCTGGTTCACCACCACTCTTCCCAGCTCCATCCATCTCTTGGGTGTAAATAGCAGGAACTTGGAGCATGCAGTTTTACCTGGTTAATTAATCCAATAGAAAATATTTACCCTCTTCCAGGTGATGTTAAAACATGACTTGAGGTGGTTGGTGTTTCTTAGTCGCTCTGACCCAAGCAGGTTGGGGTTGCCTAGAAAGACACAAATGTGGTTTTATTTATTCGGCTTTTCTGAGTAAGTTTAAGCTGAAGATGCAGAACCTTGTATAGGGCTCCAAATTTTAGTGACATTTGAGTTCAGGTATTAATTTCAGGAGGCTTTACTTACAGGCTTCAGCCTTGAAGTTCTGGTCTGGATGCAAAACCACATCTATATTTTGAATTCACCACTAAGTCTGGATTCTCTCTGATTTGTTCCAGTCCTCACACGATGTATTAACATTGAACTTAGTAATATAAGAGATATTTTCCCTTGGAAAGTAGAAAACCATGCCACAACCACACCATCTTTCAAAAAACCCACCCCATTAATACCTGACTTTTTCCACGTGGGAATCTGGAGGAGAAAGGTGGTTGCAGACCGTGATTCCAGTGACAGTGCTCTCCTGTTATCAGTGAAACCTTTCATGTTTGCATGCAGAAGCATGTTCATGCTTTCCAGAAACATCATAAACCAGGTGCTAGAGATAATGCAATAGAGGAAATACCAATAACTTGACACATGGTGTGTTTAACAATCCACCACTGATATTACTCACACATGAGTTTGAAATGGGAATGTATCACAGTAGAAAGGCCTGTGTTCCCCTTTCTTCCCTTCTGCTGGCTACCACATATTTTATTTCATACTGGTGTGAGATCCTGTAACATGAAGGTATTTCCTGGGGAAAGTAAGTGAGTATAAATGGGACAGAGAAGCATTGCAAAAAATATCTGCAACATCACAGGTGTCTGGCTATTAGAGAACTGGTCAGATTTTTTGGTGAGGAAAACAAATTCTTTAAATTTTATTTATATATATTAATTTAAAAGTCTATTTTCCTTGACAACATGATAATCAAGTTTGTGTTTGGCAAGAGCTGTGATTTCAGATTTCCTTTAACCAGATAAACTGGTAATACTTCTGAAAAGGGCAGCTCCCTTATGTTGCTGCCTAAGCTGCTTGTTCACTCTGGCCTGCTGTTGCAGAGTGTATATGTGTGTCTGTGTGGCAAGACAGCTGACAGACCAAACCCCAGCTTCTGATGGAGTTGCTCCTCAGCTGAACGAGTTCCTTGATCCATCCTGTGACCAGAAAAACACCAGTGTCAACCCAGGGGTGGGTGTGAGAGGGAGAGCCAGGCTGCCTGCT
Source organism: Molothrus aeneus (assembly GCF_037042795.1). Classification (NCBI taxonomy): domain Eukaryota; kingdom Metazoa; phylum Chordata; class Aves; order Passeriformes; family Icteridae; genus Molothrus; species Molothrus aeneus. The sequence goes on from NC_089647.1 coordinate 44,142,966, forward strand.
CTTACAAGGACAGATTTTGTTGACTAGCAGTGGCTGCAGTCACAGCTTGAGGCAGACTTAGGGTTCTGCCTCTTCCAAACCTGAAACCTCTTCTCATCTCAGAGACAGCCTGGAAAGATAAAAGGTGAACACTTTGATACCTGAGGAAGTGCTGCCAACCCTGGGAAACACAATTTAGAAATTGCTTTAAATCTATTAAGATTTAAGATCACTTTAAGATCTATTAAGAGATACCACCTGGAGGACTGCATCCAGCTCTGGGATCACAACACAAGAAGAATGTGGACCTGTTAGAATGAGTCCAGAGAAGGCCATGAAAACACTCAAAGGGATGGAGAACCTCTCCTATAAAGACAGGCTGAATTTTCCAGTATCTAAAAGGGCCCTACAAGAGAGCTGGAGGACTCTTCACAAGGGCATGGAGTGATAGGACAAGGCATAATGGCGTTAAATTGGAAGACAGCAGGTTTAGATCAGATACTGGGAAGAATTAAGATGTGAGGGTGGTGAGACACTGCCCAGAGAAGCTGTGGATGCCTCATCCCAGGAAGTTGCAGTGGGCATGAAAATGTTGCTCTTCTGTGGTTATAGGAAGATACAGTAGGCATGAATTAGAAAAGCAATACAGAGTTCTGCTTTCAAGGGAAATGCACATTTATGACCCCAAATATACTAGGGAGAAAAATCTATTGCAGAAATAATAGTACAATTCAATTTTATTTAAATTACTGAATTTTAAAACATCATGTCATGGCTTTAACAATAATAATGTTAACGAGGATTTGTACCAGTTTTTGAAGAGCTCAAGGCAGATAAAAAGTTTAGAAATGCCCAAGTGTCCTTTTTAATGCTCTGTTTACCCATTTGGTCCAAACTGCAAAACTCGTTCTGATTAAACCCTTGAATCTTACAATTCAGAAAGCTAGACACTCCCATGTGCACTGTAGGACCTAATCAGTTCTGTAACCTGTTCATGATTTTTTTCTTTACACCTTACACACTAGAAGCCAGACAGCAACAGCTACAGCTATTTTTCCTGGTGAAGACAACAAAAACATGATATAATCATTATAATGCTATAATAATGATAATAATATGTAAGATGATATATTTCCAGATGAATATACCTGGTTTTAGAGGTACTAATGAATCTTTATCTGCTTCCCTCTAGGATCTCCTATGATCCCACGAGATACCCTAAGTACATTCCCGAAGCCTACTGCCTGTGCAAAGGCTGCCTGATGGGGCTCTTTGGCGAGGAGAGCCTGCAGTTCCGCAGCACGCCGGTGTTCATGCCCACCGTCATCCTGCGCCGCACGCCCGCCTGCGCCGGGGGCCGCTACGTCTACACCGAGGATTACATCACCATCCCCGTGGGCTGCACCTGCGTCCCCGAGCAGGAAAAGGAGGCAGAGAGCCTCAATTCCAGCATAGATAAGCAAGAAGTGAAGTTGCTGGTGGGCCAGAACAAGCCCTCGTCCGAATGAAGAATGGATTAAAAGTCATGTTTCAGTACTGGCCTCATATCGTCACCTCACCACCTCAGGAAACTGCACCGCAGCAGCAAACACATTCACTCACCCTCTTTTTCTACTTAGTTATTTCAGATATAAGATGGAAAGCCCAGTCACTCAGATCATTAGAGATGGCAATTAATTCTATTTCTTTAGCTCATGTAAACTTGTTTAGTTCATTATTGCAAACTCCAAAGTAGCTTTTCTTTTTCCTTAGAGCAGAAAATTTTATCTTTGCTTATTCACAGTAAATTTTAGAAGATGATGCAACTGTAAGACATGGTAGCTATTACTATAACAGGCTACTGGTTGTAGATATTTTTGAGGAATCTCTTATATTCTACTTTAAAATACACTTGTATAAATATCACACAGCTGCCCTACACATGACAAATCAGCAGTTAAAAGGATAATTTCCCAGGCTGGGAGAGCCTCCCTTTATACTGCATAAACTCCAAGCTTTGCCTCTGAGCTGTTACCTCTTTTGCTAATTTATACACCACAGCAAGGAAACCTTTGCTGAGTTGGAGTCATTAATGAAGCAATATTCTATGTGCTTGCTATTTTTAAACTTGCCAAATTGCTAAGGGTACAAAGGTGTTGAGAAAAAATATCCTAGAATATTGTAAAAATGCAGCAGACTTTCTTGATGTGGATTATGTCAAATTACACAGAAAATATCAATTAGGAAAAATACAGTTTGGGTCCCAAGAATTCTGTATTTGATTTCATCCATCACTGACTGCTTAACTTCCTTGTGATAAAACTGTATTCCATGCAACCTTTCTCATTTTAGAAAAGGAGATTCCCCATTAAAAAGTAAGTACCAAGGATGGCCTTCACCTCAGGTGTGCTGCAGGTGAGTAAGCAGGCTAGGTCTTAACTTCCAGATCCTACAAGAGGTCATTGAGTTGAGTCCCAGTCAATCCAAACTTGTTAGATCCAACTGATTTTTACAATTACTGTTACTCATTTCTCCTTATGCTACATGTAACAGATGATCACCACCTGCAAAAGCTGACTAGGCAGCCTTCCATCTGAGCAGCCTACTGCTGATGGAATTTGGTGGCAGGCCCTCACCAGAAACCCTGCATACACAAAAACTTGCATTTCCAGAACAAGAGACTGAAGTTGACTCAGCCTAGTGAATGAGAATCAGGAATGACCAGGCATGCCTTGCACAAACGTAATTCCTCAGAGGGCGACATTCACCAAAATGGATAAACCTCTGAATGCACAGCAGAGAATCTCTTTTACAGATGAAGGATCATGACTGCAATACCTTTAGAGAATGAACATCATATGCAACGTGTCTGCTACATCATGAATCTTGAAATTTGCCTTAATTCATAGCAGAGAAAGCCCCTACACTACATAAACACACTCTTCTTTGGAGTGTTGTTGGATGAAGAATGGAAAGACTATGAGCTAATCACAATTAACAAGTTGAAGACAGAATGAAAGTCTGTGGAGTCTATGACAACTCCATGTCTTGGTGCATCATTATTGATTGTGCTCTCTCTGACTCAGTCTAGCATAACAGTATTTTTATAGTGCAATCTGTGAAACCTCTTACAAAGCCTAAAATAACTTTAAGAACTCCAGAAACAAATAAATATTCCCATCACAATGCCAGATTGAAGGTTGTAGCTGTGTTTTTGGTGCAGATGCTTTTCCTCAATTTTCCTTGTCTTTAGATCTGTGTTTCCTCCAATTGTGATGCTTCTATCTCAAGGGGATTCTCAAAGGTGAGTTCAGAGATGGTCATAAAATGCTTTTACTACTCAGAGAACAGCTAATTGCCTGGCTGCTGCCAGCAATTATAGGTAGTTACCTTTTCCCCAGAGAATGAAAATACTTGCAGCAGTTACAACTTCTTTTCCTTCCTTCTAATGTGGAGGAACTTCTCATCCTCTGAGCAGAGGGAAATGGTAATCAGAGGGGCTCAAAAGGGAGGCTGACCCACAAAACTGGAGAAACACTGGTGATGTTTCAGTACCCTGATCCCTTCCAGCTTCACCATTAGATTGTGAGGTTTTCTCCACATGTACACTTATGGCAGCATGAAGTTGAACCTTCAGACTCCATTGTATAGAAAGCAAAGTCTTCACCCTAAGAGGCAATAAAATGACCCCAAACAACAGCAAAATGTCCAACCATGCAGCACTTAACATTTAGTAGATACCCAGAGGGGCTACCAGCTAAGTCTGGCCAAACACTGCCCCTCCAGCAGAACTCATTGTCTTCACTTTTGTTACGCAAATTTGTCTGCAACAAATTAGTTATTAGAACACATGGGTACATATTTGTATGATGTGGAGAAAAAAAAAATCTCTTTTTTTTATTGCAATTCTCTTGTCCTCCAGACATAAATTATGGAGTCATTTTGAGGTTTTCAAATAACTATAGCATGTTCAGGGAATTCCTGGGAGGTGCAAGCTAAAATCAGGTAAATAGAACAGAATCAGTTTCTCCTCTCCAGAAAAGTAGATGCTTTAGCTTATAGAGAGCTTCAGAAAGTGGATGATTGAAAGTACCTGAGAACTGCAAAACCTCCATGGATCAATAGAGCGCTTGTGTTGGTGACCTCATCACACTGCAACAAGTGCAGCAAGCTTCCCATGGTTTAGGCATCTTTATGCTGTTTCATTCAGAAGCCCATTTTTCCATCTTAATCCTCATTTTCCTCTGTGACAGACTTTTTAGCTGAGCCAATTTGCTTCCTGATTCAGCTTTCCAGTTAGGTGTCTCTTAAAAGCTGTTTAAGTTTTAGCATGAGCAACTGTTTGATATTTTGTTAGTGAGCAACTGTTTGTTAATACTTAACATCAAGAGCTATTAGCTACACAAACACTTGCTGGCCATCATAATATCCTTCCATATATCCTTTCTCTCCACATTACTCATGTGGGAAAGGTTGAGTGTTAAATGTAGTTTGTGTTTGTTTGGAATTGGTTTTTTTTAATGAGGTCATCACATCATGGATTTATATCAGTTTCACTTCAAATGTGGTGTGACATTTTCCAGCTTCCAGCCCTCTGGTTACAGCTGCCACAGCCTTGCCTTTAATTTGCATGGGGGAGGGAGTGTTCATTGGAGTTGCTTCAAGGCTTCACAAACTGTTGACAGAAGGAAGACATGAAGTGCCTCACTGAACCAACTCCAGGCCCAATAAATGCAAACAATTCAAAGCTAGAACTATCTGGCAGCTGCAGCTGATTTGAGAAAATTTTTTGTTGTGCCAGGAAAATCTTTTCCTTCAACAAGGTTGTCCCTGGAATACATTAGGAGCCACAAAACACAGAACAATATCCTTGGTAATGAGATTATTTTTTCTGTAGTATCATTTAAGGTCGTTTGGAAAATTCCTATCATTCAGGAAGGCTGAGGAAAGCCCGAGATGCTAGTTTGGGTTTACTTGCCAGTCATCACCTGAAGGTGTCTGTCTGAATGGGTGAAGATCTACAGCTACATATAAACATGGAATTGCATGGGGGAACATGAACATGAAAGCAGCAGGAGGAAAAGGGAAAAAGGCTGTGATGTGCTCAGAAAGTATGAACACCCATTAATCCTGCTGCCATGAGGGAACAGCCATAACTACCTGGGCTAGGGTAGTTAAGGAGGCTGTAGCACATAGGACTGTGCAGTCATAAATGCCACTGGAAAAGGAGCACAGTGCTGACACTTCACCACAGTCTGTTCCAACAGGAAGTCCATCCATGAGACACCCCCAGTAGTCAGTCACTGCTTGACACTGACATTTTTATTCACAATCCTGTTACAGAAGAAAAGAGGGTTTTGCTGTCATGTACTATTTCTTAAAGTTACCATGCTGGCACAAAACACAAATTCACTATGGAATTTTGTGACTTGTACCCTTCTCAGAAACAGCTACTTCCTTGGAATCAAGTTAGACAAAAATAGTTTACCACCCATCACTGATGAAGGCTGTAAATGCCACTAGTCAAGCTCTACTTGGGCAGCTGCCTGCAGTCCCCAGGCTTTTAAGAGGGAGGCTGGTGGACAACAGGCTGCTCTGTTGAGTGCATCTGCACAGATTTCCATGCACCCTCAGTTCCATAACTATGCATCTTCACAGTGCCCCTTTTCAAAGCTGTCTGACCTACATGTTAGAAGCAGCAGTGATTTTCTTGGAAGTGAACTTCTTGGTACAACTGAATGGTGCACTTTTATCTTTTTAAGAAGTATCTCTGATGAAGTTAGTGAAGTTGACTTTTAACTCTGCCATGGAGAGCCCAATTATACACATTTACCAAAATGAAGCAAATAAAACAGCAAAATAGGTGAGGCTTTGATTTGAACAGCACATTCTAATTTAGGTGGGTGGGAGAGGGACAGTATCATCCCTTCTGGCAATCATGCCTGTCCCACTTGAAGCCTCTATGCAGTTAAAAACAAAGTTTCATGAGTTTCTTCATTATCTCCATCTGCTTGGTGTGCAAGACACTGAGGTAATGAACCAGTTTAAAGTACAGGTTAGTGCCAAGAGCTACGCAGTTACCATTCTGGTTTGCTTTCTTTTCAAACTGGCCACATGAAAGTGATGATGTAGCCTCCCAGAAAACAACTAAACCCAGGTGTATTTCACCTGTGGACAGTCATTTTCAGGGGAATTCTGGCTCAGCAGCAAGGATGGCATCTGCTTTGAAAGGCAAGACTGTATGGGCCCTGGCTCACACAGCAGAAAGGAGAGGACAGTGCCTGTTCTCCCTGTGAGCATTTCCTCACTGCACTTCCCTTGTTTTAACAACACCTGTGACCAGCCTGACAGAAACCAAGGCATGTGCAAGAGGAAGAAAAATGTTACCATGGAGCCCAGGAACACTGCATGCAGGGAGAAAGCAGCAGGTATAAAATGTGAGGAGAGAAAAGCCTTAGGAAGCAAACAGATCTCTTGGAAAATGGGGAGGAGAGCTAGAGTGGATTGGGTGGGTGTTTATGAACCACTTTTGTTTTCAGCTCAGACACCACCATTCTCTGAGCACTGAGAGAGGATTAGAATCCATCTATATTATTCCTGCTCAGCTGTTTACTCCACCAGATGGGAAAATTTGCATCCAAACAGCAGAAACATGAGTATTATCACTGCTTTATAAAAAGTCTCATCTCACAAGCTTAATTAGGCTTATTCCCACTACAAATAAATTTAGTACTTGGTTTTATGTGATTTGTCTTGTAGATGCAGCATTTCTGTTAACTTTTACATAGTATGACATACAAAGACAAGTGCTTGTGTTTTGTAATATTTTTAGAGATTATAAAAGTGTTGAGTGCCTTGAAATTTATGAACTAATCTCCACCCAAAAATACTTCAGTAGTGTAGTCAAAAGGCTAGTCAAAAGTGGCTTTAAAATTCCCAGTTATCAAAAATCTCTACTTATGCAAAGCAAACCCTTTCCAATGCATTATCTATTTTGACTGAAATATATGAATATAAAATATAACATTTTTCCATTTGAAACAGTGGGAGTTTATCAATATATTATTCTTCAGTGGCCTTGTAAGATTCAATGATTTTTAAGATGCTTCTATTCTACTGCTCTGCTGCTGTCAGTGGAACAGGAGAAAAAGATAAAATCAGGCAACTGGGAAAAAAAATCGTAACCATTCGTGTAACTTGACATACCTGTAGATCCTCTTTAGTTTGATATTGAAATTATTAAAAAGCAGGCATTATATTTAATCAGAGCCATTAGGATTCAAGATTTAAGGGACACGTGTGGGTCACATTACTACAGAAATATCACGCTCTTTGGCAATGACGATTCTGATGCCTGCAAGGCAAACACCTATGTGCTGTTATAAGCTAAATTCACTTCAAAGAGGTCACTGATGTGTCCTCATATAGTAAAAGCTACCAGTTAAAATTAAAGTCTAACAAAGAAGTTCCCATTATCCAGCACCTGCATTGCTTGGTCTGCATTTACCTAATACAAAACACAGTAACTGCAAATGCTTACTCATTTAAAAGAGAGAGGCTATCACACTGTGTTGATTCCAGCTATGACAGAAAACGGTATTCAGAGCTGACCATATCAGCCCTCAGAAATGTGGCATAACTGACAGTAAACAGAAAGAAGCTTGACTGAAAAAGCTTCAAAAGAAAAGTAGATTTGTAGATGATCTTAGGAGAATTAGTCCAGTCCAGAAGCATAGTTCACATAGCATCGAAATTCATTGGCTAAATTTCGTGAGTGTTTTGGAATAAACTTGCACATCTTCACACCAAGATGCTTTGCTGCCTGTTCCTCCATGACTGCACCTGCAGCAAAAATAATTGGTATGCAATAAGAAAAAACAGTAACAGAATGTTTGAACTTTTTTAATAGCTCCTCCCAAATGCATATTTAGAGAGCCTGGTGTTTTTTAAGGAAGGCAGGCTTAAAGCAACTACACTCTCAGTCTTCCTTGACAACAGAATCTTTTGGGAAACGTAAAGTAAATCTAGAAGAATGGAAGACATCCCAAAGAAATGAATGTCCAAGAAATTTCATAAAAATAAGTAGAGGGTATCAGTGCCATTTTTACAGAAACCAAACTTGAACTCAGTCTTCTTGCTACATTCCAAGGAAGTTAAATGGTAGGGAGCTGTGGGAAATGCAAACAGATTACATCTACTCTTTCACTTATATAAACCATGAAGTGATATTTGCAGCTACACACTGAGCAATCACTGCTTTGAGCAGTAAACTGAAGGACCACCTATCCACTCTAGGGAAAAACGTCTGAGAACCACCCTTGTGTGTGACTGCCACGTGCACTTAAACCAAGGAGCAGGCTTTCTATAGCCACATTATTTTAATTTTTCTTTCTTTTGCCTGCTTGGTTGCCTTCCCTGAAATTGTACATACAGAGGGGTTTTGACCTTCGCTTTTTGGAAAGGTTTCCTGGATGTCCTCAGATAACAACACAGTAATAACAAAACAGTTTAAGAAAAGCCATGACTTGGGCAGACACACATCACTTCTCAAACAGCAAGTGCACCTTCCTAAAGAAGGACCCACAAGTACAGATATCTAGTTATCTGGTTTCTGCTTTTATCCCTGCTGTTTAATTCCTCCTGCTGCATTTCAGTGCATAAGACATAAACAATAACTTGCACCTATGTTTGCCATTCCCAGATTTCAATCACTGCAATTATATAGAGTGGCCCTTCTACAAGAAAAATTATATTTCTGGAATTTTGCTGGATGATCTTATAATTCTTCCAAAATTTAGTAAAATTCATAATGCCATAGGAAAAAAGTACTGACTTGAACTATTGAAACCCACTTCTGTTTAAAATAAAGGTTGAAGTACCTTTATTTAAGTACCTCAAGTACTCAAATAAAAGGCTTAGGACATATATTCCTCCTTAAATTAATGATAATTCAGCATTATTGAGTTAGCATTTGTCTCATGTAAGTTTGTCATTACAAAGAGAGAAAAAAGCTACTTAAGGGGACCTAAATATTTTTATTAGTTATACCTGTGCAAAGCAGAATCTTTCCTTTTGTTAGGTATTTGATGGTCTCTGCAGTCTTTTGAAGACATTCCTCAGACAGATAGGGTGGATCTGCTATTACGACGTCAAAACTGTGTGGCAGGAGATTTTCAGGTAAGTCCAAAGGGTGGTTGTAATCATAGAAGATAAACTCTTGTCCATACACAGAAAACCTTCTGTCATACTCCAGTATACACACAGAAAAATCCTCACCATCCTGTTCTTTCAGTTTCTGGTACACACTTGGTGCACTAACACATGCTATCCTGAAAAAACACACAATAACTTAAAATTGTAATTTTAAAAGGCAAACAACAGCAACAAAACTCTACAGTCTTCTCAGCAGTCTTCAGAGAGGCTTTGGGAAAACATTTTAAACATTAGTCCCAAAAATATAAAGTATTGTTCCTCCATTCTAACAATTAATTATCATAGTAACAAAGTTTTAAGTATGAAAGTTATTACCTGTTCAACCCCATGCTACATAAAGATCTTAAGCTTAACTACAGAGAAAGTCTTGTTTCAGAAAAGCAAGGAAATGCTTGCTTTTCTGAAACACTCAAAAATGAGTGTTTCAAAAACACTCAAAAATGAAAAATTACTGTTTATAGAAGTAGGAAGAAAACCAAGTTTTTTCCATCTGTTCTACAGAAACAATATAAAAACTAATTATAAGTCAATAATGTGCTCTGAAGCACTCTGTATTTCTCAAAAAATTACAAAGATTTATAGTAAACTTTTACAAGGCACAGCCTACAACGTTCAATGAAATGACAAAGAGGAAGATCAGTATAAACTATTAACTAAATAACATCAAAGCAGCTCTGCAGTGTCTCAGCTGAACAAAACTGAAGCACAATGAGTAATGAATTAAACTGCATGCTCTTGCCAACATAGCAGAACCAAAATATTTGCAGATCTTAATGTTAAATCTACAACACAATTATTAAACCTACCTACCACCTTTTCCAGCTGCCAGAACTGCTTCCTTAGCCAGGCATGATGCAGTTTCATCACTGTACCAAAACTGGCTCAGTTGCTGAGAAAGATAATGCACAATTACAAACAACATCAAATCTTCTGGCTGTGCTATGCAGTTATGTGTGGTGAGTCATAACTCAAGAAAACCACAATCCACAGCAACTTCTCAGTTCACAACCTGTAAAGCTAGAAAGGTGGCTGTTTTCCTGACAGTCTTCCTACTTCTGTGATCTAGTGATATGCAGCAGGTACCTTACACTCTCTGTTTCCAAAACATGAACTGCAGTAGGAAAACCAAGAAATTCAAACCACTGACAGGGTATTTCAAAGCCAATGGGCAGATGCACATTATTTATGTGCCTTTCAATTGAGTTCCTTCAGCAGATGAGGAAAAAGGCCCTTGAATAGTGACAGTGTGGGGAGAAAGAAAAGGATAACTAAATCAGAACAATCAGAAAAAGGAAGACCAAAAAAGCCCAACCCAGAGACAAATCAGAAATCAGTCTGTCACAAATAAAAAGAAGCAGCAAAACAGCCATCCACAAAAATAAAGAAATAAAACACACACACACACACAAAAAAAAAATAGTGAAAGGAAAGATCACTTGGTCTTGTTACACTACGTTTGCCTCAGACTCAGGGAAGAGTCTTTACTACTATCACATGCCAGGCTGGAGTTAAAATTTCCAGAAGGGACAGATGCTTCTATTAGCAGCTTTATTCCCTCTCCATGTACTTTCAGTTTGTACCCCCCATGCACATGTGGAGCAAACAACTACATCCAGATTTAATACTAAAGCAAATCTCCCTACAGTGTTGCCATCCATTAATAGCAATATCTTGAGTGTTCCGCTCTTTAATTTCATTTCATTTTCCAGCCACAAAAGAAACTTGGTCAGGGCTACTCCTCTCTCTGTGCTTCACTCACTGAAATTTATAGTTTCTTACCCAGTCTTCTTCTATTGAGCCAATGGAATATTGATTAAACCCTTGGGAGGTCTTCATGCCCTCTCTCTGCTGCTGTTCCAAATAGAACTCCTGGAGGGCAGCCAATGTATGGGATGAAAGCTGGGGAATGTCATCATCATCGTCCATTTTCTTAGATGTCAACAAGAAAAAAGAAATTAATTAAATTAACCCATTTCAATGGTGAATGCTTTTAAAAACAGCATAATCTTGTGAGGTTAAACAACTTCCAACAAGAATGCAGCTAACTAGGAAAACCTCCTAACAAAAGAAAAATTATTCCCTCTACTTAAGCGCTCTTAAATCAGTGAGAGGCCAATTGGAAATAACAAGTCTCCACAGAGAATTCAGGAAGAGCAGCAACACTGTTCCCTTTCTATGCAACATGGATTTGGCTTATGCTCTTACAGGGAAGTTGACATTACAGCTTTTGGTTTCCTGTGGATCTGGAAGATCCTATAGAAATTATTCCCTTCCTTCCGAGAAATAATGATAGCTATTGGTCATTCCTTCCCATCTTCAAAAGCCACACCATTTTGACTCCAAATGAAGTAAACTAGCATTCTAGCTCAGCATCACCTGGTTTTAACTTCCATGCCATAAAAAGATTCCTCTAAATGCCACAAACCTACAAAAGAAGAAAAAAAAAAAAAAAAGGCAAGCTCCAAGAAGACACGGTAGGTACCAATGGAGAAGTAGAGCCATTTGCAGAAAGCTCCTGAAGTGGGTTCTGCCAGGCAGCATCCCTGAGCCCTCTGCCCCAGGCAGCACAGCAGCCTCTCCTCGGGAACGGCGCCACCTCGTGGAACGGAGGTGCTGGAATGGACTCAGCACGTGAAAAGAGCTGGAGAAAATTGAGAGAGATTCTTCTCCCAAGAAACCACTTTGCCTGCATCCAGCCTAAAGATCAGCACATGAGCAATGCCTTTAACAGAGCCTGGAGATGCAGACAGGGATACACCTGCATTATGCACAAGTCACCAAGAACTTACCGGAACAGTGACTGAACATTTTGAGTCATTTCAAGTGGAGCTGCTCATGGTTCTTCTCCTCATTCCCTGCATTACAAGGAGAGCTCCAGAACTGGCAGTCTCCTCCTTCCACCCCTTCCTTCTGCTCTAAAAGAGCTTTCAAGATGAAGTTTCCTTAAAACAGCTTCCTCCTGCTTGCTGGAAAAATGGTACCTTACCCTGGCACTGGGAGATAACTCTGCCATTTCTCTGACACAGTAAGTTTCCTTAGCTTTCCTAAGGAAAGGTCTTATCTGCAAAACCTGCCTTTTCCAGAGTATCATTTACTGACTTGATGGATTCTCAGGCCAGGCTGGCCAAACAGGGAATTGCTCACAGCCCAAAGATCCACCTATGGCATCAGTCTCATGCAAGAGAATTCCGGAGTCAAGCTACTTACTAAAGCCAAAATCATTATTTTCCCCCCAGTTTTTCATTGAACAAAACACAAATGCTTTAAGACTATTTACATTATTAAATTACATATTATTTAAAGTATTTATTATAGGAATGACTGTATGTCCAGACAGATAACAGTTTCCAGCCACAATGCTCTAACAATACACAACACTATGACCCATTTAGGTCCTATTAAACAATTTATTTTTGTTAGGACATGGTAGAAATTTACAATCACTCCTTAACTCACAACAATTTTTTAAATAACTGAATAATACATACAGTAATCTGGTCTGCTATTACCCCCCAAGCAAGAACACAACCATGATTTGACTCTAAGAAACTGAAACAGGTGGAAAGTTTCAGTTTTTAAGTCAAAAGTTGAAATTTTTTGATTTTCTGTTCAGTGAGCCCATACTAGCATTTGCAAAGACTAAATCTATGCCCATGAATCGAAACCCTCACAGATAAAGTTGCTGATGAAGAATTTGCCATTGTTTCAGAACATAAAAAGGCATACTGCCATAGACATCTTTTATCTATTAATAATTTTTAGTTGATTTTTTTAAACTCTTCCTTTTGGTTTGTAAATTAAAAGCCTTAGGAACCAAGAAGTAATTAACTGTGAGGTTTTGCAAGGAGAGGTAACTCAGAACATATGGTAGAAATATTACTACAGCTATTATAAATGCCTCCAAAATTTAATATATTTTTCTGAATGTATATACTGACTCAAGTTATTAGGATGAAGACATTCTCATGGTTAAGAACTGCATCAGAAAACACTTAAAGTGACTTTATGTCCACAAGACTTGTAAATTCCTTCAAGGGAGACAGTTCTACTGTTTGAAATCCCTTCATTATCTCTTCCATTAAGTTCACTGCTCTCAAGTCCAGAAGCAACCCTGAAAGTTCTACGGGGGGGTGGGAAGAAGCACAGAAGCCCACAGTGCCTCTGGCACAAAGGGAATCTTTATACTATTAATTCCCAAGGCCCCTGAGGCTCCAGCTGACCAATCCCAGCTTGCCCCAGGCCCTGGGTCCCTCCACATGCAGACCATGCTCTGTCCTCACACAGATGCTCTCTGGAAGCCACATAGGGGGAAATCAGATATGCAAGAACAGTTCAAGAACACTGCATAAGGTTTAGAAAATGAGTCTCATGGTGAAGTCAAAGGTCACCTGAAGGAAAACACCAGAGAAGGAGGTAAGCTCCCTCAGATAGAGTGAAACAGGAACAGGCAGGGTAAAATGGGAAATTTGTGTTCATAGGGTAAAATGGCAAATTTGAATGCTACTGGTCCCTAAAGGGCCAGATCTACCCATAAAACAGGAAAAATGAGGTGACAAATGTGGCTTGCAGTGCAGCAGGTAGGATGAAGGGGTGGAGGTCCCTGCAGACTCTTTAGTCCCTTCCCCTGTGCACAGCTCAATCTCTCTCTTACTAGCTGATGCACTGTTCAGGCAAATGTCATCACTACAGAGTGAAAGCTCTCCAAAGAAAACAAAAAATAAATTAAGAGAGATAAGAGCAGCACAGGAGACTCCAAGGCTTTGTCCACACAATGTTGTATGTATTTAACAATAGCTTCTGGCGGTCATGTATGAGAAGTCTATTTTTATATAGCCAAATTTTAAACAGAGGAAAAAAATACTCAAACACTATGGAAAAATTAACAGTTTTTGGTCCTCAGTACATTCATTTCACCTGTAGTTATGACCACATGGAGAACAGGTGATAAGAAAACATTAGGAAAGACTGCTAAAAGGTCATGGAGTAGAAATACATCTGGAAAGCCATGCTGTTCATCGCTGGGAAGAAGGAAGAAGAGGACAGTGTTAGTCCTTTAGATCTTTTACCAACAATATAAAAAGCACATGTGCAACTTCGGAAAAGATCTTATTCTAAGAGTAACCCTGCTCAAAAGACCGAGAGCATGAAATGGAGTTAAATCTAGTTGTCTGTGTTTTTTCCAAGCCGCCCAAGTCAGTCTTTGAGACAAGCAGCTCATCATCCACGGTGTTTGCAGCACACACCGAGAAATGCTGGCCAGTGGTGTGCAACCCTAATGAAAATCACCTGGCAGGGGCTGCAACCACCTGCCTGGAGGTAGAGAAGTCCTGATCTGATAGACCGGAAAGCTACTAAATGTCTGGACTTGCGCCCTGATACCTCAAAAACCGGAATTTCACAATGTGTCAAAGTCACACAGAAAGTTCATACAAGAGAAGCTCTCAGAGGATTACCAAATACACAGAAACTGCAACGGATTAACAAAGCAAAGTCAGGAGCTCTGGTGGCTACTTCAAGCAAAAGGAAATTATGATGTGTCCTACGGAGGACAGGCTCGGGATCACCGGTCCCTCCTACGCGTGGCGGAGGGGACACGGACGGTTCCCGGAGAAGGCCGTTTCCTGCTGTCCCCTACCCCGTGGATCGCTTCGAGGGCACTCTGCGGCCACACAGAATCCCCGTGGGGGGGCAGGGGGTGACCCCAGCCAGCCGTCCGCGCCTCGGCCGCCATCGCCCGCCGGCGCAGCAGGGTCAGGCGGTGATGGGTGGGTGAGGGGGCGGTGATGGGTGGGTGAGGGGGCTCCGTCCCGGGCGGGCACGCGCGGGAGCCCCGGGCCGCACTCCCGCCCCGCGCGCGGCCCTCGCGCCACTCACCGCCCGCCGGCTCCCTCCGCGCGCGCGCAGCTCGCCCTAGGCCCCGCCCCCCGCGCCGCGCGCGTGCCGCGCCGGCCAGGGACCGCGCGCCCCCTGCTGGACGCGCCGGGCCTGGCGGAGCTCCCGGGCCCGCCCCCTCCGGCCCCGGTCCCGGCCCCGGTCCCGGCCCCGAGCGCGCCGGGGAATGGCGTGTGTGCCGGGATGTGGGACAGGGTAGGCACGGGAGAGAGCTGGGGACCCAGACAGCCTCCGGCACCCGGCCTGGCAGACCCGGAGAGCACAGGCATCCCTCGAGTCAGACAGAAAGTGTTCAGGAGCCGCCAGTTCTGCCCTGCACCGCAGCCCAGCGCCCCAAACTGGTTTTCTACAGCTGAGTCTCCTGTCCGGGCTTTCCATTTCTATTCAGCATTAGCAGGCTGGAACCAGCTCCCTTTCTTGCATACAAACGGAAGTCGACCCGATTCATAGATGCTTTCAAAACATAGCGAGTTTTAAAATACCTTCCTTGTTTAACTTCATAAAATCATAGAATGGTTTGTGTTGCAAGGGACCTTAAAGACCATCTAGTTTCAACCCCACTACCATGGGCAGGAACACCTTCCACTATCCCAGGTTGCTTCAAGCCCCACCCAAAGTGTTCAAACCTGGCTTTGAACACTTCCAGGGATGATCCACAGCTTCTCTGGGCAACCTGTTCCAGTGCCTCACCACTGTCACAGTAAAGAATTTCTTTCTAATATCGCATCTAAACATACTTGCTATCAGTTTGAAGTCATTCCCCCTTGTCCTGTCACTATATACCCATGTAAAAAGTTTCTGTCAATCGTTTTTTGTAGGCTCCCTAGAGGTACTGAAAGACCACAGTTAGGTCACCCCAAATCCTTTTCTTTTCCAGGCTGAACAATTCCAATTCTCTTAATCTTCCCTCCTGTAAGAGGTAGTCCCTGCCTCTAATCCCTGTTGTCCCTCCCTGGGACTTGCTCCGACGGGACAATGTCCTTGTGCTGGGGACGCCAGAGCTGGAAGCATATTCCAGGTGGGGTCTCACTAAAGCAGAGGGGGAAAATTTAATCCACTATATCTTTCCCTTTGGTCATAAAAACTTCCCATTTTCTTGTTTCTCATGTGTAGGCACAACATGCTTATCTGGCACGTCTCATGATCTCACTGCCCCAAGACAAAAAGCTTTCTTTCTTTATAAAGCTCAATGTCTGTAAAAGTCATGTGCATAGTGTTGTCTCTGTCACCCTCCTAGAATCCAGCCCATAGGAGGTTGCCCATCAGATTATTTAACCCAACAGCAGACTCTCCTCATGTTCTCCAGAGCCAGAATATCAGCAGTGAGCTGAGTAAGAAACTGCTGTTTTACCTACAACCTGCTCAGTCTTCATCTGCCACAACATTTCACTGTTGCTGAGCAGAAAGTCACGGGCTCAGCACTGGGCATTAAATGAACAGAGCAGAACTACTGCTTTGGAAGACAGAAATACTAAATTAATAATAAAATATTTTGCAGCACAGCTTACATAAGCAGCAGAAAATCAAATTTTCTTTCCACCACAGGATGTGGGAATTGGCCAATTTTTCCTTCAGATCCCCATATTTTTAACATCCCTCATGTGGAAACAAGGTTTTTCATGACAGTAGAGAACTGTGGGCATTTTCATTTGGTTTAAAAGACTCCTTTGCAGTCTGGATCATTGGGCATTCAGTGCATTACCCACTTTGTCTTTGAAAGTTCTTGCCAAAAAAAGTCTTCATCCCAGCACAGGAGACTGTCACGTATGGTGGGTATCCATATCTGTTCATGCTACCAGCACTGCTGTAATTTAAAACAAACAAACCAACCCCTTTTCCCTGCATTTTGGAAAGTGACAAGTCTTGATATTGATAGCTGTGTAGCATTACTGAGTGCAGCAAGAAATGTGAAGTGACACTTCAGTAATTGTCCTATTTCATGCATGTTTGTAAGGTATTTTACATGAAAAACATTCTGCACAGGGCTGATAATGAAAGTGGAAATGAGACAGGGATGACACACACTCTCAGTCCAGATTTCCCAGAGCAGCAGACTGCCCCTTGGCAAGCAATCCCTCCTCACCAGAAAGGTTAGACAGATCACATAAGGGCACATGGCTGTCTGGGGGCTTGGGGGTGGGCTGCCAGGGTGACATTATTTAGGTTGTGATATCAGATACTACTTGGCAGCAAGCACAGCCCTTGCTTGAATCCTGTTACAAGACAGTTCTAGAAGCAAAGCTCTAAAGGAGCTCAAGTGATCCTGTAGGAAGGAATAAAACCAGGTTATCTCTGGCTGCAATTTCTTTGGGATGCGAGGACAAATGAAACACAAACACAGGAATACCTGTAAAGTGCATCTTGAAAGAAATTTCTTATTAATAATTGGGTTTTATTATTCCCTAATATTTTTTGCAGATAGGTATTTCCAGTTAGGCTATCTCCCCTGTCCTTTCACTGACAGACCCATGTCACACAGCAGTGATACTGGTGTCCTTGAGACAAACCTGATGACGTAGACCACTGCCTCTTCACTAATGCATTTGCTAGATCAGAAACAGTGTTTAAAAACACAGTTCTAGCCTGGAAAGCAATAGCAGCTTGTTACTCATGAGGCATTTCTGTTTTGGGGTTTGAGTTTTTATTTTTACTCTGTTGCATTTTTTCTCTACTAATGAAATTCTAGTTTTGTTCTCACTGTAGCACAACCTGCAGCCATATGAAAAAGTATAATCAGGTTTAATTAATATGAAAATAGATTATTAAATTCTACTTGTAGAATCTTTCCTGTTGCCATTAAGCCTAAAAAAACTTCTATTAACTTTTTCACAAAAAAGCCCAAAAACCCACACAAAACCCCCCCCTCAACATGTTTAGGGCTGGCAAACCAACTGCACATTGATTTGGAAGGCAGCAAATGCTTTACAACCATACAAGGATAATTTCTAGTTATTAATGATGATGGAAAACAACAAAGTGAAAATATTCTTATTAGAAAACAACCCGCAACACCTCCTCTTTCTAAGCAAAGCTTGCTGCACGTTTACTTTCACTCCCAAGCTGTTCCCCCTACAGATGGAGAATCAAATGTGTGTTGGGGCCCCATGGGGTACCTGTGTGGGCCAGCTGCACCAAAGCTTCTCAAGAACCTGTGGTACAATGGCAGGGCAGACTGCCAGTCAGCCTCTTCAAAGCTTGTAGTCACTCTATGAATTCAAGTACAGAAGTAAGCTTTAAGTAGTTCATGGAGTCCCAAGTCTTTTTCTATGGAGACAGAAATCTTAACAACATGACAGTGATACAGGATCCCTGTGACTTCTTTCTATTTTGCCAGGCTTTGTGCATTCCTTGGAAGTAATTCAGGATCCATAGAGGGCCACAGCTTTCAGACAGAAAAATGCTCTACATAAGTGACCACTAGTCACTTAATACCACCTAGTGGTATTGGCATTTCAAACAGACTTTACAAGTATTTGAAAAAAAAAAACCAAACACCCAACCCTTCAACAGAATTACCAGTATCTATACTTCTGTACATTTTCACATCCCCACAGATTTTACCAAGGCTTCTGATTTACACAGTTCTCTCTAAAAATGTCCTGAGATGCATGATAACATCCAACCATCATGGCATTGTCTGGCCCCAAAGCCTTGTCATGGTTGTTTTTGCTTTCCCCCCGCCCCAAAGATGTAATCACTCTGCCATCACAAGAAGCAGGAAGGAAAATATATAAAATATATTTAGCAAAACCAGTAAAATTAAAGTGGAACAGAAAATGCAGTCAAGTAGCAAACATGTACAGCAGCAGCTTTTACAGTTTTTCCTACACATACCTCTGCACTTATTTCACACACGCTCTTTAAGGAGAAGGAAGAAAATAGAAATCAGATAGTGTTACGAAAGAAAACATTTCTTTTCCTGAACAGTAAATGGGGTTTATTACTGCTTTCTGCTTTTGAAACTCCAATTCAGACTATATATATACCTCTAAGAAAAATAAGAGAAGGACACCCTTTTCTCTGTCCCTAAAGCAAAATTACACTGTCCTCCTTTTACAGACTATACTGGTATCTTAAATAGTTACACTCGCAGGATCTAGACATTATCTGGCCATCTTAAGAGATGCAGGTAACAAACATTTTAACCAAGATACAAAACAGGTATCCAATTTTTCCAGCTTTCCTGAGGCTGAGTGAATTGTTTAAATACATGTGCGCTTATCAAAATCCATGTTTACAGTACATTTTAACAGTAGTTTGTTAAGAAATCATGAAAGTGCATAACAGCCTAAAAGCAGGCAAAAAGTACTTCAGAAGAACAGTCTTTCCTTAAAGTGGCAGAAGAATATAAGCCTTCCCCAAAGTAGTGTTGATCTTGTGAGGACATCAGTGATCTTCCTAGAGATTCCACAGTGTGGTGGTGGGCTTTTGGCTTTGGGGTTTTTCTTTTTTTTTTTGTGAGTTACAACAATCACTTCAATGAACAAAAGACCACTAGTAGTACTGGTGCAGTTCAAAAACTAAAGCAAATGTCCTGACAGCTTATTAAGCCAGTGAAGCTTTCAAATCAATACTTGTGTTGGAGTCTAGCAATGACTTTCATTCAGGGAACACCAAACACAGAGATGGCAAGCAGTTTGAATATGCCACAAACCTAAACTGCAGCATCCAAAACAGTAACTTAAAGCAAATCAAACATATTTGTCTTTACAACCATTAACAGTAGGCCAGACAGAGAGAGGAAGAAAAAGGGAAGTACATCACACCCACATCTTCACTTTACTCTAACTTGTAAAGGCAACAGCATGTCAGGAAAATCAAATCCGATACCATCTAATAGATGTTAAAGTGAAAACAGCTCTTCCACAAGATTCAAATACAGGCAGCAGAAAAACTAGTAATGAATTATGTATCCATCACAGTGGGTAGCTTCTTTGTTCTCTTTGGATATATAGATTTGTCTGGAATGTTTTCCAAAATAAAGAGGAATTTATTATTTAATTAACAAAATTACAAGGATAGTATCACATTTCATTTCAGAATTCCAAAACAGTACTCTTTCCCCCAACAAACTTGCTGATAAAATGGTAGGCTTTTACTAATCCCTTTCAAGATGTCATGTTAAACATGATGTAATTACACTTTCAGATTGATCTGTTTTTCTTTCTCTGGATAAGATTGCAAAGTTATCACTTTCTTCTCGTTCTCCTTCCCTCTTCTAGTTCATGTACAACCTGCTCCTTGGTTGGCTGTCCAGACAAATTCCACTTGGAGGGTTGCGCTTTTGTACCTCTCTGCTTGTAAGACATGGCAAATCACTGAATGAAAAAATCCACCACCAATTCCATCACTCACAACTAAAGCCAATGTTTCAAAAAGGCAAAATTGATGGGGTTTGTGTATACTTAGACAAATAAGTGTGAATAAAGGCTTTGTACCCAAATCATTCAAGTTTATTCCAGAACTCATATTTAAGGTAAAGCAGAATAGTTCAATTTTCTACATGAAAGACTCTTGGATATGCTGCTGTTAGTCTTAGCAATTGCATTCAGGAATTTCCTCAAAATTACCTTAAATGTTTCTGTCCCTCTCCAAAATATTCACTGAACGAAACCATGCTAATATAAATATGTAACTGCATAATCTTACTTTTGAAACCAGTAAAATTCTAGTGATACATACAACCAAGATATATAGCAAGCTGTCACTACCACAGTTGTTGCGTAGTTTTACTTTCAGGATTTGTGAAGCTTTTTTTTTTCCTTATCTAAATGATGTGAGTGCATGAAGTAGGAGGGGAACACTAGAAAATAGCTGTAGTTTATTTAAATGTAATTGCACATTAGGAACTGCTGCCTGTAACTGAACTTTTCTGATATCCATGAAGTAACATGCTGTTGTTAGAAGCTCCTTACATAGGAACAGATTATGAGCTTGGAGAACATTTCTGTGCCAGATACCATCATAAAAACTGTTTATATTAAATACACACACACACAAATTAAAGACCCAGAAATCAGTATTCCTTTTGAGTAGACAAATGCCACCAGTAATAGTGACCAGAAAAGTCACTCTTAAAACTTCTTTTGGAAGATGGGGGAAAAGATTAATCTGATTATGTATTATTTCTGGTAATTGCAGTCCAGTGTGAGATACTGCTGTGGCACCCCTAATCACACTTTCTGTTGATGGACAAACTCATGCCGTAAGTGCTGATGTAAATTAAAGTTACTCCACCAGCTTTTAACCTAATTACTGTGCATTCACTGTAGCCAAAGAGCAAAAGGTGTGGCCTAAGGTTTCATAATGTTGCTATTTATGTTTCCACTGTAAGGAAGGATAACAAATGCTTTTTGAGGGATTCAACACAGGTGAGATTTTAGAAAAATATTAAACAAGAATACACACAAATCACACGTGGCCAAAACAAAATAAAAAAGTCTTTAGTGGAAAACAATTTTATCCTCTTCCTGCTTATGGATCTTAAAAATACACAAAGTGATCATTTCAAAATTGAAAATTCAGTCATGATAAGGCTTGATTACACAGCCATTTCCCAAGTCTTATTGCAATAAAACGTGAAATATTTCTATGCAACTTCATATCTTCAACTGTACAGATAAAACAATACTTGAAATCAACTAGCACTTCAATCCCTGTGTTTTTAATATATAAACTCAACACAGTATTGAATGACACATTTAAAATATTTACACACTTGACCAACAGCAGTACTAGCATTTATTGCCTTAAAACTGCATGTTCACTGCATGGAGGTTTCTTATTTTGCATAAAGAAAACAAATAATATAGGTATTTTTTTTCCTAATTGAAAATTCCAGAATGGTTTAATGGGGATTGAAATGTGTGGTGAATACTATTAGAGAGGTTTTTATCAATTTCAAGTATCAAGCTGTAACAGATTGGAAAATTACATGGGTAGTAGTATCTTCCTCTGAGGTTGGAAGGGCCTTCCAAATCTGCTTAACAGCAGCTTAAAAGGACAGGAAAAGCAGGGTAGGGAATGGGAAGAAATGAAAAATCAGAATCAATTTTAATTCACTGAAGAGAAGGGAAAGCCAGAGGTATCTTAGTTTCTAGGGCCCCAAGAAATCTCATACTGAAAAAAGGGCTCTATAAGATAGCTGAGAATTTGAGGCTGTAGAGCAAAACACACTTCATGATTTGTTTCATCATCAGTACTAGAAAACATTAATCTAATTTACTGAAAACAGAGCACAAGCTACCCAAATGCAAATTTATGAGGGGCAGGGGAACAGGACTGGCTCTTTAAATTTTAATTGTTATCATTAGGCTTTGGTTATACTTAGTGACTGGAACAGACATGGGGGAAACGTGTGGTATTTGTTCCTTGCAGAAAAATGTAAAGAAAACCAAAAGTAAACCAAACAAAACCCTACCACCACAAGCAGCACTTGTCACAAGCAGAGGCACCAAAGCCTGAATAACCAGTAACTGTCCTCTCTCTTTGAAGATCAGAACTGAGGCACACTGGTGGGGAATCTCACCTTATATAAGAAGAAGCCGCCATTTCAATTGGCTGTAATTGAAATAATGACAATTTCACAGCAAGCATTACTGTACTGCAGTAGATCAGTCCTGGGAATACTGCACCACTGCTGCCTCTACGGGGCTTTACCATTATGAAAATCTTCTGTTTTCATTACAGTAAATCTTACACCTCACAAAACTAAAATTAAAGTATATAATATTTACATAGCATCTCAGATCCTCAAAGCATTTTATAGGCATAAGCTAATCCTCACAACATCCCTGTGAGGTAGGTAGGTGTTAATGCTATTTTAACAATAACACAGTTTGAGTGACTTGCCAATGGACACAGAGGATCCTGTGGATAAACATTACAAAA
The DNA here is from genome assembly GCF_037042795.1 of Molothrus aeneus. Classification (NCBI taxonomy): domain Eukaryota; kingdom Metazoa; phylum Chordata; class Aves; order Passeriformes; family Icteridae; genus Molothrus; species Molothrus aeneus. Next base: position 44,165,919 of record NC_089647.1, read on the forward strand.
TTAGAGGAGCCTGGCTCCTACTCCTGCGCTTATATTCATCAAGCTACTTTCATTAAAAAAACCCACCCCTTCTTATGTAATCACTTAACCAAACCTGAAATTACTTGAAATGTTTTACAAGCAAAATGCTGCAAATTTGTATTTTTTAATAGTTTCACAGACCACAAATTAGAATTTGCTTTCCCTTTTAAAGAACTAGATTTTAAATGGACAACTGACTGCTCTGAACAAGCTTATTTTCTAGAACTACATGGCTTAGATATAAAGGGATTTGCCCAGGTAAACACTGGGGCTTTAGTGAGCTCTTCTCACTATGAAAGCGATGACTCCAATTCAAACCCCTCTCTTTCAACTAGTAGGATTTGGACATGCTGAGAAAACAAGTTTCTCATTCCTGAGAAAAAAGGTGAGCCCTTTACCATTAAATGGTGAAACACAAACCTCTGGGCAAAAAGTAGCAGATTCTGGTGGTAATTCAGTGAAGCTAATTAAGGCATAAATGCACATGGAAAGTGGAAGTTTCTTGCATCCAGTCCCCTTCTCCTGTTGCTGTGTATCTGTGCTTTTAACAAGGTCTTCAATTTTATGATTGAACTTGATGCTTGTCAGTGTTCAAAACTATAGGTTGAACAAAATTATTATGCCAGCATTAGAACTAACTATTACAGTGGGGAAGGAGCTGGCAAAACGGAAAAGAAGCTAGTCTCAGAATGAAAACACTGGTCCAATAATCTGTTTCAGCAAGGAAAGTCTAGACAAATATATTTGTTACAATTGTATCATGCAGCATTTATAACTTGGTTTGAATTGCCTTTTTTCTTCCTTCAAAAAACAGGTGCATTTTTAGAACCATTATTCACTCTCCACAGTGAATGGAAAATTAATGCAATGATGCTATGGAACTTTCAGGACACTTATGTTGAGTCATCTCTCAGTGTTCACTACAAACAGTCTGAGTCATTCCTGTGGACCTTAATGTGCTTTCACACCCTGATTTATAGCAACTGAATGTGTAGATGATCACAGAAAATTCTTTTTTTTCTATTTTTTTTGGTACAGAAAGGATACAGAAGTCAAATAGCTCGGATAGAAGCAGTCACCGGGAAGAGTATGAATGAACAGGACTTACTTCCAGAAACCTTTGCAACCATTTCATGGATGTCACTAAGCAGAGACATCTTAGCATTAAAAAGAAACATAAAATGGCATGGAAAGATCTCTGTTAAATATATGAGAATGAAAGGAAAATTAAAAAACAGGCAAGTGTAACATAAAGCAGGAAATTACAAAAAAACCCCCAAACGCTTACTAGGACAGTTTTCCTTTAACATATAATATTATTTTTAAACAAAGGGCAAAGGAAAATTTTAAACCACCTTTAAAACTAGTCTTTGAAAGTGGGTGTTCATACTTTAGCTAAAGTCTTGATACTCAGAAATGCTGTGTGTTTCTGCTTGTTACAACACAATGGGCCTGAAAAGAAAAATAATGGGTATGCACATTACTTTGCCCAGAATACAAACTCAATTTGTGCTCCCGTTCATCACAATATGCAAGAGATTTCAACCCTTTAAAGTTAATAAATACTTTTAAATAGTGAGCCAGTTTTAGGATTAATAAAACAATAGTGACAGAGCTAGTTATAAAAGAAAGGATGACCGAGTGTATCAGTTACTCAGTCAGACCCAAAACATGGAATATTTGCTATGATCTCTTTGAAGACTTCAGTCTAGATACCTGACATCAGGCACATCATAACAAACCAGCAGCTCCTACTGCTGCTGATGTTCCCAGGTTTCAGTGCCCTTCATCTGAAAAAAATGAGGTTTCAGAACTTCTGCCCCATCCAAAGTATAAACTCAAAAAAACCCCAAAAGCAGTTTCAAAAACAGCAAACCCCAATTTAAAAATAAAAACTCAGCCATCACAACAGTTTGAAACAGAGTGATCTGCCAGGATCATTGTATTTTGTGCAAGTGCACAGTCAATAAATCCTTTAAAGAAAAGCACTAGAATTTAAAGAAAAAATTGAGAGCAATTCTCCTGTTCTAAAATGCTATGCAAGTTATCTTAGAAATAAAATACTATCTGGGAAGGTACACTATTATCTAAGAAGTTTTATGGTCACTTTGTAATGTGTAAATCTGTCCTAGCCCAGTTTTCACATAAATTAAAAGAGAAAAGTGTAATAAAGAGATGGTATTTTTGGCCTTGTGGATCCATGCTTGAAACACTTATGGATTTAACTTACCAAAAAAACCCCCACCGCCCCCCAAAAAAACCCCCACAGAAAACGAAAAAACAAAACACTGCCAAAAAACAAACAAACAAAAATCAATCAAACAAACAAAAAACCCAACAAACCTCAGATCACTTATAGCACAGTATTAGAGATTTGTGTCTGTTGTGAGATTCTGGCTATTGTGACTAATTTTGAGATGAATAGCTGAAGAATGGCACAGAATTGCAAACACTATATGAAGCTATATGTAGCCATATAAAAGTGTATACCAGACTTTTTATATAAACTGTAAAAACACATGGGAAATATTTAACAGCATAATCTAGCAGAGATCTTAAACAGAAGGGCCCACTTCTGCCTCTGTGTTATTCCACAAAAATAATTTTACTAGACATGTAGCATTTGTGTTTGCTTCAGTTTCCTCTGGCTCATGACAGGAGACAAAGCAGGCCTTGCTTTCATATTCATGTGCTGCTCTCCCTTGTTGGTTCTATATAATCAGGGCACTATATGCTGCTATGATAAAAGCTAAAGTGCTGATATGAAAAACCAAGCAAGAGCAGAGCAGCTGAGAGAGCTCTGCAGAAGTGGGACTAGATTCAGCAAAAAACAAAAATCTCCTACAGCAGAGACCTCCCAATTACCCTTCCCCACTGGAGTCAAACAGACATGCTTGAGTAAAAGGGTTTGATGCCCCTGTGCTAGCATAATTGTTTTAGCTAATGCCCAACTTTACAAAGTTTGCCAGTAATTCACACCTTTTGGGTTGTTATTGCTTCAGCAAACAGTTCAGTGTAGAAACACATTGCAGTTGCATGCAACCCAGGTGAGAATCAAGACAGATACTGAAAGTAAAACTACACATGAACCTTGCATTAGACACTCATTCCAAAACAACACGTCAACATGAAGGGCTGCAACAGGTACACAGCAGCTCAGTGCCAACATCCTAAACCAACTCTCAAGAGTCAAATTTTGCCTTAAAGTTCTTACCTAAAGTATATGAGCTTCTTTTTTTTTTCTTTTAAATTAAGGCAATGAAATGGCTACAGTTCCTAAAGTTCATTTTCGGGGAACAAAAATATACATCTTTTTTTTTTTTCTCTGAACTTTAGGCAGCAGAACATAATGTAAAAACCTGCATTGCATTAAACCTGCAATGTCAGGTTGATGTAGAAAAACAGAACTAAACACAAGTTAAAATACCATTTGGTTTTTCTTCCCCGTTGGAACACAAACTCAAACTTTAAGAGAGGAAAAATAAAGCTTAAAATCAGCTAAACTGTTTAGAGCTTTATATGTATCTGCTTCACACTCTAACATGATTTTGGGTAGAAAAGAAATCTGTATGTTTACATGACCACTCATATTTTAAACCAGCGCAGGGGGAAAGGCACTGCATTTATTTCATTGTGCCCATATCTGTTTGCACATAAATGGAAAAAAACTCAATTCAGATTTTCTGTTCATTCTCTTCCACACCCAAGTATGACAGATTGCAGCTAACACATAATAGCAGAAGCTGATTCAAAGTTGACCTCTCCTATTCCGTGGTGTTATGTTCAAACTTCCAGGCTCTCTAGAATCTGAGATGGCTGCAAAGAACCCAGAGACAGGTACAAGATTTAGTCAGCATTCAGCATTTCTCAGTGCATTTTGCAGAAAGGGTCTAAATTAGGCATAGAGTTTTGTTGTTTATTTTACACAGAGAAGTCCACCAACATTTGCCATAAATTCTTCTAAACTCTTTAAGAAGGCCATCTTCTGCTTACGGTCCAGTGTAGGAGGAGTGCTGCTTGCAGTAAGCTTGTTGAAGGCATCTGCTAACCGCTGGTAAATTACTGGATCTTGTTGAGTTGATAGCAATGTTTCAACTAACTCTGAATATTCAGCCTGTTAAACAAACATTAAAAAAAAAAAGAGAGAGATACAATATATACAACTTCTCTCATCAGAACACGATTCAGAATAAAGGCTGTGACAGAAAACCATCAGTGCCTCTTCACCTGTCCTCACAGCCTTTCACCTACCTCTAAACCAGATAAAATCCTTCAACCAGGGTGAGTATTTTCTAAGGCTAAAGAAGTCTTCAAAGCAAGGCACAATGCTTTGCAGTGCAGAGTAAGTTGAGAATTTTAAGGCAAAGAGCCTTCTGGCTCTTCCTTAGCATAGGCTTATTCCTGCAGACTGGACTGTTTTTTCTTGATGCCTGTCCCATATTCCATGCCAATCATCTCCTCCCACAGGTTCTCCATTTTCTAGGGTTCCTTCCCTGGGACAGAGAGCTTAGATTCCTTTCTAAGAGTATCCTACTTATTCTCATGCTTATTTAGACAGAAAAAAAAAGACAAAAACACCTGAAGCAAGTCCAAAGGGACTGAGCTCTGGGAGCGCATGTGAAGGACACTGGAGTCAGAACGGCAGTTCCCTCCATTCTACCCATGAAGGGTTGGGTCAGGGTAGACACAGTAAGAATTTGTCACCTGTGGGTGGTATCACAGGGTCCTTTTCTTTTACACGTTCATGAGTCCCTCTTTGAGGGATAAGGGCTGCTAACAAGAGCAAGGATCCATAGGACAAAGTGGCTTAGCAATGTCTTTGCCAAAGGCTTGCCAAGCCGGCAGGAAGGGCTTTCAGGGGCTTGCTGAGGGATGGTGGTAACAACTTGCAGATGAGTAAAGAAACAGAGACTGAGAGCATTAAGAACACAAATGTGATGGGTTTAAAAGTGCACCTCAAAGGATGAAACAGGCTGAAAGGAGACCAATCTGAAATGTCTGTGTAGAAGTGTGTTCAGCTTTGGAAACAGAAGGAGCTAGAGCTTCACGTGCAGGTTCAGAGCTGCAACATTACTGCAGGCACTGATATGTGGTGGGACAGGTGGCATGACTGGAGTGTTCCAAGGGACAGGCGGAAGCTGGTTAGAGCTCTCCAGGGCAGAAGATGACAGAAGATTGACACTTCTGTGAAAAGGCAGCTCAAATGAAAAATGCTTTTCTACAGACTGGGCAGCAATCTAGTTGAGTGCTTAGGAATCATGATCAGAGGAGAAGCAGTAAAGAGGACATCTTTTGGAGTGAGATCTCGTTACAAATCCCCAGAACAGGGCTTTTAGTCATCTTAAAGCAACTTGAGGAAGTTTCCAGATCAGACTTACAAGAGATTATCTCCCTGACATTTGCTCACATACCAGATGGGCTACCCAGGGGTGTGACTTTGCATCTGCTATTCACAGCTAGTATGAGCTGGTCATGGATGTGGTAATTAATGCCAGCCTTTCAGTTATCATTAAATAGTGGAGTTAAAGATTCCCAGGAAAGCCAGGAAAGAGGGCAGCCAAGTACAGGACCTGGACCTCATGAGACCAGATGTCACCTTCTTCAAGACTGGTAGGTGGGATCCTGTGGGAGTGAGCTCTGAAGACAAAAAGAGCTCAAGAGAGGTGACAGGTCCTAAGGATAACCTCTTCCAAGCACAAGAACAGATACAGAGGAAAACAATAAGGCCACTGATTCAGCTAAGCAGGGACTTAATGACTGAACTCCAGCACAAGGGCAACACATGCAGGAAATAGAAGCAGGATGAGCTAGAAAGGAGGACAGCAGAAACACTGTCCAGACAAGAACAAAGACAGAAAACTAAAGTTCAGCTAAAGCTGAATTTAGCAAAGGACAGCAAAGACAACAAAAGCAGCTTCTATCAGTACTTTAGGAGTAAAAGAAGGAACAGGGAAAATATGCATTCTATTGCTGAATGGAATAGATGATTTAAGGATAGTAGACAAGAGGTAAGGCTGAAATAATCAATGCTTTCTTTTGCCTTGGTCTTCACTGACAGGTTTTACCAGACCTTTGTGACTAGAGACAGAGTCCAAGGAGGAGACGAACTATGCATAGCAAAGAGGATCAACCCAGGGATCTCTTGAGAAATCTTGATGCAGGCAAGCTCATAAGACCTGACAATCTACCCAAGGGATCAGAAAGCTGGCTCATGTCATTCATTACTGGCTGCTGTCTATCATCTTCAAATGACTAAGAAAATCATGAAGCAAGTACTCCTGGAAGTTATTTCTGGGCATGTGAAAGTCAAAAGATCCAAGGGAGTGGCCTGAAGTTGCGTCAGGGGAAGTTTATGTTGGGTATTAGGAAAAGGTTCTTCACCCAGAGGGTGGTTGGGCACTGGACCAGGCTCCCCAGGGAATGGTCACAGCACCAGCCTGACAGAGTTCAAGAAGTGTTTGGACAATGCTCTTAGGCACATGGTGTGATTCCTTGAGATGGTCCTGTGCAGGGTGAGGAGTTGGACTCGATGATCCTCATGGGTCCCCTTCCAACTCAGTATATTCTGTGGTTCTGAGAACATCTAGTGTGGATTTACCCAGGTAAATCATGCTTTACCAACCTGTCTTCTTAGACAAAATAACTTACATCTATGGCTAAGACAAGTGCAGTGGATACCTAAGGTAAGCAGGTCTTCAGCAGCTGTGTACTGCACCCTTGCAACCAAGGTAGGATTTTATTGTCTTAATGGGTGAGAGCTCTCATCTGGACCTTGTCCTGTTAAATATTTTAGTCAGTGACCTGGAGAAGGAGGGGAAATACACTCTTCTCCAGTCTGGGGATGAAACCAAACTGGCAAGTGCAGTCAGTGCATTCAAGGGCAGGACTGACATTTAAAGACACTCAGGCTCAGCAAGGACAAATGCAAAGACCTGCAGCTAAAATAGGCAGACCTCCTGAGGATGCCCCCTTTCAAGCCAAATGATTCCATGATTTATGAGGTGCACAAGTAATAACCACTCTCCTTTAACAAATGACTTCTTTTCAGGGTGTATCTGAATACCATACCTGATGCAAACACACTAATGTGTAGAATGCTTCACCTGCTGCAGTTGTCATTTCTGTGTTGTGCTTCTGAAGTACCAGCATATCAAAAACCATCTGAAATCAAGAAACAGAAGCAGTTGTGTAAGTGTAAACTTAACTTTCCACTTTATCAACATTTGCTGCTGAAGCTCATCTTCACTTCTGATACTAACAATGAACATTTATTACAAACATCCAAGGTTGTTGTTTGCTTTGTTGCCCCCATTTTTTATTTTTGGATTTAGGTACCATAACTTTAGAAGCCCAGTCTCAGCTTAACAGCATAAATTCACATCTCAAAGCACTGGAACCTGTTGTTGATTTATATCAACTGTTCTTCAGAGAAACATGACATCACTTGTATTTTTCTCTAAAAGCTTTAGATATACCAGAGAAATAATGAAAAAAGCCTTTGCTCTTCCAGAATAAAATACAGAACTTTTCCTCAAGTTTTGGAGACTCCTATAGCTCACAGAAAGTCAAACAGGGAAGAGATTAGTAAAGAGGATTATTATAATTTTAAGTGGAAAGTCAGAAATAAGGAATGAAACTATGTTAAGTTAGAAGATACATAAAGACAAGATTATGCAAGTTTTTCATTCTCTCATCTTGTCTGATGAAAGCATTTAATGAGCAATCCTCAGAAATCCCAGTCAGTTTGGTAAGAAAAGATGTCTTAAGTAAAACTGAAACCTATACAAAATCAGAAGACAAGCACACAGATTTCACAATTACTTTGTTGCCACTTAGTAGGAACCTAGTTGCTACCAGGTCACCCCAAAATTCATTAAAATGGATGGTCCTAAAAGTAAAGTACTGAACGTGACACTGAATTAAGAAAATGCATAATTCATTAGATACACTGAATAAATGACAGCATTTCCTTTCTAGTTCCCAGCTATGCTCTTTTTCATGCCTCTTCTTTTAATACTCTATCCAGCCTCCAGTTCACAGAAGTCTGGAAGCCTTCTGTTCACAGCTTCACCAGAACTGCTAAAACTGTCAATCTCAAGTGCAGAGCATGGATATAAAAATTCCATTCTGAGAGGCTCAGGTCTTTTGTTTACTGGCAATAATAGATTCGTTCCCTCTACACCTCCATCCTCTTTTGTCTAGATTCTAGTCTGGTACCTTCAGTTCTTCATGCCTTCTTTCTTCTTAAACTGACACTTTTTTTTTTTTTTTTTTTTAGGTAACAGGCTGTTTCTTACTATATGTATTATCCTGATTAATCTGGATAGGATCACTGTTTGGCCTCTGGATGCTACTTTTATGCAAAAAATCAAAGTAACAAGAAACATAGATGCCTTACCTTAAGAAAGTGCCTTGTTGCTAGAAAAAGAGTTGAATCTGTTTCTTGTGCTTTTGCACACTGTTCTGCTAATGGTGTTACAGCCTCCAGACAGAGCTGGCAAACCTCTGAGCTCATTCTGATAATGGATGTTAAAGAATTGAAGTCAAATTTCAATTAAATGGTGGTCAAACTACCCAGTTGTGACACTAGAAAATACCTGAAATGCTTGTATGTTTCAAGGCTTCTTTTCACTACAAAGCTGCTAATTAAAAAATCAAATTTAAAAAATGCTAGGAAAAAGGGGGGGGGAAGGATTCCAACTTCATTACTTTTTTTATTAGCTACATGCCCTAAGGTAACATAACCCTCTCTGACATAACATTTTCAGAAAGAGTCCCTTATGGTCAAGATCATCTGTTTCTGACACGTGCCACAGATTAGTGAAAATGGTACTCCCATTATGAGAGGGAGAGCCCATTGGCACCCTGACAGGAAATGCTCTGGAGCCAGCCCAGTAGAACAGCAGCAATGTTTTATATTACCAGCTGAGAGACTAATTCAGGAATAGCTTTGGGATACCAGCTGAAGGCTTATGAAGTTACACACTCTGAAATGAAGTAATGGAGGAGGCAGGAATGGCTGCCAGAAAAAACTTACATGCTAAGCTACTTAAAGGCTGCGCCCAAGCACCTCAAGTCGGAGGCAATTCAGCTAATGTTGGAATCTCAGTGGACACTACAGTGAAACTCTCAATCCCCAGAGAGCAGAGTAAGAGTCAATTACTGATATATAATTATACACGCAGATATTGATAGGAAAAGGAAAAAAAAGATATATTTAACAGGTCCTTATAAAAGCAACTTAGATTTTTTTTTAAAAAAACATTCCCAAGAGCTATAAAGGATACGATGACATCCCTAACTCCAGTGAGTACATTAGGCTCTTAAAGAGGTCCTCTGGAAGTTGTGGAATCTTCTCAGGGAATATCTCACATATGAAAGTGATTAATTTATAATATTGATTACACAGAGATGGAAACTGTCAAAAGAAAAGCATGGTATTTTTAGATTCAATCACGTAACTATTTTGGCACAATTTTCAACTGTACAAAGAGACAAGACTGATGATGTGCAATGAAGAAAAGAATTTTAGCAGGAAACTTGAGTCATTAGAATGGCTACAACTTTATATAAATACAAACACTGTGGTACAATAAAAGACAATTCCTAAAGATAAACAGTAGATGGTGGCAGTCTGGTATCTGCTCTACACAAATTTAAGGAGTTTTATTTCAGACACAGACAAATCTAGTCCTGTGGGGTAAAAGCCTCGTGAGCATTTGAAGCACAATTAAGGGGCTCCCAGGGTAGATCCCTCGCTTTGGTCTGATCTAAAATGGATGTGGATCTTGTGCTCAGCAGGAGCTACTGGATGAGAAAGTATGTGGAGAGGGGACAGTTGAGACACCCTCCTGAAGTGTTGCCCTGCTTCCAAGTAAAACATGAACACAGCGCAACAATGAAATGCTGCTGTGCAGTTGTTTCATATTTTACTGTTCTACTGACAAGCTGCTCATGCCTATGATTGACAGCCATCTGTATTGTGGAAATAAATAGTTACTTTTAACCCCCAGCACTATTTATGCTTCTTGTCATATTTCTGACACTATCAAAGAAAGAACTCTATGAGCCACATTTCAAGTTTGGCTGTTGATCTGCACAGACTTGCTTTTAGAAGTAAAGTTTTGTTTAGGACCTTCAGATATACATTTTCTCAGCTTGCAGTATTTGTTTTCAAAGAGTATTTAGAACTATGGAAGAGTTATGTACATTTATGAAGTCTAGAAAATTCAGCTTATGGAGGTGGAATGCATAGAGGAACAAATTCTGGGGAATTCATTACTATAAAGCTTTCATATTCTAGCAGCTCTGTGTAAAAAATATACTTACCTTCAGCAGATCTTGTGACATTAGAGGCAGAACGAGATTAACCCCATATAAGACAACATCTGCTGCTGATACAGATCTATTTGTAACTTGCCCAGGCTCATGTCCTCTAAATACTTCATCTACAGAAAAGAAAAAATATTTTGTATAAAAGGAAGATTAAACATATTGAAGAAACAGTCCCATTTCTTTATAATACAGACATTTTAAAAAATAGGACTAGTCCCCTCTCTCCAAACAAAATCGTGAGGCACTGTATTAAAATAGAAACTTAGTGAGTGGAGGCTGTCACATCACTCTATATTTATATTCATTAGGACTAAGCATTTCATAATCACTTGTACCAGATGGCATGCTAAACCAGAACACTTCAGATACTGAGGGCTCCCTTCCATTACAGAATATTGCATTTGTTTCTAGTGGTAGCTGCTTCATGCCTGCACACATAAACACATAGTGAGTAAAATATTACTGCATTTTTATACTTTATATATATATATTTACATATGCTTTAATATATTTTATGAACAGAAGGAGAAAAAAATGGGAGAGCTAACAGAGAAAGTTCAGCAGTTAGGATTTTGTCAACTTTTCTCCAGTTACAGGTTAAGGCCTACATTTCCCATCAACTGGCAATGACCTTACTTTTATAATTCCTGCATTGAGTCAGAAGCAGTATGTAGAAAATTCTCAATAGATTTGATCTCTAGGCATTGCATCTAGGTTTTATTCACATTACTTTGTTTCATGGTAAGTGTTTTCCACACAACTAACATCCAGATCTCAAAGCTAATACTTTACAAAGCACTGGGTTATCCATTTAATGGACAAAGTCTAAATTTGCTTCCATACTCGTGTTGTGCATGCATGATGAAAAAAAATGATGTACTGCATTTTGGAGTACAAGATTCTCTCTTTCGATATATACCTCAGAAAAGCAATGAATATCAAAACATGCTTGGTTTCAAATTGAATCTGCCTGGCTTCTTATCTGTGCAAAGTATATAGAACATGGTGAGATATGAACCATGCAAATGTCATTTGCAACAACTGCAATTCTAAATGGCAAATACACAAAAGAAAGTAACAGGTTGGAATACAAGAAGGAGCCCTTAAGGACACCCACAAACCATAAGGCATGATCTGTGAAAGAGGAATACAGAAGACCCTCAATGATGGAATTTTAATGACTCAACATTTCACAAAAGTTGAATCCTGTACTAAGAAGACCACCCATCTGCTCTCTTGAGCTACTTTACTACTCCAACTTCTCTATGTGCTTTTTGTTTTGTGCTGCTGGTACAACATATTCAGACTTGCAATTACATTCAGATTTCAAGCTGTTTCATACATCCACAATTTATTTTATGACAGCAATAATAATTTCAGATGTTAGAATATAGTGAAAAGTCCTTCTTTGCTACTTAAAATAGCAATTTCCATATCCTAACCTAGTCAAGCCTAAACTTCAGCTTTTACTTTACATGGACTGAACACAAGCCCCAGAATGGTTCCTACAGTTTAAAAAACAACATGTGGTTCATCAATTACCAATTCCTTAATACCTGTATCACTGAAATCTATGAATTCCTTTGATAGAAGATTAGTGAGAAGCTCCATAATAAGAAGGAGATCCTGATACTGGTCTTCTTCTGCTGTAACATCTATCCGTTGTCGACCTAGATTATTCTTGGAATATACCTGGAGCAGAGTTAGGCAGGCCTCATACAAGTTCATGGCTTTGGCCTATAAAACAATGTTATATAATAAGAAAACTTCCACATGCTAAAAGCTAAACATCTTGTTTTAAGATGGCATTACTTGGTAGACAATAGACAAAAATTTCATTTCAGTGTATGATCACTTTTGTACCAATTGTACACAAAATCATCAGGAACACAGCCACCTTAGACAATAAGAACACTTATAGCCATATATTGATGTGATACTGATTGAAAAAGCAAAAGATTAATTTTCTGAATTCCTCAGTCTTAACAAAAATCCAGACAAGACTGGTTTGGGACAGACTGGCATATCTCACTAATCTCACAAACTAGATTACCAACAAAATCCCCTGGGACACACTTTAAATTACAGAAGTTTAGAGCCACAAACAGTGTTCGGTTTGCGTATACCCAGTTTGGAATGGGCAGGAACTCTTCCAAATTTGAAAACAAAACTAGCCAACAGTGCTAAGTGCAAGATGCAAGTGCAATGCACAAACTCAGAATTTTAAGTGTTAACTTCTTGGGATCTATTAATGCCTTGCCTAGGACTAAACCAGTGTCTCTATGGTAAGTATTTGCCACATAGAATACTGCTGCAATTCTCCTGGACTAGACTTCAGAGAAGTTTGATATCGTTATAAAAAAGTACACAACATAGTCTGTCTTCTTCTGCCACCCATGCATAGTGTTTGACCAGTGATGAACTGTGGTTAAATTCATAGGTAAAAAACCCAGTCTAAATGTCCTGCTTTTAATCTTTGCAAGTGTATGTTTTAAAACAAGGGAATCCTTTAACAGATGTGTCTATATAGTCTTTCTCTCTATAAAAATCACTACATTTTATTTTGTTTAAGGAATAGCACTGTATACACATTTACAAGCATGCACACACACTCTGCCCCCCTCCTTCCCCTCCTGGCTGAATTTACCTCTCCAAGATAGCAAATTTGTTTATGTGCAACTTCAACAAAGACTTCTATTATGAGATTAACAGTCTCTGGTGTGTTTTTGTATACTTCCATTAATCCAATGCAATTATTAAGGAAGTCCATTAGGAAATTGAAGAGAATTGCTACGTTATCAATCTGGGTAGCCTCAGCAATGCCACAGAGCGCTTCTAATGTAGCAGTGATTTCCTGCTTCACTTCCTCCTCCTGGCAGATCTGCTGAAAGTTTTCTTGGTTTATCACATTCAAGAATCGCTGCTGAAGTGGCTGAAGAACCTTGAAATTTTCCAAAAAAGTCACATTAGGATAAGCATACTATTACATGAGATATGAGGTTTAAATCACTTAGCAAACTGATTCGTGTACTGCCATGCCAAAAGCAATCACTTCCAGTTTCCAATGGCTCAGTTATGTCATTATCTGTCACATTAATGCAAGCAGAAGTGGTAGTGAGCAGTGCCTCTCACTGTCCATCATGACCTGCAGGCAGGTGTCAAATGAATATTTTAGCTAATTTTGTAGTGTTTAAACAAATGACAATTACTTTCTCTGGCTCAAAGCATTTTATTCCCTTCAAATTCAGCATTAGGGGGAAAATTGTTACAGCTTATTAATGGAACCATTAAGATTAATGCTCACAGTTATCTTTGCCACATTAAGATTCTCAATAGCAAAATCACTTTTGTCATCATCTGTATTTTGAATTTAGAAACTTCCACAAAAATAGTTGATTTTTTTTCCCAATTACTTCCACTGCATTGCAGTTTTACCTTAACTCTCTAATTTTGTAGCTCTGCCAATAAAAGCATGTTTTTATCAGAAGGTCAATGCTTCACAAACTCAAATGGTGCTTCTTGATGCCATTTCAGCTACTTTCTAGCATCAGCCTTTCTGGTATTAAATATCTGAGCTTTAGTGGTGCCAGGGCACAAAGAGCTGGTCAAGACTCTTCATTATGTTCCACATCAGCTTTTTACTTACTGTCATTACCATTAAGTGATAACAGAATAAATCATAATACCATAAAATTAAAATGAAAGGAAGAAATGTCCCAGTGCAAGGGAAATTTTTAATCTTCCATAATAGTCTTTTTCAAACATATTGCTCTACTGTCTGTCTCACAAACACTTCAATTAATTATTAGTGGCTTCTTTTTGGGTTGAGAAATTTTAGATACAATTTAGATACAAGAGATACAAGTATTGACCATCAAACAGAGAATAATTTAAAAAATCATCAGTATTAAATATCAAAATATGTTATACAAATTGATTTTGTGTCACTATAAAATTCCCTAAACTAACTGGCTTATATAGAGGCAATAGAAGTATCAAAATAGCTTACCTCTGTCCAGTATTGTTGCTTTGTTTCTGTATCCATATGAGCAAAACCTCCTAGAACTAAAGCTTTCATTAGTGTTCTCTGCACAGAACTAGACAAATAGTGAAGAGGAGGGCTTCGCCTTGCAAACTGTTTAGCTAAATTCCACCAGTTTTCACACTGAATAACTAAGTTTGCCCTAAAAGAGGGGAAAAAAAATTCATTAAAGACTTCACAAAATTGTATGAACAGAGCACATCAGGTTTCTAGCAGTTGCCAGAATTTTTTGTTGCTATATTTTTAAAATTCCTTTATTCTGAGGCTAAATTGCCTTTTGATTTTCATCTTACTAATGCCTCAGCTCTCAGATTTCTAAAGTATATACTCGGAAAATAAATCAATTCATACAGGAGAAAAGCAAGGAAGTGCTTTAGTTTTACACACATACACACACAAGAGTTAATGGACATATTGCATGGATTAAAGCTTAGTCTCATTACTTCATAATAAAATAAGCAATTTATTCCAAAACTAGCTCCTCTGGGGTTTAATTTTTTTAAAAAGAAAAATCCTCAAGCATTTTAAATCCTCATACTTCAGAACAGTCTTTCGATTGCATGTATAATTGCATGTCAATTGACATAAATAAAGCATTCAACAACTTCCTGCTTCACAGTTTGCAATATCAAAGAAAACTTATTGAAATTTGACTGAATCCACAAAATCCTGTATTTAAAAACATAATTTAGATTTAAAAACATATTTCATACTGGCTTAGCCAGTATCTGAACTCCTAATCAACAAAAATTAACAGCAACATAAAAATCCTTGCAATAAGAGTGGAGACCAGGAGAGTTTTCCTTTCTCACTGTTTAAAAGTGAGACACAAAAGTAGGGAAGGAGAGTGCACTTCTAAACAGTAATAAAAATTAGGTGATATTTTGTCAAATACAGGTCTCACTCCTCAGCTTGTCAGACAAGTTTGTGATGTTTTTTTGCAGTTATAGTATGTTACTAAAGTAATTTACAGAGGCATGAATATGAAGTGTCCTATATCTGGATTACTGTGGCCAAAAAACTTTAAAGGAAGCAAAAGAAACTTTTTGACTTCCAGAGGTATAGCAACTTACCGCTCTCTCCTTTCCACTAATGTTACTAGCAGCTGTACAGTATCATTTGCAAGGTCCTGCTCTGAACTCCACACTGCCAGGTTACTGATCACTTTTTCTAAAAGGTAACCCACAATCCACTGGGAACCCTCTGTATCAGCACCAAATGCTGTACTAAATGGCAGACTTATCTAT
Organism: Molothrus aeneus; assembly: GCF_037042795.1. NCBI lineage: Eukaryota > Metazoa > Chordata > Aves > Passeriformes > Icteridae > Molothrus > Molothrus aeneus. The sequence continues at coordinate 44,181,564 of NC_089647.1, forward strand.
AAGAAAAGCATTAAAATGAGTGAGTTTTACAGAAGCCAGAACTCAAAAGTGTATGGCAATCATTGTAAGCAAATTCTTTTCAGGCTGTCACTTCTTTCCTACTTAAATTACACAAATGTTACATAGACAAAGGCAAAGAATACCTGTAATAGAAAAATCTTTGCCAAATTTATCTTGTGATTTTAAGCACAACAGCTAAAACAAAGAAAAGTTTCAACGTCCTTACAAAAAAGGCTTGAGTATGTCTAGCTTTTAAGGCCAGTGAAAGTTCAAAAGCTTTATTAATTAAAAGATCCCAAAATCACCTCCCAAAAGTGTTTCCATGAATTTAAGACATAATTCCTCAAAATTCAGTGGTAAAAATTATTACTAATTCTTGATCTATATAGAAACTTGTAAAAATTAATTTTCACCTCAATTTATCTGCATCTGCTTTCTGCAGATGGTTCCTTCAATCTATACATCTTTTAGGAAACATGTCACACTCTGGTCCTGGCACATTAAAATATGCTTCCTTGAAATTGCCTGTTCTCCTACCTTCAAAGAAGGTTTCTCAAGAGTGAAATCCAAAGACTTTGTAGTAATTGTGCAGGAGCTTCCTGTTAGCACACCACTAACACTTCTACCTTTAAGAACTTATATACATGGCTGAGCATAAGCTTTAAATAGAAGTTTCAATCATTTTCACATGTCAACACAAACTAAATGTGTGCATTTCCTAGACACTCTGTTTTGTTTCTTCACATTGTTTTTTACATGGATCTTGCCCAACTGGTACCTTTATGAATTCTTAGCTGTGCTATATGTATGAGCTGAATAATACGACTCCAAATATTTACAAGTCTGTGTGATACCTATTATTGTTAAGGAGAGGCCCCCTGAAGTGTTAGTATTCTTAGTTGCTTCAATAGTGGAAATAAAGGGGAGGAGGAGAAAACTTCTCAAAAATTAGAGCCAACAGGACCTCCTCAGGATGGGGGGCCTCTGTGAGCTAGCTGGATTACAGTTAGTTTGATAAGCAAAATCAGGATCAAGTTCTAATCATGATTAGTGCTGTCCAAGCACAGTAAGAAGTTGCCCTTTACAAAGAACACACTGTTGAAATCATGATATATACAATGAGAATGAGGAGAGAAAGTAGCATGACATTAGCTAATGTATACTGCTACCTTGTCATGGTGTTAAATACCTAACTCAGAATCATGATCAAGAGCAATCACTGTATTAGAGATGAAATGTAAAATCTGATGGACAGTCACAATTTATAACATCACTGCAGTGAGTTTCACTCGAGTACTATGTTATTCTGATATGACAATGGCTACCCAAAAAAAATCACATTTACAGCAAAATGTGCAAGAGTCCCACAAAAACTTAAATTTCTAATTAGCAAATGAAAGAAAACATCAAATTTCAAACAATTTCCAAAATAAATCACAACCCATATAACATTAAAAATAATTTAAAATTGCACTTTTAAATAGGTACACTGACATCTATATTCACAGGATGATATTATTGCTAATACTCATAAAAGTAATAAATGAATAAATTTATAAATTTATGAATAATAAATTCATAAAAGTTATATCCTTACCTGATCATACAACTTTTCATCTACTAGGAGGTAAGTTTTTGCCCAACGCTTGAGGAACCATACAATATCTTTGCCCATCTGGGGGCTCAGGAGGTGTGTGAGATTTGCCCTTATTGCTCTAGATTCTACTTCTGACACTCTTAAAATAGCAGATAACAACCTGCAGATTTAAAATAGAATGCACAGAGTGGTTTTTGGAGAAGCAATGCAACTACCAAAACCACTTTCATTTTTCACAAAATGTGACAGAAGGATCAGGATAATACAAAGCACTTCAACTCTCATCAAGTAAAAAGCACACGAATTTATTGGTTTTGAAATGCACGGTGAGAGAGAGAGAGAGAGAGTGAAAGATAGAGAGAGAGAGACTAGAGCAAATATCCTCCAAAAAGTTCCTTGCACGATGAGGTTTAATAAAGGGTTCTCATTGTGCAGTGTTTGCAGGGTGACACATACCAAAAAACAAATACAGAAATGACCAGTTATTTTTCTCTTGTTCATTACTGCTGGGGAATAGTCTGAAGTAGTAAATCATTAGGTGATTGCATTAATACAATCAGTCCATAAAACTACATTAAATACTAGCTCTTGTAGTACAGTACATCAATTGAATTTTGTAAGAATGTGATTGTGCATAAGAAACTTAGGAGCTGACAGTGGTCTATTTCTTGAAGACATTTCAGAGTTATTGCTAAAGGGCTTCAAATTTCTCATTATTTTGATCTGGTTTATTCCCACCACTGAGACACTGCATCAAGAAATCGTGTTTGGTGGTCACTTCTTGAAGTGGCCAATACTATAAGTGAGCAGTGTTCAACCTTCTAAACACTAGGCACATACATCATTGCTAATGAAGGTCCACTTTTTCTACCTTCTTCCCAGAAGAAAACATTTAATGAAGGCAACAACTAATCTTAGGTGAAGACTCCTCCATGTCAATTTAAGAGTGGAATGCAATCTTCTGAAGTGTGAGGATCCAAATTGAGGAGTCCTTTGTGAGCATCAGCCTTCTTGCAAAAAGAGAAGGGAAATCTCTCCTGCTTCTTTTATAGGCTGACAGTGATGTCTGACAACAATTCCTCATGCTCTGAGGATCAATTTTGCTGCTACTGCCAAGCTTGGGCAGTAACCCATATTCAAAGTAGAGAAGCTCACTGATGTTCTGGAAAGCATTTGCTTAAGCTGTATATGTGCTGAAGAATTTTAGAATATATATTATCTAAAGATTTTGATCTGATTTTTTTACTGAAGTAAAAAAAAAACTTTTTTTACTTCAATAATTTTAAGGATTTTCTGTAAAAAATAGATCAAAGATGGGTATTCAGTAGAAATACAAAAAACATTTCTGTAAATTCCCAAGACTTTGGCTTATGATGCTTGTAAAGACTATTAGGTCAATCTTTCCTTTTTCAATATTCAGTGTTTACATATTGCTTACTTTTCACATTCATAGAAGTCTACTCACATTCTAGGAGTTTTTTTCTCTGAAAAAGCATTTAATACAATTAATAGTACAAGATGCATCCTTACCTAATTACAGAATCAGTTCTGTTGTACCCTGGGATGGAAGAGGCCTTTTCTCCTGGAGATCCCAGAATCTGAAGTGTTGTATTGATGTCAACCTCAGCTGAATGTTTAATGGAATATTCCATCACTTCTGGAGGTATTAGCGGAGTCTCTCCCTGAGTATCATTAGCCAAGAGGTAGCCTTACATTAAAAAAGAAAGAGTGATCACAACTTTCTACCCTAGGTTAACTTACAGCTTTCTGATTAAAGAATCCATAGGCTTAACTGCAGACATCACACCAGAATCAAATGTTTGTACATTTGCATTGACCCTGACTAACACTGCTTAAATGCATACAAGTTAATTAGAATCCTTAAAGCCATTCAGTAGGAAAAAACCTAAAGTGACAAGAAACCAAGACTGGAAAAAGAAACCACCAATTTAAAAACCAATAAAAAAGAGACTAGTTTTGCTTCATGTAAAAGCACTACAGTCAATTCATCTACTTGGGGGAGGGACAAAACAACATTTTGTTGTCATTTTTTTTCTTCTTCTGCTATGTGGTAAAAAATCTTGCTTTACAGCTTCTGTGCTGAGTCCATATCATTTGGGACTTCTGTTTTGCTAACATCTCAAATCTGTGAGAGTCTTTCAGACTTCAAGTACCTGTGCTGTAACACAGTTTTCCTTGCCTAGCAACTTCAGATCAGTTGAAGCATGGGTTTTCATACAATACTCTGGTATCTAGATAATATTAATTCCTGCTTTAATTGCAGTTTTCAATATCTGATCTCATAACCATCTGTGAGCTACAAACTCCATCTCAGTGTTACAAAAATATTATAAACACATTCATGTCAGAGCAACTGAAACGCCAGATCTTAAAAAATGTCCCACAAATATTTCATACATTATACACTTCTCCAAGCAAAGTACAGACTTAGTTGTTACTACATTTGCAAACTTAAGTAAAATACCATCATCTAAAAATCAAACCCAAAAAGGCTCTAAATTCAAGAGGCTCTAAATTTAGAGTAAAAAGGCTCTAAATTCCCTGAAACTTAACAAAATAGCAGGTCACGGATCATCAACACTGAGGAAGTCTAGAACTTTCATGATTCTCTGTCACCATTACCCTGATCTTATGTTGCCTTATATAGTCATGTGCACCCAGCCACTGATACCATGAACAGACTAATTTCTTGAATAAGTTGACAGATAACACAACTCAAACATCTATAGCAAAATTAGTTGCAGAAATTTCCAACAGACATTGATGGAACCTTTACATGAGGTAATCATTAGAGATAATATTCCTGTTACTCAAGGCAGATGATAGTAAGACAAAGACTTTGCAAGTCCTGTATACAAGATGAAATCATTGTAAGGGATAAAATGTATAGTCAATGGAGAGTAGTTGATATACAGGGATTTTTTTTTCCCCCTGAGGTGTTCCAGCTGCAATAAAACTACCAGAATAAGTACTATTTAAAGCTGTTCACTAACCTGTGACTAAAATAAGCCAATGAATATCCTCATACAGGTCGTCAAGCACTTTATTGTCAATTGAACCTGATGCTGGTGAGGCAAGTAACTGCTGCTGATGTCTTTGCAACTGTCCATGGAGCCTTGTCACTCGGTCTTCTAACAAACTGTGGACAAATAACAAAGTAGCTTTACTGCTTTTAAACTGTTTTGGCAAAGCTAGGCTTTTCCTATGTGACTGCTTTATTGATTTGCATTCATGACTATCTTTTTTGTACCTACCTTGTGAGAAGAGGTATGCAGTGCTCTGCAGCAATCCTCCCCAGCATGCCTACGCTAGCCAACTGGTCACAGAACTGGTCTCTGTCATCTTCCTGCAGCTCACTTATTTCTTCTTCTTCCCGAGAGGCCACACCGTTGGCAGTCTTTGGTTATTTCAACAAAATTAGAAGCAACCAGTTAAAGTCATATTTGTTAAATTCATTATCACCACAATTTTTTGCATTATTTTGGCTCTTTCTTGCAAGACAATTTGCACTTTTGAACAACAGACTTATACTAAATTAGATGCAGGAGAGTTACAAAGAGTCAACATGGGTTCAATTGTTTTCAAATTAGCATTTCACAAACTCATTACCAAAATGCCATATTCAGTTAATTTGCTAACATTTAAATAGTTCTCAGTTGTCTGAGATCTTACATAATAGGCAGTATTTTTCATGATTAAATGAATGTTAGTCCTTTCATTAAAGTTTTTCCCTAACCTACTGTTTGAGAGGAAATAGTAGTTTATAAAGTACCACTAAATTTTTAAAAAGTACATTAAAAGTAAATGCTATAAACTCAGAAAACAGCAGACTAATAATCTTGATGATCTCAGTTTTATTTCTTGCTGATGCAGGAGCTGCACTGTTCAATTTCTCAAAGCATATCTTGGTTGCATTATAAAACTATTTAAATTATAATCAGATCTTATTCCTTGAAGAGACGAACCATGATATGCAGAAACCAATTATAAATATTAAAAGAGTTTCTTTCTTATCTATTAATCATAAAATTTATGCAAGTAACTAAGTAAAATACAGGGGGCGGAGAAAGCCATCAATCGGCTTTGTTTCTATAGAGGCCCTGGAAAACTGAATCCACTCCTTATGCAAAGTGCTTTTAATTCATCTTTTCTTTATGTAACCCAGCAAATCATTCTCTTTTGGCAACTTCAAAGCTGCAGCTGTTTATTGAAGGGTGAGCCTCTGCTCTCAAAGCAGACACTGAAAGTTCCTGTTGCCGCTTTGATATAGAACAAGAAGCATTCTAAAATGCCAGCTGTGGCTTTCAAAGGTTACCCATGGGATAAATGACTTATCTCACAGAATGACATGAATCAACCTGTGTACACAAGTTATGTCAAGACCGCCTGATATGAATTCAAAGCTCTCTTGTGAAATATTTCTCTCCGTTTTGGCACTGTTATTACCATCTGTTACATATTGAGATAGCAGAATTATGTTTTACATAGTGCTTTTCAGAATGAGGTACCTCTGAGATCTTTGCATAGCATCAAATTAAAGAGAGATTTTATACAGTTATTGAATTGAATCTGTGCAATAACTAATTCATCCAACATTCACATCCAACTGTCGGTATAGGAATCTATTTACTAAGATCCAGATTCCTGGCAAATGGACAAATCATCTTTCTTTTTCAATGGTTCAAGAGATACTTGTTATACTTTCTCTAATTTTCTCTAGACAGTCAACTGTTCAAAAACTCAACTGGGAATTTATTTTATCCAAAAAGAACACATATTCCACGTTTCTTCCACTTTGAGTGCAGTCAGTCTACCTTTTTTTCAGGTATTTATGCATGTCAGTTATATTTTGAAGATAGTGCATGGGAGGCAACAATCACAAAAAAGGCCCCCAATTTCACTGAGAATTTTAACTAAAATTCTAATCCAGAAGGAAGGTCAAAAATTTAGTCACTGTATCCGTGGAAAGAACAAGATACACATTGATTTGAGTTACAGCTTTTCTTCTTTTTTTTTTTTTTTTGAAGTGATTTCCAACTTTACATTCCTCTAGCTTCCCTCCGGAATGAGAGAAATGGACTGGGAAGTCACAAATGAGTAACAAGTTCAGCACTTTTTTTCATTTCTCATAATCATAAATGGCAATTCTATACTAGCTGCCTTGAGCTACATAATATACAGACACAAAAAGACACGGGCCAATTACTGTATGTTATCATCCAAAAGTACTACAGTGAAGGCTTACCAAATTCCTTGTGCCATCAGGAGCAGCTAGATGGCACTGAATGTAGGAATTAAAGACTTGAACAGCATGTTGGGTAAAGAAACCTTTATGGAAATGTTTGTCATCTTGGACCAAAGTAAGCCAAGATTCCAGTAACTTATCATATGCCTCCATATACACCATGTCATCTTTGTCAAGCTGCAAGAGATGAAAAATAAACAAATAAAAAATCTTATTACTAAATAGCTAAACCAGAGGAACATACTTATGTTTATCATTATTTTACAGATGTTCTTCTACTGTTGAAACAAACAAAAAAAAATTAGTATCTAAGGATAGTTAAGAAAATATCAAAATGAACTGAATCAAAGTATCAAAAAGGTCACTGCAGCTTTCATGCCTGCTAGGCTTTAAAAAACCTGTCAATGTGTTTAGCTATTTCTCTTCATCTGCTGTTGCATATAAATTTATAGGTATTCCACTATCTCTGAAATAAAGAGAGAAGAAAAACAATGATTCCAGGGGAAATCACTGCAAGATTATAAGTGTTCAAGAAACCTTATTAGAGGTAGCCAGTTTTGATGATGAATCCCAACTTCTCATTCTATGAACAAACCAAAACCCAATGAATTAGAACAGAATAAGCCTGCAGCTTTAATTACTCAGTGCATTTCAACAGATGTTTCTTCTTTTTAATTATTCATGTGCTTCTACATAGCACATAAGTTGCCAAAAGAAATAACTTCTCTCAAAAACAAAGTCCAGAGTTGCAGGCAAATGAAAGAACCCAAAAATCATTGGCCAAAGTGGCCATTTCTTTTAAAAAGTATTTTTAATGTAACTCTCAAATTTTTGTTTTGATACAAAATTGAATGTTTGTAAATACATCCAACTTCAAAAAACTTCAGCGCTGACTGTACAGATAAACATCCTACTAAGATGTTGTCTGCTCAAGTTTTAACCAACAGGATGGCTCACAGAAGTTACCCTGAGATAGCAATGGTTAGTAAAATGGTTCAATTATGAAATAAAGAGATATTAAGGTCTTTTAATTATGCTCCAGACACAAGAATTCCTGACTTCCAGTGAAGATACAAACACGGCTGGATGAACAGGCAAGGAAAAGAAAATACTGGCTGGATGACTGATTAAGAGGAAAAACTGATATCACATTGGAAGTATTCCAAGATAGCTTCACAGCATCCTTTTGTAACTGCAAAGTTGTCATATTTGCAGAAGTTAAAATATGGGACATACTGACGCAATTGTGAAAACAAAACCTGAAGGTGACAAGGAGAGAGGCAAAATTCAATGCTAATTTAAGTCATAAATTTAGGAAAGACACCCCAACATACCTTTTTAAAACTTAGCTAAAGACACAAAAATTTATTGATAGTCATTCAGTCCTGAAGTACTGTGACATGCATGTAATATTTTACATCTATAACTTACATATATGACTTTTAATATTTTTTAATAATTGAGAGTATTAACAATTAAACAGACATGTTTTTATGAAGAACAAAATACCATCAAATATAGCCAATTCATTTATTTGAGAAGGTAATAAAGAACTTATTGTCATGAAGAAAAATTATTTCTACACTTAGAGATATTCTCATAAGAAATCTAGGACTAATAAGTGCATCCATAAAATAAATGCCCAAACAGTAGAAAGATTTTATCCACATTGAACCAATCTGGTCCTGAAGAAAACTTACTAAAACATGCCAATTCTTATTTCAGATTAGCTACTGCAGTGCTACCAAAGATGTTATACAGGCAAAGTGCCATGCTGTAGACTGGGAGCTGAATCATTCTGATGGATCAAAACTCAGATTTTCAAGAGAAGCAAGACAAACCCAGTAAATGTAAAGCAAAGATGCTTAATTCCTCTTAGTTTCCTCTCCGTGAAACAAAAAGAAATTTGGTCCTTCTTCCTTCCTAGTTTGCTGACCCTTTGAAGTAGAAACACTTTGAAAGTTTGTTCAGCAACAACAAGTTGCAAAGAGCTGGAAGTACAGCAGAGGGGACCAAATTCAGAATGATCTCTGCTATCACATGATATTTGAAAAAGTATCATGAAACAGGAACAGTATATTAATACTGTTTTTGAGAAAAACAAGCCTTTGATGACATTTTTATTGGACTTTTTATGCAACATCCTGTTCATACTCTTTACTAACAGCACATGAGCTCACAGAAAGCATCACTGCATGCATTCTAAAAGAAATTTGGGAAAACACATTAGCCATGGCCAGGACATTCCTAAGCCAAAAGATTGTTTTTAGGGATGCAAAATAGTACTTCTATAGGCACAGCACATAGTGTTATTGCACCAGACAGTGGTACAAGCTAGTGTAAGCTCTTGCTGAGAGATTGTTTTAAATGGCATCATGTTGACCACTATTTTCATTAAACATGATTGCATATTCCAGTTCTCAAGTAACAAGGTGCTAACTGAAGGACCAACATCCCTTTAGTTCCTTTGAATTTAAAGGATAGCTGTCTGTGGTTTTGATGGATCTTATAAAGGCTTCAGGAGCATTTCTAAATGTACTGGTGAACACTGGAATAAGTACTCGATATTCTACTAGAAAATCTCAAAAGCACACAAATTTTGACCAATGAAGTTTGCAAAGAAGCTTTATTTAAACACTGATTTTCTGATTAAGAAATGAAAAAATGAAAAGTTTAAGTGAGCACTGGCCCAAATATAATACATTTTAACTTCGCAGCAAAGACATGATCTAATGCTCTGCAATGAATGCTAATTAATACACCTGCACTCTCTGGTAAAGAAACACATCCATCAACTTTCTAACCAAATACTTCTATAATTATTTTCAAACTCATTCTGTCACTACACCAAACTGTCAAAACAAAGAAAATCATCCTTTCTCATGATAGTGGGGAAATCTTGTTTAGTATCTTGATAGTCTCATTTTAAATCTATAGCCACTGCACATAAATAGTTGAAGTGCAAGATTATTTACTTTAATTCTTACATTATTTTCCTTAAACTATGTGGCCTAGGTAGTTTTTATTTTTAATGCAACTTTTAGGAGCAGAACACTTGGGTAATTCCAACTGCTCTTTAATATTGCAACTAAAGTTTCAAAGAAAAAAATCCTTTTAATTCCTGTGCTAGATCTGTATGCACAAATACCATTTGAACTGTGTCAGCAATGAAGGTATGACCTCAACAGCTTAGATGTTTGATGTTAACAACAGATCTTAACGGCTACACTCACTTAAATCAGAAACTCCTTACTCAGAACTCTAGGCAGCACTTAAATTTCAGTCTGTCCATATGTTCATGTAGTCATTTTAAACTTTCAGAAGTGCAGCTTGTTCATTATCTACAACAGCAAGTCAGCAATACTTTCAGACTTTAATATTTTAAATTAATCCATTCACTTAAAAAATTAAGATGCACTTTAAATCAAAATAACGTTGGAAAGATGCACACAGTGTGTATTTACGTTCATTACACTGTGTTAAATAAAAAGAAAATCCTCTTGTATGTGATTGCAGAAATATCTAGGACAAAACCACTGAATTGACAACAGTTATTAACAAAATAGCCAAATTCTCATGTCACTTATGCTTATCACAAATCGAAGTGAAAAAGGCTACCCACTTTTTTAAGAGCAGCTACTTACCACTTCTTCCAAGGCAGCACTTCTTCCAAAAGAACAGGTGAGGTGTGCAAGGCAGTTAACAAATGAAGAGAAAAGTTCATTTGGAATGGCCGTTAAAATATTGCGAGGAAATACAGTTATCAGATTGCTGATAATACTGGAAATTCCCACTGCTTCAGAGTCTTCTATTTCAATTCTATAGATAGAAATAGCAGTTTTTTGCCATTAAGAAAATTATAAAAGGGAATTGGTTTTGTTGATACATTTTCAATAAATCTATTTCATAATAAGCACCACCTACTTTAATCTGTCCTTTCTCAATTTAAGCAATCCAACAGTATGCACAAATTACATCCAGAAATAAGCAAGCCATACCACTTCTCCACACAGATATATTACAGTCCAAACTAAAGATTAAAAGATGCCATCTAAATTTAGAGAGCAGGCATACATACCCATTGATAGTATTCAGTAATCCCTCAATGAAGTGTGCCAGGTAATCAACTTGGGAACCTTCATCAGGAAAGACTGGCCCGTGCAAAGACGCCAGCTGTGCCAGGCACTGTAATGAATCTTGGGCCATATCTGTATCTTCTCTGATTTTTCGATGTACCTTTCAGGAAGTGAGGTAGTTAATAATACATGAAAACAGGGTGTTCTTACAACAGTCACATGGCTCTCAATCCAAAAGAGCACACACCAAAAAAAGCCTACTATAACTTCCACTCAGTCTGAAATACAAGAGTTTCTGCAACTCTCTAAAGCATGGCAAACGTCAAGATCGTGACTCAGCTCACACAATCTCAAGCCTTGAATTAACTCACTGAAACTAACATTTAGTTAAGGCTCACCTACATGTTGAAAATTGAACTGTCTATTGAATGTTATGTCTTAAAGAGCGAAACAGATGCCAGCCAGTCAGACATGCTGCTCCTTCTAAAAACAGCAATAATGACAGTCATCTCTATTATGCTAACTATGCCTAGGCTATAGAGTCTAGCTAAAGTTAGTCAACAAGTTCAATCAAGATTATATAGATGCTTCTTTAGCAGAAGTAAACACTGAAGACATGTACAAAAATGAATGCATCACTTCCTTGGCAACACCCTTATATTATACAATGCCAACAGTAATCTTCCTGCATTTGTGCAAACTGTTATGTCATTATTTCTGTTGTTGAGACTTTCTAGATTTGAATCTTACCTACTTCAGTAAACATATTCTCACATACTTATTTTAATCAGTCAAGTAGAGATTTAAAGAATTTTTTAAGGCTCATGCCTATTTTTTCACAGAAGACTTACTGAATAAATAAACAAAAGAATATGAAGTAGCTTTTTCACACAAAAGTGAAATTTAGCTAAATTATTTCAGCAATATTATACCAAAAAGTACAGTTAAAACACTAAGCACTTTTCTGTGGTGTTATAGTTGCAAGTTCACCCAACTCATAACTAGTTGGATTAGCTGCACAGTTAATCCCTGAAAGATCAAACTAGCAGGAGAAATAAACCCTGCAACAGAAATACCCCTCCTAATATATGTCCCACACGAGGCTGAGATTAGAAATGAAGGCTTTAGCTCTAACAGAGCAATCCTGCCAACTTTTGCAAGGTTATTAAAATTTCTCAGATAGGATAAATGAATAAAAATTACTACAATTTACTTACATTACCTCAAACACCAAACTACTATTGCAAGCCTCAACCACTGCAAATCAGGAATCTAAAACCAGAACTGACAGCATACTGCCCTGGCTAGCATTCACTGAAAAATAATAAAATACAGGCAAGCCTTGCTTACTATTAAGAAAAATGCAAATGTATTAAAGCAAATCTGCATATTATCTTTTTTTTTTTAATCACAAATAAGTAATTGTAAACCAATCAAGCAAACAGATATGCAACTCTGACAACTTCATACTATTAAACATAGAAGAAGGGTTAACATGTAAGCCAAAAAGTTATTTGCATGTGGAGGTTCACAGCTGACAGTAGCAACTGTCTGGATAGTCTAGACAGCTGTTCAGATTCTGTGTAGCTGCTGAGAGTTCTGCCAGTGATTTTTTTCACCTTTTCAAAACTGCTGGATAAACTTGCAGTAACAAAAAAATAAAATAAATATTTAGGTTTATCGAAAATTCTGTCAAGTAAGGACGTGTATCCAAACACATACTGTCAAGCAGCACTGGAGAGTTACATTTACATTGTCTTACAACAACTTTGTCCAAGTTTTGAGCACATTTCTCTGCTTTGCAAAAATGAAAAAAAGCCTGAGAATGTTGAATTCTCAGATCCCAAGGGATGTAACCTAAGTCAAATTGCATAGCAAATGAATTTATAAGTCAATATATATTGCTGCTGCAGTAAGTCTTAGTTGAACGATGATTACAAACTTCTCCCAACAGTTGTAAAAACAAAACAACACAATTCTATCCATTTTTAACATTGTGGGGCTTTTACATTACAGAAATTGAGTACTACATTCCCCTTTCCCAACACCACCTCTTCCTTATTCCTTCTAACTTCCTCTAATTTAACCTTTGTGGATTTCCTTCGTGCTGAGGAAAGAGATGCAGAATTCTGTATGCTTAAAGTAGCTAGAAAACTGCAATTACATTATGTATTTTCAGCTGTTCTGTTGGGCAAATGCTTTAATATCAGCAACCACACACTGTCCGTTTGATATTTTCTGAGAGCCGTTACACCTTATCTGAAACATTCACTACTCTATTAGTGCTCATCGCGCTTGCTTGTGTATAATGAGTACATGTCCAGAAGTATTAAAGGTATAAAAGTTGAGATGACTATAAACTTTTTTCTACTGGTAGTGGTCACCAATTTAAAGCAATTAATAGGCAAAATACAAATTCAGTACCCTAGGAAAAAGACAATACTTCTGTCTGCTTAGATAAGCAAGCTAAAGTGAACAGAATCAATCCTACCTGATGGAAAAGGAAGAGTCCGACAACACAGTTTTAGAACAGGAAGGAGCCGCTTTCCCTGTGGTCTGGACTATGAAAGTTGAAGAAAGAAACTTACTGTAAAGAAAAGCTCCATAACTCTGCTGTCCAGGAGGGTCTCGCGCCAGGATTCTGTTGGCTTTAGCATCACATTTTGTGAGGATTCAAACATAGCTATATAATGTCTGCCCAGTTATCTGGTGTCAAGGTCAACAATAACATTCCTACTTGGCTTTAAAAAAATCCTAGATACAACAGGATCCATTCAGAAAGAATGTAATGGAAACAAACTTTAAGCCTCTTCACATACACAGCATAATTCATGCATGAGGCCAAGGAATAAAAGGTATTAAGTATTGAAAAAAAGAATGCTCCAGGAATGTTAGATAACAGTTTGATCATAATTATGAGACATACCATAGCGATACGATCACTTTGATAACCAGGGTGTCTAATGTGACACTGTGAGAAGGGAAAAAAGCAACCGCAATTAACAGGTGTTAAAATTTATGCAAAATAGGAAATCATTTTCTAAAAAATTTTCCTGGCAGCTTTTAAAAAGGTCTTACCATAGCTAAAGATAGCTCATTGAAATCTATATCCTATTTTTCTAAATAGCCAGATATGTGTCACACAATGCAGATATGTTAGCCCTGCATGAATCTACATTTTCTAATCACACTGAGAAGAACAAAAGAACAAGTCAGCACAAGGCATTGTCGTATTCAAAACGTTTTTAAAGACGCTCATGAAAAATGTGCACGCTGTGAAGACACAATTTTGCTGCACCCATTTCAGCTCTCACCATGTATTTTGGCATAACTTAATTTACAAAATTCTGCCAATATTCTAGTACAGAAAAAACAGAGACATGAGAAAAAACATTTAAACAAACAGGTTCAATTATTTGTCAGTCTGATCACACAACAGTTTTAATCAGAAATTTTTGGAAGTACTTCTCTTTGTGACACCATCCATTTCAAGTAGTAAAACTGCTTTAACCTAGCAACTACTAATGTTTTATTTGTCTTTCTTAAACCCTACATTATCCTCTTTGATCCCTTTCTAACCCAACCATCAGAGTAAGTAACAGCATGTTCAGCTGTACATAATTTACTTACTGGTGATGAACAGCATTACCTTTTGTAGTGTAAGTAATCCAGTACTACAAAATGTGTATAAGAAACTATTTCTATGTCTAGAATGAAATAAAATCTACAATGGTATCATTAAAAACAGAAAACCCTTTAAGTTTTGATGTGTTTTGTTTACGGGAAAGAATATTTAAAGCAAGTAAGTAGTTTAATATGAAAAATTGTGTCACAAAGCAGGATGCACAATTTCAGTTTATTTATACTTGTCTTCTGAGTTCTGCCACAAAACAAAATTCCTAACAACACTGTCCAAAACTAAATTCCAAATAAAGGGACTTTTCCCACGGTACAGTACCAACCAGACCTTCACCAGTGTTATGTGTCCAGGACTGCTGTCAGCACATTATACTGCATAAGAACAATCACAGGTTTTCACATTAGTGCAAAATAAAAGCAGATTCACAATTTTCAAGATTATCAATGTATGTTGAATTAACCAGATCTGCATTACTTCAGATGGGGAAAAACTAAGTGCCACAGAATTTTCTACTTTACTTCCATCTGAAACACTCATGTAGTTTAATTAATCAAATATGCTTTGGTTCTACCCACTTAAAAAAATAATTATATGTGCATGAAATTATCACATGCAAGCATTCTTTATCAGGAGTAATATTCTAAATTAAAACTAATTTTATCTGGCAAATAAGGCTGTGCCTTTTTTCCTTTCCATTTAGAATGTCTTAGTCAAAATGGTATTTTGAAATTGCTTACTGACAAGAATGTCCTTTGCTGTGACTCTCCAATAAGCTATTGGCTTGGATGTTTTATCAGAAGACAATTATAAACACATTATCAGTCTGTGAAAAATTTACTCTTTGCTAGGTTGAGTCTGCAGAGGGGACCAGCTACGAAATGCTTTTCACATGGAATGAAAGAAGCACTAGTTTGCTGTCACAATTTTAACAACTCACTATTTAGAGGCCTTATCCTGTTATTTTTAGTCTTGTTTCTCATGCTAACCGACTGATGACACATCTGACAATAGGAGATTTGGGGGTAAAATATCTGTCCACTGAACATTACAAATTATGACTCCACCTATCATGGAGATCTTGCATCCATTTTCCAGCATGTATTACATGTATGCAAGTATTAGCAGAAACTGGCTGTGGAGATGCTTACTGCCACAAAAGTACTCCAGCTTAAGTTGTGCTACAGTTTGGTCTTTGTAACAGCAGTCTAGTTATGCCAAACCTGAAAAAATGGCACTGAATTACCTCCTACATGGGTGTACACAGGACAAATGCACTCTTCATTATCCAAAATTAATTTACTTGTCAAGACTTACAAAGAAACAAAAAGTACAGAATGAGCAAAACACTTTTTTTTTCTAAGCACTCAAGCTTATGATTTAGACTTACAACATAGATAAATGATAAGCATAGATTAGTCTACTATGACATCCTGCAGAGTTTGGGGATTTTTTTGTTTCCAGAATGAAAAACAATTGTAAACCACTTCTGGTAATAATACAAATGTTTGTAACATTCCCAGGTGTACTGAGAAATGATAAACTTTTAATAAAATTCACTTTGAATTATATGGAAATCCGGACTAACAAACAGCTACCAGAAGCATGTCAATGTTTCAACCATTTTGCAAGGCTTAGGACACTGATTCCTTCAGAGACTTGAATCTTCTGCATGAATCAATTATTCAGTGATGTGAACTGAACTCTATTAAAAATCATAAAAACATAATTAGACACCTTAATGTATGATAAGGTTAGTATGTTGGCTATTGCTGTCTAGAGAGGAAGACAAGAAGACCATAATGTTAAAAGAGATTTTCTTTTATCTTTGACTCAATTTATGCATGTAGACATCAGCTCTATGCTTAATTTTGTTTCATGAGATGGAAAAATAACAGTAGTTTTTTCAAAGTAATAATTTTTTAATTTAAAAACTGATTTAGAAAAAAAAAGTTTAAGGTTTTATGTGCTTCTTGGAGGAACATGAAAACCATAAAAAAAAACCCCAACAAATGTGTAGTTTTCCTCTCACTCACTAGTCTCTGTCTCATGAAGGGACTGATAGGTGAAGATGAATATTAAAATATTTCATATCCTAAGGTAGTCATGAGGGATTACAATATTTTACTTCAGTACTTCAACAAATTCCAGTATCTGATAATGAATCCCACAATCTTTTTCCCAAGAGAGGAAAGGCTTGTTCTTCCACAAAATAGTATGTTGGAACTCAAAAAACAAAGCTGAGATTTCTTCTACTAGAGCCCCATTTGTAAGTTTGTGCACAGAAGTGAAACATCTCAGAAATGGAGGGAAAACTCCTAGAGTGCTAAGGTCTGAATATCTTTCTTAAAAGTCATTTTAATCACTTTAATTTTGTTGTTTGAAATATTTCTGGACTTTGTGCCAGTCATAGACTTGTATTTTAAAAATAAAAAACTGCATTAGAGAGGTACCTGCCCTCCAATGTTATGTTAAATACTGATTTTATCTGAATTTATCTGAATTTTTAAGACCTTCTCTGGCTTTCTAGCTAGTGAGCCAAGCACATGGGATGAGTCTAAGGAGCAACTGCCTAAAACTGCTGCAGAGGCTTGCTGCCCCCTATGGAGAAATCCTTCACAGACCTTTCCATACCTTACACTCTCCACAAATACATCCAGCAACCAGGACAAGGAGCATATGCTTAAATATTAAACAGAAGTAGTCTTAACAGTCACGAGAATCAAACAATACTTTGTGTTGGAGACACTGGACTCAGATTGCAGGAACAGGAGTAGGAAGTGCAGGAACACCCAAGCTAATTTTAAACCTGGCTGATTCCAGAGCCATGCCAGTTCCAAGGCTCATGACCACCCATGTGGATTCTGCAGTTCTTGGTACATTCTGCTGCAGCTTATGATATGCAAACTTATCACTTCCAGCCTACCTGGCACATAAAGCACCCATGCACATGTGGCTGCCACACAGATGTGGCTTAGGAGTCACACCTTTCCACCACACACCAGCTGCCATCCAGGGTGCCATAACCACCACTGCAAAACCGGAAACTTATAAACCACTGGGGCAAGAAAACAGAAAACCAACTCCCCTTCCCAAAAAGGGTCATTCCTGGTCTCTTCCCCTCTTCTGATATTAATGCTGTTAAGATGTTCCTATATTGCGAACTGATTACAGAATTCATTGGGAAAACGGAAATGATGAAAGACTGTTAAAAAGCTCAACATCAATATAAATATGTTTAGTGCAATTATGACAGAATTCAGGGGATCTTCCAATCTTCTTGGGTTTGCACAATGATGTCTTAAAAAGTTGCTAGAAAGGATTGACAAGAAAACAGTGTCCTAGAAATAATTTCTAACCATCAGGGATTTCAAAGCCAGGTCAGTTTGCACCTAGAAGCGGTACGTGATAAAAATAAAATGCAGCTCTCTTAAATACAACTGATTCAGTTACATTGAATTTTGCTCTATATCCCAATACATAGACAGGATAGTGCCCCTATTCTTCATTTTTCAGATAAGAACAGACTGCTGCAGTAAATTCAGGATAGTTCCAGGCTGCTAACAAACACAAGGCCTATGGAAAGCAGCCATGGTGCTGAAGAAATCAATGTTGTCACTCCTTGGTACAGGTAGAATAATTTCTGCAGCTGTGCAACAAATCAAACCTGGGACCAAAACTTGCTAACAAAACCCCACCACATTTATAGCCAGGTGGTTCCCTGCTCAGCATGGGAGGTAATGAGGCAGGATGCTTTTTCAGCAGCAATGCCAACTTGAACCATTCCTCAAAATCAACCTTGAGTTTTCTGTGTCCTTTTCATGCGCTTCCATAATGCACAACAGATGCTACCAATCTGGGTTGGATTGAGTTCAAATCTTGGAAGTCTGCAGAACTATATGGTTCACAGAACTTCCCAGACAGGTGTCTCATTCTGGCTTGAAGTTTAAAAGACGTTTTCAAAACAGAGATATTAACTGTGTGGCCAATGAACACAAAAATGTTCAGATCAGACAAAAGCTTCAGTCAGTTCATACAACTGCCATGGCACCAACAATTCCAATGAACGGCAATGATGTGTATTAGTAGAGTGCAAACCACCAGGTCTACATAACCTGCATTTTAAATCCCCTATACTACAATCACTTGAACATTTGCCAGCTTGCCTCCAAGCATGTACAGGCACTAAATCCAAAACAAGAACTAAAGCTCAAGTATCTCTTTATTCATGTACGGTAATCCATACATTGAAGAATAAGGGATAAGTACTTTTATGACAGCTCCTAATGACAGACAATAGATACCTTTCTGTAGATGGGAGACAGCTGCACACAATTCTTATGTTCTGTTCAAGAACTTTTACATTTGAGGACATTCAGCCAAAGTCCATTAGAATATGGCTGCCAGGAACAGAAAAATCCCAAAGTCAACAAGAGAAATATCTCTGGAAATAAAATGATAGAAATTATAATTACATCCTGACTTCACAGGATGTGTATGTCCATGCCAAGGTTCATAAAAGCCCAACAAGACTCAGCTTCTTAAATAGAGACTTTGGGTACTCACAATGTACCAGAAGTCACATTCTTGAAGGCACTTTTGTAAAGGAGAGGGTGGTACTTTTTAGTACTGATCATCTGTCCTTCCTTAATTAGTTGAAACATTCATTTAAGAAAAAATGCTGTTAAAACTAGTTCCATACAAGTAAATAATATTTAACAATACTGTAACAGTACTGAAAAAAGAAACTGTGCAGAAGCCAACATGCCACAAGATACTATCTCTGAAGCCTCCACAAACACCGGGTAAACTAATATCTCAAGGTGGCAGATAAAAATAACAATAGATGATTGCTGGAAAATGAAATAGGAGAAACTGGACATGACTGAAGGGAGGCCTTCTAGGTCACTGTGCCTTGTCCTTCCTACTGCAGGCACTACATCCCAAGATAATTTAAAAATACTGAGTTCCAACTTGAAATTAGGTAGAGTTTCTTCCTTTGTTGCTCTAATGATGGGGGTATTCCAGAATGCATCTTTCATGGTAGCAACAGACAATGCAGACTCACCACAACTTTTCTTACAATTGGTGGCAACACTGCCCAAAACTGCATTTAACAATGCAACATTTATAAAGTTGCCCTATAACAGGACAGAATTCTTGAGAAGTGGTATGTTTTGATTCAATTCTAACAACCTGGGGATTTGAATAACGAGCCACTTTGCAAGAGCCACCTTACAGTTGATGCACATTTATGCTATTTCCCTTCTTTGGAGATACAAGAATCTTGCTAAATATTACATGAATGTACTGCAGATTTCTGTGATGCTGCAGGAAATACTGAGAATCAATACTATCTTGCCAGGGGAAATACCAACTAAAGGAAAAAAGATATACCTGAGAATACAATGGATCATTTTACTCCATGCTTCAGGTATTAAATTTATGCCCATTGCTTCAGCATATGTACTGTCAAGATGTGGAAAGAGGACACCAAAAGGACTTTAACCAATCAATCAACACAGCAATTCTTACATTCTTATGTAATGTGCTATCTATTTAGAAACTACAGCCAAGCTAAGTTTCACTGCCCATGAGCTAACAATCAACAGTTAAAGAGGTCATCTTAAGGAAAACAGATTTATGCCACAATACAATCAACATGGCACTGCAAACCCCAAGAGTTACTGAATCTTTGGCAGCTAATACCAATTTTTCTAAGAGATGACTGAGGATGTTCCAACTTCTGTGAACAGAGGTTGATATATATATAAATAAAGAAGACCCAAGCTGGTGCTGTAATTCTTTCAGCAAAATGAAGCACCCAATAGTAGAAAACAAAAAGATGGTATCAATGGATCAGAAACTAGAAAAATATTTGAAATTGATCCATTACGAGCATTTGGGTCAATCCGATATCCAGAAACGGCCAGAACTTGTTTAAGAGCTGTAGTATCTAAAGTAGGCCAAATAGCAGAAAATACGATTAATCTTAGCAGTAGTATGGCTTGCTTTGGTATTTCTTGTAACATTTATTTACTAGCACTTAAATCACTTGGTATTATATAGATGTATAAAGGAAAGCTGGAATTCCAAGGCTCCACAGGTTGCATGTGTCTATCTCTATCTGGTTCCACCAGTGCAAACCTTAGCCAAGGACAAAGGAGCTCATGAAGAACTACAGCCTTCACTTTGGAACTATACCAAGATCACAGACACACCAAGGGGTTAGAAGTGATTAAGAGCAGCACTGCAGAGAAGGAGCCAGGGGTGATGGTTGATGAAAAACTCAACATGGGCCAACAGTGTGCTCAGACAACTGCATCCTGCGCTGCATCAAAAGGTTGAAGGAGGAGATTTCTCCCTCTACTCTTTTCCTGTGAGACCCTACCTGGAGTACTGACTACAGTTCTGGTGTCCCCAGCATAAGAAGGACTCCATGGAATTGATGGAGTAAGTCCAGAGGAGGCCATGCAGTTGACAGGAGACTGGAGCACCTGCCCTGTGAAGACAGGCTGAGAAAGTTGGGGCTGTTGAGCCTGCAGAAGAGAAGGTTATGTGGAGATCTTGTAGCAACCTTCCAGTGTCTGAAGGGAGCCTACAGGGAAGCTGGAGAGGGATTCCCTCTCAGGAACTGCAGTGACAGGACAAGGAGTAATGGGCATAGACTGAGAGGAAATTCAGGTTAGTTATTAGGAAGAAATTCCTTCCTGTGAGGATGATGAGGCACTGGAACAGGTTGCCCATAGAAGCTGTGGATACCCCAGCCCTGGAAATGTTCAAGGCCAAGTTGGATGGGGCTCTGAGCAGCCTGGTCTAGTGGAAGGTGTCCCTGCAAGATCCCTTCCAACCCCTTATCGTTCTATGATTCTGTATTTAGGACTGCATCAGAAGTTTGTGCAGAGCCAGACTAAAATACAGAGGGAACCACCACTGCACAATACAAGAGCATTTCCTTTCTATTTAAAATCCCAAATACACTTCTAAAGACTTTTATAAGGTGCAATAATTTGACCACAGTCTCCATTTTACAGGCACATGGGCTAAATTCCTCTCTGAACCCCTGCCAAATCACTTCAGGGATGAATAGAAGTGGGATATTTACTTTTAATCCATGGAACCTTTCTTAAAGCCAATATAACTGGCATTCTGCTTTACAGATGTGAACCAAGGAATATCCAGTTTCCAATAAATTTACTTTTGCTGCCTGCTGCATAATGAACAGACTAAAAGAAAACAAAAGCACACAGGTATCACCTTCTGACTGCCACACCGGGAAAGCAAATAAAATCCTTCACAGTGGATTTGAGGGCAACATCAAGATTCCTGCAGCATGTATAACTTGGTAGCAATTTCAGAAGTTTTAAGGAAAAAGTTTATAAACCAGCTTAAAAGTTTGCTGAGCTTCTTAAAGGTAGTCTGGCTGTTAAAACAGGTGCTATAATGATTTACTACATGTACTGTCTAAAACCTCTATTGAATAAAGAGTGTGATTGAGTATTTCTACAATATTTGTCTTGCTCTTGTGTTCTTGTGCTCATTTTTTGGACTGAGCATTTTTATATCTTTTTTTTCTCCTCTCCTTCACTAAGAGCCTTTCTTTTTCTTATTCCCATTCCCTCCTCTACTTTCCAACTCCACTTTTCTCTAGACTAATGAACAGCAGATACCCCAAAAGTATCAAAACAGAAGCAATGGCACCTGTGTAAAATGAAGTTGACATTTCTCAGCTACCAAAGACTTTTTTTCAGGCTGAAGATATTCCATGTTCTTTTATGGGGAGTTAGTTCACCTGCATGAACATGCATATTCCTGCATGATCCGGCATTTGCCTGTCCCTACCTCTTCTCTAAGGGGGAAAAGTAGGACAGATCAGATCTCTGCACAAAAATTGAACTGGGCTTAGACTCTTCACCACATGGTTCTACACTGAAGCAGCATATTGCACTTTCCTGTTCCCTGCACCAACCAGGCAGACCATAAACCTGTAAAAGGTGGGTGCTCTGTGCATTTTCTCTTCTATGTAAAATACTATTAAACTTTAATGAAGGCCAACAGCAGCTTCTGTAGGTAAGCATCTCTTAGCAAGTACGGTGGAGACAAAAGGCAGAAGAAAACTAACAGAAGAAAACATAAATCAATGACTAAACACAAAGCTTCTAAGTTCTATGTTTTCCTCTCCTTGCAAAGACTTTACTCCTCACCCAAGAAGAGACCCAAGTCAAGGGAAACAAAGGGCCTGACATGAAAAGGATATAATTTGGAGGAAGGAAGTTCCAGCTTAAGACCTGATTGGCTAGTGCAAGATAACGCTGAAACACTGAAGACATCTGAGCATTGAGGTTTTCACGTCTGCTGAATTCCTGAAGTACCTCTACTGTGAGCATGAAGATCTGCCGCAGATCATCCTCCTACAGTCAGGACGAACACAATACATTCAGTATCTCAGTCATTAATGAAATGTTGATCAACAAGAAATAGTCTTCCAGAGAGAATAAAAATTTCCAGTTTCACCCTGTTTTCATTAAAATATAGGAAATACTCTGAAATTACCAGTGAGAATCCCCCCTTTCATCAAAATTGATTATATTTGCAAAAACTATGAAAAAAATCCTCACATAAATACTGGTCGTTAAAAGATAAAAAACCAATATGTTTTTAATAAGTGGTGGAGAAAAGAGTTGGTCTTTGGCATGAAAAAAAGTTGGTAAGTTGTTCCACAACAGTCAGTTTAAAGCAATGCCTTCACATAAACATTTCTGACTGGCCAAACAATACATCTGAGACAACCAGACTACACCATCTGCAATAATATTTTTAAATACATACATAGCTCTCCTTGGCTTTAAACCAAAGCTATATTTAAGACTATCATTGTTCCACAGAGTATTCATTTTGTTTGCAATTGGTAGCCAAGGAATTAAAGAGTCCAACGGCATAAAGATCTGTAGCTCTACATTCATAAAATGGGCACAAAGGGGTTGCACCTTTTTGATACAAGTTTTTTAAAAATACATTACCAATTTTCCTGAAGCAGCCAGTATCTGGATTGTTTGCAGTATTTTCCCTATTTAATGCTTTTAGGGACACAGTGTACCTGACTGCACTTGGCACAACAAAGTGTTTTTGCTTCCACATGTTTAAATTTTAGAAAGAGAGGTAGCATATATCAATACAGAACTAGTTTACCTGAAATATACGTTTACAGTTACCATGGAACTCCATGCTTAGTCCAATGTTGCTGGTTTTACTTGAACTTGAGAACTCGCTCAACAACGCCGTTAGAATGGAACAGGCCAAAGTTTGCTATAAAAAACATAAGGGGGAATAACATAACTAAAAGGTGTCCAGTAATGCAATAGCACCTATAGTGTCCTTCATTTTTCTATTAGCATTTTAATACAACTACTACTTCAGTTCCTTCTGACACAAACTAGAACAAGTCAAACTTTCAGGAAAATAGATCCTTGGATGAACCATTTCTGGAATCATCAGGGCTCCATCCTTAAAAAAGAAATTTGAGTATTTGAGCAAAATAAAAGCTGGCATCTGTGTGATCGTCATTACAAATGAAATCAACTTATTGCAAACCATTTCCCAGCCTTGCCAATTACTTTGTCTTCCTGTGCACAGACCTTTACAGGTATTAGTTCCAGGGAAGATTCACTGTCCACTTATTTCTATTGATGTAAGAGTTCAGGTCCCTCGGAAGTTTGTGTCAGCCCTTCTTTGCATTTGCTACACTTACCATGTTGGTATTTGATCATGATTAACTTTATAGTACCAAAAGTGATACAAGTTTGTCAAAAACAACTGCAATAACAATGTCTACTACATCTTTTCCCTCTCTCCCCATAAAAAAAATAGGAGAGGAATTCACAGAAAGCACTGATACTTGAAAGGTCTTGGATACCTCCCTCCAAAGCACCACATTGACATGCCTCAGAAAAAACCCTTAAAACTACTCTATTAAAATTATGTCTCCGAAGTGATATAAAATTGGTGAGAAAAAGGCATGCTAATTTTAGAGAGACAGATTCATGAAGACTAAAGGTTTTAAGTGTCTTTTTCATTCTCAAAATTTAATATAAGGTAAATGAAATGTTTATCTAAAACATTCACTTAAAAGCCAACTTTCTGTATGAAACACATGGCTCCAGCTTTTGTTACTGTTTCCTGAAATATATAAAAAAAGCTTTTTTTCCTGATGCCAAAGTCCAGAAACCATCATCACCAGTTTTAATATCTTTTAACTGATCCTTGCACACAAAGGGGAGCACAGTGGAGATGCAAGTAGTACTTCAGACTTGTGCCCTACACTGTTGTAACAAGCACAATAGAAAGTGTATACTGCTGAAATGAAAAGACTTTTTGTTAAGGAGATGTTCTTTACAAAAAGCTCCAAAATTACTGGCTATCCTCCCAGACTGTTTGGAGCCAAGGTGCCAGGGATGGACAGAGAGATAGGAATTGTTAAAGGGTCATGCATGCCAGCAAGTGTCCAGGGGTTAAACAGAAATATGCACACTACCTCTGAACACCCGAAAGATTAAAGTGGAGATGATACTATTTATGCAAGCTCATACAACAGCTGAGACCAGTGCCATCCACCCACCAACTGCAACATCTTTGTTCAGAAATGCCTCTGAAGTCAGTACCTTGACCCCCCCAGACAACTAGTTATCTTAGTCAGTAAACACTAAATTAACATTCTTACTTGCTAAATAAGTTCCAGACAGATCAAACATAGTGGCTTTGTGATAATACACAGGTTTTCTCTTCCACTATGCAATAAAGCTGCATAAACACAGCAGACCAGCATATTGCTGATCATTTGCTAAATAAAAGCATTCCCATTTTAAAGAAATTATTTATTTCAAGTGGACTATTTCTCATTTACAGTCAGCTCTGTCGAACGACATATATCACAAAAAGCATTTAGCCAATGAAAACCAGCACCACGATTTAAAGTACTCCAGTGAAAGTGCAACTTTCTCACTTATATACTAGAAGTATTTCTAATTATCTCAAATATTTCACAATTCAAATTTCAAATTTCTATGCAAGGTATTCACACAAATAATTTTTTTAGTTAAAGAAAATACAGATTTGATCTAATATTAAAAAACAAAACAGTATAGACTAGTATTGAGTATTAAATCCAACATTAAAAGTTCCATATGAAAAGAATTAAGCTGTTAAAAAAAAAAAAAACTACTAAGAAAAACCCCCCAAGTCTGACTTTAGAAGAATGCTTCAGATCAGAATACATATTTTTAAAGAAATAATGCAAAGTTTTCTCACATGACTCTCTAAATAGCTTAAAATACAAGTTTTTATTTGATGCTTAATAATTACTGACTCACATTTTTCAGCTCAAAGCAGCCATGACATAAGGACATCACTAGCTGCAATTACAAATCTGTACACTTGGATGCTCTGCAACATACCCTGATTACCTGGTACAACAACCAGGCAAAAATTAAACTGCTTCTGCTTTAGCATGCTAAGACCCTGACACCAAGCCACCAACCAGATCACCACAGGACAAGCAGGGCAGCGATGCAGACTACCCATCATTTGCAGTTGGTTGCCAATTACTGGAAAATCAATCACCAAGTTCAAACAGGCAGGAACAATAGGAAAAAAAGTTTATATGTATACAATAATTTATCCTTTCTCTTTGCAGAGTAATGCGCTAGTGCATGGTAAAATTGTGTTAGAGATTTTTATTTTGGTGTGCTTTTCTCCTGATTTCAAAGAAAAAATTAAAAGGAAGGTTAAATTTCATCACTGATGGTAAAGACATCTTTTTGAAAGTGTAAGGAGCAATGGGTACAGGTAGGCTGGCTGAATCTGCTAAGCAGCTTGAGCAGTGGCCTATCCCCTGATTTCAATGAGAGCAAGTTCAGATAGTTCTGGGACATCAGTACCTGCTTTGAGCATGACAGAAGAAAAATGATGTCACTAGATTCACACACCTTATTCAATCCAGCTGGCTAGCTCACAGCAAATACCAGGGCACACTGCACCCATCTGCTCTACTCTCTCCTACTGAATTCCCAGCATCCCCTCAATGTCCTTAACTTGGTATTTCAATACCTGGAGTGCAAATCCTGCCCCATTCTCACTATCCCTAGGGCCTCATGTGCAATATTTGCACATCCATCCGCTTCTGTTGCCATCTGCACGTGTGCTTACCCCTTGTCAAGTATTTGCACAAAGCTTTGCAAAACCACCATTGCTTCCCAAACTGCCATAAGACTACAGGAATTTATACAAACTATTGTCCACAGCAGTAAGATGGCTATTTTCATAAGTATTAACAAATTATTAGCTTAAAAGAATATTTGCCCGGCTAGCTATTAAACTTTCCTGAATACACAATAATATTTCAGAAACTCTGGAATAAGGCTCAAGTAAATTTTACTAGAAATAAAATTTTATTTTCATAAAGTAATTTTACTGAAGGTTAACTACTAATATTTTGAATTACATTTTTTTAATATACAGATACATTTGGTGTGAAGACACTAAGTACCTCAACATAAATATTATCAGAAGAAAGATTTCAATAATCTGAAAACCAATGCTGGTGTCCTATGTGAACTAAAATTTCTTCCTCTTACACATAAGAAAATTGAATTCACCTAACACAAAATTCTAGAGTGGAGGGTTCTGGGGGTTTTTGTATTTTGTTTTTGTTTGGGTTTTTTTTTTGGGGGGGGGGGGTTTGTTGTTTTTTTTTTTCTTTTGTTGATGGTTTTGGTGTGGTTTTGACTGGTTGGTTTGTTCATTTGTTTTCTGGTGGGGATTTATTGGTTCTTTTTTAAAGGTTTTTTTTCAGGTTTTTGCCACACCACAGAAGAGATTAACAATGCAAGTTAGTAATACCACACTGTAATAAGTAGAAAATGCACGTGACTCTGGGCATCATATTAAAAGCCAGATCTGAATGTCTATTGTGCAGCAATGCCATTAACTTCATACCAGTAAGAGTACACCTCTGAACCTAGTTTGACTCACTCCCTAGCAATTTCACTAGTTCTGCCACAAGTACATACCCAAACAATAAGCCCATCTAACAAAATAAAATCCTTCTCTTGTTGAGAGAGAGCATTGCCTCTGAGAATAGCTTGGCACTCACCCCAGTTAGCTTTATTACCAGGAATAAACTTTATGAAAGATCGCTATACATAAAATAGACTCTCAGCTGCTCAAACAGAAGATCAATGGGACTTGTGATAAGAGATTAACTTGGCAATCAGACACCCAGTAGTAACATCGTTTTAGTGGTTTTCTTTTCAAATGACTTTAATAAAACACAGACACTACAGAAAGACCATATGTCATTTTAACAATAAACTGCATTTATATATCATTCGTAAAACTCAGATGCAAAAGGTAAATTACAACTTATTCCTCCAAACGGAATGTCCCCTATAAAAGAAGCTAAAGCCATAATGTTTAAAGGGATTTCACACTTGTGCCTGGGCTGCCCATGGAATAAATGAAGTGCTTAATTTGAGGGTAGTTAGGTTACAGAGCATCTGAAAGGAAGAAGAGTTCAAATACAGCCTAGGAAAAAATGGACATGTGGTACATCAGCTCTGCAGCAATAAAGCCAACAGACAAAGCAGAATGAACTCCAATACCAAAACGGTTTCCTTGTTTTGAATTCAGAGCAGAGATACAGTTAGGTTGTCAGAGATTTGATTACAGAATTCATTTTACTACAAAATCTAAACTATCATGCAGTGCCTTCTGCAAGTATCATTTACACTTGGAGAAAAAGCAGTAAGCATATTTAAAAGAAAGAAGATTTTGCCTGAATAGAGCAAATCATAACATCTACCCTTTACATTAGATCACTGCCAGCCTGAATATGCATTTGGAGGACTTTTTGTCTCCACATCTATAATGTAAACTCTGTTACTGAAACCAAAGGGAAGCCATGTGAAGATTTAATAGTATTCCTAAACTATTTAAATTTAACTTGCACAAGAGCAGGAAGAATCAAAGAATAAATGTATCAGAAGCAGAATTTGCTGTGTTGCTCCTAGGTGATAGAATTCTAATATGAGAATGTAATGAGAATGTAACAAAAGCAATTTTACTAAGTTGTTTAAAACAAGGCTTGGCTTTCTTTATAAAGGCAATAGTAGTCTTCTTCCCTACTTTCCTTGAATAAGCACAGCTGTTTTTGCTAACATTTTAAGAGTATCTAAATCTCCAGAACATAAGGTGCAACTCCAAATTGGAAGGTTAAAATTATGGCCAGAGGACCAAAACAAAATATCTTTAAGTACACAGAATAACTGGGGCCACTCCAACTTTTCAACTTGGGAGTATTTCAAGATGGGTGGGGGACCCAAGAGCTGAAGTACTGGTTCCCAACCAAAGAAAACAAGAACCTATTTTGAAGAAATATAAGCAAGCACCAGGACCCACTGATTTTCATCTGTTCCTTCCCAAATGAGCCAACTGGTGGAAAAAAGCTATAGAGCAGGGATATGATGATAGGAATAGGACCCACAGCTGCAGTTCTGTGCTGTCAGCAGTAAGGGACTGGCTGGGCAGTGCACTCCTTTCCTCTCATTCCTTTTCTGCAATTGTGCAAAGACAGATGAGCAGCACCAGGTTAGCACATCAGAGCTACAGCAGAATAGTAAGCGAGACCTTGCTTCCCCTTCCTTGGGGGGAACCAGCCAAACCAAGGGAAACCCCCAGGGTGAGCTGAGAAAGAAAAAGTCAATTCCCCTGTGAATCACCATGGGCCAGAGGAAGATGATCTTGTGGCATGTGAAGCATGCAGGCTTTGGACAAAGAAAGAAGAGAAGCAGCAGCCTCTACTAATAATGGAAGAGGTCCAGGCAGAGTTTGCTGGAGCACAGTGTGCAAAACATGCTTTTCTTTGGAGACAGGCAAAGTTGCAAAGCAGAAATCAGGAGGAGGAAAAAAATAAAAAGTAATCTCATAAAAGAAGTTGAAGGCCTGAAAACCATTTATAAAGGTAACATATCCTTCTCCAGGTCCTTGTCTGAAGCCACCAGTTGGATCTTCACTCCTACCACAGCTGCGTGAACAAATACAGGACTTTCAATTAAACTCAAAATAATGAATTGATAGACTAGCCATGCAGCTCACCATCAGCAGCACCCAGCTTGATATACACCATCCCATCAAGTGCTCTTTGGTGGGTGGGTGTCCTCCCTCCCCCCACTCTTCCCAGTACTCATTCCTGATCTTTCTTGCCTGGCTCTGCCTGCCATACTGCCAGCTATGTCAAATGAGCTGCATTACACGGCTGTGTTCCACGGCAGATCTGCCCAGAAAAAAATAAAAAGAGAGGCTGTGAGGGAGAAGGGGCTGTTTCTAAGCAGACTAACACAAAGATCCAGTATGTTACTGAACGCATTTATTCTGAAGGGTACCTTTCAGAGGAAGAATGACTAAACACCAGGCAGCTAAGGTCAACAAATGTCTTAAAGAGGCTTTTCCCTTCAAGCCTGTTTACCTGTATGACACCACTTTAATAAAAAATACATGGTATAACACATGGAAAAGCTTAGTTTCTTCCTTCCCAGTGAGTGTGTGAGGTCACCGGGTGAGGGAGTCCACAAGTGCAAAGCTCATGAGATGGCAAAATTGAGGAAAGAAAGGGTTTGGGATGCCATACATAGAACAGGGGATGCACATCTCACCACTTGGAACACATCTCCTCACTTCCCAGCCCTGTCGTTGGAACTGTGGCTCTAGTGTAAATGTAACCAGGAAGTTATCAATTTCTAGTAGTTATTAGGCACCTAAACTGGAGACTTGCATCTCTGGTAAAGCCAGCTCCCTTTCAACAGAAAAATCTGAAAACTGCAAAAGTACCCTGATTAATTCAACTCCTAAAAAGCCACTTACGTTTTAAAGTTCTCTTACATTTCTATCACTGAGTTTTAGCCTCACATGTGGAGTAGTTTCTGGATCCTTAAAATTCCCAAACCAATCTTTAACACACTAACTTAGGCCTTTATAGAGAACTTATCAGCTTAAATATGCTGGTTCACCCTCTACTTTTTTAGACTCAACATGTCTCAAGGGCAATGAGGTATACAGAACAAGGTAACAATTTTATTAGACCAGAAGACACAACTTGGGGTGGATAATACATATGTTTTTGTCAAAATGTGAAAGTTAGGAGAGCCTCTCCAACTCCTTCACTACCACATGAAGCAGCAACAGCTAGACAGGCTTCCAGAACTAAAATTCCCTTTAAAGAATAGAAACAAGAACTGTAAATGCTAAATATATATAACTAGTTATCCAGGCAGCCATTATAATGGATAGATTAACCTCAATGAAGATGAATGCCTAGAGTTTTGCTTATTAGTATTTCCCACTGCTCACATGAAATCCATTCACAGCACATCCCTCAGAAGTTTAGGTAATCTGAAGCAGCTGGATCTTCTCTCTAGCCCAACTAGGAACATTGAGAAACAGAACAACAGATTTACAAATGTTGCAAGAAAAGGAACTGTTTGGATTCCAGAGCTTTTCCACTGAGTCTTGACAAGTCTTCTTCCATATACAAAAAAAAATATGTAGACTTCAGATATGGAACTTTATATTAAAATACATTCAAAAAAACACAGCTTCTGTTGCTTCCCAGTCCCATGTCAAGTCTATAGCAGCTGGATCCCTCTGCATCTGCCTACAGATGTACTGGAAGAAATCGAGGTGTGATCCATATCTTGGTCTGGTTTTAAACAAAATCTGATTGTGTTCACATGCATACCAGATCCTCCTCCTGGGAGTCAGTCACTTAGCTGCCAGGATTCTTGTCCTTCTGGCAGGGATGAAGGACAAATGAAATCCTTCAGCTATGCAAAAGCAGAATATTTTAACACAAGAAAAGGCTAAGAAATTGAAGGCATTTATAGTTGAGAAGAACTTGGCCTACGCAGTTCTCCAAAATCTTGAAATCAGTGATAGAAAACATGTATTTAGAATTGTAAGACTGGCTCATGATACTGTGTCTGCTGCCAGAAACTCTGTCCCCCAGAGAAATGAAGATTTTGAAAAGAGATCCTGAAATTGCTGTCGGAGGGAGATTACTGATTCTCCTTCGTTCTCCATCTCCAGAGGGATGGCTTGTATTGATAATACAGGAGGAACCAGAAAACACAAAACCAAGAACTCTAAAGCTAATCTTTGTGCTCCTAGAGGATTACTACCTAAACTTAGTTACAAATAAATAGGCAGCCAGACTAAAAGTTTGCTTTCCCTTCTCAAACAAAGGTTTCTTCAGTGAGATTCATAAAGCACCAAATGGCAGAGAAGCAGCAGCAGGAGCCAACACTCCAGTTCTAAACCTGGCTCTAACCACGCATCCTTCCCATCCCCGAAGTATTAGCTCTCCTTAGTGTCTTGTTATTTCCTTAACACGTACACTGTGTTCTACTATTAAAAGATTACTCAATACTAAAGCAATTTTATTACTCTCATCACAATTCCTCTCCTTATCTTCCTTCCAATCTCCTTATTTTTTCATTCTCAACAGTCTTGCTTATATGTCAGTTTGCCACTACATACCTTCATGTCCTAGCCTCAAAACACATCCATCTCTGAAGATTTTTTTTACTAGTACTCAAGAAGTTGAGGTACTAAGCACATCAAATCCTGCAAAAGGACACAAACAACAGACACTACCATCTACATTCACTGCCCTCCTTATTACCCCAACTATCAAGACTTGACCCTGAAAAGATATTACTCAAAAGTCCCAAAGATTTCATGGAGCAGGACTGGCTGATGATCATGAAGTTAGTACAGATGTCTGACAGGAATTGGGTGGAGGGCTGCAGGGAATGGAAAAGATTCAGCATCTACATTATTCTTATATGGTAAAGATGGATCAAGAAGCTTCACAGCCAACAGGGAAGAAAAGGTAAGCAAGAAGCAGACAAGAGAATGCTTTGCTTTTTAGAAATAGACTTTCTCTCAATTACAAACTGCTGTAGAAAGCCATCACCTCAAAACACTCTGAGCTCTTTATGCAAGAGACCCACAAGGATCAAGTCCAACTCTTAAGTGAATGGCCCATATGGGGATCCAACCCACAACCTTGGTGTAATTAGTACCATGCTCTAACCAATTATCAGCAGCTAAGAGCTGCTGATAGCTCTTGTTTGAGAGCTTTAAACATTTTTAAATACGAAGTGACCTGCTGCTGACTTCATGTGTAGTGAACCTCAGGCAGGATGATGTAAATGGGTAAGCAGAAGGTCAGAACAGACGGCTGAGAAGGATACAGAAAGGACAAAAAGACTGGAAAAAGAATTAGGAGTCACAAAGGTATGATAGAGTTCTGCAACTTGAGTGTACAAGGAGGCAAGAGTGCCTATCACACCATGGGAAAGATGTCAAAAAAACTGAATGATTCCTTCCACAGAGAAGCAGAGAGGACTGGAAAACATCAGCTGACCTCTTTCAATGCCTACATCCTAGCCTCTTCCATGATTTGAATGGAGGCCTGTATTTAAAAGTAACTAATATAAATGAATCTCCAGAAGCACCTGTGACAGTGCATGGCACGGTCCTGACAGCAAATCTCAGATCTTGAAAGCACCGCTCCTTTCAGGATGTGGCTTCACACCATACCCTGAGCACCCTTAGCTGAGACTCCCCACAGCAGCAAGGCAACTGCACCACTGGGGTCCCACACAGCCCCTCAGGCATGGCTGAATGCTACAGGGACACTAGTAAAGAAACAAAACGACCCAACCATATTTGAAAAGATAACTCATACAATGAATTTTTTATTATTTTAGTTATTTCATACAACCTTTCAAAGTTATTATATATTTATACAAGAGGCATGCCTTGACTCCCTTCAGAAAGCAGTTTTGGCAGGTAGCATGCTGAAACACCATTTTATTACTGCTTATTATTGCACATGCCAGTCCTGGGTGCCAGTACCAGAGTCTCTCCTGCAGCTAAGTCTCAGAAGATTAGAAGAACATTTTTGTGAATGAGAACTGGCTTATAATATAAACTGTCACATATACATGGGAGCATGTGCTTATAATCAGTTTGCCAAAGACTACCAACCATACACTATGCCATACAGAAAAGACCTTTCAGCAGCATCACGTGTCTTTTATTTTTTGCTAGTAAGTCTCATTAGCACACCAGAATAGAAAACATTATATATCCTAGACATTTTCAATACCATTCTTAAAACTTGAGCACAAACATTTTGGAAAAACCGTGGAGAAATTCATACTCATGAAGAGGGGGAAATAAAAGGAAAATTAAATAAAGGGAAATGAAAAACTGAGTTCAATTTGGCAGTGAACTGAACTTGGAGAAGAGTGCCCCAGCCAGAGCTCCTCTGCAATGTGCTCTGCTCTGCAGCATGTGCAGGACGATACGCTTGGAGCAGGCAGTCTTAGCCTGCTGTATGCTGTGGTCAGTGCAGTGTGTCTGTGGACAGTGCATGCACAAAATACAACTGCACAAGTTGGACTGTGCATTCCTTAGTTCAAAGTCCACGTTTCTATTTATGTCACTTTTGTAGCTTTATGCAAAGATTCTACAAACTACATAAGCACACAAAGTGTTGTGCATAAAACTTGAAAACCTCAGCTGTAACTACATTGTAATAACCAGGCTATGTTTCCTGGAAAAAAGCATTAACTCAGTTCTTCTTAACAAATACTCATTTCCATCTGAATTATGCAGAATCAAAAGGCTAAAATGGTTTCTTTAAGGTAAATAACTGTGAAATTAAGTTTTACAAGACTAAATGAAATTTCCATACCCCGGAGTGATATTACTTGTTGCTCAGAGGTGACACACTATTTTTAGGACCATGACATGAGCTGGATTACTTCTAGTACACTTTGATTGAATTTTCAGAGTTAAACATTTGCCACTCCCATCTATCTAGTACAACTGCTACTCTAAATGCTCAGCAGTGTTATGAGCCAGTTCTCTCAAGGTTTTTTTAGGAGAAAAGCTTCAGTTAAAGTTTCAGCATGGAATCTATATACTCTTTGATTTTCATCTGGTAGGAGAAAAAATCACCTCTCTTTAAGCTCTAGTTACATGCCTCTATTATGACCTATTCTAAACTTATCCCCTGGCATAGCAAACGGAATTTCACTAAATGCATAGATAGATATTGGACACCTTGTTTCCACTTTGAGCTCAGTATCGAAGGTAACACTTACCCCTAGTAGTATGACATTAAATCAAGAATAAGTTTTGTATTTCCATTCCATGTTTTACTTCCTCACACCCCTTTCTCTCCACCTACTGTCTCCCAAAGAACAGCAGAGGCCTATGCCTCCTGCTCGCAGTCCATTTCGACAGCTGAGCTGCAGCAAAGTGCAGCACTGCACAGATGGAAGGGGAACAGAGTGTGCAAAGAACCTCCCAGCTAATGGGAGAATCTGTTTTAGATCTTGCTATGAAATTAAAGAAAACCAGAGGAAAAAAGAAAACAAACAAATAATAATTTTTAAAAAACACACAAAAAAAAATCAAAACAAACCACCAACCCACAACTATGGCATTTAAAGCAGCTATTCAGAAAAACATTCCCTAAAAATATGGTCTCCTTGTATACCAAAGTATGTATACACATACTATCCCTTGTCCCAAAACAGTAAAAAAATCTCCAATTTGGTAAATGATTGGATAGTTACCAACTTAATGACTAATTGTATAAGGGAAGTATAAAATATTTTATAGCCACTAAGTGTATAATGTAAGCTGCTGATAGAGACTGCTTAACTTCTGAAGAAAAAAAAACTAAGTACTTACCACAGTGGGGTTACCACTGCTGATCAGCTGGCTGACTTCATGAAAAATGCTTTTGCAGTCGATTGATTTGTCTAATGATCCCCGTTTCACTATCACCGCTACCGCTAATAAAATCTGCTCCCGCACATACTTTTGGAGGCTGTGAACAACATTGCACAAATATAATTGCAAGTAATTCTGGACATCGATGCTCAATAAAATTTTAAACACATTTCTTTTTCAAATATCTTGTGTGAATTCCTACGGGAAAGCTGACAGAAGTTAACTGCCAAGACCAGAAGACAAATTATTCTTAAAATGATCTTGCACTGCTACCCAGGGAAACAAAAATGATACCCCAGATTTTATGCAGAGTCCTATATGTTCAGAGGTGTGTTTTATATACTTACTTAGGCCTTTGTAAGACATAGGTTAGAAGGAATGTTCGCAGTGACTCAATGCTAGCCTTCTCCAAGAGAATCCATTCTCTTACAACTGCTTCCATTATCGCTGTGGCAGCTTGAAAAAGGACATAGTCCACTTTACTAGTTTCTGTGGGAAAACACAAACACAACTTGAGTATCAGAAGACATGTATTCAGCTTGACTGTCTTTCCAACAAAAAAAGTAATGGAACTTACTATCATTTATTATTAAATAGAATATTGTTGCTATGAAAACAGAGAAGGAATTTACAACTCAAAAGGGGGAGAAATAATCAATAACCCAATTATCAAATTGTCTGGTATTATTCAAGTCAATGACACAGGAGAAAAGTTGTCTGTGCTAGGAGGCTGGTTCAAAGAACAGGAATAAGGATGCTAACACAATGGGAGAATAAAATAAACCGGATAACAGATTTAGTTCCAATAGACCAATTAATAGAAGTGATTAATCTTACAGGCATGTCAAAGTGGGAAATTTCTGTGTCTGCCTTTGAAACAAATACGACATAAAAGTACATGTATTTCATGGGTAATAAAAAGAAGCAAATCCACTTACACTTAAAAGTAACATTTCCAAGCAAAACTTTGACACCATCCATGGTGTATTTAAAATGTTCTACATCATGTTCAAGTTTCACGATTTATTTTGAGTTAACCAAAATGTAATTTCTGACCACAGTGCAGGAATCATTTGCCATTATTATCTAAATATGGGATTACTATGTATATAGATGCACTAAGGAAAGTATAGAAGTATATTACAGAGAAAGGTTAACAGTTTGGGTGATTACAAAATGCAATTTAAAGAGAAATGTCAGAATATTAATAAAATTTCTATGATGCTAGAAAGCTATAGAGACATTTTTGTTGCTGTTCCTTAGCTTTTAAAAATTTTAACTTGGAAATAGCAGGTAATATCTCAGAAGCCAGTTTCAAAACATTCTGAGCTCTGCAGAAAGAATTTTTAGAAAGGGTGCAGCTACTGGGTGGCAAAAGCATAAAATATGAAATAAAATTCCCAAACAAGAAGCAGAGTTTGAGCTATAGTGGTTGACCTGCCAGGACTAAAAAAACTGTGTTTGAAAAAACCTCAATCATGAGATGAAGGGCTTTAAAATACTACAAAACAAACTTTCCTGCCCCAATTATATGCACACAAGTTTATAATATAAATTTCCTTTATATGTAAGTTCTATATCAAAGATAGCAGCTAATACGCTAAAATAGTTTAAAGTAATTTAATCAGGTTCCAAATCTAAACCCACAGAGGTAAACATGCTTAAATAAAAATAAACCACGTTTAAATCTACTTAGCCTAATTTGGAAAACTAAGTAATCACTTAAGTAAAGATTAATGTGTATGTCTAACACATATAAAAACAAATTGAATTATTCCTGCATGGGAATTTTAATTCTGGCACTTGTTACTTTGCGCCTTTTCTAGCTGTACAAAGCTCATACACACACACAAAGAAAGAGAATGTAATTAAAAAAGGACAGTGTTTCCCCTTTGCCCAAGTCCTGCAGCCACACAACTGCGATTGCTGCCGCACAGAGCTGCAGCCCCTGGTGTGAGCCTGTCATCAGCCAGAGCAGCACCATCCTCCATGGAACTTACTGAAGAAAGGAAGCACAAGCAGTGCCTTGTGCTTCCTGGCTTCAACCCCAAGTTTCTAAAGAACAACATAGTAATGGCTGTTCCCCTTTCCCATATGCTCACCTTCTCCATTATTCTTCCTGTGTCATTCCCACACTCTTTCCATAAATGACATCATCCTTGTTATCTCTCTCTACCCCCATTCCTGCTCCTGTCTTAATCATTTTTCTCCTGTTTCTTTTAAAAGCCATCTACTTGGTCTTCTGGTTCCAGCCCATCCTTCCTGCACACATCCCTTCAGTACACTTCAAGTCTTTTATTTTTCATCATAAACAGTTTGTTTCCCTTCCTGGTTTCACAATCCCTGCTTCTTCTTGCTCAACTCCCAAATCTTAACTACTTGTTCTTTCTGTCCATACTGTACAGATACTTACTGAGGAAGCAGAAAGTTTTAAAAAGTCTCTAAGTTCCAGGTCTCAGCATCATAACTGCCTACATTCCCACAAAAAACTGCTCCATGTGGAAACATGCTGGATTTTCAATGGTGGTAGCATATGAACAGTTTAAGGATGTAATATATCTAGACATCTAAAAAGTATTGAAATCAGCATCATATTCCATTCAACCAGCCACATTTAAGATTTCTTGAGATTTCATTATTTATTTCTGATTGATGATGAATGCATCCTTAGATCCAAATGGTCTGCAAACAAAGTTACTTAAGGATGTTTTCACCCACCTTATTTTCTCTAAAAATCAATGTGAAAACCAGAAGCATCAATTTTGCTGACTCATCAAGCAAAAAGTGTGATTGCAGTTTTCCAAACCAGATGGAGTACTTCTATAATATACTAAACCAGAAGAACCTCATTTGTAGAGAAATGTTTTGGTGTGGAGTGGGTGTAGGAAAGGAAGCACACCCTGATCTATATATCAGAGTGTAACATAGCAGTAGGTTTGCAATACTGACATAATTATATTCATGAATTCTAAGTCTCTAATCCAGTAAATTTATAAATAACTGTTAAAAAATACTGCAGAATGAATTAAGTATGAAAAGAATATTTTCAACATAATTATAATATTTCTCTGCTCATTCTGGCAAATTCTTTAAAAGCAAAGTTGCTTTTTGTGGTTTTGGCATGTGTTCTTTTGTGCAAACTTCGAGGTTTCCCCTGTCAGGTCTCAGTCAGTTTTCATTGAAATTCCCCTCACCTGTCCCCAGCACTCACATCAATACTACAGTGCTGAGCAGCAATCTTACATCTTTACTGCCCTTGTAATTTTCAGATCTAGCTGCAAAACGGTAGTAAGTCTCTGTAGCACCTGTAAAAAATTTATATTTTATAAATAGCTGCCCAATTACCTTTAGAGCATTTTAGAGCACTAAAATCAAAGAAATTTCTGATGAAGAGTGGTATCTGCCTCTTTCCTTTCTCCACAGGTATAATCACACAAAATTTCAAATCAATACTGTCTTGCTTGTACCAGGTGAACAGATACTTTTCTAGCTTTTTCCTCTTTTCCTCCAGCTGGGCTGTCAACAGCAACTAAGCTGTTCAGCTTGAAATAAATTCTCATTTCAGCACTAATGCAAAATCTGGTAGAAGTGCATAAAATTGCATCGTTGGCTGATTTAATGGTAAGCAAGCACAAAGTCAAGCAACCACACTACTGGCAGCTGCACAAACTGCACAGATTAGACAGTATTACAATAATCATGTTGCAGAGGAAATCTATTAAATCAGTTTAGGAACTTAGCTACATTAAGTTACACCTTACAGCTTTAAAACTCACAGAAATAAAACAAAAAACAATAGTAAGAGGCTTCACCCTCCATCAAAAAGTCCCAGTCATTAAAATCAAAACTGATGTTCAGAGCCCCAGCTGCAAAAGAACAGCACAGTTCCAGTTATAAAAGAATGTACACACCTAAATTCATTTATTGAAACTTACCCAAAATATGTTTGCAAACAGCAAATGGTGATTTTGATTTTCTAAATGACAGGAATATGTGCTCAGCATGTTGGCGTTGCTCATTGTTGACCATGGAAGGTGGTGCCTGAAAGAAAAAAAAAGTTATTCAAGCACTGATCAAAAATATACTAAAAGCAATGTCATGTCAATGTCTTGAGTGTCCAACACATAAATGTTTGCCTTGTTAAATACCAAAACCCAGTATCTCTTGGCAAAACTGCTTGCTCTCAGGCATTACCTCTTCTTATCAAGCACTCCGCATTTACATTGCATGCACATAGGTGTGAATATCGAGGTATCAGGCAGAGAGTGAATAATTTAAGTATAGTTTCCTAACAGTGTTTCTGAAGAAAGTTAGAAGTCAGCCCTAAAT
Organism: Molothrus aeneus; assembly: GCF_037042795.1. Taxonomy (NCBI): domain Eukaryota; kingdom Metazoa; phylum Chordata; class Aves; order Passeriformes; family Icteridae; genus Molothrus; species Molothrus aeneus. Next base: position 44,221,331 of record NC_089647.1, read on the forward strand.
TCAAACCAATTCTTTTTCTACTCAGACCAAAAATACCACTGCACATCACTAAATGCTGCCAAGCACACTCACAGTCCTGGAAGCAAAGCACTATTTTTTCTTTAGCTCTACAATTGTTTTAAAATATGTGGTTGTATAATAAATTCTGGGGATTTAAAAATTACTACTGATATGTTCTAAAATAAAGTATATGCCAGGTACATACTACCCTCTAGTGTTTAATATTAAAATTGACATCCTGAAGACTGGTGTGATTGATGAGACAAGTTGGGAATGGCTATGGTGGTTCCTCAGCTTACATCCATCCCTATATACACCCATCCCATTACATCCTGGGAACCTTGGCTGCCCACGTAACACCTGCTGCTCTTCTGTTAAAAGCCAGCTCCAGGGAGGTTTCTACCCAAAAATCAGCTTGAGGTAAAGCATGAAACCATGCAATAACCTGGACTCCCGTGAGGTGCCTACGTAGCCCAGAGGAGCTGCCTGCACTGCAGCCTCACCTCACTGCACAACCCCAACACCCCATACTGCCCTACAGGGTAAAAACAGCCAGGCAGAAAGTATCAGCAGCTCACAGCACCACACTGCTCTCCACTTCTGCCACTAATATTCTCTGACTTCTGCTTTTTGGGATTTATCTGAACTGCACAGGCTGCAAATACTAGATATAGCAAGCTTAGCATGAGATACTCTAATGCAAGGCATTGATACCACAAACAGGGTAAGCAAAACTGATGCCAACCTTTAAGAAAGGAACATGCACACATGTAGGAAGATCACATCCAAACTGCACAGCAGGATCAAGGTGACAGCATAGGTTATTGAACTTCAGTTGAACTTCCAAACTCCACATTCCAGCCCTGTCCCTAGCAGTTTGAGAAGACCATGTGTGCCACCTATCTTTCAGTCATGGTTTATATCCACTGCTTTGGGAATAAAAGCATCAAGACCAATGCTTTTAACATAAGTGAAATATTTTCCAGTAAATAAACCACAAGAAATCTGATTTAACAGGTATTTCTGTGAGGTAACCTCAACTCTCCTCCATGCAGCATGAGCTGTTCCTAATGGGAGCAGCTGTTTGTGTTTTCTGCAGTGTGAAGGACCATCCTCCTCTGCATGGATTCCAGCTGCATTCACTGCAATAGAACCAGCTGTACAGAATGCCAGAAGAATATTTGTAGCAGGTCATCAAACATGCAGGACTGACCTACACAGCAACAGCTTGATACACACTTCAGTCAGAGCTATGGCAAATAAATCAAGCCAACTGAAAAAAGGCAGTTCCCACTTTTTCCCCCCACTGTATGGGCAAGCATTTGTGCAAATGCACAGAGAACCAGACTGGGGAAGCGATCACCAAAAATCATCCCAGGTTTTTTCATCTGGATCAGTTCCCCAGTCTGGTTCACCATAATCCAGCACAAAAGCCTACACCAGCACAGTATGGGATATAATGGGTGGTGATAGCCTGCTTTTTTCCAGCACTAGTTATCATTTTAAGTGCGTTTAATCTACAGCCTCTGTTGCTGTGCAGTGCCTGGAAGTAGTTTTAAGTCCCAAGGAACACACAACTCTGCCCAATGTATTTCATGAGAACTAAGAATCAAATTTCTTGAGAGACGTGACTTATTTTAAAAACTTTCTGCTACCAAAAGGAGAGATCCTCCTAGTCCTTTCTTGGTCCCATCTGCATGGTCTTGTTACCTCTTTGCATGATACTGCATGATACTTTCTATCAACTAGTGCACAAAAGAAAGAGGCTAGAGGGGAAATCCAGGGGCAAGGGGAATTAACATTTGTTAATCTAATAAGCATCCAAAAGCCAGACAAGTGCCAAAGCCCCAGCAATGATGGGGAGAAAAGGAGTGGAGTGACATTTCCCTTTCAACATTTCTGACCTTGCAGCTCACAGCTCTGTAGTCTCATGAAGCCTCACTAATTATAGCCATGTTACAAAGAATCCTTTGGGTGTGACAAAGCATAACATTTTGCAAGCCCGGGGTCATTTAGAGTCACATCCTTAGAGCAAGGAGACCAAATCAGGGCTACCTGATCCAAACTGATTTTGCGTTAACACATTATATTAAAGTTTGCCATACAGAAATCCTATCTATTTTCACCGTCCTGTAATACTTAAGGGCACTTTCAGGGATATCAGCTGCAAATTATGGCACCACTAAAAAAAAATGACCAGAGAAGTTTTATGGGAAATACTTCCTTTATGCTTATAATAACTAGAAAGTAGATCTCTTGTTTTATATTATTTTAGCTCTTCTACTTCTCTGAAGTCCAGTTACAGAAGACATTTGACACCTCAGAAAGGTATATAGCACATCATATTCCTATATTAATTTTTAAAATGACAATAACTTAATAATACATTACAAACTTTAACTCTCAAAACCGTCCAGAGCAGACAAGTGCAACAGTAAAGGTTTGAACTGTATTGCAAAGCCACCAGAGGGAGCTTAAAGATCACAGTCAACTGCCTTCACTGCATTCAGACAATATTTATCTGTACAATGAAAGTAAAGTCCAGTTAGTTTTTGCTTTAAAGAAAAGGCCAGCATATACATATTCTGTGCAAATTTCATATTATAAGAACACTGGCTCACTGAGCCCAAGAGCCCTCTACCCGGGTGCCCAGCACCTCCTTGGCACAATAGGGTTAGAAACATGCCCTCATATTCATCATGTTTGCAAAGTCCCCTAGAGCACGCCCATTCACTGTGTTCTTTCTAATTGTCTCCTTCAAACTCTTCTCTACTATCCAACTTACAAGGAATTAAAACACAGTGAGGTAATGAGCAGGTTCTTTTGGCATGCTGAAACCATTTGCAGCTACATCACTTTCCTTTCTGTACTGTCTGACATTACTTCTAACCATCTGTGCTCTCTTTTGTCCTGCAAGTTACCTATAAAAGCTTCTCCTGGACAATGATCATCCTTCTGATTTTAGCATAACAAGCTACTGCCCCATAAGAACAAAGTTCCTATGTGACACAGCATTACGAATAAAATTACAACCTTTCAACTACCAAAGCTGTCTGGATACAGAAAAGGCCCAGAAGCAGCGGTGCCCACAAAAAGGATCCAGCAGGACTACTGTTTCAAACGGCAGCTATCCACTCAAAGGAAAGGGAAACTGAAAAAAGGGAAGATTAGAGACACTGTAGCAGACTAGCACTAACATTTGCAAGACCGCTAAACTTAGCTGAAAGCCTGGACAACTCCTAAGAAAGAAATGTAACTGCAGAAGATGGGAGACCAACTGCCAGGGAAAGTACACACACCGCTAGGAAACATCTGTTGATGTACATGAAGGAAGAATAAGGGCTTTGGGATTTTCTTTTATTTTCAATAGGAGTAGTTAGATGTATACAGAGGAACTGAACCTATACATGTGTATTTAGAAACACCTGCTTTATACAAGCATTTCCTACCTCAGTAACACATGTTTTGAAAATATAGTGTAATTATGACTTACTTGCCAGGATGGAAAGTGCCAAGAAGTTAAAGTAATAGATACAAAGAATAGATACAAATAGATAGAAAGAAAGCAAACAGGTTGCAAATACAAGATATTCATTAAGACTAAAGCTGAAGTCACTCTGTATTTGCCACTAACTGGCTGAAGCAGTAACACCACATCCACATGAGAAGTCTGCTTTTTTAGCTCCTTCCTCTTATCTGAAAACACCTTTTGCTTAAAAAAAAATAAATGCATCAAATTCCACCCTCCCAAGTGATTCTGTTCAGGCAGTTTCATGTAAATCATCACAGATATACAAAATACAACTTTTTTGGTCATATATTAGAAGTTACATTATTTTCTTAGTGGTTTTAGATCACAGAATAGAATTGCAGAATCACATAATGGTTGGAAGGGACCTTTAAAGGCCATCTAGTCCAACCCCCTACCATGGGCAGAGACACTTTCACCTTCCACCCAATCAGGGTACTCAGAGCCCCATCCAATTTGGCCTTCAACATTTCCAGGGATGGGGCATCCACAACTTCTCTGGGCAACAATTGCCACTGCTTCACCACCCTCACTGTAAAAAATTTCTGTCTTCTTACAAGGCCAATAAAAAAAGACTGAATTGGCTTCTGACTATGAATCTCAACCTCTTCAATACCTTCAACACCTTGTTCAAGTTGATTGTTTAGTAGTTTCTTCTAGTATCAGTCCAGAGAATTTTTTACTTATTGCTTACTTAAGACACTGATAGTATCTTAGAAGTAACAACTTCTACCAGTCAAGTGACAACATTATTCTGAAAATCAATAACGGAGTAGTTTTTTATTCAAATATTAGTTAGCCAGCTTGCATTGGCACTTCTGCATCAAAATTTTGCTAAGAAAAATCCTGGCCACAATCTAATATAAACATAACTAAGGATGGAAAGAGCATCGTTCATTCCTTGCAGGAAAAAAAAACTTGCCAAGTCAAAATTTGATTTTCCGCTTTTGCTGTGGCAAAACAGCACTGAATACAACCAAGGTCAGCATCTTCCTACAATTACACTGGGGGAAATCTGCAAATTAGCATGTCACAAAGAACACTCACGCACTCCTCCAGACTTCAATCCTTGGGAGAACACAGAGAGAGTACACTGGAGTGTTTTAAGCTGACACCCACAGTATTCCCACCTTCCAAAAAGGTCCCCTATGAACAGCACAGCCTAAACACTAGGAGGATTATGGAAAGGCAAATACGCCTACTAAGAGAATTTTCTTGGTTAAAAAAAAAAAAAAAATCAAATTGCTTGTACCTGCTAGCACTAAAGCCAAGTAGGAGCCCTTCTTGCCAAAGGCAATGTTTATGTCTGCAAGTGAAGTACATTACAAACTTGACAAGAGCAGAAACAAAAATCTGATACTTCTACTGAAGTGTGACTTCATAAAATTCACCACAAACTCTCCAAACTGAGCTTCCAAATATGTAGGGCAATTATGCCTTTTTTGCAGTCAAAAGGTACAATAAAGCTGTTCCCAAACTCTGGTCTGTGGGCCACTCTTGGCTTATGAAAACCCAGTTCAATACTTTCTTGTTCTTCAGAATGGTGTCTAGACTCTGTGCTGCAGAGAGCCTGGGAAACCCAGGGGGAAGAGCTTAGGAACCAGATCTCTGTCAATATACAAGGATAAGCAAAAGCCACCACAGATGGCAATGGCACTGCTGGGTCTGGACTTTGCTGACAGCCACCATCAGGCAAGTCATGCTCAGAAAAGCAGGGAATAAAGGAAGCCCAGATGGTTTGCCAACATGTCCCAGCAGGCAGGGAAGCCAAGTTATAGTGAGGCATATGCAAAGGAGAAAGATCATGAGTGAACTTGAGAACCATGTGCAGGGGAACACCATGTGATGGTGATAACATAGCTGAGGAGTACAGGCCAAAAAAAGAAGGAAAAAAAGAAAAAAAGGGAGAAAACAACATGAAGGCAAGCAATAATTTTTAACTAGTACACATCCTGCATTTAGGACAGCTAAATATATTACTCCACCCATGTAAGCAATTGTTACAGCTGCAACATAACTAAATAATCAAAAGTCATTCAATTTTAAATTAATGTACTCCTCTACCAAGATGAGCAAAACCCACTAACCAGATTTCTATATCTTAAATAACAAAAATACCTTGAAATAATTACTCCCCAAAATAGTTCTGCTGTATAAGCAATTTATACAAAAGAATCAGACTCAGAATAAGGAGATTTCCAAGTTTAACTCTACCAAAGTCATATCAAGCAACATGCCCCAAGACTGAATTACTCTGACTTCTGTGAAGTCAAGCCATTACAAGTTTCCATTCCAGTTTTAGCAGTAACACTTTTCAAGTGTTTCAAATAAGCTTTTTTCCCTACAATATATCACAGCACACTCAAAAACTGTCACTTGTCTTATGAAAGTAGCTAATTGAAGAGATTAAATGTAGAGGTCAGGCACAGAGAACTGGACAATTAGCCACACTTTTGTTCTTAGATATTCACTCTTACTTCTCTAGCAGACACTGATACCTAATGATGCAAGGATGTCTTGTTCTCTCATGAAGCAGATGCCACAAGCTAACAATTCAGGCTAAATGAAGATGCTCAGCTCTGCAACTGCTTTACAAGTAGATCAGACGTTCCAGCTTTGGGCACAAGGCCAGAAGGAATTTAAGACAACTGATAACAACAACAGCTTCTGCTGTCCCAGTCGGATCAGTCACAACATGACTGCCTAGCTTTGAGTAACAGTTACTACAGAAAACTCAGCTGGCACAAAACACATCTCCAACTACGTTCCAATGACTTCCTTTACACTTACTATTTTGAATAATCATTTAAATTACAGCAGTGACTCAGTCTCCAATTCAAAAGATACTGAAGATTATTTGTGAAGATTGGTAAGAAAGATGCAATAAATAACTTCCAACCAGAACTGCACTAGAGACAACATGGTGAAGATTTAAGACTTTCTGAACAAAAACTTCCTTTGATAAAAAAAGTCTTCTCCAAAAGTAATTATGACTTGAATTATTTAAACCCCAGAGTGCCCGGTATTTTTCAGTATATATTTGGAACAAATGTGTGACTGCTGGAAGAATTGCCTCCTACACACCTACTCACTCACATCTTGCTTTCATGCAGAAATTTAACAATAGGGAAAAAAGACTTATTTTTTCCTCATCGACTTTTGCTTTATATTCTGAAGCTGAAATATGTTATTAAGTCTTTTGCAAGTAAATCAGGAGACAAATTGTAGTTTGTAATAAGAGCTATTCTCAGTTTAGTAATGTTCTTGTATAAGATACTATATATATATATATACACATTAATGGATTAAAGAGCCCAAGTAAATCATTACCATCAATAAAAAAATATTTTCTGAGATAAGACTTCTCTCCAAGGCAAGCAACAAACACTACTGAGATTTTACTTTTCTACTAACAATTTGATCCACAAATATAGACTATTACAGGCTCTCCACTGAAATTACCCTTCATTTATGTGCACAACACAGCTAAATCTGAGAAATATCCCATAATAGATATTTAGCCTACAGTAGTCTGGCTGTTGACAGTGAGAAGATGAATACTGACATGAGGCTACAATTCAGACCCTTAAATTAAATGTTATTTATTTTCTAATCTCTACATTCACTGTTCTAACATTTCAAAGCACAAATGAGGTCTGACCTGCAGTTCTGTTTGGCAAAATAACTTTTCTAAAACATCTGACTGACTGATGGCAATGGGAAAATCCACATGGTCCCTCGCAGCCAGTAAGATCCAACAAAGCAACAAGAAGTCAATCCATGTATGCCAGAGAAAGCTCAAGCAAGACAGAAAATGTGACTCACTGTGTAAGAGGACAAAAATAAGAAAAACACCCCAACTACACGGAAATGTTACAGAAAACCTCAATGTTCCAAACCCAAACCTTTTAAAAGCATTTAATGTTAACAAATGAAATCAACCCACTTTGACTTCTGTAAAAATGGCACATCACAACTGTAGTAGGACAGGAACCCTAAAAATATGTTACTAAAGGATACAAAAAGTCAAAGTGCCCTTACAACAACTGTATTCAAACCTCAAGTCCTGCTCTCCTGTTTCTTCTCATTTCCTTTCATTCATTCATTTCAAAATCTTCCTAATAAGAGATGGGAGATTCAGCAGAAAATAACCCCCCATGCATTCTAGCTACTCCTCAGGTATCACAGGGCTGGTGGTGGCTGGCCTTAAATTCTGAATGATAGCAAATTTGGCAACCTGACCATCTCCTGGAGCTGGCGTGACCATGGCCTCCTTATCCTGAAGCAAGAAAGAGAAGAGTTGGTGGAAATGAACCAAATTTCTCCCTCAGCTCCCACCAACTCCAGCTGCTTATCTCTTTCCCCACAAGGAGGCATGGAAGACACACGGGTAATAGGTGGAAAGGAGTCCCAGCACCAACACACACCACAATCCTCACTCCAGGGTGGACTATCCCCTGGCAGGACCTGGTTCTCCAGCAAGAGATAGGATCCTAGCCTATCCACAGCCTCTAAAATCCTAATTGCAACTCAATCATATGATTCAAGTGGCTCACCTCTGTATGGCTCATTTCTGTGCCTATAAGACAGCACAGACACCACTTTAAAAATGTGCCAGGATAGTACACAGTGAATTTCAATAGAAAGATTGAAGCAAAGAAAGAATCATTGTGATCACTCTTCTACTAGACAGGAGATCATAATAACGCTGGTAATGGCAATACTCGGTTTCTAAAGTTCATAACTTGAGATGTACACAATATACCCATTTATCAGGCTCACTATACATCAAATACAGTCAGCATCTGCTCTCCTTCTGCAAAAGAAACTTTCATACTGTGTGTGAAGAAGTGTCTTATACTATCCTTTTTTTTCCTATCATCCAATTTCAAATTATACTTTCTGAAAGAACAGCTATAACCTGCCATTGCTTTAAGGGTGGCATTACTTTTACTTACATGTAGCCTTCTACAGTGAGCACGTGCAGTGGAGTCAGACATCACAGGGGTAACCCCCATGCATCTCAGATCCCAAAACACAAGGCAAAAGCCATCACTACATAAAATATTTAAACTGAGATAGTCATAAATTTTGATTTCTGAGCGTTTTAGGCTTTGACTCCTATCAAAAGGGCATTTCCTCCCACCAAGCTAATGAAGAAAGGCAGGCACACAGGGCAGCCAGTTTCCCTGCCAAAATTCAGTTTAGCACTTCCTCCACCATCAATCTTGTTAAAATGTCAAAACCATTTTGTCCTATCATAGTTATTTAGTAAGAGTTGATTAAAAGCAAGGTAAGGAAGTTTTTTAATTGTATTTATATTTGATGTGGAAAACTCCTTTGGTTCACTGTACTTTCAAAATGGCATGGCCTAAACCCCCCCCCTGCCTTCATTAATGGCTTTTAACTGTTAGGGCACTAATGAAAACTTACATACACAAGTCAAAACACACACAAAGTACAATATTTGAATTACGTAAGAAAACAGAATAAGATACAGAAAGATACAAGGTACAGACAAGAAATCAAGGTTTAGCAAAAAAGAGGAGCAGAATAGAGGCCAGAGGAAGAAGTTCATAACCTGCATTAGGTGGAAGATAAGAAAGTCAAGAGAATTTGTGAAATTGAAATTAATTTTGTGAAGAGAATAACATCTTTTGCTCAAACACAGGAAAAATTACGAACTTTCACTGAACACACCTTGAAAAAGGTTCTTCCCAAGTTTGCCCATACTGGGAAACAGCGAAAATCCATCTAGATTTGTACATACTTGAGACAGTAAGATGTCTTCTACTTTTACCTTGTTTTCCCACTTTGTTCCACTCTTGCAAATACAGCCTGAACCATGATACTGAAGAAGTTACACATGTCTGTATTCATCCTTTGATATACAGGAGCAGACACATGACACATATTTTGAGAAAACCTCTTCTAAACATGAGTTTTCTATGATAAAGTTGGGGTTTTTTTAATCCCTACAGAAATGTTTTGGGATTTCATTTAGAAGATGCAATTTTTAGGACTCCCTTAAAGTGAGTGCCTGAGCTCACACTAAGAAACCTGCACAAATGAGCCAAGTCTCAAGTTCTGAACAGTCAAAGGGCTCCACACATTCAGGCTCCACTGAAAAAATGATCATGAAGAAATGTGGTCATAATCATACATTTTATTCTCAGCCCTCTTAGAGGGAATATTACTGTAAAATGAACAGAAGACTAGCTCCAGAAACAATATTGTTATTTCTTTTGATATTAGAATTTAATTTTTACATATTCCCACTAAACAATTCATTATTCTGAAGCTACCCAACATCTGTTCCTAATCCCACTTAAAACAACCTCACAAAATAAAGGGTTTGCAGCTTACCCTCCCTAATTCTCTCAGGAAGAAGCACATTTGTTTTTGTGCTTGGGCTTTGGTGCTTGCTGTTGACAGGTGAGGAAAGCACTATTCATACTCTTTTCACCAGAAAGGAGTGCACCTGTTTTGTAAACTTATTTGCACATTTCCTCAATAACAATGCAAGATGTAGCCATCTCAGAAGCTACCAAGACCATGGCTGAAAGAGAAGTCAAACAGCAGCAACATTATTAGCAACATAAACAGTAGATGCCAGTGGCCCAAGAGATGAAAAAGCTAAACTAAATGTGAACAGTTAAGATCTTGATGAAAAACAAAACAAAAACTAAAACAAAATTATGACGTAGAAAAAACGCAAAGCCCTCTTTGCACCTAAGATGAGTGAAGGTTAACATAACACTTTTCAGCCACGGCTTCAACGACACACAATTCACCTTTAAGGCACCTAGAATCAAACCAGCAGCTAGCTGCACAGGGGGAACATATTCCTTCCCTCCCACAGGGCTGCAGTGCTGTGCAACAAAGACACAGGCTGCCACTTGGGGATCTCCAGTTCCTGCATACACATACACATAGAGATGCTGTGGAGATGTCCTCATGAAATCTACCAGTGACAAATGTGTAAAATGTGACTTTTAGATGAGGGGTGCAACATAAGAGGAAACCAACTGAGCTGCAAAGTGAAACCCAGAGCAAGCAGGCGGGGTCTGCCAGCACCAACAGAAACTGTGTGAAGTTATGGTAAGATGAGTGAGTGGCTGACTTAAGGGACCATGTGAATGCCAGGACCACCAATACAAGACCAAGGTGTGGCAGATCAGTTTTGGGGAAGTTCGCAACAAAACCTTGAAGACCACCTATTTGCAGAACCAAACAAAATAATCAAAAGGAGAAGAACCTTTGCTGGTTGCCCAAGGCAGAGAAGTGACACATGTAGATGATGACACTAGTGAGAGGATGACACTTAACCTCACATCACCAGCTTGAACACCTTCCACCCATCCCCAGACAGGCAGTGCACAAGAGATTTGACTCCTCTTGTGCTGCCACAAGACACAGGTGGCAGTTCTGCTGTAACTCATCAATGAGCCAGCACGGTTTGTGCTTGTATAATTGTTTCTGCTGCTTATTAGCCCTGGTACTGCTTGCACACCATCACTAGTGCCACAATTAATGCTAGTTGGAACATTGTTTCACAGTAATAAAGGATGGTATAACTGAGCATTGGTTGTCATCCAACTGCACCACTGTTCTGCATGCAGACCAATGCTTTAGTCCCAGAGCCACAGATGTTCTGTGGCACAAGTCAACGCACCAGCCTCTGGAGTACACACAGCCACTGCACTTGCACACTCTGTGTTAATGATGCTGCAACACATTTTTTGAATTCTGCAAACTGCCTCTGCCCTCCTTCACACGCTGTTGGAGCAAAAACGTATGCAGCCAGGATATTTAGTTGTGATCTCAAAGGGTAAAATTCAAGGTCCTTCCAAAGCAGCCTGAAGAAGGGATAGAACATGGCTCAATCACTTCCTTGTGCCTTAAAAACTATCAAATTATGCATTTCCAAAAAACCTGAAATACAAAAAGTTGAGGAACATACCACTCACTCCAATGCAATACCACGTGGCTTTTCTGCAGCTCTTCAAATGAGCAGATTTCAAATTACACTTGTGAAGGATGCTGGTTTTATTATTTTCCATCATTACAACAGGATTCTAGTCTAAGTTGACAGTAACGAAGAGGGGCTGCCTCTCCAGAACTCCAAGGCTGTGGTGCTTGGAGATCTTCCATTCCTTGCAGCCATGTTAATTCCTCTCCACTCCTAGACACACATTATTATCCTGTGCTAGCTTTGGCAACTGGCAAGTCCTTCTGACAGCCAGTCCAGCTCACTAACCTAGCAGATAATCAATCCAGCAAAAAGACAAGTAATGTTTTTTCTCTGCCACTCAGTGTTAGGCTGGTTTAAGCTCCTGTGAAAATATAGCCTATGTCACGCTTAGAAGCCTGGGACTGCAGATGTTCTTCACCTTAGCCAAGCTTTTGAAATCCCAGAGCCCACCATCATAAACTGTAAAATTCCATGGCAAGACACCTTTCTGCACTTCGCTGATTTCACAGCCACAGATTAATTATACAAAGCCTTCAAGAGACCCTGGCATAAGGCATATTTCCAACACTACCACAGCTGTGCCTCTAGCATTTTGCACAGCTGCACATAAAACAGCTGGCCTGAATGACAACAGAGTAAAATTCATAATTTCAGCACAAATCATGATATACCTTTAGCCTTTCTTCATATTCACTTTTGTAGTTCTGTAAATTTTGAATTTGGTAGGCACCACTAAACCAACTCATCTGACTTACAAAGTAACAAAAGCAAAACCCATTATTCACTTGCTCCTACATTAACTTAAATAACTTTTTAATGTATTTTCTATAAAAAATAAAATCAGTTTTGATTTGAAAAGAAAGAGAATTCTATATGCTATTTCCTAAGTAGTTTAACAACATAATTTGACCAAATTTCTTCAAGGAGCATAGGCAAGCTCTCTCATCTCAGTCAAGATAGTACAATTGTCTCTAATGCAACACAGTGAAAATTACTTTAATTAAAAGACACCTTTCTCTCTGAATTCACTACCCAATCTAGCTCACTACGCAACCACTCAGGTGGGTGTGCTATTATCCTACGTTTTGGCAGAGCCAAACACAGCACTGTACAGCAGCCACTCATCATGTCTCTGAAGTAGGAAAGTTTGGGGTTTTCCTTTTTTGGAAAATGGTAAAGGGAAAGAAGAGGGACTATTTAAAGGATATGCTCTTGTCAGTTTTCCTTCATTCCCTAAAATCCCTATCTAAACAACTACTCCCTGTTCAACAAGATGTTTTGGACTTCAAAGTCCAAAGGACCAACATCTCCTACAGCTCAGATCTGACATTTCCCCTTGTATGCCACATCTCCCAGCACATATGTGGGTTTATGCCACTCATACACCCCACTACACATCAAAATTGCAGAGATCTTATGTACACCTAATTCAGACTTTTTAGAATCAAAACACTGTCAGAAACTGACAAAAAGGAGTATTTTACTTATCTGCTTGTGACAGGATCAGCTCAACTTAATAATCAGGAGGATTTCTGCCACCTCTCCATAGGGAAAACTGTTAATTAACTAATGAACACAGATTAGCATAACAACGATAAGACTCTTAGGAAGCAGGTTAAAGGGAAAACAGCAGTAGGTAGTGCCTGAAGAAGAATAATCCAGATGGAGTTATGGACTAATGAAGCTCCCCAGCAGATGAATGTAGAAGCAAGCACACAGTATTTACATTGATTACGCAGAACAAAACATAGAAATATGCCAATGCAATGGTGACATGTCAAATGGGTGTGAAACATATTGATTCAAAAAGACTGTGAAACAGTCAGGGGAAATAAACTCTAAGCATGCATAATCCCATTTCACTAGATTTTAATTTCATCAAACACAATGTTTACTTTTCAAAGATATCAGAATTTCTATCAGTTCTCACTTCTCTAATCTCAACTCTTCACTTTAGTACAGATAAGCTCCATGCACATTTGGTCTTGGCTCCCAGTTAAGAGTTTCACTAGCATGGTGCACACGGCATGCACATTTATCTCCCAGGCTGTAATCTGAACTATGTGCCTGTAAAATGCACCAACCATACCAGCTCTTAAGCAAAAGAAGAAAAAGATATGCATATATATGATGGACTCTTAAGTTATTTAGTACTGTTCCGAAAAATTATCTGAACAACTTGGGTATGGTTCTCTGAAAACATCACCTTGCTGCTCTGAAGCAATTAAGAAAAGTACAATGTTTAGTACTATTAGGAAAGGAATACAGAAGAATATCAAAAATTTACAACCATCTAAAATCCTCATGTACCTACATCACAGAATTCTGGTCAGTTCATTCAAAAACAGTATCATAAATCTAAAAAAATACAGAGGGATGATCTGATGTATGGGGGAACATCCCATACAAAAATGACAAAACCCTTCAGTTTAGCTAAGAGATGACTGGAGGATGAAATAAGATAGAGAATTATACAAAATCACAATGGATACCATGGAAGAAAAATCAGAACATGTTATAGTTATTTCCCATAATTTCAGAATGAATAAAATTATGAACCAGCAGGCTTCACTCAAAGAACTATATTGGTTTTTTCTAAAAATATTTGTAAACCTCATTACACTCAGAAAAGCATATAATATATATGTATAAAGACTAAATATATATAAAAACTAGAAGAAAAAAAAAAGGCATTCCAAAAGCAACTGGATCCATTTGTGGGCAAAAAACAATGACAACACCTCAAACTTTTGAAATTGCTAATTCAAATAATGTAAAGTGTCCACTAGTAAAAGAATCGTCTTTACCTTTCAGACCTCTCTAAATCAGCAGCTACAGGCACCCACCAGAAAAAACCCATCTGAGCAGAAATTTTCTCAATTCTAGCCATAATATAGCACACATCCTGCTTGTTTCATGGGTGACAGCTTGGAGGACTTTCCAAATCTTCTCAGCATTGGAATGATTCATTTGTCTGACTTCTTCCTACAGGCAACCGGCCATAACAAAAGCAGAGCTACTCCATCTCTCCCTTTCACCCTTACTATGAGCCATGCTACAGAGTCTGAAAAGTTGCCTCACAATGAAGACATATTGCAACAAGAAACTGAACTTCCTTGTGGAATAAGGATTGTCATGGCCTCTGTGGAGAACAGGCTGGCTGGTTATGTAAAGATGTGAGATAATGGAGAATTGATGAGGCTGATTGAGCAAAACCACAAGCTGGGCCACTTGCTCATCTTGTGCCTGGGCTTGAGCAAGGCTTAACAACTGAATGTTGCCTGGGCTGAAGCAGAGGCCCCAGAGCCCAGTGTTATCTCAGTAAAGTGCTGAAGCATCCAGGTCTCTGTGCCAGCCCTCAGCCTCACGGCCCCTTCACTGTGCACAACAAGCCTTGGTTTAGATCTGTTCCTCTGAGGAGACAATGATGGGAATAAAGACCTGGTGAAGGTCAGAGGGCCACCACTGCTGCCTCAGCCCTGTGGAGGAACACACTGAGGTACCACACTTCTGTGCTGTCTTTTCCAGCCACAAGATAGGTAGCTCAGTTTTATGAAGGTAATCAAAGACCCTCATTCAGCCCTTGTTTATCTATTAAAAGCCACACCTACCAATATGAAAATAAGAAAACAGATATTCCCCCACCCTACATCTATGATGGCAGCAACAGGCAGCCAATGATTTTTAACTGCAGTCATTCATCCATTTGTCCAAGAAGTATAAAACCAGTATTTGAAATCCTTCACTATGGATGGACAAGAATACAACCCCATTCTACAGACAAGTCATTGGGTTTGCTCCTCTCCCCAAGGCAGGCACAACTCTGTGGTAAGATTTGTTTCTCTAACTGCCTTAGAGCTTACCTGGGAACACTTGTGCACAGAGCTATGCACTTATATTTTGTAGGTCTAGTGCAGTTATCAGCAATCTAACAAGAACCTATAATCTGCTGCTTCAATAAAACAGACTATTCATGATTCCACAACTATGAAAGTTCTTATTCAAAGTGACTGGACTTTAGTGCCTAAGTGGTTATAAATGAGAAATTAAGCCTGTCTGCACCCAGCCCCTCTGATCTCTGAGGACTAGCTAGAAGGCAAGGGGGTTTATTTCCTGACAATTTCATACACTTACCACAACAGGCCTGATCTCCACAAAAGGTAGGTCAAAAAGAGCCAACCATAAAAACTGTCAAGTTTGATGGTATAAACAATCTGATCCTACTAACATGCTCCCTTATGCTCTTACTCTGTAAGCTTATTTGAACATCTGAAAGTGAAGTTTCTAGGACCACGGTCAGACCACCCAACTTTAGCCTGAAATCTGCCTTAGAATAGCAGGATAAATCACAAACTAAGTGGTATCCTGAGAAGGTGGTGATGTGAGAATCCACATCACCCCACATACACACCCAACACCCATCGTTTGAAACAGACCACAGTCAAAACAGAACATTTACAAATTTGGAAAGAATGGAATTCTTCTGCAAAATCACAAAATCACAAGGTTGGAAGAGACCTTCAAGATCATTGAGTCCAATCCATGCCCTAGCACCTCAACTAAACCATGGCACTGAGTGCTACATCCAGTCTTTTTATAAAACACATCCAGGGATGGTGACTCCACCACCTTCCCAGGCAGACAATTCCAGTACTTGATCACTTTTTCTGTAAAAATATTTTTCCTAATATCCAACCTATATTTCCCTTGCTGCAGCTTAAGACTGTGTCCTCTCATTCTGTCAGTTGCTGCCTTTACCCAAATGTTCTTTGAGCTTTCCAAGAGCCACACCACACAGAATAGCCTAACAAAGACCTCTGAACCTACTTCGCTCACCCCCCTGCCCAAAAAAGAACTAATTTCAAAGTTAGATCAGGTTGTTCAGGGACTTGTTCAGTCAAGTATTAAATATCTCCAAAGATAGGAGATCCTACAGCCTCCCTACACAGCCTGCTCCACTGCCTTCACCAATCACATTTAATGTGATTTTTTTGTCTTCTCTCCAGCTGGAATGTTCCCTTCTGAAACTTGTAACCTCTTCTCTTTTCAGTATGCAGCTCTAAGTGAAGTCTGGCATTTCTAATATCAGGAGAGTCAGAGTTAGCAAGTAAATTGCACAGTGGAGGTATATTACACACTTGAGCCAACCTGACAACTCACCACTAGCAGGGGCAGACCAGCTCTGTACGTGTCCAACAATCTAATTTCAGTGCCCCTGTGCTAGCCCTGCAACCTAAATGGCTGCACAGATAGCCAATACATCTTGCTAACCTGACAAAAATCCATTCCCTTGTTTAATTCCTATGTCATCTCATCAACATCAATATATTCTGCACAGGGTCACAAGGGAGAAAGCAGAGCTGCAGGTAAGAACAGAGTACCTCTTTTTGGAGGGAGGTGGGGTGAACAAATAATAACCTGTGAATTTACATTTAGGCGTCTGAGAATATCATATGCTAGAAAATTTCAACCTGCTTTAATAAACTTTCAGCAATAACTAAGTGGTGTTAGCCATATTTCCTACTTCATCCTCTCACGTCTGGGATGAAATTTACATTTCTTTCCTTAATAATACAACCTATGCCTTCTCTAATCCATGAAGACAGCTATTAAAACAGTGCTTAACTAGTACTAATTATATTTGTCATTAATTACCACCTGAGCTAAACAGAACATAATAGATAGGAGATACATGGTCAGGGGACACCATGCCAGTGGGAAATAGAGGAGGAGTAAATTAAGTCATACAGATGTTGGTGTATGGTCTTTACCAAGCCAAAGTCATACAGGCCAAACATGGATACTAGCCTGTGGCACTGAGAAACTTCACATCAAAGGATTAATGGGGATCTTACTTCAGGTGAACACCATGCACCTTTACTAGAAAAGAATTACACACTTAATTTTTGTACCTTAAATACTTTTACGCACATTAAAGAAAATAGTCACAGCACCAGCCTTCAAAATCATACTTGGCAGCTAATGACAAGATAAGTTTCATCTTTTATTACAATTTATCAATTTAAATTGACAAATTCCAATCCTTTCTCAAATTAAGCCTTTTGAATATGAGCTACCTAGAACCTGTTGAAAGGCATTACTGGTAACAAGGGAAAAGCATTTCCATACAGCTGTAGAAGAGCTTGGTGAGAGAAAAGATTGAACATTTCCAGTTTTTAAACATGGCATGCCACGGTTTGTAAAGTCCATAAAGATCAGCAATTTAGGAGATCAGGACTTGGGCGTTTTTTATCTGATATCTAAAAAGCAATTTTTCATAGGAAAACTCAACTAACCCAGAGCAATGAAAAAAAAATTATGAAAATACTTCTCAAAGACTTAGAGAGCTCACAGTAATCCATGCTTATCCTCAAGGAAAGTTAATTAAACACATTCAGGCCTTTTTATTAGCATGCCACAATTTTTCTCAAGGCTTAGAATTTCTATTTGAAATCAATGCAAGTATCAAGTAAACCACCACCACTCCCTGCTCTGTATTTTGAAATGCTTAAAAACCTTTGATGCATCCATATTTTGCGAGGCTAAAAACCTAGCCATGCATATTTTGCAAGGATTGCCACTGTCTCAGCTGTGACAGACTGTCACAAGAAAACCTTGCTGAATCCCCCCACAGCTCCCTGCCCAGTTAAAACCTTCTGCCATCTATTGTCAGACCATTCACAGCTCTGCCCTTTCCACTGCTTCAGGTAAGGCTCCACTGCAAGGTGGCGGACTCATGACCTCCAACAGTAGCAGCAGGTTCATCACCCTTCACAAGTCCTCAGATTTTTACATAAACACCTTTCTAAGTGATCCCAGCAAGCTGCATGATCAGTTCACCCCTCCTATCTGCCACACAGAGATAACTTCCTGTCCTCATCCCTAAGAGGACCTTTAACCAAACAGTGCAGCCCCCTGGCTAAATGAAATTCAGATCATCACTGTTCAGGTGCAGTCCTGAAACACAATCAGGCCCCTCTTTTTCACAGTTGCTAACAAGACAGAACAGGAGCAGAGCTCATAACTCTTTCAGTCCCTGGGGTCTTATGTCCACCTTTGTGAAGCACCTGCTGAGCTGCATTCCTCTCCTGCATCCCTCCTAAGACTCAATGATTTCTGAGAAGGAACAGAACACAGGGCAATAACTCTAAACAGTTCTCACAGCTCTTCCACAGCCAGCCCTGCTTAAAGCCTGGTTCTGAGTCCTCACCCTCACGGATAGCACTAGTGAATATCTCTGTTTCATGCAGCTTCCTCGGTAAGAGCCATCTAACTAGTTCTTCTCAGGTTAGTGTTGTCTATGAAACTTCCAAAATCAGCTGTGGAAAAGAAATAAAAGAAGAAAAAGCCAAATATCACAACAAGTCAGGTTTCATACAGTCAGAGGCTGTAGGGAGAAAGGATCCTTGTTGAATTTCTACCTAACATCCATGTGCTTGCAGACCCAAGATGTATATTTACCAGCAAGTTCAGCAACTATTCTTCAAGAGAATCACAAACATTTCCATAAGAGACCTGCACCTTTTCACTGTACTAAAGTTTTTATTTAATTCAACTCCACAGTAAGTTGCTTTTCCCTCTCTGTGCTAGCAGGCTATGCTAGAGAAACAATGCCCACAACAAGTTACCTTTAGTCTTCAAGCACAGATGCAAGACTTGGGAGATGCCACTGCACATGCTAGTGGTTTGATACTGAAAACTACTTAACCACCAGCTTTGTTCCACACCCCTGTTCTGTTACACAGTAATACTTTCTACCGATTTTCCTTACCAAGTCAAACTCTCCTAGTAATTACTGCATTTGTGTTATTTGTAAAACAGAGATACACAGACCTTACCAGAACATCTAACAATCCACACAGACATCTTTTGTAGAGCATGCACGAATCAAAATCAGCTCAAAGCTTGAAGCACATCACTAGTGGCATACTTTGTAAAGTATTTTTCTAAAAAGACTAGTGCTTGCTGCCAAGCTACTTATCTTTACTGCCCTGCTTGGAAACATAGTCAGTGTTTTTCAGACTTTTACTTGCAAGGAGTAACACACATATTTTGATGAGACACCCACGACTAAAGATGATCACCTCTCACTTTACATTCGGGCTACTTCAGCGAGACATTAAAACACAATCATTCAGGCTCTGGCCATTGGTTAATTATTGATACCAGAAAAACTTCACTAGCATTTCTTTGGTTCTTTTGAAATCCCATTAATAGTTTATCTCTGTCAGAACCACTTTTTGGTAAGACAAATTCTGTGGGGAAGGCTTCAGCTAGACATGTACAGAAGATCTATAATAAAGACCTGTAACCTATAACAGCCAATACAGAGCTTTTCATTCAAACAAGTCTTTTACAAGGATGCAAACCTAGGATGCTTTAACACCAGTGGTCACTATCGGTATCCAGCTCCATCACATTTATGATCTTTGCCACATGGGCTTTCTTTTCCACGAAGTTATGAAAACAAGATAACACACAGACATCAGGGACAGTTAATTGATAATTAAACAGATCAAGTGCGAAGCACCACTAATGGCTTTGCTTCAACGCGGCTGCACCGTGAGCCTCTGGCTCCTCGGTGCCCCTCCACTTAAAGGAAAACTCTGGAACCGGATCGCGCCACTTCCGAGGCCGCTTCCACGCTGCCCAGGGTGCCTCGCTGTCTCCGCTGGGCTGGGGACGGGCGCGACCTCCCGCCGCTCCTCCGCCGCCGCGGGAGGTGCCCCGGGCCCCGGCCCCGGGAGAGGGGAGGGAGAGTTGCTCGCTGGCAACTTGGGCGAGGGTCAGGGCGGCGGCCGGTGGCGGTGCGGGGGCTCGGGGACGGGCAGCCCGCCGGCGGGGCGGGCAGCGCGGGGCGCGGGCAGCCGGCACAGCCTGCCTGGGGCGACGGGGAGCGGGCGGCACATGGAGGAGCGGCGCGGCGTGCGCGGCGGGGCCGGCCCCGGCTGCGGAGCCACAGGGACGAGCCGGCGCGGCGGCGGCGGGGCAGGAAGGGAGGGAGGGAGCCCGCTCGAGAGGGGAGCGGGACGGGACGGCGGAGGCGGCGCGCCCCGGCGGGCTGCGCCCCGAGCTCCGCGCCTGAGGGGCGAGGGCAGCGGGAACGGAGGCGGGGAGGGGAGAGGGGTCCGGGGCGCGGGCGCCCCTTCGGGGGCGAGGCGGCGCTCCGGGCGCGGCGGTGCCGCCGCCCGCCTCACCATGAGCACTTTGGCCGCGTTCTCCAGCTGGGCGATCACCTCGGGGGCGCCCCCCGCCGCCGCGGCCGCCGCCGCCATCATGGTCTCTCTTCAATGACGCGCCATGCGCTGCATTCTGGGGCGAGGCGGCCGCGCGGCCAATCCCGGCCCGGCCCGGCCCCGCCGCGGAAGCGAAGCGGCGGCGCCGCCGCAGCGCTGCGAGCACCGGGCGGGGACAGCGCCCGCCCCGCGCGCCTCCCTCCGCCCGCCCGGCCTGGCCCCGCCCCGCGCCCCAGGCCCCGCCCGACCCGGCCCGGCCCGGCCCGGCCCGGCCCGGCCCGGCCCGCAGAACGCGGCGGGGCGTCCCGAGCCGCGGGGTGGGGCCGTCGCCGCTCCCCGCCGGGCCCAGGTCGCCGCACTTGTCCGGCCCGCAGTTTGTTAGGGGTGGAAGGGGCCGCTGGAGATCAACCGGTTACACCCCCTGCCAAGGCAGGGTCATCTGGAGCAGGTTGCGCAGGAACGCGTCCAGGTGGATTTGGAATGTCTCCAGAGAGGGAGGCTCCACAACCACCCTGGGCAGCCGGTTCCAGTGTTCTGCCACTCTCCACGGAAAGAAGTCCTTCCTCGTGTTGAGGTGGAACTCGTTGTGGTCAAGTGCAGCCATTGCTCCTCGTCCTGTCGCTGGGCACCACTGAAGAGAGCCTGGCACCATCCCCTTGGCACTCTCCCTGGAGACTTCCATGCACTTCTTGCGCTTCCCAATGAGCTCAGGTGCCAGCGCGGCCGCAGGCGCTGGTTGCTGGCAGTCTCTTGTGCATTGCAGTGCTTGCAGATCTGTGGTGGGATGAGAAGCTGAGTTTGTAAAATATAGCTTACTAAGTGGTGGGGAGGGGAGAGAGCGGTCAGCATCTTTACAAATGAACTGGTTTACAGCAGACAAACCAAAACAAAACCAAAAAACCCCCAAATTAAAACAACAACAACAACAAAAAAAACCCCAACAATGTTTAAAACTGTTCTAAAATGCACTTTTTTCCACATAAATCTACCTTCACGTTATTGGTTGTGAGTCACAAGACAGTGACAACTCTAAAAGATGTGTTGAAGAGAACACTGTTGCACAGCCACAGGAGCAAAAGGACTCTCAGATTATGCCTTCAGTGGCATTTCATTTTGGTTAAAGAGTTGGCCTTTTAAACAAATCTGATGGTTTCCCCTTCAGTTTGCACACTGGAGCAGACTTGGAGCTTTGATACCTTCAGATGAAGCCAAAATGGAAGATCTGCAATTGCCAGGGAGTGTTCAGTGCGTAGGTCCGGGCCAGAGCGCGTCCCTCACAGTGCAGAGCACTGAGCACCATCAGTTGTTGTGTTCCCTGAACCTGCTGCACCGCTCTGCTCTTAGCAGAACCAGGTGCTCCCAGCCATAGTTCTCTCAGCCTTGGGGAGACATTAGCTGACCTCAAGTGCTTAATTTATGCAAGGTTTGGAATTTATCAGCTAACTGAGACGGCTGATAGCAGTGTAGAGTGCTTGTGGACTCAACACTGCTGAGTGCCAATGGACAATGTTTCCATGCAGATGATACAATGTAATAGCCAAAGTGGAAGAAAGAATTGAGGAAACGAATGACAACAAGAAATCCATCTTTCCTGTTCCAAAGAAAAATGCAAGGATTTTTCTCCTAAGAAATGACAGCTTTCAATGCTGAAGAGGGCATGGCAGTGCTTATTACTAAACAAGTTTAAAAGTAGCAATAGAACCATGTAAATTATTGATTTTGGGGTTTACCTAGGAGGTAGAAGTAGATCATGCATTTCAGGATAACGTTAATCTTCAAAGCTGAAGAATGTGGGGAGATCAGCAGGGCTGCACCGAAAGGAGGGCTCAACAAACAGAAAACTGAACAAGAGTCAGACATGGAGCAGTTCAAAGGTAGTGAGAGTGTGACAAGACACTTAAGTCCTGGAGTGTGTTTATTGGACAAACATTGCAATGTACAATGAGTCTTACTCTAAAGAAGAGAAACCAGAGCTAAAGACTTAGAAGTTTGTGTACAAAGAGGAAAATGTCAAAAAAATCCCTGAAAGGTATGAAAAAAACCCCTATTTTAAAGAATTCTCTGTTCAGTAAAGGACTACTTCAGTAGAGTACTTCTGCACTTGTAACTTGTAATCAAAATGAGATTCTTCAACAACTGTTTCAGCATGCTCAAAGGTCCTTCATTTTCCTGTGGCCTTGTGTGTTTAGCAGCACACTTGAATAGCCATGAAAGCAACAGAAATAGAATAGTATTCTTCAGGTTGGGAGGACTCAAGAGGTCTCTACACACACCTTCTGTTTCTTCAGCCTTCTGATCAAGTCACTTAGGACTTTGTTCAGCAGGGTCTTGAAAACCTCAGAGAATGGAGAGTGCATAACTCTCAGGGCAACCTTGTCAATGCTTGATTGGTGTCACAGTGACCTCTTTTCCCCCTTAATTCAGAATGTCCTCATATGTCTGTTACTTCTCGTCTTGCTGCTGTGCACTGCAGTAGAGACTGTTGATGCATTTTCTTGACAATCTCAGGTACTAGAAGAAAATTCTTGGGTTCCCTTTCAAGCTTTTTCTGACTGAATGCAATTCCCTCAGCCTTTCCTCACAGTTGCTCCCACCCCCACGCCAACTTGACTGCCCTCAGCTGTACTCACTGCAATTTGTCAACTTCTTTCTCATAGTGTGGGCCCCAGAGTGCAATGTGGTTTTCCAGACGTGATGTAACAAGTGCTGAGGAAAAAGGACTGGTAGTTCTTTTGATCTATTGGCTGCATGCCAGTAAAAACAACCTAATGTGTCTCTATAGAGGTAGCCTTACTCACCACTGTGGTGTTCTGCTCACTTACATTTAGCTTGGTTCCTGTCAGGCCAAGGAAAGTGCATGGCTGGGCCTTAACTGCCTTGACACCCTCACCTGGGATGTCAGCATGTGCAGGGCTGTAGGTTTGCCTGTGCCAAGCCCAGTCTGCTCTCATCATGGCTCATCAATTGTCCTTCTTCAATGTGTAACATATAGCCTTGTCTCCAACCCTTTCTCCTGCATGGATCTTTACTCTTACTCTGTCTTCTACTCTTTCTGGCTTCACTTTCTATCTGTGCTCTGGACATGACTCATTATCTTGCCTTGTCTTGGACTCGCAAGAAGACCTGTCACTACTCCAGTCCTATCCAAATCCTTTGGACCTGCACCCTGATAGATGAGAGCACAGCCCTGCTGTCCTGTGGTCAACCTCAGCTTATTCATCCTCATGGAGAGGCCCTGCTCATGCTGTCCTTGTCACAGTCCACCAGGACCTCCAGATTCCTGCTTTGGTCAGAATTCAATCTATACTGCTGTGGTTGTTATTCCATTTTAGGTAAGGTGTGACACCACAGGATCCATCTGCCAGTCTGTGAATAGGCATAGTGGTTTGATCAATCTGTACCTATCCCTTCTGCCCTGAAGTTTGCCTATTTGGGCACACTTTAGCATGTTCATTAAATCCACTCTTCTTTCACAAGTGGTATAATTTGTGCAGACAAAATCATGCATTTTACCATATGATCATCAGGTATATCTCATCCTCATTTTGAGTGGGAGGACTGAGCGGAGTAATCTTCAGTAAAAATTACATGTTCAAGTAGTCACATTTTCTTTCAGCTATATTACAATCTTAATGTTCTCTTGGCTAGTCTTAGAAAAGCTGATTGTTCATTTATCTTGTCAGAGTGAATGCCTAAGCTATTTCTGCTGTTGGCTAAAAAAGATGCATCACATTGTTCCTCCATGCTTTCCTCTTTTGTGGTGCTAATCCTCTTAAAATAGTTCAAAGTTTTGAAGTCATTGCCAGAAAGAGTGTTGTTGGTAGTGGAGCCTGGGCTTCCTGCTCTAGCAGTCCTTTTCTACCTTGTTTTCTCCCACAGCTGAAATCAGCCACAAAGTGCCAATTTGGGCTAAAGATTAAAACATTAAGGAAAACGAAACAACAGTTGGTTGTTCAAACCAGTCATGAATTTGGGTTTGTTTTGAATGTGTTAATCAGTCCTACGCACACATACAATAAAACTAGCAAAGATCTGCTGTAGTCAGGAGCATCTGACAAAGTCTAGTGCAAGGGAATAGAAGTGGCTGAGCAGTGAGTTACATGAGGTAAGGAAATCACCGTCAGTAGGGAAATGGATGACTAGTACAAAAGCACAATGACAATTGCAAGCATGCAAGTGGCAAGCTTGGCATGGAATTAATCTTTCATCGTTGGTTAAGTAGAAGCTTTAGAAACCATCCTCTCTTTCTTGTCTATCCTGTCTATCAGGACATACATCTTGATTTTTTCTCTGTGCTTGATTTCCTTAGATGTTCCTAAGGTTGATTTCCAGCAGCGTTCAAGAGATCTCTGCCTACACTTCTTTTTCTCAGTAGACCTCCTTTCTCTGGCTGGAACATGCAATTTGCTCCCTTTCCCAGGCTCATTTTTCCTAACCTTGACTGCATGGGTTCCTGCAACAATTCCTGCAATAAATTCTATAAATAAATTGTAAATAGGTTCTGCAATGAATTCCTGCAATACTTCCTGACTTATCACTGTTTTTTCATCAGCACCTAGATTAAGTCTGTTCAGAGTAGTGGTTCCAGTACTCACTATTCCACTTGTGGTTGTCTGTGATGCTCATCACCAGTGACACAGAAGGTCTCTTACCAGACACTTCAAAACAATTCAGATTAAGTCCTTCAGACAACCTGGCTAGACTTCCATACAAATGGCCTCAGTCAAGTTACCTGGAGGAAAATCTTCTACCAAAATTACTGTAAGCAAGACTGATAGCACCGCCCAGTGCTGTTGGTCACTTGCTCTGTTTATTTCTTACAACACAACAGTAAGCAGTGCTGCAAAGCTGGATTAGTCATTCAAGTAATTAATTTCAAGTCCTCAGTTTTGTTAAGAATGGCATTTGACAAGTAATGCAATGTGTCATGCACAAGTTTAACAGGGAAGAGGCAAAATATTGGGTCTTTACATGAGCAACCTCCATGTTGCAAGGCTGGGTCTTACTGGAAGCAAGATTCAAACCAATTATTAACCATATTACACAGAAAAAGATACGGGGGCTAAGAATGAGGTTATAGAGAATTGGTGTGTTGTGTAGCTGTGTGTGTGCAGAGCTTGTGACACTGTCAGAGCAGTGAAGAGTCACAGTGGCCAGGAGCAGCCACTGCTCATGCCAAGCATCAGTTGAGTACCACAGCAGCAGCCTGCAGAGGGAGAATTCAGGAGAATGTCAGACACAGAAATTACTGGGTCACACTCAATATGTTAAACTAATATTCTGCCCAAGAATTGAGGCACACACCTTGCACTTGAATTGGCTTTTCACAGGCAAGGCCTTGCATTGCAATAGATTGATACTGGATGGCAAAATGTCAGTAGAGTTAAAAAATGTAAGCTAGTAGAACATACAGACTTCTGGCATCTCGTGATACTCACTCCTGTATTTGAAGCTGCAACAGTAAGCATTGTTTAAAGCAAGTGAGTGCATTGATTGTTTTACAGGAAACCTGCTGTATTTTGGTTTGTATCTGCTTACATTCTGTTTCCTCCTGACTCCACTTGTCTGGCAACCACCATGTCAGGGTTAGCACTGCAGTGTGAGAAGGGGGGAGCTCAACAGAACAGTCACTAAGTGGTCACTAAGTTTAGCTATTCTGACCTTTGGAGTTAAATTTAGGATTTATGACTGGTTGATCAGAATATGTTGCTTATGATTCACACTTGGAAGTTTATCAGTGATAGCTTGCACTAAGTATTTGGGAAATATGTATGCTTTCCTCACACAGCCTCTGTGCTGCCACTGCCATGGACTTATGGAGTATTTGGGAATACTTTCCCAGTATACTAGATGGTAGGATGATAGCTTAAGCTAGTCTGTTTCAATTTGGCTGTAGCAAGCATTTAAAAGTCTTCATGCAGCAGGTATCTATGTTGAAGGACACAAATGCCAGCTCAGACTGACAGCTTACTGCCTCTTTCATCTCAAGGCTGTTGCCAAGGCAAACTTACCAACCCAAAAGGGATCAATGTAGCACCAGTGTATTTTAGGCTACTGTCTCTAGACACTTGTTTTGTGTGTCATTCACTTAAGACTGAGTCATTTTTGATTAGCATAGGCTAGAGTACTGATGCTTTAGTCTCTCCTCTGAAATTGTTCTGTTTTGACCCTGCTCTAAAGATGCTTGCTTTCCTCCTCTTAGTTTATTCCTAAGGTCATCTGCTTAAGAGGGGACTTTTCCTTCCTTTCAATAACTTGCAAGTCACAGTCAAATTGTCACTGATCCTGCATAAAAAGCAAGGACCTAAGGGGAACTCCTCAGCAATACCCTTAGGTAAGACTTACCACCTTGGTACTAAGGGATTCATGGGCCCAATTTGCATGTGTGACTCTCTCTTGTGTGTTGTAACAAAACAGTGGGGTCTGGAGAAGCTGACAGGTGAAATATCTGTGGTAGTTCACAGAAGGTGCCAATGAAGCTGCAATAGCTTAACTCACACACGTGCACACCCACAGGCTTGTTTTACTTGTGTTTGGAAATGCTGCCATACTACTTTGGAGGTTTTCCCTTAAGGGGGTCTGACACAAACTTTTGCTCAAAAATGTTCCTCCTGAAAGCAGAACTATCATTGAGTACTCACAAGCTGGTTCACCATCTAGCCATTTCCTATTTTGAAGTCAATCCATTGGTCAGCAAGCTAACTGCTCAGCTGACCAATCCCTTGTACAGCCACCATAAGTGCGTGCCACGTAATGAATCAATCGCAGTAGAGAAAGCAAGGTCCAGTAGTTAGCTGTACCCAGGCTATCTGAAGGTGGCTAACTTCTGAAGTTGCAGCAGAAATATGCAACAGGACTCTCTTTATTTTTGTTCCATATACAGAAGAGGCATGTAGTAGAAATACCTCCTGACAGATTCTCCGGTAGCTGAGGGTCCATGGGCAGACTGATCATTGCATAAAACATTTTACTGCTTCAGTTTGGGTCTGTAGTTTGCACCAGCTCCCTGAAAAACTTATCCTATGAATGAGGAGATTTTTCATCTTTGGCAGTTCCAGAATAAACTTGGATTTTCAAAGAATTTCTTTCTTCTCTTGAGTTGTATGGATGGAACATGGCAGTGTGCCTTAGATGGAGATTCCTGGATGACAAGTTTGTATGAGCTGTGGCCATCACTCTTACCTGCCAAGTTTGCTCTGGGGATAACAAATGGCACCCTGGTTTTGAATCACTGAAAATCTTGCCTGGATTTTGCACGTCCCTGCTGCCTCCTGCAACACATCACAGCACTGCACTGTTAAAAATGAACTCTGCTTGTTAGTCCCACATGGATTTGACTGTTTTATTGAAAAAATTAATATTCATTTTCATGGCGTGTTGAGACATTAGAAAGATCCTTTTGTAAGTCCAATTACACCTGATAGTCCAAAACATTTGGTAGCCTTATCAGAGACTAGTATTAGATTAGTATCTATTAGTAGCGGATAGATGATATGACCAGAACTATGACAGCCTAAAAAAGTCAAACAGGAAAAAAAATGTTGTCTATGTGGCCTATGCATTTCAGCACAAAGTTATTCTACAAAGCAAGAATAATCATGGCCAGCCCCTTAACCCTCCAGCACTGCAGCTGATTTAGGAGATGGATTCACATAATGGCTGGGGTTGAAAACGAGTATTTTAAGCAGTATGAAGATTTTATGAGCCAATACACTGTCAGAATGTGCTTCAACTCCTTGAAGTCATCACAGCTTTCTTGTGTCACAACTTCCCTGTGTTCTTTCCCAGTTAGCAGAGTATTAAAGGAATGCGTAGCAAAAAGGATTTCAACAATGATTTCATAATCAGTTGTCCATGTGCAACGTTGTCAATGAAGTTACATTCGCATGATTATGCAGATAAATTCAGGTGAAGTTGCATTTGTTTCTTCAGATAAAGGTTTTGATTTATTTGACCACACAGCAGTTTTATTTTGTAATTACATTTACATCGACCGGAAAAGCAAGTACATAATAATCTGGTTAGTTATAAAGAAATTGAAATATTACATTACGATATAAAGTATTACGTCTCATAGATAAGCAGCCTTGACTTGTCAAAGGCATATTTGTAGTCAACAGATGAAATTTCCTGGAAACACAGCTTCCCAAACTAGGTCTGTTAAAATTGCCACTGCTTGCAAATGTTTTTGTGAATAAAGGAAAACATAATATTGAATTGATTAAATAATCTTTTTTTTTGTTTAATGAGCTCCTGGTCTCATAGGTGAAAAACCTTGAGACCTATTCCAGGTATAATTCCGATGGAAGCCTGTGCACAGGGCAAGATTAGAAGTGAAAGCTGATGCCCTGTAATCAGTGTGTGATCTGTTCCAAAAGAAAAACAGTAATGTGGAGACTGATGACTCTTGACAGGCCAGACTGTACTAATGGATTTTCCTGCAGTGACTGAACTACTTTCAATAGGATTACACTAACATTTTTCAGCAAGAGTAACGCTTCTGGCAGTCCCCACCCACCCTGCCCACCCTGCCACTGTCATTCCATTCCCTGCCCTTCCTTGTGCTCCTCCCCTGTGCTGGCATGACTGTCCGTGTCACCATGAGCTGAAGTGGCTCAGAAAATCAATCCAGTTAAAATTAGCAGCCAGTGTTTCACTGAGTTGTTTTGTGGCCTAAGCTCTCTGCTCTCAGTGTACTGACCAGTGGCTCACTTATGCCAGCACAACCAAGGGGACATGGCAGGGGCAGTGGGCAGCAGGAAATCCAACAGGCAGCATTTGGATCCTGCCATTTCTTCACTTCGATTGCCTCCAGCACTGCTCTGGCACAAGCATTTGTAAGGCTGCACACTGACCCTTGCTGGGCAGCTTTCCTAACAAAATCCAAAAAACAAACCAAAGTAATCCCTCCAGGTTTATTTTTCAGCAAGATTAATTCCCTACTCTTGAAGGTCCCAAAAACCTCTGTCCCAGGAAGAGAATGACATGGGGCTGAAAAGTCAATGGAAAGAGCAAGCACATACTCAGATAGCGCAGTTCCTGAATGCCACATCACAGCTTTGGGAGCCCAGCAGTCTTATTAGTAGCCTAGTCTGCCCCCCAGATAACAGCCATTGAGGAAAGAACAATAATAATCTCATAATAGAGATACATTTTGTATCTTATGTATTTTAAAACTTTGCTTCCTAAATACCATGGGTTTGACAGAATCACTCTTACTCCTCATGGGTTGAATTGGGTTGGCTTGGGGATTTGGGGGGCATTGGTAGCACACTTCATTATGAATTTACTGTATGAAAAAATTCCAGTTTAAAACCAGCTTAAACTAAAAAAACCCAACAAAACTTAGTGAATGAACAACCAATGTCAGGTTTAAATATTGAGAGTAATTCTCCTCTACAATCAAAAACAGTAGGCAAGGGTCCTGCCTTGGTAAATGGAAGGTAGCAATCCTAATTTATAATCAGTATCTACACATGATTTCTATATGCTGTGATAGTTTACCTTAAAATTTCAAAAACAATTTGATAATGTATTGATAATTTGCCATAAGGAAAATATTCCCAATTAGGAGTTTAACTGCAGAAGACAAGATCATTTGTTACTTTACTCATCTTCAGAAGTAGAAGTTCTCCCCGTGCAAATCACCTGCTTCACATTATTCTTAGCTGAAGTGTCTGCCAGCACATTTTTCAGTAATTTTACATAATGTGTCACTTGAAAGTGAGCATCAGAGTAAACAGTCTTGCCTAAATGACTAGAGCAACTGAGATAAACAGTTCTGTTAGCCTCAAGGAGAGTAGTATTGATGATTTACTCAGAGGATGGTTTTCCTCAAACTCTAATTGTCCAACGGGCCAGGGGGACCATGTTTTCAGGGTGTCACAGTAAAATACAGTGAAACAAGACAATTCTAAGGCTTGGAGATGACATTTTGTGTGCAGAAATACCGACTAAAAATTGCCCTTTACCTTGTCTTGGAGAAAATGGTGTCATCCAAATGAACTTTTGGTACAGATAAAGGAGGGAGAAATGCCACATGTGTAAAAAGAAAGTTTCATGCTGAGTTAGATCTGGTCAGTTCGTGTTGGGCATTCAAAAGACTTTTGCATTGAACAAAATGCTGAAGGAAGTTTCTGTTGGGATGTTGGGACAGTAAGTGTGGCAGGAGTCAGGTTAAAACTGTGTTTACTCTTTCTATGGCTGCTGTTTTGAATCTCTCCAATCTTTAAAGCTGTTAGTTCTTTAAAGCTGTTTTATTTGCTACCATCAGTATAACTTACTGTCAGCAATTGCATTTAGAAATAACTCCTCCAGAATAATCTAAGTAAAATATGCATTAGTGCTCATATGTTGGAAAATGGGAAGAAACACACAAGGTCTGTGGGATCCAGCAAAGGGACATGACAGCAGTTCAAACAATGTAATGTCCCCTGTCCTGTTCCTTTGCTAGCTGTAGTTATGACATCAGGATGTGACTGAAAAATAAAACAAAGAATGGAAGAAGAAAAGCAAGAGCATTGTTTTGGACTGGGTGAACTCTGAAGCGGAAGGCCAAGGTGATTAAGGCAAATAAACGATGGGACTGTGTTTATTAGGCAGGAAATGGTCATTACTAAATTGTCAGGAAATGCGCTGGAGGCTGATGTACCAACTCCGACACAGCTGGATGATTCAGTCATATTTTCTCAGTGTTGCTGAAATCATGGAATAATCATGGCATCTGCATTAACTTTTGTTTGGGAATGAGCAATTTAATTTCTTTTCAGCCACTCTTGCAACTGCATCCACCTTTATTTGGAAGGGGTGAACCTGGTTTCTCTGTTGGAAATGTTTTGGTGAAGATGGTGCTCATGAAACAGGACTGGCCACCGCTGTCACAGAGGGTGTTTAGAGAGATGGCAGCCGCACCGTGTCACATTGTGCAATGGCAAGAGCAAGCAGGAGAGGAGCACCCGAGAGACCCCTTCAACATCTGTCACTGCTGGAGGCAGCTTCTTAAGAAATGCCACGACACTCTTTGGAGGAAAGTGGCGTCCCAGGGGCACCCACCTTCTCTCTATTTCATGAAGCAGTTTTGGCAAAATGCTCCCTTCTGTGCTGGGAGCAGCCATGTAGCTTCCCAGCTGATCAACATCATCCTCGACTGGAAGAATCTCTTCTGGAAACCACAGCACCCTTCAGCCTCCATGACCTGTTTAAGTCAGGACTGTATCCAGACACTGCTAGTAATTTTCTCCATGGACAACCTGAGGCTGCCTAAGAGAATACCAGCTGCCTATGTTTGGATCCCATCCCTCCATTCCTCATATCTTCTTTACAAGTACAACATGATTGCACCTATTCCAGGGGTGCTGTATATTTGCAATGGAGGCAGAACAGCTGGTCTAGCACAACAAGAGGCAAAAGAAAGATTGTCTCCTCTGTCCAACTTGAGCAGTGGTCCTCTGCACACTCTTCCTCACCTGATGCAGTTCTCCCCATCATCAATCTCTTCTTTTATATAAGCACAGATGGAAAAGTTGTTGGATGGGGACAATGACCTCTAAACTGAGATCCAGATTGGAAAAGAGCAGTGTAGGTCTGACCTATCAAGCAATAGTCCCCAGAGTAACACAGTGATTCATCCAGTTTCTCTGGCATGAAGAGATGACCTTTCTGGGGGCTTTTATTTTTTTTTAATATACTGAAACTCTTCAAATATTTTGCTGTCACTTGTTATTTGAAGCAGAGTTGACCTTATATCCAGCTCTATGAATAGATACTTTTTTGAAAACTGAATATTAAAAATTACATAGGTAAGTGCCCCTTGTTAGACACTGATATTAATTAAGCCTGCAGTGAGAACAATATACAAATAATACAAAATGTAGTTCAAATTCAAGGTTTTGTTAGTATAAAGCAAGATATTAAAGCAAAATAAGAACTCTTCTTACTGGGTTTCACATTTGGAAAATTTCAGAAGACCATCTGTTTGTTGCTGGCTACAGCATGGTGTAACTTTGTTGTAAGCTCCTTGTGAGGTGACAGCTATCTTGGCTTCGCTTCAAAGAACACCGAATGTGTGCACATGTCTGCACTTGGGCCAAAATATGCAGCAATGGAGGACCTCCATTACATTTTCCAAAGTTTGGAGGTCTGGCAGGACCTTGTTCCCTTCCTTGACTTGCTGTACAGCAGCCTGCTGTGCTCTGCTCCGGTGTGAGGATGATGCCCTGACTGTGGCAGCCTCTGTTCAGCAGATTTCTTAGTCTTGTTTTAGCATATCTGTGGAGTTGTCTTAACTATGGCATTTATTTTAAAAAGCGTTCTTGGACACCATTTTTAAAACTGCCAGGCAATTAAATTTAAAATGAGAGAAGTTTCTAAAATCTACCTCAAAAAGAAAAAATCTGTTTTACTTTGCAGCCCAGCTCACCCTGTGACTGGGGCCAGACTGTTGCTTATCCTTGTTGTCAAGCCCTTGCCCAGTGTGTGCCTACTGGAAAATGTCATCTTCACTTTTGGGTCTCTAAAATACCATCAGTATTGCAGAAAGACTGGGGGTGGCTCAAGTTATTTCTTTTAACCTAAGGGCATCTCCTGATGGACTGTTTTAAAATGACAACACGAGTGCCTTACCACGAGATGGCCTTTACAAACCACAGTTTTGGCTTCCATCTCCTACAGCATCTGGGGATTGTTATTATCACTGCATTTTACTCCACAAAATGGTTTTCCAATGTGGCAAGCCTGTGGGTTGTGATTACCCTTGGGCTCCACAGTTACCAAACAATGAGTTCTCCTCTCTGCTCAGTTCATGAGGGCGTAGACACCATGAACATAAATTTTTGCACAGTTAACTTGGTTGTAGTTATGTGAATAACTATATGTGAAAATTATGTGAAATAACATCTAAAGGGATCATATTTAGAATGAGATTTCAACACAGAATCAGCAGGTCCCTCAAAGGTGGTGTCTGAGGCATTCTGTGAGAAGACAGTCCAGCAGCAAGGATGAGCTCCATGCAGGACACTCATGCTGAGAGATTAAATTAAATTTCCAGAACATTTTTCCTGTCCTTGGCTGCTGGAGTGGGAACATTTAGATCAGCAGTTATTAAGGTTAGCACTTAATCTAGTGAGTTCATGGGGTGCTCTCAGCTCTCATTAGCATCAGCAGATGCTGAGGACATCCAGACCTCAGCCTTAAAAATCACCAAGAGTAGATCAACAAAATGGACATCAGTGCCTGAACTTGTGGTGTCACCTCAAAGTACACAGCCAGGTCCCATAAATAATTCTTAGGGTGAGCTGGATATCTTATTAGAAGCTTATAATAAATGCAAACCTTTGTTGAAAGAACCACCAGAGACAACCAACTTTGGCAATTCTGGCCTAGAGAAAAAACCCAACACCTACGTCACCCATTTGGCACCTCTGACCAGAGCTATGCATCTGTTTGGGGGCAAGAGACACCCAAATCCCAACTTTCTCACCTGTGAACACACAGGAGGCTGCTTTTGCTTGAGTGTAGGCAGTGGCCTCATGGCTGGAGGTAGGAGAGGGCTCAGGGTCTTGGACCTTGCATCTCCTGGAGCCAAAAGTTTCTCTTACCTCTCTTGTGACAGTCCAATTCATCGGAGCACTGGCTGTCATATAGTGGAAGCTCTCTTGATTTCACATGTTAAAGATGTTTTATTTTGTAAAAATAGCAAGATCAAGCTAGAGAGGGACCAACTGTCTCCAGTTAATGAGGCAGTCCTTTAGAAGATGAATATATGCACTTACAAAAAAATCTCTTGCAGAAAACTCACATAAAATTATACAAGTTATAAAGCAGCATCTACCTTCAGATATGGAATAGAGAAACTGAAAAATCCTGTTCTGAAGCAGGAACTTCATCCTACACTGCACTGCAGTACCCCAATGAGACACAATTAGCCACCCTTTTCCTTAGAGATACCAGAACATGTTTTACAAAATAGTCTCTCCTGGTCAGGTAAGCATCCCTTTTCTACAGTGAGAATCTTGTTTTGTGCCAGCCTGGCATCAGCTTGAAGGATTCTCAGCAACCTGTAAGGAGTGGAGCAAAGTTTGGTGTTTGAGCATCTTTGCACCATTGAATTCAGAGATTCCATGGGATTTGGACTTGGGATGGGGGGGACAATTTGGGACAGCTGTGCAGCAACCAGGGAGTTGCCAGGGCTGTCTAAATGAAGGAGAGCAACTAAGAAATCAAATGCTTGTAAACACCTTTTAGGAATTGTGTTTCAGCTTCTTCCACAGATTTGATATGTGATACACCCATTTTTCAAGCCACTGCTCGAGTGTCTGTTAGGGGGAGGGAAGGGAAGATAATCCTAGTGACAAGCCTTTGTATCCTCTCTGCTTAGCCTCAGTGCTACAAGTGAAGCCAAAAGCAAGGGAAGGCTGGAGAGACCACAGAAAAACACATTTCCTGAACCTGCATCTCCCTTGATTCACTTTCTGTGCACTGAAAGGAAGAGTGGCAGAGGAAGGAAAGCATGCCACCCAGGCGCAGGCATTTTCCCCCAAAAATCTTCCCTGATTCCAGACTGGTCACCTCTTGCTTCTTCTCACTGATCAGCTGTAGCTGCCTGTGCAGGGACTTAAAGGGAAATGTTTCACCTTTGACTCATATCCCAGGATTTAAAAATAATCCAGAAGCTGATTTGCAAAGGCACAGGTGTTCTTTAATGTCTTTTCCCGGAGCTTCAAACATCCTTTCCTGCCTCTACATCTCTCCTGCTTTGGTCTTGGGACATTTACTTGTATCTTCTCTGACAGATTCTGGTTATCCCCCTTGTGACCACTTAACTGCTGTTAGTCAATTTAAAAATAAATACAGACACTAGGGGAAAGAATCTTAATAGAAGCACAATATGTTCATGTTAATATAAGTACCTATTAATTCTGGACTTCCCAGCACAAGGGCAAACCATCTGAAAATCAGGCTACAGAGACTGGATAAATCTACACTATTCTCCCTGGTATTCTGCAAGCAATCAAAACTTATTTTAAACTCAGCCTGCAATCTGAGTTTGTGATCCACAATGTCCTGCAGCACAGAGCTGTTCAGTGCCCACAGGAACTGTAGAAGAAGAACAGAGGGACAAAGAAACCACCACTAATTGCATAAATCCTTCATAGGCAAAGCCACTGTTGATTGTAAAGTACAAACAGCATGTGGAATTTGGGTATTCGAGGATATTATGCAGTGTACAGAACCATTTCACCCCGTGCTCCCGACGCAGAGTTAGTTCCGTGTCTGTCGGTGGTAGAGCATCCCGACAGAGACCAGCAGTAATTATCCTACCCAAAAGAGGGCAGCAGTTAAACTTCTACGGCACAGTTCCTGTTATTTTCAAAAATGGTTTTTAGCAATGACAAATGTTGTTTCAAGTAGCTCAATGACTTGGAATTGTGCCAGAGCCTGACAGTGGAAGCTGTTATTTTATTGATATTTCTCAAAAGGAAGTCAAGCCTGATTATCCATGTTGACACTCAGAAAATGCAAAGTAACATTTAAATTCATAATAAAGTGATGAGGATGCTTTCTGTAAGAGTGAGGATGTTAATAATTTAAGTCAGTCATTGAGCTGCAAAGTGAATTTCAATGTATCAGAAAAGAGCAGACAGAACCAGAGATCTGCAATCTGTTTCAGAAAGTTTCCTCTCTGCCCCTTGAGCTCCAGCTGCTGTCACTGGGGTTGTCCAGTTGCTGTCTGTGCCACACCACGACTTGTCCTTACCACAAAGTGACTCCTAAGTCCACTCATCAGCGCTGTTTTCTTCTTCTTGCTACTAACAGCAATGCTTTGTGGTTCAAGCTTTTCCCTACTGCTACTCAGCTGCTAGAAAAGAGTTTTTCTTCGAGATAAACTGCTTTTCATCTTATTGATTGGTTTTTGTCTTGTTTTGTTTTGTTTTGTTTTGTTTTTTTCTGCTGAGGCTTCCACCTTCTGGACAGGGGAGCTTTCAGAAGCTCCTTACCATCCTTGGCCCAGAACCCCAGAGTCCTGAGGCTGGAAGGGGTTCTGCAGGTCCAGCCTTCTGTGCTGAACTCAGAGTAGGCAGCATAAGGTCACCTCAAGGTGTCTTACAGGAAGCAAAGCAGGAATGTGCTGGAAGCAATTTACTCTGCTTTGGCAAAACCATGTATTAAATCAGCTGATTCTTGAGCCAGCTGTTATAAAACACTCCAAGCTATTGCCACACTGAGCAATTTGAATTTTTGCAGCTTGCCACCAGGTTTCTCAGCCTGTGAAGGAGATCTTGAAGTGGGCTGAATGTAACAGCAACCAAACACAAGAGTAAAGCACTGCAGAGAGAGGCGCTGCCATCACAGTTGCTCAGCAGGCTGCCTTCAGTCACCTCCAACCTGCTTGAGGTTCTTCATTTTGCTGTGACTTTGAGTTACAGGCTTCAAGGTTGTGACTGTATTAACTACCAAGGCCAAGTGCAAGGCTGCTAGGAATATGGAATATGGGTTTGGCTAGGGAGCTACATAAGGCAGGGGTTGGTCTTGATGGCTATGTAGAATTTGACTTCTTTGAGTCAAAGAACACCAGGAGGCCCCTCCATCAAACAGCAGCAGTTTATGGGGACATGAAATATGGAGGTACCCCAGAACATTTTTTCTTGTGGGCATTACCTGCCACTCTTAGCCTGGTACCTGTGAGGCACCTGATGTGCCTATGCTTAGCTGTGACAGTAAAGACATAGGCTTGGCTATCACCCTGAGTGACTCCATGTCCCCCAGATGTGTCCTTCTGTAGCAGCAAGATGACAAATCTCCCAGGCCATGACAATCAGTGCTGCTTTGCTACTGCCTGGCCCTGTGTCAGGCTGTCCCAACTAGTGGGGACAGAAAAACATCCCTAGGGGATGGGACATTAGTCCACTAGTGCCACTAGGATGGGCACAAACGCTTGGGTACCACTTGGCTTTAGGGAGTGAAGCACTGCTGTGCTTCTGCCACTGCAGGTGTAAGAATTCCTGCCCTCACACCACGCTCACCCCTGTTCATCTGCTCTGGCCCTTAAACCTGCCAGCCCTAAAATGCTTTCACATCAATACCTCTTGTCATCTACACTATTCTTTACCTTCCACTGGGAAAGCTGCCAAGCACATCTGGGCTATGGTTCCTTTTGAAAACAGCACTAACAAGATATTCCTGCATCGCCGCAAACATGGAGCCACTTGGGACACCAATTCCAGCCTCCACTGTTCCCCTGACTCAACCACAGTAGAAAAGAATACTTCCAAATCAGCAAACCACAGCATTTCAACAAACTAAAGGAAACTGCACAGCAGTGTCAGTGCCTCAGCTACAGGCTGGGGTAAATAACCTTTGCTTGTTCTCCTCTGGCACTTCACAGACCGATGCTTCCCAGCGATCGGCTCGGCCACAGGATGGGCTGTGTGGAGCAGGGCCAGCAGCTTGGCCAGCCCCCACTCAGGCTGAGGGTGCTGCTCTCTGTGCTCCTGCTCTGTCCCCAGCGTGGGACACCCTCCACCGATGGCACTGCAGGTACTGGCTCCCACCATCACATCCTCAGAACCCTTCCTGCTGTGATTCCCATTCCTAGCCCTGGCTGGAATATGGATTAAACTTCAGAAGAGGGCAAGAAGATTGATAACATCAGAGCTCCATGCAGGATGAGGCTGTCAGTTAAGTTCATTTTAATTTCAGATATTAGTTGGATTTGTTTGACCTCCTTTGTTATTTTTAGAGCTAGTTTAAATTGGCAGGTCCTGCTATGTGGGAAATTGAATGTTAAAACAATCCTTCAGGCCTAAATTGGAATGCACAGTTGGAAATTTCCAAGAAACTGTATTTCCAAAATCCGTTCTGGAAACTTCAAAATTATATAGTCACAGTAGTTCATTTTAATGTTTGCAATTCTGAATTTAGTGTGTTAAATATAAAATATAAGCCCTTTGCCTTTTTACTACATTTTTTGGTTTGATTTCTTTGGAAACAAAATATTTTACCATGTTTTAGATATATGATTGTAAATGCGCTGGTAAATTCTGCCAAAATATTTCCATTTTGTCAAACCAATATTTTCCTATGTGAAGTATTTTCTTTGGGGAAAGAAAACCCACTATGGATTTGAATTCACCTCCTCCTGCCCAGGGATCTGGTCTCCAGTATAACAAATAGAGTTCCCTGAGGGAAACAGCCTGTCCCCAGCCAATCCCTGGGAATAGAAAGACAACTTCCTTCTGGGAGATACTTTTATTTAGATAATTCTTCCAGAATTAAGCAATTTGGGGGGCAGAGCACTGACATGTGTGAGTGTGACACTCCCTCTGCACAGCAGGGACAAGGCACACATTGAAAAGATGGGTACAGAAAAGGCATTATTGCTCCTCTTGGTGACATGCCATGGGTGTCCCACCAGATTTGCAGCAGATCATCATCATTCCTATCAGTGCTCTGCCATTTATCCAGCACTTCTGCCTGTTATAAGGTGCCTGATCTGTGGCAGTCACCTCATTCATCTATGGCTGTGCAGGTGCACATTTTCTGAAATGGGCTCCTTTGAGGTGAGAGTTGTGTTCTGGCTGTGCACAGCTCTGCTCAGTGGTGGGCAAAGGCTGGGGAACAGCCAGGGTGGTCTGTGCCCCAACACCTCAACAGCTGCAGAATCCTCCATGCAGCTCTTTAGCCATAGCTTCTTTCAGGACCTTTTGGCTGGCACTGCCTGACCATGC
This sequence comes from Molothrus aeneus, assembly GCF_037042795.1. NCBI lineage: Eukaryota > Metazoa > Chordata > Aves > Passeriformes > Icteridae > Molothrus > Molothrus aeneus. The sequence goes on from NC_089647.1 coordinate 44,260,796, forward strand.
CTTCCTGCAGCTGTGGTACAACACTCAGTGGTGACATGAGGCTTCTGTGCGGGGCCATGATGCCAAGAACCACCACAGAACCCCCAGAGCCAGGCTCCCAAGGGCTTGGAGACCAGCACATGTGGTTGGTGACAGCCATCTTCTGTTCCACCCAGCCTCAGGCCCTTGTGCTGGGGGAGGATGTGCCACCTCTAGAGGCTTTTCCTGGACAAAAGTCTGGCTGGCCAGTCCCAGTGCGGGCTGCAGCCCATGGTGAGTCAGAGGTTGGACTGCAGATCTCCAGAAGTCTTTGCCAACTGTGGCATTTCTGTGCTTCTATTATCTGTTCACCCCTGGTCCCAACCAAAGCAGATCCAGCTGTAAAGCCAGCCTTGATACTCACTGCTCTTCCTGCCAGTCCCTGGTCAGTTTGGCTACCTGCAGTCTCCCTGGTTTCCACCCAAATGAGTTCCTCCTATAAAAAAACACTTCCTTTTGTTGAGTCCTGTCATGACATCAGAATAAACCACACTCTACACAGGTGGTTTTGAAGCTGAATTTTGAGTTTTCTTACCTGTTAGATTTCATGCCTAGAAAACCAAACCAAAAAACCTCTTACCCATCCTTCAATGTTGAGGCAAACCCAAACATATAAATAGCTGGAGAACATACCTGTGAAGTATTGGACAACTGAGCCTTTCATAAGAATGTGCCAATGCACACTTTTGTCCTTGTGCCAAGGTCCCAGTAGCAAAGTTAGACACATAAAAGGTAAATGTGTGTTCCCTCCTTTCCTTTTTACTAGTTGTACTATTGAGCACGATCAGGTCTCTTTTTAGTGAAATTAACTGCTTTAAAATTGGCATCAGATCAGTAAAAGCCACAGGCAGTTGCTGAGCTGAGCTTACTGCTGCTATTGAGGCCAAGAATGACCAATGCCATGGAAAGCAGCTGTCAAGAAGACACAGTAACTCATCAGAGCATGAGGCCACCATGAGAGGCTGAGGAGAGGTTGCCCTCAGGAGCAGTGATTTCATTTGCAGACTTTGCATTACTAAAGATATATTGCATTACTTTAGTGGGGTAACTTTGCCATGTTAATGGGTGACCTGTGGATTCTTCTCCTTTCTAGTTCAGTTTCCCCTCTGGCCACAGAAAGCTATCAGGGCTCCCTTTGGAAAGGAGCAGGATTGTGCAGCCAACTGTTGCCCTGAAAAAAGAAAGGAAAAAACCTCAGCCATAGCTGCCCAGCAGCATAAAAGCAGGAGGGAAAAAAGCACTATAACTTACAACAAGCATATTTCTGGGACAGTTGATGTGGCCTTCACTGGAACAGCCAGTTTAGGGGAGAAGCTTTCCATCTATGGCTACACTTTGTGGCACATGGTGAGCTCCTTTGTGGCACTTGCCTGGGCAAACCAGCAGCCTCGGGATGAGCTGTGGCTGTGCTTTGCTCCAAAGCAGCCCAGGGACAGAGGTGGTGTGGGAACAGGGCAGCAGTGCAGCCTCCCTTCTCTGTAGAGCAGCACCCAAAGCTGCAGGCCTGGCTCTCTGAGGACTCCCTCCTGTCCAGCAGGACTCCCTGGGAAGGCTGCTGTGTGCTCCCAACAAGGGCCAGACCAATAGGAGGTGCCAAGAATGTTGTCCCCAGCACATGCACCCACACGGGGTAACCACTGCACACTGCAGCAAGGCTGGACCATCTTTAAAGTCCTTTTCCTGGCTGCCACTCATGGCCTAAGAGGATCAGCTATCTCCCTTGGCCCACGTGTACCTCTTGCACATTCAATTTCCCATTTCTTACAACTGCTAAGTACCTGGGGCTTTCTTGGGGCATGGGGATGAGACGGGCTGTGCCTTTAACTCTATCTTTTGAGCCCCACTGAAGTTTGAGAAACACTTAAGACCATTCAAGGTCTGCTTAATGAAGCCCCATTTTCTTCACACATTTAAAGAATAATAGATGCTGTCACAGGTATTTTTCATCTCACAGCACTGAAGTTGAGGCACTTTGGAAACCATGAGAGCTGCAAGTCAGCGCATCCATCAGTCTGTTCAAATTTCTGTTGTCCATGTCACCAGGCTCCAGTTTCTTCTGCAAGGCCTGGAGCTACTGTTGCATTTGCAGAAGGTGACCCCAGTTTTATGGATCAGATCCTCAGTTTGTTTTAGTAAGATGGAACCCAGGACTCTGTTTTTACAAAAAGCTGCCCACTGTTCATTCACTGCTCAGAACAGAAACACAGAGTAGGCACAGTTTCCATGTTCTTAGCTGCAGCAGATTTCTCTGCCAGGAAAAACATTTTTACACTTTTTTGGGGGTGTGTGTGTGTGTTTTAATGGTTGCTATTTCTACATTATCTATTCTTAAGATTATTTCCTGTAGGAAAGATTTATTATTTTTAATTCCAATAGTAAATTTAGTAACAGTTGCCATTTTCTGCCAATGTTTCTGCATTTTGGGATAGGACCAAATTATATGTTCTAAATTCCTCTTCTCCTTGCAGTTTCTCTAGGAAAGCTTTTAAGGCAGTTATTTCATACCTCAAAAATTACAGGGAAAAGAATTTTCTTGTGCTCGTGAGACCAATTTTCCATCCAGTTCCAGGCTATCGCCTGCTTCCTGCATAGCCTCATTCTTCCATTTCCATTTAAAAGTCAAATGCTTCTCTCCCTCATTTAGCTTTCATGTTGCTCAAGCTAGGCAACTGGTTTTAACTTCCACTGCCAGTTCTTTTGCATCCAACTAGGAATAATTTGCTTCTCAAGAATTGCTGCTGCTGCTCAGCAAATCTGGCCCTGCTGAAGAGTACAGGTATGAAAGGTTTGTAGACACTCCTTTCTGTTCCTGGCAGCCCTGCTATATTTTAAACCAGTTTTCTGGTTTTTTATTAAGTTATCTGGGGTGCTTTTTTTTCATTTGCTTTGTTTTGTTTTTGAGGAAGGGGTATTTCAATAACAACCCTGAATTTTAATAACCTCTGAAAAGAAGATCCTTGATTTTGCAGGAAGTTCAGCAGAAACAAGAATTAGAGCCAGCCTCAGGATGTAGCACAAGGTTTACTTGTCCAAATTTTATAAATTTACTCCCAAGTTTCTGTTTACCTCTGAAATGTCTGCAAAGGATGAGAGGCTTCTACAGACAGTGTCTGATAAACTTGAAAGATTGGTTTTTCAAATTAGTTCTATAGGTGAAAGGGGAGTTGGCTCCTGTTCCCTGCAGCACAGATTGTAAATCAGTAATGGTGGAAGCACCTGTTTCCTTCTGGGCTGGTTTCTCTTGTTTTGCTTAGTTTCAGAGATTCTGTATGTGCAGGTGAATTATTTACATTTTAGAATTAATCAGAGGCAACAGTCAGAGGGGGCAAGCCAGCGTTGTGGCTGCCCTGGCAGCACCACCACTGCAAAGGAAGTGACTGTGCTCAGTTTTATCTATTCCATTCCATATCTGTTCTATCCACTGACCTGCTCACTCCAAACCAAGTTTTACCTGGAATCCTGCTCCTTATTCTTAAGGGCCGTTGAGGACAGAAGAAATAGCCTCAAGGTACCCCAAGATTCCACATCAAATGCTGCAGGAGAGATGAGATTTGGATCTTATGTTTGTAGCTCAATCAATAACATTACAAAAAGAAACCCACTAAAACTTCTCCCTTAAAGGAGGGTTGAGTAACACATAAACACATTGTAGATTTTGATTCAGGTTTTTAATAAATTCTGCCAGTAGAAGCTTTCAAAGGCAATGATATATCAATAAATAACAGTTAAATTGAGTTCCTGAGAAAGAACCTACCACATGAAAGAATGTCAGATAGATGTAAATAACAAAAAAATGGCATTACTATATAAAAAAGCAGTAATACTGAATCTTACATGAACTGTCACAACACAAGCACTGCATACCTCAGAACATTCCTTTCATACAAATGTAAACAAATACACAATCATTTTTGTTTAGTTTAGGCTGATGAATTCATATGTTGTTGCTTAGATATCTAAACAATGGATAGGAGAGGATATGCTAAAACATTAAGGATTAATATGTGGAATAATATACGGAAAAAATAATGAAGCTCCAGATTTAAAAATAAAATAAAGCAAAAACACATTAAAGGAGTGTTTTCATCAAATGTTATTAGGTCAATCACTTTAAATAGGACTGTTACACTAATCTGAATTACGGATTTTTGTGTGTTTACTTATTTAGTTATATATAATATATATGCAAATATGTATGGCTTAATTATCTTTAGTATTCTGATATCATCTTGAATAATTCTCACTTATACATACAAGAAAAATGCATATTTTAACATAGTTAAAAACTGATATTTCAAAGTATGCCTATAATTTGACAGAAATGAAGGCCTATTGTGCTCCGTCACAGCAACATTTTAACTCTAGACAATGGGACAGAATGACCTACCAACAATGCCAACATTTTCCAATGTCAGTGCCTAAAACATTAGATCCTAAATGGATACACATGTGGGGTCTGATGTCTGGAAAGCCACATACCTCCAGGTTCCATAGGTGTCTGTGGAGCTGCAGGCACCCAGCCTCTGCCTCGCTGCACCCGGGGCCTTGGGGTGTTATGGGAGCCCCGTGCTGGGAGATGCTCCAGTCTGGATGCTGTGCTGTCTCTGCCAGCTGGGGCCACAGCCTCTGTGCTGCTCCCTGCCAGAGCCACAGCCTCTGTGCTGCTCCCTGCTTGAGCCAGCCCCATCCAGGCTCTCCCCACAAATCTGCTCCATTGTAATGTTCTGGCTGCTGATCCACGTTGGGAAATGCGTGTGCCCGTGACATGTGCTTGCTAAAACCATCTATTACATCAGACCACAACATCACTACTCAGGTATAACCTTTGCAATCTGTTTTACAAAATTAATATTGGATACAATCATAAGAGGAAACCATCCACACAATACATTATCAACACACGGTTTAAAATGGTCTAATTTTAGACCCTTAGAAAAATGAATCCACAGGACCTGCCTGTGAATGGCAAGAAAAGGCCATTTCAAATAGAAAACCACTGCTCATGCAACATTCTTCACACACTAGACAATGAAATCACACCCAAGTTGCCACTTGCTCACACTTTCTATTTCACTCCAATAAGCAGAAAGAAATAAAGCAGCTTTAAGGTTATGTCACAATTTTGAAATGTGGAAAATACATATAATAAACAAAAATCACGGTGTGAATACGATGGCATCAGTAAATTTAGAAAATTAGAGAGCAGTTTTCTTTTTTTCATTTTTCTTCTTTTTTTTTCTTTCTTACATTATTGCACAGACCTTTCATCACATGTTCTTCAACTTTATGCATCTTCCTAAATATGAAGTAAGTGCTATGGATAAAATAAAAATGTAGAAAAGAAGAACAGCAGCATGATTTGTCAAAGTTAATCCCTATAATTTAGTAGGAAAAAAACCCTGCTATAAACAAAATATAAGTGCTCTTTACTCATTTAAAAAACAACGCTGACAGTTGCAGAAGTCTGTAAGTGTTAATCTGAGTAAGGGGGATGCTGACCTCAAATAAAATAGGCCAGAAATGACAGACTGCTGGCCTTGCAGATTTTGGTGAAGACCAGGGTTTCAAGTGTAATTATCAACAAAGTTATTTACAGTAGAACTGACCTGAACTTTCAAGAGTGCCATCTTTAGGACCTAGCCCTGCAAGCTTCTTTTACTCCCCAGGATGTCTCCAGCCTCAGCTGAAGGTACACAAGTACTGCAGGATCAGCTCCTAAAGGATCAGTTAAAGGCCCTATTGGATTTGAGATTAGTCTTATCTGGAGTACTCTATACAATAATTTACACATATACAGGCTGACAAGCTCCAGTCTGATCTACCACACCTTTGTCTTCTACATCAGACTTCTCAGACTGGCAAACTTCCATTCCAGAAGGTTTGGGATACCTGAACGGATACCCGTTGTCATCAAAGAATCTTCGGAAAGTAAACTCATAAAAAGCATGTTCTGTGTGTTTGTTGTTGGAAGAGGCTAGTGGATCCCAGGTCCTGGTGCTGTCACCACTAGCATCACTCCAAGGACTTTCTTCTTCAACTGGATCAAAATTTGAAGTGTCCATTGGATGACTGATCTTTGGAACATAGGGAGCTGGCTGCCTACGGATATCGGTAGAGAAGTCCATAGAGTGAAAGAAAGAATGGGCTTTAATATCATCTGCTCCATTTCTTCCAAGCCTGTCCTCAGCAGCACAGCAGAGCTTTGTGATCAGATCAGTTGCCTCAGGGCTCAGCTTGATCTGTGAGGGAATGTGCAGTGTGCTTTCCCAATTTATCACCTGCAGGTAACAAAGGTATTAAGGAACTTCTGATCTGGAAACAGAACTCTTCCAATGGCCAACATGAACTGTACAGGAGTGCACACCTAACGAGTCATCTCACAGTCTGCACAGTTCACAGCTTCAAGATTGCATTTCCTGATAGTAATTACTCTAATGAACCAGAAAAACATTGTTGGCTAGCAGACAAAAAGAACAGTACCATTTGTTTAAAAGGCAAATTCCTTCCCAAATATTCCAACAGTCAGATTTGAGAACATACTCAGTTTACACAAAGGAATTACTTCTCTTTGTCTCCAAAATATAAACTAGGAAAAGTGGTCACAAGACAGATCCTCTCTAAAAAACACCTATCATTGCTCAATTGTGAAACACTTATATTGCCAACTGCAATTGTCACTGGCATATCAGGTACTAATAGGCACCCTAAGGAATTAAATGGATGAACTTATGCTTGAGAAATCACAATTCTGCTAAGAAGACTCATAAAACTAATATCTATCTCTGCAGCTGGACAAGTCAGTTCTAGTCTGATATTCAGTGTCTTCATTTACTGGCAAAAGATGTGTGCTTGCACAGAACTATTTAAAATCAGGCTTTTTTAACCATTACTCCTTTCTCTAGCAAAAGAAAGGGGAGTAGGTCTGGGAAGGGAAGGGTTAAAATTTTGCTACCACAGACTGGAACTTTGCTTCAACTTACCTTCAGCTGGGTTTCTGTGGGTGTAGGAGCCAGGAAAGGAGGCTGTCCCACTAACATCTCAAAGAGGATGACACCAACACTCCACCAGTCACAGAGCTGAGTGTATCCTGAAAGGCAAGTCAAAAGGTTGATCTCCACTAGCTAAGGGGAATGTGTACAGAGTTATTAGGCCTGCTTGCAATTAAGTATTAAAACATATAGCACAAACTTCTGCCTTTTCTCAGACAAAAAGTTTGTGACTTCTGCTTGCTGACTTACTTTACTGCTGTTTACTTCTAGTAAAGATCTAATCCTACTGTCCTTGAACCTTTCTGAATAAATTCTCAACAAAAGTGAATCATGACACTGTCATTAAAAAGAAAGAAGGAGGGTTTTTTTGTGCCCAATCCCACAGCAGCACAAACTGAACCTCAAATAACAAAAATATTTAGCAACTGATGTCCATCTTAGGTTCAGTGGAGATGACTCCACGACTTTGAAAAGCTGCTGAAAGACACAGCCTGGCTCTACAGACAGAAGAAAGCCACAGACAACTCTCTGAGCAAGTTACAAGCAAAGGAACAACTTTAATCACTTAAGTGTTGTGAACAAGACCAATAAGGTGTATGCTTAAGATCTGAAAAAAAAAAAAAATTTAAACACTGATTTCAATGGAATTTGTGTAATCAAATGATGTAGGATCCAATGTGAAATCTCTGTTAGAGAAGATCAGGCAGATCTAGTTTGCAGACAACTCTGAACACCTAATCTTCTTGTTACAGTGACCATGTCAGTTCTGCATGGATAGTCACCAAGTACTGTCCAAATTCCTCAAGCTAACCTTTTGAATGTAGAGTGTCCAGAGTAAATTGTGGAAAACTTCCTGTTGGGTTCCACAGGCTCTGGGTGGGAATATGGAGGACGTATTTCCACAAGTTTATGTAATCTATGCTGAAGTGGCCCATCTGAATCAGGGATCCAGAATGTCAGCTGGCTACTCACTGCTCACTGGTCTGTGTAAACTTGATAGGGGTCAGAGTTGTACTCCACGAGTACAGATAATCTGCTTTATACTTGAAAAATATCACTGTAAAAATTATCCAACACGGTTATAAGCAGCCTCACTCAAAGGTCTCAGAGTGTGGACACACAAAGTATGGCGACCCCTAGTGTGGTGATGCTACACACTGGAGCATCAGGAGTTCTCCTTAATCTAATTGTTTGTGGCCTTCAGAATGATAGTCTTCCAAAGCAGCAAGCTTATTCAAGGAAAAAAAAAGCAAAACAGGACAAAAATACAGATTTACCTACCTTTACGAAGCAGGACTTCAGGAGCAATGTAATTAGGGGTTCCAACTAATGAGTGGGCCAGACATCTCTGGTGCTGCTTCTTAGCTCTTTGTTCCAATGTCTTCAGCCTATCTCCACATCGACAGTTGGACACATCATCCCAAAGATCACTGGGCTCCATGCTATCTTGTCTGATATGGCTCCCTTTCATATGGGAGAGAAAGTTCACATTTGTGATCATAAAACTTGACACACAAAGAGAGAAGTTTTTGCTCAGATCCAGAGCCATTTTCTACTCTCATTGAAGAATGGCATTTGAACTTTAAACCCAGGGTATTTTTTAATGCCCTCCCATTCTCAATTGGTTTTCCATACAAAATGTCCAACAAAATCTCTCTGTCTCAGCACAAGGAAGTATAGTTCCATATGGAGGACACAGAACTATGGAGTATACTTAAGTTAGCTACACCAATTGTTTATATCCTCTTTGCCAACAGACACCAGAACTCAACAGCACATACAGGAGACATATGGACTACTCCAAATCTGTGATTAAATTATTTCCCCAGCAAAAGAGACCCTCCCAACAAGTATAAACTGAAAAATTACTGCTTCTACAGTAGACAGCCACATTACTGACAGGGTTTTGAACAGTATTGGAAACAAAAGAACTGGAAACAAGCTAATTGAGTGAGTCAGAGAGAGACAGACACATTATATTGCCATTGACTGTTTGTCTAGTTTCCTGATCTGGTGTTCCTGCCAACAAGTAAGTGCTTGTTTCAAAACAAATAACACAATAGCATCCTAGAAAAAGGGTAAAAATATTACCTTTCTGATAGTATTTTGAATTGTGAGTCCACCTGAATCCAGTACACAGTCCAAAGTCAGTCAGTTTGATATGCCCATCGAGGTCTATCAGAATGTTGTCAGGCTTGATGTCTCGATGAATAAATCCCATTTTGTGCACACTCTCTATGGCCAAAGTGAGCTCTGCAATATAAAATCTAGCCAGACGCTCTGGGAAGACCTCCATCCGAATCAGCAGGCTCATCATATCCCCACCAGGGATGTAGTCCATCACAAAGTACAAATTGTCTTTATCTTGGAAGGAGTAATAGAGTTTAACCACCCACTCATTGTCTGCCTCAGCAAGTATGTCCCTCTCTGCTTTGACATGAGCCACCTGATTCCGGTTCAGCACGTCCTTCTTTCGCAGAGTCTTCATGGCATACAGGGCATGGGTGTCCACTTTGCAGGCCAGGCATACTTCTCCAAATGCACCAATACCCAGAGTCTTGATTTTCACAAACATAGATTTGTCCATTTTGGCCCTTTTAAGTCTGTTGTAGTTGGACTCCTTCTGGTAGAGAATTTTCCTCATTTGTTCCTGTTCTGCTTCACAGAGGCCTGCCTTTACAAAGGAAAACAAACCACAAGAGCTATACTGTTATATTCATAGCAAGAGAAAAACAAATGAGCATTCCAAAAACACATTTCTCAGAAAAATTAACCAAGAACCAGAAAAGATGTATTCGTGAAGGATATACTCTCTTGTCTGTCGAGGTATTTCTGAAAACTCACTGTGCCCAAACTTGTTGCCTGAATTTGCAATATCTGAAATTGGTATGCCTGTCTCTTTTGGCTGAACAAGAAGGCATAGGGCAATATTGTCAGAGAGGGGAATACAACATAACAAACCTGACCGTGGGATATGGTTTACACCTTTCAAATGTGCATTTTGCCACTGTACTCCACCATATGTATGTGCACTTAAGCCCAGCTTAATTTAAGATCAAACTTAAACTTATGTGCAGCAGTTCACTTTGTTCATGAATGGCTCCCCACAGCAACTCACATTAGCAGTTCCTACCTTGGGTGCTGTTTGTTTGGTTTTGTGTTGTAATTAAAAAGCTGCTTTTGACCTACACATTCCCAAGTGCCTTGGAACCTCCTTCAGAAATTGTGTTTCTTCCACTGCCATAAATATCCTCCACTCTCAAGGTTTTAGATCTCCTGAGCCTCTGTTCTATAAACTTCTCTTTTTCCCCTCCCAAAATAGGTACTTAAAATCCTCAGGTCTGGTCTCCCCTCAGCCACTGCAGCCCAGACCCCGGTGCTATTTCCCTCCTAAATGAATCCTTTTCCCTCTGCACCCAAGCTGTAGAACAGCTGGCCTGTCCACCTCCCGTCTCCAGAGAGCCTCCCAGTAACTGCAAATAACATTTCACAGGGCTGTGGGGAGAAACCTCCTGGAAAAGAGAGAAGCAGCTGGATCCAACCAGATTTCCCCCACTTTTCAAGACAGAGCCTGCAGAATGCCAGATTTGCCAACTTCAGTGTCTGGCCCTCTGCTGAGAGCCACTGGTGGCCTCCACCAGCAGAAACCCCTAGGCTGACCCGAGGCTCCTCTGACAACTCACTTCCTGCAGCATGCTCTTTTCTTTCTGCACACCCCAGATCCAAAATCCTGAATTAATTGGCATCAACTGAACTATTTCTGAGAGAAAGATCAGTGCCTGGTGAGAAGGCGCCATTGGGAGGGTGAAGGGAGCTGAAGCTCACTGATTAGCAGGCTAGAAACCCAAGCATACACCCACAGGGCTGCTGCTTAGGCTGATTTAATTTCACATCTGTAGTCTAGGTATTTAAAGATGAATGTGGGCAGCCAGACTATGCAATGAGATCCTCACAGTATAAAAATTAAATCTGTAGGAATAAAGGATGGGGTAAGTCTACAGAAACTTGCAGAACAGGTAGGATGAAGTTTCAGACTAAAGGAAAAAGCCAAATCAAAACAAGAAACACTGTTTTTGAAATGAAATATAACTACATCAATCCATAATAGAGGAAATATTTACTTTTTAGGGTAAAATAATGAGTGCGGTCTGTTCTTGCTAATTCTAGAATAATGCAATATTAAGATCGCCAGAATCTCCTGCATGTGTATTTTCAGTCAGTGATAAGGTTTCTAGGGGAAGGAGTTGTTTTTGTTTACACCTGAATTATCTCTGACTGAGGGAAAGCTGAAGAGTCAGAAGAGAAGAACTAGCACAATTAGATCCTGTTATACCTCTCTAGAAATCATTCCCTATCTCAGTCTCAGGAAAATACTCAAGCAACACAATACAACCTGTACTTGCAGTGAGGACAAGCTATTAACTGTCAGTAAAATGCCAATGTTTCAAGAGATTTTCCAAGAATATTCTCTTAATTCTAACCTCAGTAAACAAACTCCTGAGTTTTCTGGTGCAATGTGAGCATTGAATCAATTGCCTCTGGAAACTGACTGTGCTAGGGAAAATTAGGTAGTTAATTATTACCCATTATGTGCTAATAACAGCTTTTCTTAGAGCTTATCCTTTAATGCAAAAGTAGACTAGTCATATTCCAGTCATGCCTAGGAAGAAAAAATCCCTCTTCCTCTTTCAGAAGTAAAAATTAAAAACACAACTGCCAGACCAATCATCAGAGCTTGGCAGCTTTGTTTTAAGCAGCACTATCAGAGAGTCAGCTTAGATTTGAGAGCTGCAGTTAGGCACGAAAGAAGTTCTATCACCCAAAATGCATGTCCCTGAGACCTGCCTCTAGAATGAGTTCTGGCAATGGTGCCAAAATCAGTTCAAGTCAGTCCAATATGGTTACTTGCATGACATTATCACTTATATGTGTTCAACAGACAACTTTCAGTCAAGTATTACACAGTCATCTGAAAATATGGCAGAGCGACCTCCAAGCTGAACCATGGCTTTGGTGAATGGGCAGCAATCATGGAACAGTGAGGAGGAACTTGAGCAAAGAGTTTTGCAAGAGCTGCCAAAGTACTGCCAGAATTATCTCAGCCTCAAGCCTGCATTCTAAGTTCTTACCTATAATATGGGGGGTTTTGCCTCATTTTACTTTTCTGGTACAAACAAATATCATTTCACATCTAAGGTTTTTCAAACAGCCTCCCAGACCTGCATCCACACTTTTAAGGGGATACAGTCTGGTATAGGGAGGTGTCTGATACCTACCACTCCAGTGGATTCTGCCTTTACAATTTTTTTTACAAATTAAAAATAGCAATAATCAATTTGACCCTACTAGATTTTACAATAACAAAACAAGAATTACTTTTGCCATTTCTTGCTCCAATTGTAACCTTCTGTTAATTTTCTGCTGGTAGGTCTTTATGACGTTCTCTACATGTTGCTCCATGTAGAACTTGAAGGCAAAAGGTGAGTAGCTCTTTATCCGGGATTCTCGCTTTTCCTCATCTTTGCCATTTTTTCGCACAGGCACCGGAGACGTCTGAATCTGCTTTTTATCTTTGCTTGGTTTTTCAGCTTTAGTGTTCTTGCTGCTTTTGTCATTTCTCTCACTGCTCTCTTCAGCCTTGTTGCTTGTTGAAGTGGGGACCACACGCAGAGTCTGCTCCACGCCCATGCACAAGCAGTTGATATCAAACTGCTCAGTGGTGCCAGGAAGGAACAAATGCTTGGGATAGGGCGGGGGTGGACACCGCAGCTCCTGGTTACCGTAATCCACATCGAGCTGGTAGGCATTAGCTGCTCCGGGCGGTGGCACATGCTGCTCCATGATCTCCAGGCCATCCACAGCCGGTGCCTGAGCAGGCAGCCACGCAGGGTGGGAAGGTCCCACTGCAGTCTGAGGCTCTGGTCTCATCACGCGCATGCTCTTCACTGGCTGGAGGATATGAGCTGATGTGACTGCCGTGATTGTGTTTGGAGATGTAATGGAAGGATCGGGTTTTCCTGGAGGAACCTGTCTCATAGACACTGTCACTTGTGGCTGTTGCTGGTGGTTGTTGAAGGAGTTTGTTCTGCTTGGCACTGCGGCATCTGGTCTGAAGGATACATGTTGCCGTGGAGATGTTTCTATTCCTGGGTTTTGTACAGAATCTCTGCGTGATGGTGTTGCTGCCTGCCACTGCTGAACTTGAGGATTATTCATGTCATAGAGGTCCATGTTTAGGCTATTTCTAGATGGAGTCAATAGATTTTGTGGTGGACTGTCTGAAAAATCATTAGCAAAGGCTGGACCTCTGGATATCACATGCATTTGATGAGAAGAAGGACTTGTCTGCTTGTGATGAGAATGTGAGATATACAGGCTTGGTGGTGCCTGCTGAAATGCATGACCAGTACTGTTCTGAACAACTGCCCCTTTATTTGGGAGATTGGCATATCCCCCCTCCTGCTGCATCTTGTTTTGGAAGGATGGACTCCGCTGAACACCATATCCCATAGGTTCCCCCTGCACCATCATGTGCTGCCTGGTGTAATGTTGGCTGTTGCAGCCATGGGACGCCTGCAGCTGCAGGGCCTGACTGCTGTGATTAGCCACTGGATAATTAATCACAGAAGACTCCATATTTGCAGGGTATGCTTTCTGCTGATGGCTCGTTGGTGTGCTGTGAGTGCCTACTCCAGAGGGTCGCTGTACAGGAGCAGTCATAGCTGAAGACTGAGAAGTAGAGATTAAATAGTCCATGTATGGCCTAGGAACCTCAGTAAGCATATTTGCACCTTCTGCTCCAAAGCCTGTCCCTTCATAGGCTGCATTACTGATCTGATGGTAGGACGGAAAAGATTCATTTGATCCTTCAAAGCTTGGCCTGCGGGTTACGTTATTTGGCACAATACCCTTTCCTTTATAAAAAGAATACAGAAGAACGTTAGGAAACAATTCAGGTGAACCAATTACTTTGTATTACTCATGCATCTATACATACATACACACACACATAGACCCACTGCTCAGGGAGTATGTGTTTTAAAAACATCTTTCAATACCTAAATTTAACACTCTGAACACTTAAAGTTATAGGTGGCAAGTATACCTACTGATAACGGTGCCAAGCTCACAATAATGCTCATGCCAGGAATCATCAGGGAGTCCTATCAAATCATGAAAATAGAAACACAAATTCCCTAACTATGAACTCATCAGACTACTCTACAGCCTGCTTCTTAAAGCTGGACCAGTATTAGCAGTCATTGCTCTCAGACAGGAGGAAGCTACAGAGCAGAGTGTTAAATACAACAACAGGAGAAAAAAAACTCCTGGAAGGACTTTCTATACAACTTAAAGTCAATATTGCTATAAACTACTAGGCCATCACAGAGTCCATCTTCTGCACAGTGAGCCACCTGCTCACACTGGTTTTCTGTTTACATCTCTCTCTTCCATCATTCTCAAAAATCCCTCTTTCCTTCTCCTTCATTTAAACAAAGGCATCATACAGTTTGTCCTGTATTCCTTCCAATGTGTTGGACACTGAGTACCCCTTCACATTACTCATCTTCCATCTGTTGGGAAGGAATATCTTTCAGGGTGTCAACATATTAATCTTAGCTTGAAGAATGTGCAGAGACAAGATACCAGCATTCCTACAGTGGAAGTGTTAATGGCACTTTTCATCAGTTCTTTGATCTGAGGACAAATTGCAGGTGTATAAAGCGCTGGCTGTGCTAAAAAGACAAGGGAAGACTCTGTGCTGCTATGTTTTTGTTCCCCTCCTGCTTCTTTAGCTCTCACAAATTACAGGACTTGGCCCATTTATGCCTAAACCATTTCCTTTTAAAATTCTGACTTAAGAATAGCCATACTGACATACTAACAGGCTTGAACAGTGCATTACAAGCTTTTTGCAGTACAGCACGCTCCAGCTGGGCCAGATGCAGCACACCTGAGCACAGCTGCTGACTCCTCACCTTGACACACAAGCCCTGCTGCCTACAGACACATAGTGACGTGCATGGTATTAAGAGAGGTTTCTGCATACTCTCTGCACACTGAGGGTTGCACCACAGTAAATGATACCCTCATAAAGAATGCAATGTTTTGAAATGGAATCAGGCTGGACAAATAACCAGAGATCTTTAAAGTGAAATCTATAATTGGCAGCTCTTTCTCCTGTGATAACACAAGGCCAGCATTACTGAGGCTGTTCTTACAACAGCACCCCTGACAGCTCACCTGCTGGGACACAGTGAGATGCACTGAAGGAGGCTGTAGCAATCCTAAGCATCCTAAGAAGTGGCTACCCTGGCCTGGAAGTGGGAGGCAGCTAGTAAGACCCATTTGTCATCTCTGTCAGCAGGATTCATCCTGAGCCTTGGGGGCAAGCTGACTTTGCTTTCCCTCATCACAGGCCACAAAGCAATGTAGCAGCAATAACTGTCCTTCTTTGGGACACATAATTCAGCTGTGCAAATAATCTTGATGTCAAGAGAGATATGATGTCCACCTCCTAGATTTGTACACCAGTAAGTCTGTTCTGGTCCAATAGGGGAATATTTGGATTTGAACAACAGATTTCTGTTTAAGAAGGTGGACTATGAAAGTGTACACAGACAACTCTTTGGAAGCAGGTGAGCTGTACTGAGGTTCCAGCCCAGCTGGCCTTGCAAGCTGGCACTGTGTCCTGACTGCTGTGGAACGCTGCTGTCCAACACTTCTCCCCAGCAGCAATCCTACTTTAAAAACTAGCTTATTGCAAGAAAGAAGAACACAATTAAAAAAAAAATCATGCTCACCTGGTGAGGTTTGCTTAATTACACGTACTATCTGTTCATTTCTAGGATCCAAGTAGCTCATCTTACTGATGTACTCCAGGGCTGCTTCAATGCTTCTGCTCCCTGTCTGCTTCAGTGCTCGGACAGCCATCTCCTGCAAAGCAAACAAGAATTGAATCACCTTGTGACAAAACCCAAGCACTGCAAGCTGAAGAGCAGTAAGTGTTCTTATATTAATAGGAGCATTCTAAACATCAGATCACAGCTGCCTGAAGCCAAATGGACTCATATTTTGAAAGCATTTACATGCCTTACACAACTTAAAAATCATAAGAAGAAAATAATAAAACATACAACCTACCCAGATTCTAGCAATTAAAGAAGCATCAAATTAAAATGTGTATTTCAAGAGCCCTTAAAACAATCTTTGAATAAGGTATGGAAAAGCCAGCATAATTTCACACTGGATGAAATGTAATGTAATGCAATGTAATGAAATGAAAATTTAGCTGTTAGTATTTGAGAGCATGTCTCTTAGTCACACCTGAACACAGTAAAAACTTTATCCTTTCACAAATACCACAAAGGAGCTAATTAGGCAGGGGTTGATTTCTGCTCACTAGAGTCCACAGGGAAGAAAAATTGCTGTTTTCAGTACACTTGGGACATTATCCACTGTTTGTTTGGAAAATGACTGGGCATCCCAAACTGAAAGCTACACTGTCAGTCTTTTTAGCTGTATTTTATTAACAACTATGGTTAGCAGTAGTTGCTGCTGCTAACAACTACTGCAGTTGTTAGCAGCAACAACTACTGCTAGTTGTTGCTAGCAGTAGTTGTTGCTACAGCTCCTAGCAGTTTGTTTGTACTTATAGCTCAGGTATATTAAACACCTTTCAATGACTCAAGCACCATGTGGTTGCAAAGCAAAATTCACAAATCCTCATGAGGTTCCAAGGTGTTTTCTGAAATGAAGGAGAAATTTGAAATCCAGAGCTTTAATGTTGAATTTCACTCACAGAACTTCACCCATCAAAAAGCTGGATATCTACTCAAAAGTAGTTGCTGAGCATCTTTCTATAATCACCTCCAAAAGGCAATTCATAAAATAGGTATAAGAGGAGATAAACCCTAGTGACATGATTAGAGAACTAACTTGAACTAAACTCCCAGTTCTTAGATGGCTGATCCTGAAAGAAATGAATGCTACCACCAAGGATTTGCCTGCAAATGTCAGTATCCTATTCTCTTGCCACTTTATTACTATTTTTAGGGGAATGCTGTCATCACAACCTGCCCACTGAGCGCTGAATCACAGGGAGGTCGTGCCTCCCTGGCTTGGCTGCCCGGTTGCAGATGTGGAGCTGGGTTGGCACTGGTGCACGGCTCTCCCAAGGGTCAGTTCTGGGCACTGGCTGGCAGTCGGGAACTCCAGCTGGAGCAAAGGGCAGCTTTGCTGCTCTGTACACGTCAAATACCCGCTAATTGTTTACTTAGCAAGGGAGGCCCATCTCAGATGACACTAATTCACACTTAGCACAGAGCCACATGCTGGCACTTGGCATCTTGTTTGCTTTACTCAGACCCCTCCTACTGCCCCAAAATGGCAGCAGTTCCTTCATTAGTCAGAGGTTCTGCTTGTGGAATAGCTATAGCAAGCTGAATATTTTTCATACAATTTATGACTCGTAATTCATAGAAAGGCAATAGTTGTTTTCACATTTCCTATAGCTGAAATACTTCACTGGCATCAACATATTACTAAGGACAATTTTAAATCATCAGAAAAATATTATGTATGAAGGAAAGAATTTCCCACAATGTTTTTTCCTCTTTCTTTTTTTCTTCTTGTGGATACATTTCTAAAGTATTAGCAAATACACATCTTAGTGCTCACCATTCTCATCATCCAGGGACACTGGGCTTTACAGCCCTGTTCCACATGGCTGCTAACATACTCTGTCCCATTTACAGCAGCTAGATCTAGCCTTAGGTCACAAGTCTAAGTTTCCTAAATTAAATGTTCTCTATAAGCACATTTGGGCTGGTTTGGATGTTGGGTAACAATTGTATTAATGATTAATAAAACAGCCCACATGGTCCATTTCTCCCTCTCTGATCTGTGCTGGCTGTATATAATTCAAAGGGGCTAAAATAGGAGAAATGTTATCATCTCTGAAAGCATACTGTAACTTTCTCCTCTTTTGCCATTGTCCGTGTCTGAAAAGCAAAAGTAAAAACAACACTGGTCTTCCTGAAACTGCATGTTCTACCTTCAGCACAGTTTTAGGGGACTCATATTTAAACTTCAGCGGGAATAATGTGATGGAACAGGCACAACACATTTCACTGAGCACAGCTGGATAACCTAAGAGGCCAGCAAGAGCTTGGGACCAGCAGGTGTGTCAGTGGCAATCTCACCCTTGCAAGCCCCCAGTGCAACAGCAGCCCTGTGCTCCAGCTCCCCACTTTCACTAGGTCAGCTCCCACACTCCAAAGGGTTTCCTCATGACACACCCTGTTTGCTCAGCATTTACATTACTGCAGGAGAAAATATAAGTAGGGAAAAAATGAAGTAAGGAAAGGTAACAAAAGGAAAAAGGTTTTCCTCGGAGGCAAATCACAGATAATCACAATTCTCCACCCAGGAGATAAATCCCTCTAGGGGCATGTGATACTCAAGGAGAGTAGAGGACAACAAGAAGCCCCAGCAGTGTTGCAGCTGGCATTTGTCCTCTACTGCATCATTCTTCCTATTGCCACTGTCCATGCCCACAGGTCTCTTCTCTATGGCAGTCACCTGAAAAGAGCTCCATTACCTCCAGCACCTTTTCCTTAGGGACAGAAGACATGCTGATGTGTGGCTGAGGATCACAGAGAGCGTGCTCTGCCCGAGGTGGCTGCTGGCTCCCCAGGCCCTTCTCCTTTCTATGTGCAACACAGGGATGAGCTCTGAGAGCAAAGGAGCATGGCTGGCATGAGGCAGCAAAGGGCTGGCCGGCTGAAGGGGAAGTTGGCTCCCTGCTGGCAGCTGGGGCTGGGGCCTGGGCTGCATTTGCTAGGAATCAATGTAAGGACTGTTTTGAAGTTGAGGAAGAAGGGCAGAAGATGGATTAAACAATTACACTCGTTGGAAAGCAGAGGCTTAAGTGAGATGGACAGTGTTTGTCAGAAGCAGCAGAATGGCTCAAAAAGGGGGGAAATCAATGCCAAAATCTTGCAAATCAATACACAGACAGTGGAAGGGCTGAGGAAATGAGGACAGACACTGGGCAAGGATAAAAGTGCCCAGTTACAGTGACATGGATGGAGCTGTCTTGATTTTACACCACTGGAAGGTAAGTACACTTTAGAAAGAGAAGGGAAAAAAAGGAAACAGAAATGATCCAGGGGAAAAAAAGCCACTTGGAGTTGCAGCCAACTCCAAAACACTCAACTAGGCACAGCATCAAATCCAGCTTCCACTGAGGTCAACAAAGATTTCCATTAACTGCAAGGTACACTGCATCAGGCCCTCTGCTTCAGATTGTTTCCTTTTCACGAGGCCAAGCGCTGTCAGCCCAGCATGGGTTGAGAAACTTGGCTGCTGGCTGTGCTCTGCTGCCCCACAGCAGTTGCCAGGCCCACGGAGAAACACCAGCTCCTGGCAGTGTGCACAGAAACCACAAGAGAACAGAGTGCTCCCAGTCCCAGCTCATTCTCTATTCCCTTTGGAGGATTCAAACATCTTTCAATGCAGGGCTTTTATGCACCTTTCTGCTTCCAGACATCACTAACTATTGATGAAAAAATGAACCAGAAAAAGTAAAGGTGAAGAGCTACAGGGGGAAAAATGCACATTTACAATTAACTCTACCAAAGCTGTAATTAATTGAACAGCTGCAATATTAAAATGAGGTTTCAGTGGTCAGCGATGGTTCTGGACAGATCTAGTGGAAAACCAAAGTCAGGCCATGAACCACAAAACAGACGGAGGAAACTGCAGCATCCCAAATTTGTGGACTCAAATAAAAAAACAGGAGGGTGGAGTTTCCCAGCTAATTCCTACAGTGGGCTACCTAAACCTGACTGCTGCATGGTCCACATGCTCTCTGTTATTTCCCCAGTCTTACACTGGTAGATGGCGGCCTTCCAACAGATTTCAAGATTTTGCTAGAAGGGAGGCCACCTTTGAGCTCAGATGCTCAATAGGAAAAATCCTTGTTTGATGGTAAACAGATATTTGGATTTGTGCACATAAAGACTTCATCTCACTCTGTGCTCTGCAGGCAGTGTGAAAGGCTTTCCCCATTTTACCCTCCCGCCTGGCTGCACTCCACCAGCATTGGCAGAGGTTTGCGTTCTTGCTGTACTACAGGGTTGTCCAGCAACATTTTTCATTCAGAAAGCTCCTCGTTGCCAAGATGTACTTATCATCCAAGTGAAGATTGCACAAGAGGTTACAATAAGTAAGACTTTTTCCCAAGAACATTGTGTCTGAAGGAGACAATAGGTCCTTCAAAATTTGGCAAGGGTAATTAATTGCTAGCAACAACAAAAATTAATTACTTGCTTTCCATTCACCAAGAAGGATGGCCTACAGATGCAGGAAACAGATACAGGTTCCCTGCAGAAGGAAAAAAAATAAAGCTCATGCCAAAAGAGATGATCCAGCATTGATTACGAGCCTTTCTATGATAGCCCCCCATTGCAGGATTTTTCATTCATGATTTTAAACATGCAAAACCCAAGCAGTTCAGGAAACAATGTGTACAATGTACTCTATCAGAACTGTTGCAGCCCCACAGAACAGAGAAGCCTATTTTGCAATATTCTCTCTCTGTAATTATTCTCTAGTTGGACACTTCATCCAATTTTGTACTCGACTTTTGTTTTGCCTGTTTTCAGGTTGCTAACATCAGGGGCTAAATTTTGCACATAAATTCCCATACCTACCATAACCTTGATTAAAATATTCTAGCTACATAATTAAGATATTATCCTGAGTGTCATTAGTGCTTTTCAGTTTTAGTGCATCAGAAAAGCAGGAGGAAATTAGCAGAGGCAGAAACCTACTGAGTGCTGCAGCACTGCTTAGTCCATTCTGAAACGATGTGATCCATTCAGAAACTAATGGATATCTGCCCCATGATTAGTAAGGGCTGCTCCTGTTACAAACTCCTCCAAGCTATCTTGCTTAGGCAATGATAAACCTCCCTCCCAGCCTAAATTATGCAGGGTCACTTTACTGCCTCTGATTTTAGTTTTGATTGTCTTTTCACAGCAGTTCTGCTGTTACCTACAAAGTGAGCCCCTTCGTCCTAAGGGATTTTCACAGCTTGGCCTCCAGGGCTGAATTTGTTTTCTTCTGCTAAATGGGAATTTCATTCCCTTTATTGGTGTAGTAGCCCATCTCTGTATCAAGAAAGATCAGACAGGGACATGATTTTGATAAGAGGTGGACACACCATTCTTGATGACATGCCAACAGTGGTGGAAAAGTCATCCTTGTGGTAAAGTCGCTTGGGGCTTTAATCCTGGCTTTTAGCCCTTACAGCATTTCTACCTTTTGTGCTCCTGAATTATTTTTAATTCTGCTAGCACTCCAGCTCTGAAGGTCATCCATTCTTTTGGCTGGATGTTTTAGCTCTACTTTGCACTGACTATGCATTCCCACCTCACATTGTCAGAGTGCTTCCTTCTTTCTTTTTTTTCCCCTCATACCAGGCTTACCAGGGGTTAAAGTATGCAGAAGAAACACACTGTAGTACATAAAACTAGGCAGACAGAAAAAGAATATAGACACCTCACAAAATGTAAGACTCACTAAATTAAATCACATCAACACAGGAAAAAAATACATGACTGTGAGTTAGGAATGGGGAATTGCAGGTAAGGAACAACTTTAACCAGATGGTTTTTATACACATTTTCAAGGGATATTTGCAGAACTAACAAAGGGAGTATGTGCAAAAGACAGAGGGAGGATTTTATAAATGATATAGTGCTCTGGTAAAGGCCCTATCAGAAGAAAAACAAATAAAAATAAATCTAATGTGACAGTCATTGCTATGCCACTGCTCATTCTGTTTGCCTTCCAACACTTTCAGTCTTTATTTAGACAGTCACCTACAGAAGAGTGGTATATTTACTACTCTGTTTGTACAGCACCCAGAACAATGGGGTCCTGTTACTGTGTTTATGGCAGCAGGATAACTTACTATTAAAATAAGGTCATTAAATCCAGGCCAAAATATACAACTTGGAGTACTAGGCAAAAAGATGGTGGAGGGTGGAAGTGTCAGTTCTACTGGGTCCCAGCACAGAAACCCTTGTATCATGATCACCACAAACCAACTCTAAAATAAATTGCCTTAATCCTCAAAGCCACAGAATATGACACATCCCACAGAATCACTACAGTTGCAAAAGACCTCCACCAAGCCCAACTTTTGACCGAACACCACCACATCAACTAGACCCAGGGATGGTGACTCCACCGCCTCCCTGGGCAGTCCACTCCAATGCTTAATCACCCTTTCTGTGAATAATTTTTTCCTGATGTCCAGCTATATTCCTTCCATAGCTCTATTTGCTATTGCTATGGAAAGAATCAGACAAAATAAAACAAAAGTAACTAGATCATCTGGTTACTTTTTTTCACTTACAAAACCCTTCTTTTGGTGATTTGTTTCTAATAACCTTTAGGATTTAAAACAACTCTGGATGCTTAAAAATGAAACAAATGAACCAGACAAGCGATACCAATATTTGAAATTTATCACTTTAGTTTTTGTATTTTATTAGCCCTAGAGTGAATACAAAGTTCTCTCACAAGTATCACAGAAAAGACTTTTCTACTGTTTTTTCCCAGCTGCTTCTCCTTAAGTTGATGACTAATCAAGACTATTTAAGTTCATCCAAAAGACAAGAAAAAAGTGCTATATAGATTTAGCAGCAGGGTACTTATAAAGAAACAGCTACCATAACATCTTCAGCATCTTATAAAGGATAAGAGAGAACAAAACCAGACCTGAGAACAGCAACTGGAAATATGACATAACTTTTCGTCAGATGTCTCAAAAGGTACCAGTTATATCAAAATACTTTTTAACACTATGCAACTGATTCTACCTAGCAGCATAGAATTAATTTTATTTTTCTTTCCTGGCATTTGTCTGTTCTTTTAACTAATTCTGTATAATCCATTCCCCCACCACAGCTCATTACAAGACACATTGTGTTTGGCCATGGGCATTTCACGGGGGACACCTCCCATTTTACACTACAGTCCTTGTGCTCCATGAGTTGTTCAAATACAGCTCTTCCCCTGAAAAGGAGAGATATGAACTACAGGCTATAAGCCAACCCACGGTCCCAAAGTTAAGACATTTGGAAATAAACCAAGCATGGCTGCTCAACATATTTCCAAACAAATGCCTGTAAAATGAACAAAGTATTTATAACAAGGCATCTCCAGACAAAGAGCGCATATGTAAACACTTCAAGAAGCTCTGATGAACTATTCAAGAGATGCAATCTGTTTAAAGAGAAAACATACGTGCACTGCTATGTCCATTTTCAAATCCAACCAGAAAATTTCATCAAACAATTCCTGTTGATACCCCAGAGAGTGTGTGTATGTACTGACAGACATACAGGTATTACATAATGTCTGCACATCTGTGTAGATTATTTCCTTTAAAATAATCTAATTTCAAGTGAGCTCCCTAAAAGCAGTATGTAAAAATAAAGAAGACTCTTATTTGTGTCACCAGTCTGATAAAACAAGTAATTCAATTATATTTGCATATACATTTATTGGACCATTTCTGGAAGCACAACAGGCACTCTGGAAAAGATTTGGAAAGGGGGAGGCTGAAGGAAGCTGGAAGAGGTCCTGCTCCAGGCAACAAAGCCGCACTCTGCACAAAGCTCAAGTGCCATGAAAGAACAAACAGGCAAGGAAAGAGAGACCACAACATTAGGAACAATAATAAAGTGAGTGAAAATAACTAAGAGCCACTATGAATACCACAAATACCACTTTTCTTTTCTTCCTTTCTTTCAAGTAGTCTGGAAAGGAAAAACAGACCAGAGCTGCTCTCTTCCAGCCAGGACACAGGCATGAGAGGAAGAGGAACAGGGTGGAGAGAGGAAGGGGAGCAGGGTGCAGAGAGCTTGATCATAGAGGCAACTTAAAAGATAGACCTGAGGAGCACTGACAAATAACCTGTTCTCCCTGTCCACACCAGCCTTGGAAAAAGCACATTTGTGTCTGAAAAGCTGATGGCACAAGCCCTCTTTTCCCAAATATTTGGTGAAGGGAGTATACTGTAAACTTAATACAAGATCCGTGGTGATCTGCTGCCTACCTCAAAGGTTGTAATGCCCCTTTCTGAAGGCACCTGCTTGCTCCCCCAGCTTTTCAAAGAGCACACACTCCTGATTTAACAATCATACTTGGCTAACAGTAATAGGCAATATTAGTAGTTCCCTGAGTACAGAAAATTCCCCTTCTGGAAACACACTGCTTCAAATCCCACATCAGCAGAGAGTTGTAAGGAGCGAGCACACAGCATTCCATTTTGAACACTTGTAGTACTTGAGAACTATCTATATTCCAAAATTCACAGGGATCAGGTTTACATTAATGATAGAATAAAGGAGGGGGGGAAAAAAGTGTATTTGTACATCTGCTGTGCTTGAATTATCCCCTAAATGCACAAAATCCTTTCTACTGTGATGGCACCCTGAAGCCTTCTGCACTGGGCTGAGCTCTACACAGACACAAGAGAACAATCCTATTTTGAAATGGATTTCTAATTTAAAACAGAGCAAACAATTGTATATAGAGCCACTACTGTTCCTCATTACTCTTTAAGTATGCTCATTGGAGAGCTATTTAAACTATTTAGAGTTCAGGTCTAAGCAAATGACCCATGTTGGGTCCATCAACAGACAGAAAGTTGGACAAATCTCTCCCAACTCTTCCTTAGCACTGGAGCAGGAGCACTATTATGTGCTAATTCACAAACCTTATAGTGAGGGAAATCATGTTAAAAGCAGCATTTACAAATTACTGCACTGGCAGGTTTACATTGCAGAGCAGCACGGAGGAGCTTTGCTTACTTCATGTGTGAGTGAATGCACATGCACACACGTGCAACTGTGTACGTAACTCCTTTCCAAAGATCCTATTTTACTTCCCTGAAACCCTCTCACTTTGGTTACAGAAACAGGGAACTTCCCACCCTCTGGACACAGTCTGGTAGGAGTTTCAGCCTGGGCTCCAGTTGACTTCTGTCTGGCAGCCACTGTAGAGATCTGTAATCCATCATTCAGTGTTTCAGCCACATGCCTTGCATTAACCAGTGTGGCTTAAAAGCTTCTCCTGATCCCACAAGGCAAGGCACAGCACTATTCATCCACACCTTTAGTATTGCAAAGGTAAGGTACATTCTACAATAGCTTTAAAACCCTGAGGAAAAGGAAACAGAGGGCAATTAGTAAACAAATTCAAGTATAAGCTCATGAGTTGTCCCAAACCAAGCACCACTATAATCTCCTGTAATGTTCACTGAAACCCCCTTCCAGGTTCCTGTTCACATTTTTTAATAACTATGGGTGTGATTGCACTCATCATCCCCTTTTCATACTAAGCCAAGCACTGGGCAAACTCTGAGGCTTACAACTCTAACTCAAAGAACAAGAGTCCTCTACCTGGTATTCCAAACCAAATCCTTTCTACATGGCACAGAAGTCCAAGCCAGTGGAGAGTATTTTACTAAGCCTCTCGATTTGAATTTGCATTACTAAAGTGTTGAATGCCACACCTCTCATCTCACTATTTCCTACCTTCTTTATCCAGCAGTAAAGCAGTTGAGCTGGTGTAAAGAGAAGCAAACAACCATTTCAGCAGCAGCACTGAGCAGCAGACTTTGCCAGAAGCTAATAGCAGACAACATCAGGTGTTACAGCCTTTATAACTAGGAGGAAGGTATGCATGGGGCAAGAATCTTCAAATTCTTGGTTCAAAAACCCCGTCACCATTTGGTTTGAAACTTTCCTCTGGATTGGCATGATTTCCATCCAGAAAGCAACAATGAATCCAGAAACTCAATTTAAAGAGAGAATTTAGCTTGAAAAGACAAGACCAGTAACACACACAGGAAGTATTTTATTAACACTTCTTCATAAAGCACATTGAAGTAATTAGCAGAGCAGGAAAGGTGCTGTGCATGTCACCAATGCAATCAGAAAGTTTTCCTACCCAAGAGAATGGGTAGACTTCAGCCAGACTATTTCCTCCACTTTTGCCCTTGTCTGACTCAGTCCAATGAAACATTCAAATTCAGCCAACAGTGATGGCTGATATTAATACTAATGTAAGCACTAATTTGAGGGTCTTAATAACACTGCAGCACCCAGCAAAGAACCTATACAAGTTACTGGAAAAAAAAATCATAGCAAGCTGCCTTCAGGAGTTTATTGATTCTACTGGAATCTCACAAACTCTCAACACACATAGAACATAGCAAAGAGCCTTGCTCAGAAGGCATCTTCAAAGTTGAGGTAGAATTGAGCCCAGCCTCGAGGGAAAGGTGCAGCACACACCAGAACAACATAGTTGTTTCCAGAAGGGTGCTCCAGGACAGCTTCACAGCCAGTCATGTGCCAGGATCCTCATGTATGAAATCCGGCCATGAATAAGAAATGAACCTCCTACTCTGCACTCTGGGAGTCCAAATGAGGGTCCCTACACTCAAGATGTGCAATCTTAAAAGATAAAAACCAAAACCCCACTTATTCCTCATGCAATGCATTTTAAATGACTAAATACATTAAGATAGCAAATTTCTGCAAAAGCAACACCTTGCTGTGCAAAAGCCAGCTGTCATTTAAGTCTACTCTTGGAATTGGGTTCTTTCATGTTCTTTCTCCCAAGTGGGATATTTCGTGGTATTTTTTTTTGTATTTACTTTTGGATATTTTGTGCAATTACACTTATTAGCAACCAGGGCATATTTGCTGCAAGATCACCAGGCCATCCATGCCCTCCTCTAGACCTCCTTTTCACATCCTGAGCTGTGAGAATGGTGGCATGACCCCTTCCTGCTAGCACACGTATCTCCCCCTCTTTTCTTCTCTTCTTTTTTTTTCTTTTTGTCAGAGACAGCAGTTTATTACTCTATCAGGGTGAGTAAATCAAGCTGGATAGAATAGCAGTTCAATGAAGGTTTCATGATGAGCTTATTCCTCTTCATTAGCAGCAAGTGATGTGTTTGCTAATTTTATTGCTCATGCATTAGCAAAAACGCATTTGGCTGGCATTACATTTACAATATGGTATTTGTGTATTAAAGCATTTCTTTTCAGCGGCCACAGACACCAAGATGAGGGCTTCCTATTGCTTTTCATTATACTAAAAAGATATATATATATTGAGTTATGTAGAAAACAGGATTTTCACAGATATTCACAGACTTTACAAATTATTTTTAGACACATTGGATATGAGGAATTTGTAAACAGGATATTTAGACTCAGCAAGATGAGTTAGGAAGTTTGCTGTCCAGGAATAAAGCCCCAAAGCATACAAAAGAATTGTGTCAAAGACTGGAAATTGTTTTTGTGCTGCCAGAGACAGCTGTTACCCACAAAGTTACATAGTGCTACAAATTTGCAATGCATCAGTACTGTTTATGGCATTTCTCCATATTCAACTCTACACATTGAATTTTGCACCTCTTCCTGTTAACAGTGCCTCTGTCATTTTTACTGAGCGCTACCTACTTAAGGCATTACAAATTTTCTTTTACTTCAAAAGATTTTAACATTAAAGAGTGATATTCCTCTTCCTGCTTTTTCTTGTAGGTGATTTGTTCAGTTTTAAACCATTAGAACTCTGAAGCATTGTCTTAAAGCCTCCAAGGCAAGGAAAATTCAAGTGAAGGCAGCAAACTTAAGCTGTCTGTTCATATTCAAGGTCAAGTACTAACAATTTTTCAAACAAGGTTCCAGAGTATTCTTGACATGGCCTTTAGAAGTTTATGAGAGTTTGGCTCCCCTACTTTTTCTTTGGGGAGTACTTTAAAAGAACTTATAAAACCTCCAGGATACCTGGTTGGAATGCATTACCAGTGAACTGTTCTCTCCTTTGAGGATTTGTACCACAATGGGACCCCAACACCCATCAAGCAGTAATGGAGAGTCTAAAACAAAGAATATATCTGAGAAATACAGCTCTGCTGTGAGATAAATGAAGGCTACTTTCTCTCTCAGCCTCCCAGTGCAACACAGCACACCTCACGTGACTGAAGAAACATCTGTGTTTTATCTTGAGATAGGATTCCTAATATTTTTCTGTAGAGACACTTACACACACACAGAACACAAGTGTTCTGCAAGGCAACTTGCCCTGTATTTATTGTTCAGAATAGGAAGAGGGAAAACTTGTACATAAATAATATTTTAAAAAAAATTCTTGGCATTTTGAATTTTATGTGTTAATTGTAATGCTATCTTTCTTTTTTTTTCCCCCAAATTCTCATTCAAAAACATAAAAAGGCATTCATTCAGCTTTTAACATTTTAAAATCAATATCCTCAATCCAGTAATGCAATATACACTGCAGCACTAGGGATCTCATTAGACATTTTCCAGAAGTCTCCATGCAGCTCTTGACTAAGTTGCATTAACTCTATAAAATATATATATATAACTACAGCTCCAAAAGTAAGAACTGCTAAACAGCACTGACTGGCATTTAATGATTTTCAAGGCTTCAAAAATATCTCTTTGTACTAAATGCCTCATACGACTCAAAGTTACCACAGCTTTCTGCAGTTGCAAGACAAAACTCTCAAATCTACCAATGTTAGAGGCAAAAAAAGAAAAAGAGAAAGAAAAAAAACCCCTCAGTCAGATAAAATATCTTAAGGTCCAGCTTTTTACATGTAAAGCAGCCGCAGCAAAATTATTCACATTCTTAGCACATAGCTGACCAGGACAAGATTCCACAGAGAGGTAAACAATTCCCCCAAGAGAGCAGCTGCATCTTCTTCAGACTGGGAGCTCCTGGGGGGGAGGGAGAAATGCTCACTGAGGTCCCCAAAAGTGATGAGAAGCATGAAGAAAAGACTACTTCTGCTTGGTGATAATGCTTCACTCCACTGCTCCTTTACTGAGCTCCATGAGAATAGAGAAGTGTAGAAATAAGTAAACAAATAAATAAGTAAATGAAAACTAAATTGAAGCCAGTTAGTAACACAGGCTTTAATTAGTGTCCTAGAAGAACACTGTAAGCAGGAATCCAAGTCCAGTTCAATACAGAAGAATAGGGGATAAATATTAGATGGTGTTGAACAGAACGGAAAGGAACTGAAACAGCTAAGTCATCCACAAAAAAAGCTTTGCTTTTATTGTGCAATTATTTTCAAAAGTACACATGACAGTATAAAACTATTTCTTTCTAGGTTTCCACATTATCGCTGAAATTGTCCTTTTTTAAATTGTTTCTTTTTCTTTAACAGTATCTTTACTCAGTTCACCTCACTGTTACTTCTGATGGCTACCAGCCAAGTGGCACACTTCAATAGTCAAGACACACAGTCCTGAAGAAGCATCTTTCTCACTCTGCTCCATTTACATGCAAAAGCTGTGAGATGTATTTTAGGTTGTTGTAAGAAAATAAATCCTCTGGGAAGATTCTCCTCAATGCCAACCCCTTTCTCAGAAACCTGCCATGAGCCATCAATGAAATCAGCACAGCAATGTAGAAAACAACCACATCACTACATTTAGCATTCATAACTTACTATTCACATACCTGTTCCAGCTGCAAGTGTGTTGCAGAAAACTATTTCTGTCTTGTCCCTGGCTGCCTGCCACTTCTCCCTGTGCCCAACTATCACCTGCTTCCCTCTTGCCTGACCACACTTGCCACCAGAGCCAGCTGGGTTAGCACAGACTGGTGATCCAGCTGTTGAAGCATTTTGCCCCAAGACAGCTAGGGTTAACTGCAGCAGCAGCTCAGCTGGGGCAGTAAGACCTCACCAGAGGAGGGGTAAGATAACACAGCATGGAGCAGATGGCCCTCCCTGGAGCACAGCTGGAAGGAGGAGAGCATGTGAGTGCAAGGCTGAGCTTTCTCTTGGCATTTCCTCTGATGGTGGTTGACAGCCAAGGCAGCTGCCACCACTCTCAACTTCTCTGCTGCTTTCTGTGCTTTCCCCCTGTCATACCCCTTAATTGTGCTCATGCCCCTCCCATCATCCCCAAAAACTTATTTTTAACCTGGATCACTTCTCTGATCTGTCACTGCTCAGCTCCACAAACACACTGCTGGCACAGCTCGCAAGAAGGAACTGGGGAGAAGCAAGAGGGAAGACGGGTGACTCTGGCAGCAACAACAAAAGCTGCTCTCCTGGAAATCCAGCCCAGGAGTCTCCTCTACTTCCTTCACACCAGCCTACAAACTTCTCAGGTGAAAGGAATATGCTTGTGATAGCTCAGATCATAAGGTTTGTTTTTTTTTTTTTCTTTTTGCCTCTGTGCTGCATTAAGTGCTGTATTTTGCATGTTGGTATCATACTAAGTTTAACAAGCTAATCCCTCCCTTACTTGTGCAGTTATCACCTAATATTTCAAGGCAAAACTAGGACATTTTTCAAAAATACATTTGATCATTTAAAAAGATAGAGCCAAGGGGAAACAGTCTTACATGACAGGCTATAAATCAACATGTTAGACGAGTAATTTTAAACCACAGAAGAAGGAAAAAAAAATCTCACTGTACCAAGCCAATAAAAACCTTCTAACACTCTAGAATATATTGGACCTATTCCACAACAACTATATTTCTTATGAAAATACAGTATTTTGAACTCTAGAGAAGTCTGAACCTGATTAAACTGAAACAAAGGAGAGGGAGGAAAGGAGAGCAGAGGACATGATTCTACTCATCTTCAAAACTGAAGTCTGAGGAGGGAGTTTGAGAAGGTTCAAACAGATATATTCTCTTGAATAAGTCTCACTTAGTGTTGACACATTTGCTTAGTTGTTCCCAGTAATGCTGGCAGGGGATCAGTATTCCTCACCTCTCTCCTTCAAGCCTTTACTCAAACTTCTAGGAGACTCTTACTTTCCAATGCTTTCAACCTATATAATTTGATAGGAGAACTGCCAATTGTTTTTCATGCTGGATTACTACTATTAAGTTCAATACTTGGCCCAGTATCATTTTGATAAATGTTCACTGATGACACAAAGCTGGGAGGAGTGGCCAATACCCCAGCGGTCTGTGTAGTCCTTCAGAAGGACTTTGACAGGTAGGAGAGATGGGCAGAGAGGAACTGTCTGGAATTCAACAAAGGCAAATGCAGAGTTCTGCACTTGGGGAGGAATAACCTCAGGCACCAGCACAGGCTGGGGGTGACCTGCTGGAAAGCAGCTCTGTGGAGAAGGACCTGGGGGTCCTGGTGGACAACAAGCTGTCCATGAGCCAGCAGTGTCCTTGTGGCCAAGAAGGCCAGTGGGATCCTGAGATGAAGAGCAGTGCCAGCAGGTCAAGGGAGGAGATCCTGCTCCTCTACTCTGCCCTGGTGAGGCACATCTGGAGTGCTGTGTCCAGGCCTGGGCTCCCCAGTACAAGAAAGACACAGAGCTCCCAGAGGGGGCCCAGCAGAGGGTTCCAAAGATGGTTACAGTAGTGAAGCATCTCTCCTGAGTACAGGCTGAGGGAGCTGGGCTGTTTGGCCTCAAGAAGAGGAAACAGAGGGGACCTCAACAATGTATATAAATGTACAAAGGGAGGGTGTCAAGAGGATGGATCCAGGCTCTTCTCAGTGGTGCCAAGGAATAAGACAACAGGTAACAGGCAGAAAGTGATGCACAGAAGTTCCACTTAAACATGAGGAGGAACTACTTTACTGTGCAGGTGACCGAGCACTGGAACAGACTGCCCAGAGAAGTTGTGGAGCCTCCCTCACTGGAGATATTCAAGGACCATCTGGATACAATCCTGTGGCACATGCTCTAGGATGGCTCTGCTTGAGCAGGGAAGTTGAACCAGCTGACCCACTGTGGTCCCATCCAATGTGACCCATTCGGTAGCTCTGTGAAATTCTTATCATCATCATTGTTATTATTAGAGCCCATACTCAGTTGCACAAATACTATTTAAAGGCAGCACTGTTTCTTCTAAGATCTTTAAGGGTGCAAAACATTAAGAAACAAAAGAGACAAGTGATCACTTTCCTTCCTTGAGGAAACATATTCTTAAAATTGAGGTCTACAGCAAACCCACAATGAGCAATATTCTTTTTGAGTATTTCAGCAGCAGAATGAAAACTGGCCCATGCTTCAATGGGGTAACAAGCACAACACTACATGGCACGGGAGGGAGGATTAGTAAGGCAGAGTTTTGGAAACTAAGACTCAACAATGTGCAGTAGTGCACAGGTGAATGTCTTGATTTCTGCAGGAAGTAAAAATAATTCAGTTTCTCTGCACCTGTTTGACAGAGCTGCCAAAGGTAAGGACGTATGCCTGGTTAGGCAATCAAATTTCAACTTCCTAAACTTGCCCTCAGAGAACTGGGTGGAGACAGTCCTCCTACTGATTGCTAATCTGCAAGCATGTTGCCAAGTAGTGTTAAATATGTCCCTGCATCAGACCACACTACAGGTTCACGGGAAGATGATCTATGTTTGTATTCTTCAAGCATGCCAAGCACAAAACAAAGCTAAGCCTCCATGGTGATGATACATGGAGATGGTCCCCTGTATTTTGATGATCAGGTTAACTCTACACTGAGAGGTCATCTTAGGGTAGTTTCTACAGTTCCAGAGAAATGGTCTTTCCACAATTCCACTTACTTGGGCTTTCAGCTGTGTGCACACTGCCTTGGACAGTGCTGTGAGATGCAGAATCACAGATGCAGTTACTCCTGAACAGCAGTGTTCAAGCAGTGCTTCCAAGGCCAACATCTGCTTCCTGTAACAGGCATTGTAACTGTCTATTCCTCTTCTCCAAGGCATCCATCAGCATTTAAAATTCTTGGCATTATGGTTAATTACTTTTAATCAAGCTCTCCAGTGTCTGCCACCACCTTCAGAGACTAACCAGAGGCCAATGACAGGCAGGCTCAGAAGTATGTGCATACATATATATATATATACACACATATACCAAACTATGTATGAAAACCTGAATTCAGGCATGTTTTTCCACAAATGAAATGTGTAGGATTTATGTTTCAGAATATGCAATAGCTGAGATTGTTGGAACTATCCAAAGTACTGCCTTGCAAAAGAAAACAGTAATACAGCCATAGTAGTTCCATATGTAGCCCATTACTTGAGTGACTATAATGATTCTTATATATCAATTTTAATAGTCCGTTTTTAGCTTGCAGCTTTTCTCTGCAAAAGTTTAGAGCCAGGAAACTAGAGCAGAAGTACCCTAAGCTGTAATAATCCGACAGCCGAAATTTTAAATAGGATCTATGTGCTAAAAGCCAAATGAGCTTTCAGTGAGTATTACAATGCTCCCATCTAATCAATCTCTCTGCCAAGGGACTTTGCATTCTTTCCAACCTGAAGTGTATGGACAGGGCCATCCCACCAGCTGACTACTCATTTACTCCTGCCCTGAACATCAAGCCTATTTTCCAGTCCAACCTCAAGGTGTCCTCTTGTAGAAAGTTAAATAAGAAGACAGTAAGAATGACAGAGATCTCTATGCAAACAATAAAACCACTGAACATCATTATCCTTTTATCTTTTCTGCATTGCAGCCTTCTCACATTTCTACCCTAGAAAAATCAATCCAGCTTGTAATGTCTTCTGGGTAGAGACCTCATTTTTTACAGCAATGTTGCACCAAACAGCTTTACTCCAATGTCAGGGTGAAACGGTGGCTTTTTATTTGATTATCTCTGCAATGCAAATGTGAAATCCAAAGCAAATAGTAAAACTCTTGTGTAGGCATTTACAGTGGTAATACCATCTATACCACACTGAGGTTTTACCAGTTTCTAACATGCAGGTCATAAACCAAAGATCTTGTTCTGCTAGGAAAGGTATGATTTTTTTTTTTTATAATGTCATTATAAATGCTTGGAAAATTCTGTGAACACTGGCAGCAAAATTAAGAGAGGAAAGAGGGAAAATACCAGGTATGCTTCAAGTTACAAGAATATCTTGGCTGGTTATTATAACTGGTTATTCAGTTGTGCATGTTATCTGAAATCCAAGTTACCAATATTAAAGAGATTTGAACATACTTCATTTAAGGCCAAAATCCAAAATCTGTGCCAAACCCTAAGTCTAAGTAAATGGACTTAGCATGTGTGTGTACTGGTGAAACAGGAGGACTCTTTTATTGCTCAAAATAGGCAGCAAAACTCTGGCCTGATGAAATCACTAGGAATTTTACAGCTGATTCCAGTGAGGGCAGAAATTCAGCTCAAGAATCTTCATATTCTAGCATGGTGGGGCTGGGGATACAATCCCAGTCTACATGCATAGTGGATCTGAAATCCCAAACACATTCCTCTTCTTTCTCACTACTTTCACAAAATTTCCTCATCTCACTGCATTCTGCACAGTGGTGCTCAGAAAACAGACAGGCTCTGAGCAGATTGTGCAGGCAAAAAGTTCACTTTTTGTCTTCTGACCCAAGCAACCAAGGTGGACCCCCTGTTATGCAGGTGGGGTCTGAGGAAGGAGGACACTGTTACTCAGTAGCTGATGAAACTAAAAGGCCTTCCCCATCCCCCTGCAGCACTTCCTGCAATGCTCCATACACTAAAAGTCATATAACGCTACAAGCTGGATCACAGCTCAGTGCATTCCACTGCACTTTGTCACGCTTCCCTGACCGATACTATGCCAAAAATTACTAGCTTTAACAGTTCTCTGGTGAATAAAAGAGCTTTTGCAACTCTGAAACAAAGCTGAGTTTTTAATTCATGTTAAATCTGCTTTTCTGTTCTGAAGGAACATTTTTAACACTGCCTGTAATTCCCCTTCTGTGCTCTTTTTACTTCTGTAGTGACTTTCGTGAAGCTAAAGGAAAAATTCAAGCTGACTAATTTTAAAAGCCTTAAAGAGATTTCTAAAATACACCTGAAGGAAGTAAAAATATGACCTAGCAAAAGACAAAGATGAAAAAGATCCATATCACATTCATATAAATTTAGAAACACATGGCAATAAGATTCACAAGAAGGCTACCATAGACAACAAAATCCAAAGTACAGCTGCCAACTGAGCACAATCTTGGAACAATACAAGACTGCTCCTGCAAACATCTTCTACTCAGATACTCTTGCAGTATAGAACTATGCCCTAAGAAACTTTCCTTTGTATTCTTTCATGCAAAACTCATGCCTACAGTTACCAAAACAACCTGATTATGAGAAAACTGTAAAACAAACACAAGCACTTAACAGAATAAAATGCTCATTATTGCAATGCTTGACTCCTCTCCAGAATACCAGCATGATGCATGTGCACCCAAAAAAGGGATCCTGCCTCCCTCCAAGCCAGTTAACTTTGCTCAGTAGATCAAGAACTGTTGTCTGCTCCAGCCCATTTTTGGAACAGTGGGTTTCACTATCCAACCCCATCTCCAGGCTGACCTGGAAACATGCCTGCCCTGATTTCTCCTTGCATATGGAAACAATAAAGCTAATTTTACATGAAAAGCAAATCCTTTATTTTCTTAAAAACAAGAACAACCATTGCAACAAGCACAGAAGCCAGGCGTTTCAAGTACAGGAGGGTGTTACCTGAAAGTACAAAAAGCAATTAAGTCCTGTGGAACAGCCATGTGGGCAGAATGAGGGGTTAAGGATGACTTTAGACAGCAAGCAAACAAAAAACTGAAAAGAGGGTGGGAGGGAGGAATGCAAGGTAACCTGGAGCTCTTCAATTCAGTAAACTGAGAAGGTGGGGAAAGCACCTCTGCAGTGACCCCTGCTAAAACCAGGAGCAGGCACACACTGGGGGAACTCTGGTGGGAACCCCACACTGCTCTCCCTGATGTGCAGGGAGCAGTTCAGGCTCAGGCTGCTGCTTCTTCCACCCTGCAGAGTGGAAGAGCAGGGCTTTCCCAACACCTGAGCATGATCCTTTCAAGCCAGATATGGCAGTTAAAACAACCAGTTTACTACTAATGGTTGAGCTCAGCACTACCACCTTTGAGACCCAACTGCCATTGCCCCTCGAGTAAATGTCAAATATCATCTCTGCTCACACACCCAGCTCCTGCTTTTTAGCAGGAGCTTCATCCTTGTTATGCTTCCCATTGGCCATCAGCATTGTCAGATATCACTCTCCTGTCAGAGTTTAAACCTCAACAGCAATATTTCCTCCCTCTATCCATTAGCTGCCATGATCTGTGAGTCAAAAAAAATAAAGAAAAAAAGCCTCTTCTCAGACTGGGAAATCACAAAACTACTATGTGAATGCGGCAAAACAAACTAGCTCTCTGTTTAGTGGCAGGAGTTTCCCCAAATTCATAGGCTCAACAGTTTCTGTGCAAGGAGGGCTCCACTAGTTTGACTCATGGCTTTGTCTGAAGCTAGGCAATGGTCCTGCTTCTCTAAGTTCATGGGAGAGAGGAAGAGAAGGAAGTTATATGCATGGCAGAAACTAAAATAACTGGCCTGCTCCAGCTAGATGTAGATGCTGAGCTGGTGCTACAGCTGTTGCTGTTTGGCTGTGTAGGGCAGGGTGAAGACTGAGTTCATACTCCACTACACAGTGGTGAGCTTGGGAGCACAAACCCTCTGGCCCAAAGCAAGAAATAGTTCTTTGAAAAGAACCAAAAAATCCTGCTAGGCATGTAGCACTGCTATTTGCTCAAAATAGTGCTCCTGGAGGTGCTGAACACATAGCAGAACACTCTGACCTTCCCAGGAATCTGGGAGAAGGCAGCTCTGCCTGCAAAGCAGAGCTGTGTCCCAGACTCTCCCTCCCGAGCAGTGGTGTTCCAGGCTCGGGGGACAACAAGATTCTCCTGGCAGCAAATCTGAGCACCCACTTCTGCCTGAGTGAGGAGCAGGGCCTGCAACAGCAAGTTCTCAACCTCCACCAGTTTCTAACACTCTGAAATCACAGAGAAGTTCCTGGAAAAATCTGTTGCAAATGATTTTATAGTATTACAAAGTAATACAGAAAAAATACTTTTTCTAGTTACTTTCATGTGGTTAAGAGCCCTGAAGGTTCACTTCTCAGCAAACAGAGAGATGAGGGGTGGGGGGAGGCACACCAACACAAATGAAAATTCTTGTGGTTTGCTTTCAAATTTTTTGGCAATTCCCAGTAAGGTCCTCTTGTAGCATGGGCAGCTGGCTTGCCACGTGTCCTGGCTGACACTGAGACTTTTGCCCACTTGTAGATTCCTAGGCTCTAGGTCTTCAATTTGCACTGCTGAACAATGCACCAGTAGCTTCTCTCCACTGTTTGCACAATTGCAACACCACACATTTCACAGGTTTGTCATAAAACACCTTCCAGAAAGCACTCAATGGACATAGTGCTTGCATTAAAGAACATAATAAAAAGATTTTCTAAACAGAAGGGATGGCCAACATGCAAGAAATGATCACAGGAAGGAGATGGAAGTGAGTTTCCAGCATAGCAACTGCTGAAGAAAAATTCCACCCGGCTCCAGCACACAGCCAGCAGGTTGCTACCATGTCTGGGCAGCACAGATCACATGGGCAATCAGGGGATCATCTAAAATACAGAGATCATCTGAAATAGAATCAAACTGTGCCAGACAACCAAAAAAAACAGGCTCCACCAAGGTGTAATGCATATTGTTTGGAGCACTCATTTGGAGCCAGGACAAAACCAGCCCAATATGGAGTGAATTTATCTTGATTCAAAGGTCTCTGTCTTTTGACCACAACTTTTTATGTTTTTAATTGATACAATCAGAATTTTTTTTTAACGGGGATACCCCACACAAATTAGTATTTCAAAGATTCCAATTACATTGATTGAATTGGATTTTATGCATCTTCATCAGGCTGACATCTGGCAGGATCGTGGAATGAACACAGCAACTGTGGCAATGCTGGAAGAAAAGCATGAATGGCACAGGTGGCTGGTTTAAGCATAGCCTATGAATCCCTGACACTGAATGGAAGAAAAGATGCAGAAATGAAAACACACAGGGTGTGCTGGCAAAGTCACATTACAGTTGCATCTATAATTCTTTAACATGTCACACCAAATTTTTTTATATTTAAGACTGAAGTCTATAAAAGAGTTATTCCTTAGTAGTTTGCAATTATTAAAAAAAACCAAAAAACTTATTTAGGGTATTCAGAGGCACTTAGAGAAAGGCCCATAAGAGGTGTTGGATATTAGTCATTCAAACCAATCGAGCAGAAAAAGCAGTGCAATAGGACAACAGGTAAAGAAAGGAAGGTATAGACTTGAAGAGGCTGGAAGATAAGAACTGATACAGGGGGAGAACAAAACAAATAAACAGGGAGGGAATGAAGCTGCAGATCAGCAACAGTTATCTCTAAGTTTCAGCTGACATTTGTTTTGAAATAAACCCCATCCAACAGATTCAAATAGTGGATAAAATCCAAATGTAGCCATAGGAGTAGACTTTTACAGGAGTAATTTTACACTGCTAGCTCTCCTTCTAAAGTCAGTCTCTTTAAAGGGCAGAAACTTAACCATATTATCACCCAGTAGCAGCAGCCTTCTTTCTAACATTTTATGCGTGTGAGGTGCCAGACCCCGCACCTTTGCATGCCTTGGATTAAATGCGTAATTTACAAACCTTGTGTTAGAGTAATGAAGGATACAGAAAAGGAGGATAATGAAGGGTGTAGAAAACAGTTGCAAAACGCTTGGTCATTCAAGCAGTATACATTTAAATCCCACCATTTTCCCAATTCGCACTGTGTTTGTATTTCTCTAAGTGCATAACTGACTGTGTGTGCACAGTAAGTTTCACACATGCACACATACACTGATAACAATTAAAGACAAAGCAAAGGCACAGAATTATTTCCACAGACTGTCCTTGCCATGGCCATTACCTGATTCACAAAGTTACAGGTACAGAGTGTTCTTTAGCTTCGGCCTTCTGAAAATTAACTGACCTAGAAATTTTTTTTTAAAGTATTTTCATATCCTCTCTCATTCTTTTTATCCTTCACCTCCCTAAGGAAATATTTTTAATTACTTGGATTCACTCAAAATGAAGAGCACAAGTTTCTCGTCAGGAAAAATCCATCTCTTACACTGCAGGGAAGCAGAACATAGCCTCAAACATTAGAATATTGTTTCTTAGACTGAAAAAGAAATCCTCAATGCAGTACCAAATCCTGTGGATTAAGTTCTTCATAAACAGCTGGCACCATGCAAACACTGAGTCTATATCCCAACACATATATGCACACATGCTTGTAGGAAACCAAATTTCTATGTGTCCATTTGTAACCCAGAAGTTCCTTGTGAACTGCCAGTGACTGCCCAGATGGCAGGACAAGTTCATTAGGAACAAACCACTTTTGCTGTGCTGCAGCCATAGCTGGGAGACCCCATCAAGATCAGAGCTGACAGAACCACCTCCACAGAAGCTGCCCGGTAACATAAAATCAAAAATATTCCTATCAGCAGCAGTATTTTGGGTGACATGCAGCAGATGTGTAGAGCAGGCAGACAGCAAGACTTTGACTGACTGACTTTCACCAGGCTTTTATTAAAGCATCTTCTGGAGATGGGAAACTGGGACCTCTCTCAAGCCTGGACAAAATGAGACTGCTACTGCTAGGATGAGACCACAGCAATGCCACAGCAACTTCAGCCTCTAATTTGGTAATCAGAAGCATTATTAAATTTAATTTTCTTTTCCCCAAAAAACTAGGGAATGATAAAAACTTAGAAATAAGGGCCAGCATTTCCCACTCTAAGCCTCAGCTCCAAGCAATATGAAAATGTCAGATCTAATCTACACTCACAGGTAGGTTATGAACATAAGCAGAAGGAATGAAAGAAGTTAGATGTATTTCACATGCTATACACATAACCTACATAAGTTTAAAGCCCAAGTTAACACAAACATTTGTAGCTTTAAGCCAACAATGATCTTATGTCTGTCCCTGCTTGATTTTACTAGTGCAAATGGCATTTATTCCAGCAGTACTTGATTGTGGAACATCTACTCTATAGCTAGAGTAGCTATAGCCACAGGCAGCTGTAATACGCTCAGAATTCTTTCCGAGGTCAAAGAAAGGAAAAGCTGGGTCTAACCAGCTGTTTCTTAAGAGTGATTCAAGGCAATGGTGGGGAATTAATGGACATATCCACTACATGAGAAAAACAGCAGCTGGCACCACCAAGTAAAAAGATTTGAAGGGCTCTTTCACATCTCTCTTCACCTACTTCAGACAGCACTGCATACAAGCATTTGCGAGTCAGACAGGAAGCACCCAAGAAGCAAAGAGTGAAGCCTGATTTATGGAAGATTAGGGGGACACATGGACAACACACATGGCACATGGACATTCTATAGGAGTTGACACCGCAAGCAGCTGCCGAGCAGAATTTGAATGCTGGGCCCATGGGAGCACCAACAAGCTGTTGTCTGCTTGAGATGGGGCTACAGCAAGAAAAAACTGAGGAAAAACAAATGTAATTGTATGTTATTTTATGTATATTTGCCCATGCTTTAGGAAAAAGAAAAGAATTTTTTTAAAAAAACACTCCACAGAAGTATGGCACATACCTGAATATCACATGAGTAGCAAGGAATTTTTATTTTCATTATACTGACATTTAATTAGCAGCTTTAACATAAGCTTTTAATTAGTTTGGTAACTACTAAAAAACATTCCTAGGTTGAATTGAGTTCATAATGCACACCTTGACCTACCCCTAAAGACAATAGCATGCAAAAGTCTTGTATCAAGTCCTTTCGCTGAAATCTCTAAGTTTATAAGTGCCATTCAATTTCTTTAAGAAAGAAAAGAACCCCCACAGACAAGCAAAAAACACCCTACATTCCCCTTCCAATGCAGAGATGCTATTTTTCAGTCTCAGTATAAAATATAAAATCACATTGGTTCCTTTGAGATACTAAAGCTGAAAGAGCAGCAGAGATTTAGGCTGAGAACAACATAAAAAATGCAAAAGGAACTGTTACACCCTACTACTATTGTGATATCAGCTTCCTGTTAGAATAATAATGGCAATCTTCACTTTTGGTCACAAGGGCTTTTTATTCAGAGACTGAAGTAAATGCTTATGCAGATTTTTTAGTGACTGTGAAGAAGTCATTTCCTTTCTCATAAAAAAAATAAAATCCATAGCTCAAAATTCTACGGGCAATTAAATTTTTTAAAAATACATTTTAAGTATCCAGTGCAAGTTAATCCAGTACCCGGTTATAGCAAGATACAATTTTATATTTTTACATTAACTCCCAAGTTCTAGAATGTTTATCTCATATGAGGAATAGGAAAGTTTAAGATAACTCAAGATTCACACTTATCTACAGTTGAAGTCTAGCATCTGATTCCTGTTCTGTCATTTCAAACACAATCCTACTACCAAGATGTAATTTATGCTATAGTTTGATAAAGAAGAAAAAAGACTAACAACAATTAAGGGCAGAGTTTAAAATATTCTTCTTCAGTGCAATATTACTGCCCAGCTGCCAAATCTTGTCACGTGAAGAACACACAATCATTTACAACTGTTAATAAATATTTCCACCACCACAAAAACTCAAGGGAAAATACTTTTCTTCCTTCTGCAGGACAAGCATATTCCAAGCCATGCTCACACAGAACAACAGCAAGAGCCATCCCAAATACATTGTGGGAGTTGTGTCCTGACACAGACAATCTAAGTATGCTCACTAAGGCAGTATCATCAAGAAGTGACAGAAACATAGGAAGACTGGAGACAAGAGAAAGGGCTTAGGAGAGAAAGGTGTCTGAATCTATCATCTGAAGAGCCATCTCTACCTCTTACTTTCAGCCCCTGGAAAGCTATGACTCACTTTTTTTCTGAAGAACTGAAATGACTTAAGTTGCTAACCTCAGGCATATTAGTGGGGAAACACATTCCGTTACATGCTTTGATGGAAGAACACTGCATTACACTGGAAATCTCTCAGAAAGACTGAAACCAAAAAGGGAGGTTAGAAAGAAAAAAGTGTAGGAAAAGGTTATGAAACAAGCCCTCAATACAGCTAGTAAAGAGAAGGCAGAGTGAACAACTTACTTTCAAATGGTGGATGCAAATGGAACACTCAAGAGACTGTTGGCCTGAATTATCAAATCTATTTCAGTTGCTAAAATAAAACCTTTCTCCTGCATTCAGCAATGAGTGTCCTCATTTGAACATCCCTTTCTTCCTCCCTGTAACCCAAAATACTTCTACAAGCAGCACAGCTTGTAATGACTTGCACCACATTAGCTCAGCTGGTGAGAGCATGGTGCTAACAACACCAGGGGCACAGGTTAGATCCCTGTATGGGCTATTCACTTAAGGGCTGGACTTGATGACCCTTGTGGATTCCTTCCAATTCAAAATATTCTGTGATCCTCACCTTTAAAGTATGTCCCGCAGAATAACCCAGGCAATCTTATAACAGCTCAGTCATTTTTCATTAACCAAACAATCTGGACTGAAAACATCCAGAAGATGACTAAGATGTTCATCCTTGAGGTTTTGGTAAATAGCTGGGCAGGCAAAACTCCTAACACAGGTAAAGTTTACTCAAGCAAACACAAAATTATATTACAGGACAGGCCAGTGTTATGAAATTAGTTCTCTTACTTGCTATTACATTTTTGCTGTCCTTCACCTTGAAGGCAAGCTGTCTCTTTAGACTTGTTCTCTTAACAAATACATCACAACAGATATTTTACTACAGCAAAGCTTCAGCAAGTCTGTTATCAAAACAAAACTCTACACTGTATCTGCTTCCTGTCATCACTCCAACATTATGGTGAAAAGTCCTACTGCTCAGTAACACACTTCTTGATGGCACATGGATCATAGGTGGACAAGCACGACCTATACAGAAC
Source organism: Molothrus aeneus (assembly GCF_037042795.1). Classification (NCBI taxonomy): domain Eukaryota; kingdom Metazoa; phylum Chordata; class Aves; order Passeriformes; family Icteridae; genus Molothrus; species Molothrus aeneus. The sequence goes on from NC_089647.1 coordinate 44,303,647, forward strand.
AGGAAGAACAGAATACTAGTTCTACATGCTAAATGGGAAAAAAAAGGACTTTTTGCCCAAGCTCTGTTTGGCAGAACAGAATTTCTCTCACGTAAAGAACTGCAAATATTTGTTCAAATTGAGAGAAATCCTTTATCTCCCATTCTCAAAACCTGAAACCAATCAGCATTCCCAAATCAGGGTAGAATCTTTGCCAAACGGGTTCAATAAAAAGAAGGCAAGCCATGACGAAGAGACTGAAAGAATCCTGGAATGCAATGAGGAATTTAAGGAAAAAAAAAAAGAAGAAAGCAACCAAAACCCCCACCCCACTTCTACAAACTGAATCTCATTAATTCAGCATAACACTGATGACAAAGTAGTCAATTTGATATTCTTACACACATTATTACACCATTCCACAGACACCATTTCATTTTATTGAAAGACACTACAATTAGTGGAAAGATCCTGCCTTTCAAAATATCCTGATATTGGCACAGGGGGTACATGTTTTACTCCAGATATTTATAAAAGCCTCTGGAGAAAATGAAGCATAAGAACTTCCCCACTTCACATATTCATAGCTGTACAGCAGATAGCATGTTACTGGCAGTATGTAGCCTGTAAAAAATCCTAAAACATGATTTTTTTCTTAAAAATAGCTGCTCAAACAAACCATGTCTAGAAATCTTCACCCAGAAAAGGCACCCTTTGCTCAAAGGAAAGTTTGCTTGAGGGAAAGAAAAAAAAAGCCCACAAAAGTGACAAGTGTGTAACATTCCACAGTTCATCTAGAACTGCTGCAGCCCACTCTAAATGACAATGTCAGTGGCTGTTTATGCTCTAAGGAAGTACAGTAAGTACAGTACAGCCCATTCAGGTTGTTGGAATGCCACTGATCATACACTCAATTGCATCTATTCATTAGAAACACTCAGTCCACAACAGCAGCTGCTTTTATCACCACACCCCAAACACCACCCAGTTGCCCCAGGTGATTCCAGTGGTTTACCAGCCCACAGGACAGATGCCCCACACTCTTGTCCCCCTACAGTGACTGCAAATTATACTTCCAAGCCCAAGGACTTCTATTTACTAAAGAATGGCATATTAGGTGTGCTTTTGGTTTCAAGCTTTTACAAAGAAAAGGGTCTGGTCTTTTACAGTCATGCTCTGTGAGTTTCGAAACTATTTAGGCTGCACTAATTATTTTTGATTGAAACTCACTAAATAATTACTGTTGGAAAGAAGACTTAAGCAAACAACAGACAAGTTGCTCCATTTGTTTCAGAAAAACAATGACTAATTATGTGTGTTATTTTGGTTTCTATCTCTTAAAAACAAGAAAATATGCAATCGTGGCTTCTTTCAGGTGAACACTGAAGTCCCCATTAAGTTTAGGGGATCAGATTTCAGTATAAAACCAAAAACTACACAATGGCTGAAAAATAGAAATCTTTCTGGAAGAAAACAGGTCATTTAAAATAATATCGGCAACTTCCTAACCAATTAAAAAAAAAAAAAAAGTCTGTTTTCCTATGTAACACCTATGCTGACTGCAACTGAGAGACATGAGAATTTGATATTTACTTCATGAATTACACTGCATTTCATATACTTGTTAAGTCTATCAAGTGGTTTATAATGAACCTCCTGGCTATGTGGGACTTTACAGAACAAGAGTCAAGTAATAAAATGTTACGTTTCCTTTTTATTTAATAAAACCAATTTCAATTTAATCTTAAAACTTAAGAGTCACTTTAGGCAGAACTGGGAGCTACAAACCCCAGTAAGCAACATCTCTTGTAGGATGTAAAATGGTTGTTTTTAAAATCTATCCACGCTACAGATACACGGAGCTAGTAAGAGTATTAAAGAGAAGTATCCTTTTTCTAGCCTCTAAAATTATTTTCCTTTTTAATTGTCACTACTTCCCTTCACCCTTCCAAAAGCCAAAATTGTGACTTAATAAACAGACTGAAGAAGAATCCTGATCCTTGAATGGTGTCCACCACATTTCCCACAAGGTTAGTGTTAATTTTCAGTGCTCCATCCAGGACACCAAAAATCATCAGCCCAAACCCAGCTGGAAAATGGAGTTCCAATCAGATCAAACTGAGTGTTATAGCCCTCTACTCCTTCTTCACAGCCTCCTAGAATGCTCATGAATAGAGCTTATGACAAACTGCCAGACACTTCAGCATGCTTGCAGCACCTGAACAGCTATTTGTGTACCGTGAAGCAGGATCAGGAGGAGTAAAATTTTGTATTCTGCAGGGTTGCTCTAGTGGAAGGCTCATGTAGAACATTAGCTATTCATGGACTGAAATCCTTAACCTCAAAACAGCTTCTCATGGCTTTTGAAAGGGGAAGGTTGGTTGTGGGCTTCAATGCCCATTTACCAACCTCACACAAGCACTGGGTACAGAGGTAAATAAAAACATCCCCAAAGAAACTGAAGCTGCCTTCACTTCTCTGGTAAATCAGAGATCTGTCGCTGCCCACAGGACTGCAGAAGATGTCCGTGTGGTAGGCATCCAAAGGCTTTGATTTACAAGCAGGGACAGAGCAGCTTGGGATCACTGATTTAAAACACATCATGATACGAAACAGTTCAGCATCTGATTCACAACAGCTCAGGCACAAGGGGGAAGAGAAGAATCTAGAGGCAGTAATCAGGTCTGTCACCCTACACTATGCCATCTCCAAGGTCAGATACCATTCACATCATCTCAAGAAGCTCCACTCATTCACACCCTCCAGGACAGTGAATCTTTATGTGGTCTGGACTCACCCTAGGAAGCTCAGCACTTTTATTCACAGGATTCCAGTCTTGAAACCTCTACTTGGACCCCAGCCAAATGTGACCCTGGTTAAGCACAGACCTGAGTGCCAAACACACCTAAAGAATAGGCCCAGTAATGCCATTGCCAGGCAACAAGTCATAGCTGGGGAGAAACAACAAATGGGAGGATGGAAGAATCATGGTCAATGAGGAGGGGCAAAAAAAAGCCCAACCAAAAATGTGAGCAAAATTTAAGGAGCAAAAATCTCCACATTAGAGTCAGAACTGGGTTCAATGCTTTAGAAGCAGCAATACCATTGTATGAACATTGAAGTCAAAATAGCTGAATATATAAAAAAATTTACACACATACTTCATTACACTGCTTTGAATACCAAGACATTTTAACAGGTGTTCAGGTATTTCTGGTTTATACATTGGCTTAACATTACTGTGCTGTAGTGTGCTCAAAGTACTTTCCAAGATTTCAGTCCAACAAGCCAAGTTCTATGTGCGAACGATTTGTCCCTGTAACCTACCAAATGTGCATTTCCAATCCAGAATCCAGCTGTGCTCATTTAACCTTGGCTCATATGAACAGGGAGTGTTCCCATCCTAAACAGCTAGGGAAATTTAGAGGCTAGAGTTCTAAAAAACACTGTTTTCATGATGTACTAGAGATCAGAGAAAATCCTTAGTTCCTCCAGTTAAATAATTCAGTACAGCATCTTGGTTCACTGGACAAGGAAGTGTTTAGTTGTTCTGCAGCACCTCTTATTAGATATGCAATCTACTCTAGCTCTGATTATCTTGTGTTGCATAAACTCTTTGGCATAGAAACAGCACTAATTAATATTTATATGGCTCCAGGGAAATGCATACTGTTATACTATTTATAATAATGCTTGATGTTAGTTTTGTTATACAGAATGAGAATATAGTCTAGGAGAGTAAAGAGACTCACATTCTGCCATGAGTGAATGGGGGCCAAGTTTTGAAATCAAGGAGGTGCCACTGCAAGCACTTTGGTTTTAAATCTCTCCAATTTCTATCAAGGACTATAAATGGAAATGTTTCAGCTTGTCAACAACTTCTATTCAATCACACAGGGAAAAAAGTGTTCCTACAACACTCAGAATCTGAACCCAAACCAGTATTTTTTCCCTAAAAAGCCGAATTTTGAACTACTCCTGGACAGGGGTGAAAGTTGATGCCAATACTGGAAGCACAAGCAAGATGAATGCAGCTCAACACAAAAAGCCTGTGTTCTGCACCATGTGAAAAGTCTTTAAATTAAGAATATAATCTAGCATCAATCCCAGGATGACAAAAATAAAAAGCATCTCTACACCAAGTCTCTGATCTGAGCAGGGCTACCACTTCCTAATAGAAGCAGAGAAAGTGAAGAAGAAAAGGTGTGGACAGAATCACTGCAGTCAGTTGAACATCCATCCAAGCCCTCGTGCTTCTGGCCAACAGCAAGTGAGATTCTTCAAATACCAGATATTGTGTCTATAATTTCTTACAGTTTTTTTCTGACAGTGAGCTGGGCTTAGATGTGCTAGACAAAATTCCACCCTATTACTCACAACTAAGGCTTGTTACTAAGCATTGCAGGGAAAATGAAGAAACAAAAAAGAAAAAAGAAGAAAAGAAAGCTAAAAAAAAGACAAGCTACTTTGTTCTGTCTCATATATCAACTGGGGAAACTATAGAATAATCATAGGAGAATCCTAGAGGTGACCATGATTGTCTTTAACATAATTGAACCCCACACTAGTCACATCTGTCCCCAGTAAGTCCATCTATTCTGTTGCTCATACAGAAATATGACTGCCAGAAGAATCAGTGAATTTCCATAATTTTGACAGCCACCACCAAAATCCTTTCTTCAGCCCAGAGTATGAACTTCTTTTGACAGCAGTGCCAATCCTCCCCTCCCAGTTCATACGTACCTGATCACAACCTGCATTCACCAGTTCCTGGAGCATCTGCCTGTTGACTTCCACGGCTGCTGTGGTGCTCGACTCATTAGCAAAGGGCAGCAGAGAATACCTGATTTCTCGCAGAGCTTTCTGATATGGTCCAAACTTGGGCGTTTGTCTCATCTGCTGCTGCCTTGCAGCATCCTTCCCTATTAAAATCTTAGGGTCCAGAGAAGTTTCACTGCCTGCTCCAATTGGCAGTCCCTGACCTGAAGATTTGGATGGCTGCTTTAAACCTTCTCGAATCTCTTGCAACCTTTGTCTGCTGTTTCCAGAATACGTCGTAGCAGGAAAAGTCTTTGGCCTCATTGTTGATCCAGTTTTCTCTGAGCATAAATACAGCTTTATTCTTTGTTTCTTTTAAATTATTTCAAAGAAGTGTCACTTGATGGTATCAATTTCTTGTAAACATAATCCTTCACAGAGAAGAAAAGGCAAAATTCTCTCAAGAGATATCTGCCAATGTTTTACTTCAGCTCACAATCTTCACATTTCCTACAGAAAACGATAATCTGTGGAATCATCATTTTGCAGACTGACAGTGACTGAAACAAAAAAAAAAAAAACAGAAAGTACATTCAATTAAGTAGATATTGTAAATGCCTCTGAAGGGACAGCATGACAATTAATCAAGTGAAAATGAATCAGTTGAACCTCTTAAGCTGTCACAGTTGGATACCCTTTAATGATTTTCACTTTATATCTGTTTTCAGCAGGATTCTAGAACATTTTCTCAACATAACCAATAAATAACTCGTTTTTCTTGTAAGTCTAATCTTCAAAATAAATTAAAATAAAACTCCTAAAAACCAAGGTTTAAAAAAAATAATTTAAGAATTTTACAGTACCTAATTGTGGCAAGTTTCCTATCCAATTGCATAACTGAATTCTGGACAAGCCTATCCTATTTCATAAATAGGGAAGAGTATGCTTATGAAATGTTTTTCTCCCCACTTAAGATTTTGTTTGTTTTACACTAGCTGAGCACAGTTTCAGAAGTTTATGAAAATGATTTATGATGGAAATATTGATGACTCTAACCATAGCAACTTCTAGTATTTCAATAATAAAGTGAATAACAGAAAGACAAGATATTTTGTCTTTCCACGTGAATAACTTAGCAAAGTCCAAAGGTAACAGTTCTCACCAGAACTGCAAGGAAGAGGGGAGGAAAAAAAAGAAGAGAGGAAAGGGTATATTGATATTTCATTAGCTGTGCCTTATAGGGAAGAAAAGGAAAAGATGGGTAAATGGAGCTACACAGTAAGAGCAGAAGATGAAGAACCAGATCATACAGCACACCAACACAGAAAAAGAAGACTTTGAGACAGCTTTATGTTCTCTGCTGCATGTCAGCTCTTCTGATGTGCAGCAGAGAACACCTATGCAGCACAGCTGAGCAATTGTAAAACTCGTGATCTCCATGCAGCAGAGGTTACAACAAGAATCCTACCTCAACTAAATCTTTATGCATCACCTCAATACAATAATGAAATAATCTGGAATGGGATTAAAAGACAGCCTCATCAGAAATACAACCTCACTATTGATGATGGTTATGCAAGCTGGCTTCTTCTGCTGCCATTTGCACTGGCAAAGTGACTGTGAATGGTGCTCCAGCCACCTTGCTGGTAAGGGAAGAATTCCACTCAGTTGTTTCCAAATTGCAAATACGGAGGATGGTAACACACTGTATGTTTCACACTGGCACTCAGAAGTCAATTTGATTTTTTTTAAAGGTGCTTCACTTTTGATCATAGGACATTTATCATTGAAAAGGATTTCTCAGGGAAGTACTGTTCTTTATTTTCCCATGGTCATACTAAAATTTCTTTTTGTTGTGATAAGCTGTAGTACTTCCCAAAAAACCAACCATTTCCATGCATTTACCATCACTTCTCACTGCCAAGCAAACAGCTTACTGCTGTGAAGCCCAACAGAATCAGGACACATTCACCTCTGAAGCCCACCATCACTTCCTCATCAGGACAGAGTCTACTTCAAGCTTTCCTCTACCAAAATCTCAAATGCAACAGTGCAGTCAGGCTCCAGACTCTTCTATGATGGTTCACCAGACTGAAATGCAGGAGCACAGATTAAACACTTGAGATTAACCCAAGTCAATCTTTTTTTGTTAGGATTTAAATGCTTCATTAACTAAAAAAAAACCACCTATAATGTGCTTGAGGTCTTGAGCTCCTCCATTCCGTGCTTTCCATGAATACCCAGCAAAGCTAACTGACAGAGAAGTGACAGCAACATTTGCCAATTGTTTTAAGGGAAGTGCTAAAGCTGTTCATCCAGATTTTGATGTTTCCACAAACCAGCTATTGGTCAGTAACAGATCAAGCTTTCATTGTCCCAAGTGAAGACAAAAGCAACTGCTGGATCTCAAAAAGAGGTTTTTTTCTACTTGGACAGAATATAGCAAAAGATAATACACAGGCTTGGTAAAAAATGAAACACAATAGTATTGCAGCTTTCTTTGGATTACATCATAACTAGCTAGTGCTCAGAAGATACAGAGCAATTAATTGGTCGATAATTTTCTTTCTTTTCCTGACAGCAGCAGGCACCATATGGCTTGGTTTAGGCATCTGGGTTGTTCTTCCTTTTCAGTCCCTGTGCCAATCCTCAGGCCTGGGACGCGCTGGGAAAGCTTGCAAGCCCCCCACCTTTTTGCAGCAAAAGACTGCTTTCCCACTTACACACATGCTTCACATAAAGAACTTCTGTGACCTTTAGCCTCAGCTCGAGTCTAATAATGCTGGGTCAAGCCAGCTGGCAACTTCCTCAGCTTACATTTACAATACTGCTTAAACCAGAAACCATCCATACTGTCGTTCAGACAGTATGGATGAGAGCAACAACAGCAGTAAGTATTGGAGTTAGCTGCAAACCTGTTTCGTGTTTTGCAGGGTTTTTTTAAAAACTAAATATGTAAGATAAGCAAAAAAAATGGAACACTAAATATTACAGATGATTTACAAGGAAAGACAAGCTGCTGGCTTTTTTTATATCTTCCTGTGATTTGCATTTTTCAGAAAAAAAATATTAAATGGTTGTACGCTTTAAAAGATATGTAGTGTGTCTCATTCTATCCAAGCATTTCTAACTGTACATCTGGATTTGGATAATTTCAAATCCTTCTAATCCGCACCCTGCCTGCAGCATGGATGTAACAACAGCCTTCCTGCCATCAGAAGAAAGTATTTTTGAGTTGTTAGCCATTCTGACTAAACAGTCCTAATGTCTTTTCCAAAATGTTACATGTTCTGTACTAATTAGAAGCTTGTCCATTATCCTGAAGGATAATGGACACTTAAGCAGGTGCAGCATTACTTTAATTACATCAAGTTAACCAATTTTTGAGTAACTGATTCTTTTGTTTTATTTGAGAAATACCAATAGCTGCTCTGTCAGCAACCAAACAACCGATCAATGACACACTGAAATTATATGTTGATGTCTGTTTTCCCAGCAGCACTATCTATTCACTCTCCTGTTTCTTCATTCACCAACGGGCTGCATGTGCTAGTGGCTCTGTGGAGCTGGGACACAGGCAAGAAACTAAAGCTCACCCAAGCTGGTGAGCTGTTTCCCTGTAACTGTGCAGGCACTGGAGTGAGCTGAACTTGAAATCACTGCAGTATAGGAAGGAGTAAAGTTTTAAGAAACTGCTACAACTTCCTTGCCTCTCTCAATTTACAGGTATCGCTTTTGGGCTTTTTTAGAACACTAATTCAAGGAAGCAGGGACTGTTCAGTTCGTATTGGAACAATGGGGGGGAAGCGTTTCAGGAATTTCATTATTATACAAACCGTGCTTCTCTTTATAAGTGGGCACATTGTGGAAGGGAAGAAAAGTAGAAAGGGGATTTTTCCTAAAACGATTCCACCTCTCCTGCTCACAGAACTGTCCAAAAGTGACTCTGTGCCCGTGTCCCACTGCCAGCCACAAGCAGTGGCCCAACGCAGGGCTCTGGGAAAGAGCTCACCTTCCTTCAGCAGCCCGGCAGTGACTGACCGCAAAGCCCGGACACTCCAAACAAGCCCTTTCTGCGTCATTTGGGCGAGTGCCTTTCCCGAGGAAAGGGGTATTTCAACACGCACACCGCTCACGAGGCAGCGGAGAGGGTGGCGAGCTGCTGGCTTTTGGCAGTGACCTTCAGCTGACTGGGAACAGCGGGGCCCCGCCGCAGCCACAGGGGACCCCGCGGGCCCTGCCTGCCCCCGGCCGCTCCCCGGGGCCCTCGCTCCCTGCGACACCGAGCCCGCAGGGTCTGCCCCACCGGGTCGCCTGCCACCCCGTGCCGCCGGGAGCCCCTTCTCCCCCCACTCCTTTCGTGGGCAGAAAGCTCCCAAAATAAACTCCGGCCATTTATCAGCAGCTCCGGCCAGCTGGGGCAGAGGCCTCGGGCAGGCGGACCCCCACCCCGCTCCGCCGGAGCTGCGCCGCGCTGTCACACGAGTGTCCGGAAAATGTCGAAGGGTGCGGGCAGGGCGCCCGGGCGGCCCCCACGGGGGGGACTCACACACGGGACGCTCGCTCCCGCTTCGAGAACCGACCCGGCTCCGCTCGCCCGCACTCCCCGCTTCCCCACAAGACTTTCCCTTCCGCGCAGAGCAGTTTTGGGGGATGGGGAGCGCTCCCACCCGGAGCTGAGGGGAGCCCGCGCCGCCCGCACCCGCTCCGCTCACCTCCCCGGAGTGCCCGGCGCCGCCGCTCGCCCTCCGTGGGTCGGCACGGCGCGGCTCAGCAGCGGCGGCGGCCGCGGCGGCGCGGGCCGCTCTCCATCTTCCCCCTTGGCCGTCCCGGGCGCCGAGTGCGGGGCGCAGTCGGGACATTCGCTACATTGTTGGCATTCCATTCGCGCCACGTGACCCCGCGGCGCCCGCGTCATTCCACTCCCCTCCCGGCGCATTCCAGCGGGGGGAGGGGCTTCCAGGGCGGGAAGGGCCGGGAAGGGCTGGCGCGCCCTCAGGGACCGAGGTGGCGGGGGCCGCCTGCCCTCCGCCCGCCGGCCCTCTCGGGGCGCCCGTCCGTAGGTGTACGGGCAGTAGTGACACTTCTTCCCCTCACAAAACACACTCCGCGTCACAGCAACTCCTCGCTGGGTCCTGGCGGGAGAGGGGTGGCACTGCTTCCACTTGTTGAGGCGAAATGAGCCGGGATAGAATCATGGAATAGCTTGGGTAGGAAGGGACGTTAAAAGGCCATCAAGTTTCAACCCCCTGCCCATGGAGGGCACCTTCCACTAAACCAGGCTGCTTACAGCCCCATCCAACCTGGCCTCGGACACTTCCAGGGATGAGGAATCCACAGCTTCCCTGGGAAGGATAGGTGGGTTGGAAGTGCTCTTCCCTGTGCTCCAAACTCATTTAGATTGAAAGGTCTGTGCTGATAACCATTATTCCTACCAGTTTCCATTCCATGCTGGACTAACCAGGCACACAAAGTTGCAGCATTTCCAATGCCTACTTGGGGTTTTCTTTTAGCTTCTGGTTTGCTTTGGGGTTGTTTTGGTTTTGGTTTGTTGTTGTTGTTGTTGTTGTTTTTTGAGGGGGAGTTACTTGTTTTTCATGTTGTTTCATAGTGGTGAGGAGACGAGGGAGCTATGAGGTATCAGAGGACAGACAGGGAATTCACATCTGGAACGAAAATGCAGAACCAAGCTGCAAAGAATATTTAGATGCAAAGTTCATATTTGACCTTATTATGGATCGCAGTACCTGGAACCAGATTCATAGACTCACTAAGACTGGAAAAGATCTCTGAGATCATCGAGTCCAACCATTAACCCAGCACCGATGTATTCACCACTAAATCACATCCCCAGATGCCACATCCATGTGCCTTTTGAACACTTCCAGGAGTAGTGACCTCACCACTTCCCTGGGCAGTCTGTTCCAACACCCAACTACCCTTTCAGAGAATATCTTTTTCCTAAGATTCAATCTAAACCTCCCCTGGCACTACTTGAAGGCATTTCCTCTTGTCCTGCTGCTTGTTACCTGGGAGAAGAGACAGACCCCCACCTCCTTTATATGAACCTCCTTTCATGTAATTTTAGAGAGTGATAATGTCCACCTATGAACCTGTTTTTCATGAAAGCAGAAATAATATCATTTTAGATATCTCTGTTTTTTAATAAAGACAATTGACAATGAGAAATAATCCCCATGCTCCCAAATACAGTAATGTTCAGATCTGGGAGGCTGGCTCTGACCCCTCAGCGTGACAGATATGCATGCTAGTCATAACCAGGGGGTATTCATACAGAATAAAAACCATTAGAAAATAAACTTTTTTATACATAGGCATATATCTTTAGATCATTAATATGGAAAAAGCCTGCAGTCCTGAAATTCTTCAAAATTCTTAAAATCCTGTTGCACAGCTGAGAGGTGCTCATTCTAGGGTTGCTCTGTTTGGCAGGGAAAATGTCAGTCTTGCAAACTGTTAAGACACATTTAATCATGCGACGAGCCTCTTCCACTGGACTGCAAGCACGTACAAAGAGAAGTCTGTGCATAACTGTCTTTCCAGGATGGGAGCTATATTTACAGCCTTTTCCAAGCCAGGGAGACTATTTTTGTAAGTAATATACTCATGGGCAGTCCTATCTCAGGATATTTCTCTGAGCTTGTTTATTGTATTTTTTTTTCAATGTCTTCCATGCAAAACTGTCAATAGTGCCTATACATGAATAATGCTTATAAAAAAATAGTGCTTATAAAAGTGCTGGTTTGGGAGGAGAATATAGTGCTGCATTTCATGAGAAAAATGCAGCCTGGTGCATAGAAATTGTTTAGCATCTCATCTGAAGGCAGTCAGTTACTGTATAAAAATTGCTGTCAGAATTTCAATAGTGTCATTGACTGGAATATATTGTCAGGCAGGGTCAGGGGGAGAAGAGGAAGCCTCTCACTCTGGAAAGCTAAAGATAAGGAAATCCATTAGGTTCAGACTAGATTCCAGTGTTGGCAAAATATTGCAGGAAAATGTGGGTCATTTTGCAATCTTCAAATACCTGCAAAACTGAAGTAAATTTTAAATGATATGACTGATGCAGCATGGCTTCATTTTCTGAATTACTGCTGTGCTTATCCGATGAAGCATAGCAACACGATTGCCCAAACCAGACATTGCTCAATGGCTTGAGACCTTTTCCCAACAAAGTTCAGGCTGGTTTAAAGGAACAGCATCAAGATAAAAATTGCTTACTCTGTGCTAAAATACTCTTTTGTAAGATTTGCTTGTTAAGTGCTTTCTTAAATCTAAGTAAAACAGATCTTTTAATTTACCTTTCTCCTTTGGAATTGTTTGTTTTCCTATTGCATTCTGATCCATCTGGGAATGAGACTAAGCTGCACTACTTTGCTTCCTGGTTCCAACCAGCTGTGCTTCCTGAATTTCATGTATTTGCACAGAGCCCCTGGGATAAAATTCCCACCTGAGAGCAGCAAGTACAGGTGAGATGGGTTGCATCCATCCTCTAGAAGGTGGTGCCCATATTCAGCTGGTGCACCACAGATGTAGATACTCTTTAGACTGTTTCTGCTTTTATCCTTTTAGAAACCCAAACTAATGGAAATCACGTTCCTCAGAAATATGAGGGAAATTGAAGTCAGCTAGGTTGATACAACAACTTGGTTAAAACATGATTTGATCTTTGTAAGGTTTTTGGAGATCACCATGAAAGTAATCTCTTTGGAAATTACTGTCAAGTCTTTCTTCCCAGCTATCTTCTCCCCAGTAAGGCACCTCCAGAAGGAAAGATGCTCCATGAAAAGAACAATATAATCTGGGCTGTGCTGAGCAGCAAGTCTGTTCCCAGACTAGACTATGAAATAATAATCGACCATGAGTAAGGGTCATTGTGTTTATTCATGGCTCTGCTTCAGGGAGTGATGCTGCTGCTGGGTCTGTGGTGATTAAAGCACTCACCTGCTGACTTGCCTGAGCAGCTGTCTTGCCGTGTGGGCAAGTGGGAAGGACCACAGATCCACTATTTCACATTCTTTCTCCTTCCACCCACCTGCAACAATGAGGGAGGTGGGAGCTCTATGCAGCTCCATCCTGACATCTGATGCTGTGTGTTGCTTCATCCCCTCCTTGTACTCTTGTTTCACTGTTTGCTGGGTCACAGTGTCTCTTTCTAAACTATTGTATTTGGAACTAATTACCAAATCATGGTGCTAAAAATACTCCTAACAACCAAGTAATTAGGATGTGGGTGGATGAACTTTTTCTTTACACAGTACAAATTGCCAATAAAAGCTTGAACCCGTTCAGAGAACTTGATAATATTCCTAAAGCAGGAATATTATCAATAGTGCCTGATTCTCTGCTAGTTTTTTTCAAAAAGAGGGACACACACATGTGAAATAATAGTGAACATGTGAACACATGTGTGTATGAGCATACATACACAAGGAATTTGCTGACAATGACATCCTGTTTAGAATAACCGTGACATGTTTAGAACAAACCAGTGTGACGTAACATGAATCATGTGCAAGGAAAAAAGACTTTACAATGTCACTGAAATTTTCATGTTTCAACACATTGTTTTTCTTTGCAGAGCGACACTGGGGAATCATTATTCTCAAATCACCCATGCAAAACCAGTTTGAAACAGCAGTTCTGGGCTCTCCAGCACAGTACAGACAATACAACCTATATGTGAATATAATATACATGTTTAACCCTGATGCAAAATTGCATTTCTGGTGGTCAAAATTAGGCTCAGTGCTTCAATAATTGAGTAGGTGAAAAAAATAAACTATAACCAAATTCTAGGTACAGTTTAGGTATGCTTTTCTTTTTCCCTTAAGAGTATGCCTACAAGATGTATTGCAGCACTCTTTTGGAGTGGCAAAGATGCAGTGAACGTGAGACCTGGTACTTCAGAAATTCATTTTATTTCAGCACAAAGTAGTGAAATGGGACAAATCTAACTGGGAAACTGTCTCAGCTTGCACACAGACTGGTTAACTGGGTAAGGCATTCTGGATGCTCAGACTGCCTTTACAGCACTCACAGGTTCAAAAGGTTCAAAACTCTGAATTTCACAAGGACCCACATTCCTATGTACTCTGCTCCCAGCCCCAGACTTTGTATCAATTATTGACTGCAGCTGGAGCCCAGCAGAGCCCAAGAGGACTGTAGGAATGTCGGGACTTTGTGTGGAATTTCATCAGTGTGAGCCAGTTGTGCTCTCCATTTGGAACTGAATTGCCGAGCCAGTTGTGCCCTCCATTTGGAAATGAATTGCTGAAGTGTTCAAGTCTCTGCAATCAGCTTGATGGCATCACCTTGTTCAGATGCAATGCAGATGGCTTTTGAACAACACTGCCACCCAATCCAGAAATTTTAGAAGTCTTTAGGCCGTGCCCTTCTGATCCTGGAGAAAAAGAGAAGGGTAATGCAGGACATGTGAAGCCTTGGTAACAGGTCTGGGCATCCAGCAACCATCAGTCTAGCCTGCAATTATCTTTTCATTGAAGGCCTGGCACAGCAGCATCTCCCAGCATAACAATACCCCCACCACAGCTTTGTCCTTCCTGCCACATGCTCTGAATGATTCACACTCCGGACAGAAGGAAAAGGTGTGGGAGGAACACATGCGTATTCAAAGCCCTTGGCTTGCTGCAGAAAATGAGGGACTGCTGAGGAGAAGGGTAGTTTCCCAAAATGTCCGTGTGGGGGGAAAAAAATGAAGGAGTTACGAGGAACCCCTATCCTGAGGGAAGAAATGAGGCACTTTTGAATTCCCAGAGCAACTGGTATGGAGGTAAGGATTTGGGACTAGGATACTCTTAACAGAGCACAGCATGCAAATGCAGCCCCAGAGCACGTGAGGAGGAATGAGCCTGTGGAGTGCCCCATGCCCCATGCACACACACATACACACACCCACCAATGAAAGGGCATTTTGCAGCCCTAAGGGACTATCAAAGCTTCAGAAGGTTGATACACCACTGAAATGTTTCATGTTGATCTGGGTGAGGGGGTGGTAGCCAGGTGTATAGAGCCAAAGAGAACATAGATCAGCTTTTTCCCACTCCTTGTCCCTCTTGGGACTGACAGCAAGCTGTTTCACTTCTCTACCTGAACTTCCCTGCCTGTAAGGAGAGAGGGATAATTCCCATGTTTTGGAAAGGCTAAGAAATCTCTGGATAAATAGCTCTTTCTGTGACCGATCATTATGTTAAATTGATGTCTCAAAGCCCAGCATCAGAATTCAGCATTAATGTAAAGGAAAGCTGTGTTCATTTCTCTGATCATTTACTGTATCTGTTTAGAAGGCCTGATATTAAAGCCCTGTGCAGCTCTATCCATGGGTAACTCATACACAGGGAAAGATCCAAGTCTTGTTTAAAGATCTGATCCCATTAGGTAAAGACCCTGGAATTAGATAGAAATTACTCATGTGACAGACTGCAATTTACTCATATGAAGCCAAAAATAGCATTTGACAAAACTTTACTGAAAATGGGTATTTTCAGTTACTTGCTTGCAATTAATGTCTGATCACTAAAGCTAAATGTCACATTCCCCAAAAGCACCTTCCAGGAAGGCACCTTCTCAACACCTCACCAGAGAAATCTGATGGATAATTGCCAAGAAGGAGACAAAAGGTAGTAGTTACAGCAGGGAATGCACACAGCTCACATTCTCAGGGTTAGTTAGGAACCCATGTCCATTTGCTTACAAACCAGGCTGAGTCACAGGCATTTTACCACAATTACTTCTAATCCTTCCCAGAGCAAAAAACCAAAACCATCTCAGCAAGCCTTAAGGTGTATTATTCTTAGAAACTTATCAAGATCCTTCTTGTCCTAAGGAAGGACAAATAGGTATGGCTAGAGAGAATAAATACGTTAACAAGGGAGTTCAGCAGTGAGGGCTGGCAGTCCAGTGCCCTTGGAAGATAACACTAGATGGATTATAAGCATCTCACCTTACAAACATAGAAATGGTTCTCCCAGCTAAAGGCTTGAATGGAGTCACAAGTTAGCACATTTAATAGGCTACCTTATCAAAAGCCTTACAAGGAAAAGTGGTACTTCAGACAAGGACAAGGAAGTGCCAGATTAGATATCAATTGAACATACTTTGGGTTCCCAGCATAATGTGTGGTTTGAACTACACATGGGTCTCAGAGGAAACCATTCCTCTTCTGAGATGTTGCTGGATCTGACAGAGTCAGAGGAAAAGGAGGGAAATATAACTGGAAGATTATAAAAAAAAATAGTGACCATGGTAATGAGCCTTGGATCAGATCTTTGAACAAGACTTGGATCTTTCCCTGTAAGCCTTGTTATTATGACTAAGTCAGCTCTAAAGGGAAAAAAATAACAGCAGTGAATTTCAACTGATTAAATGCTGAGAGAAACTGGACATGGATCAGGGTAAAGGAAGGAATGGAATAGAAAAAGCGGCAGTGGCATATGTTAAGAAGAACTATTAATGTGCATTCAAAGACAATTAAAATAATAGTACAGATGGGTAAGGAAGTACGTGGATAAGAAAAACACACTGCAGAAGAAGAGAATTAGACAGATTACAGACTGATATCTGCAACATAATGCACAAGAAAATGCACAAGGAAAAAGGAGTGAGTTGATATAAAACATGGAAGTCGAACTGTAAGAGATTGAATTGTGTGCACACAAATACTCCAGAAACACTGAATAAGACTTCTGTGGAAACAGAGGTAGAGGTAGACGTCAGCTATAGAAGTAAAAAAAAACTTATTTCTACCTCTATTTTTAATAAGTCTGCTTTTGCATCAAAAAGTGAGAGAAGTAGGTGATAGAAGTAACCATAAATTAAAAAAAAAAAACCAAACAGAAATAAGATGCTCTTTATAAGCTGTTAATAAGAAAAAAGATGGGGATGCAAGGTAATCACATGTGTGGAACTGCTACTAAGCGAGAACATTACAGAGAGGCACAGGGAAAATATCAATTAATCTTGCTATATGGGATGGTGCACCAGAAGGCTGCAATTGCTACCAAAAAACCCCAAACCCATAAAAAGGGACCACCTCTTCAGAACAGAGATTACATCTGTGCAGATAAGATGGACAGAGGAGTTGAAGAGAGAAGCAAGGCTAGGCCTCATGAACATTCACAAGGAACACAGCAATTCAGTGGCAAAGCCAGGAACAGAATCCTCATCTACCAAACAACAGTCACCAACTAGATCATATTGTCACTAAAAAAGAAACAAAATTACAAAAGGATGCAAAATACAAAGAGTCAGAGGGGATGTCCAATTTCTCTGTTGCAGACTATTGCCCAGATAAAAAGCTCTGAGGCAAACCTGTAAGGCTTAGGTCTTGCCCTAGTTACTCTGCAGAAATTCAGATCCTCGCTGCTTAGCCTCTCTTTGACACAGTAATTTTCCAGTGGTGCTGTAAGCCTGTTGCTTCATCTCATTTTCCTAAGTAAACTGGCTTTTCACAGTGACTGTGCCAATGGAGCTGGCCTTCCCTCGGCATACCTGCCACATCTGCATGGCAGCATGGAGCTGCCCAGGGGTTGCTGCTGGCTCATGGCTTCTCCCGGGCTTGCAGAACTCTCCTGGTCAAGGTCTGCCCTCAGCAGGGCAGGCTCTCAGAGCTCCTGCTGAGCCCAGCACTGAGCCACCACGTTTCTTGTGCTGTAAGAGAGGGCCTGAGAGCTGAGCAGTTGTGTGATGCAGTTGTGAGGGGCAGGGCTCCTGTGGAAGCCTTCACTGTTTGGATTGCCTGCAGGAAGGAAGTGGGATAACATACAACTTGGCAAGGCATCTCAAGGCAGCATAAGAAGCTCCAGTCAACAAACCTCGCATATTTTCTTGGGGGAGAAATAATGATACTGAGTAGGGGAAAAACTACAGTCACACCTCTGTGTACTCTGGGAGTCAAAATCCTGTGTGCTTTGTACTTGTTTACACAGCTTTATCAGCAAAGAAGGATACCAGAAAACCGAGAGAAGTATTTGCTATTGTCTGTGAGGTGAGTGACTTGCACGAATAAAATAATTTGGCCTGACCCGTTTGTATAATCACAAGCAGGATGGAAAGATAGGGATTAAGTATCACATGGCCTTGGCAATAGAAACATGAAATTGCACATTGAGACTTGTCATCCATATGTGCCATACATCCATATAAAAGAGAAAGTTTTATTGAAATTTGGTTCAGGATTACAGTCCCTAAAAAGCTGTTGAGGAAAATTCTGAGCGGACCCCTGTGTAAGTCTATTGGGTTTGCTTGGCAAGGCTTCGGTACTGGGGGACTACAGGGGTGGCTTCTCTGAGAAGCTTCCGGAAGCTGCCCCAATGTCTGACACAGCCAATGCCAGTGACTCCACGATGGACCCGCCCACTGCTGGCTAAGGCTGAGCCCGTCAGGGTTATTGGTAATGCCTCTGGGATAGCAGACTTAAAATGGGGTGGAAAAAAGCTGCACAGCAGCAGCCAGAAAGTGAGAAAACATGAGAGCAACCACGCTGCAGGCACGCAGTTCAGTGATGGAGGGGCAGGAGGTGCTCCAGGCACTGGAGCTGACATTCCCCTGCAGCCTCGGTGCAGATCTTGGGGAGGCAGCTGTGCCCCTGGAGATTCTGAGAGGAGCAGAAATCTACCTGCAGCCATGGAAGAGCCCAGATTAGAACAGGGGGAATGCATGAAGGAGGCTGTGACCCCATGGGAAGCCCATGCTGGAGCAGGCTCCTGGCAGGACTGGTGAATCTGTGGAGAGAGGAGCCCATGCTGGAGTAGGTTTGCTGACAGGACTTGTGACACTGTGGGGGACCCATGTTGGAGAACTCAGTGATAAGAACTGCAGCCTGTGGGAAGGACTGATGTTGAAGAAGTTCATGGAGAATTGTCTCCTGTGGGAGGGACCCCACACTGGAGCAGGGGAGCAGTGTGACAAGCCGCCTCCTGAGGAGGAAGAAGCAGCAGAGACACATGTGATGAACTGACTGCAGCCCCCATTGCCTGTCCCCCTGCACCACTGTGGGGGAGGAGGTAGAGAATTCAGGAGTGAATTCAAGAAGGGAGGGGTGAGAAAGCTATTTTAAGAATTAGTTTTTATTTCTTATTATACTACTCTGATTTGATTGATAATAAATTAATTTTCCCCAAACTGAGTCTGTTTTGCCCAAGACTGTAATTGGTGAGTCCTTTGCCTCCCTGTCATTAACTCAACCCATGAGCTTTTTGTTTTATTTTCTTTCCCCTGTCCAGCTGAGAATCGCAGCAACAAAAGCAGCTTTGGTGGGCACCAGGCATCCAGTCAGGGTCAATCCACCACAGTAGGAGACTGAAAAATCCTTGGCTCTCCATCATGCTTTACTAGAGTATCATCACAGAATAATATACATGAAAACAGCATAGAAACGGAAAGAGTTTCCCCTCCAAAAATGCTTCACCACGTGCTCCTGTTTGATGGCTATCATTATCACCGTGTGTCTCCTAGTCTTCCGCACAGTCTTTCAACCCACATCTATTCTGAATTAACTTCCCACACCAGCTGCTGCTTTTAGCTCACTTCAGGAATACAAAGTTCCATGTCTAAAAAGCATGACAGCAGTCCTAAACATGCTTTCAACTTTCTAGCTACTTTCTTTCAGTCTCTGCTCTACCTTATGTTTACATACTCGGCTAGAGCTCATAAAAACTCCAGGATCAAAGAAGAAAGGCTCTGAATGTTAGGGGGTAGTAAACTGTAGGTTGGATAATATGTGATTTGTAAGTAATTAAAATACAGATTTTGGTTATAATGAATCTGTAACTTAAATGAGTAAAGTTTTCTTTAAGTTTTGGAATGTGATAAACACATGAATAAGAATGTTGCTATACTGTAAATCAAAGTGAATAGAAACACGGAAGTCACAACCAATTGTTTTAAAGCAGCGTCTTATGACAGCATGCAAAACAACTCAAGTGGTCCTTGCTTTTTTATCCCCATGATTACAAATCATAGAACCCATAGGTCTGGGTTGCAATGGACCTTAAAGGTCATCTAGTTCCAACCCCCTGCCATTGAGACAGGGACACCTTCCACTAGACCAGGTTGCTCCAAGCCTCATCCAACCTGGCCTTTAACACTTCCAGAAATGGAGCATCCACAGCTTCTCTGAGCAACCTGTGGCAGTGTCTCACCATTCACAGGGAAGAATTTCTTCCTTATATCTAATCTAAACTTGCCCTCTGTCAGTTTAAAACTATTCCCCATTGTCCTGTCACTACATGCTTTCATAAAAAATCTCTCCAGCTCTCATATGGCCCCCTTCAGGTACTGGAAGCCTGCTCTAAGGTCTCTCCAGAGCATTCTCCAGGCTGAACAATCCCAGCTTTCACAAGCTGTCTTCATAGGAGAGATGCTACAGCACTCTGATCATCTTCTTCATGATCTTCCAATGGACCCACTCCATTGTTACACTGGGGACTCCAGAGCTGGATGCAGCACTGCAGGTGGGGTCTCACAACAGCAGAAGAGAGGGACAGAATCCTGTCCCTCCCTCTGCTGCCCACACTGCTTTGGATGCAGCCCAGGATGCAGTTGGCATTCTGGGATATGAGAGCACACTGCCAAAACACACCCAGGAGTGCTGCTTTTCAACCAGCACCCCTAAATCCTTCTGCTCAGTGCTGCTCTTAATCCATCCCCCATGCAGTCTGTATTTGTGCTTGGGATTGCTCTGATGCAGGTGCAGGGCAAGTGCGAGTACACTTGGCCTTTTTGAACTCCATGCAGTTCACATGGGCCCACCTTTCAAGCCTGTCGAGGTTTCTCTGGATAACATCCCTTCCCTCCAGCATGTCAATCACACTACACAACTTGATGTCCCTGGGAAACTTGCTGAGGGTGCACTCTATGCCACATCACTGACAAAGCTGTTAAACAGCACCAGTCACCAATCCCTGAGGAATGCCACTTCTCATTTGTCTCTCCTCCGGCATTAAGCTGTTGACCACAACTCTTTGAGTGTGACCATCCAGCCAATTCCCAACCTATTAAGTGGTCCACCCATCAAATCCATGTCTCTGCATTTTAGAAATGAGGATGTCATATGGGACAATGTCAAATGTCTTGCACAAGTTCAAGTGGATTATGTCTGTTGCTCTTCCTTTATCCACTACTGTTGTAACCCCACTGTAGAAGGCCACCAAATCTGTCAGGTATGATTTGCCCTTAGTGAAGCCATGTTAGCTGCCACCAGTCACCTAATTTTCCATGTGCCTTAGCATAGTTCCCAGGAGGATCTGCTTTGTGATCTTGCTGGGCACAGAGATAAGATTATCATGCTTGTAGTTTCCTGGGTCTTCCTTTTTTCCCTTTTTAAAAGTCTTCTCTGTGCTCTGGCCGTTTTTTGCTTCAAGTAGTGCAATTAATGCACAGTTTTTCACTATGCTCCCTTTAGCCTAACAAGAGCAGTCTAATTGCTAACTGCTCTTCTGTCTATTTTCCACTTCTCAAAGATTCACATATAAGTCCAGACACTCAAATGCTCTCTGCAATGCCAAGCCCTTGGTGCATATGGAGCAAGAGGGCAGGCTCTGGCTATGACATGAATTTCAATGCACACCAGGTCTGCTTAGCCATTCTCTGTGTACACAGTGATATCGGTGTACAAATTTGGAGATTACTTTTTAAACCTTGTGCAATGTTGTGAAATGCAATCAAAGACTGTGTTTGTATACAACAAGTGTTCTCTTGGCCACTTGGAATTTCAGTTACTGCTCCTCATGACCATTTGAAACATCAGGCTGAACCCTCATCTTGACAAATGAGAGGAGGCATGTGCCCAGAGTGGGTGACACAAAATGTGTAGGTGGAGATTTTTTGTCTGGTGGCCCCTGAAACACTGCTGATTTTTCCATGTTCCTCCCCTGATTGCACCTGATCATTTCTGCCTGCACCTTTCTAGAGGGTAAATGATCTTCTATTCTGTTCACAACTATCCAGTTGTAGATCCCTGTGACTTTTAAAATTTCTTCTCTGGAAGCTCTTGCTACTATTACATATTAATTATTATTTTTGTTTGATATAAAAGTATCAGTTCTCTCAAATCTGATTTCTGTAATTCTTCTATTTTTTTCTGGGTTCAGGGAGGGTTTTTTTAAAATCTTCTTTCCTTTTCACATTACTGGTCTCTTATGAAAGGCCTAATCTGAAGCATTTTATTTCCGTCTCAGTACTTCTTCTTGAAGTGGTCCTTGCTTTTCTATCACCATGACTACAGTTCTTTATGCTCTGGCCATTACCTGCTTTAGCTACTGAAATTCACTGACAGCTTCTCTTTCAGGTTTTTGTACTCCCTTGAGCCTAACCAAAAATTTTTAATCTACCTTCTCCTCTCCTACACTTGAAGGATCCCATCTCACTTCTTATTCTTGTCATTGTCTCCCTTCCTCCTCACTCTCCAAAGGTTTTCCTTTGCCCCTGTTCCCTCTCTTGCTTCCTGAGTGCCTTCTGATATTATCCTCTCTCAGTACCTCTTGTCTTCTCCCAGCCTCTGTTTCATAGCCTGCCTTTATTTTGGAAGCTGAGTGAGCTGAAGTAATGCCAGTTTTACAGGAGAACTCATGCATAGAACCCTTGACTCCTCCTCACCTATGAGGTCCATGGCAGATTAGGAAAGAAACCACTCAGTGTTTCTGAGTCACATCCAACCATTCAGCTCAGGAGTTCCCTTCTCCAATTAGACCTGCTGCCCTGGTGATTCTTCATCTCTGCAGGATCCATTTTTCCCTGGAGACAATTGCCTTGTGTTTTTTCTTGATCAAATTCAGAGTTTGACTCTGAATTCTTTGGGAACGACTTTAATGGTTTTTGCACTTGCAAATCAAGTTCAAAATGTTTTTGCACTTGCAAAGCAGTTCACCTTTATAGTGCCACATAAATGTTTTCCCCATCCTAATTATAGTAGCCAGTGGCTCAGACATGCTGTACTGCACTTGGGGAGGAAGCAGAGAGAATTCTGTGCGTTGCACAGAGGAAATTGACAGACTGTGTTTGCTCGCTAATTGAATGAAACATTTCACTGACTTCAGCTTGAGCAATATAAAACTGTCTTGAATAGCCTAAATGTGCCTCTGTTAAAATTTCAGATAAGATCTCCTGCCAGAACTGTGATGCTGCCTTGGTAACAGTGATGGCCAGGGTAAAGTGTTGGCTCCAAAGCATGGGAACAGAAAGCATGACCCTATCTGTTCCCTCATCTTCTGGAATTTAAGGGACAAATATTCTTAGAAAACTCTTCATCTTTTAAAGGATGAGAAATCTTCATCGTTTTTCTGGATTTATTGTTGTAACAGGTTCAGAGACCCTTGGTCCTCCTTCTACTGTATTAGCACAGCACTGACTGGAGAAATGGCTGCTCCTGTCTTGAACTGTGAGAGCTCCCATGGGACCACAGTGTGTTAATCCCATGTAGCACCCAACTGTCTCTTTGACTGTCTTTTTCTCAGAAATATGCAACTCAGTTAAGTATGGATCAGCCTTGGTCCACATAATTTTATAGCCAGTCTCAGCAGAACCAGAGCCAATGGGTGAATATCAAGTACATTTATTCAGGTGGTACTTTAATAATTTACCATAAATCTGAAAAGTGTCAAAATGATCTGTACTGACATCAGGTCTTTGGTCATTGCCTGTCTGTTCAGCTGCCCAGAGAGGCTGCAAAGCCTCCATAAGTGGGGATTTGCAAAATCTGACTGGACATGGTCCTGAGAAATCTGCTCTAGGTGATGCTGCTTGAGTAGAGGTCACATCAAGGAGTCCCTTCCAGCCCCAGGTATTCTGTTACTCAGTGAGCTAAGCTCTTCCAGTTTTGTATCACCTACAATCCATATGTTCCTTTCAGGCAGCAAAGAGAACTCCTGCACAGGATGCAAAGCCCTTTGTATGAAATCAGACAAAGGGTGGGGGAGGAGGACCCCTGTTCATCCTGTAAAGAAAGTTTAGCTGGAGAATTGTTCTTTTCCTAACCTTATTCTCCTTATTCACATATTTTATGAGTAACACTTGGGAACCCAGAGTACAAGAGGCTGAATTTATTCATAGTCTGAGCATTATGAAAGCACCCTCTGAGGCAGTTTCCTCTCATGCTGCCACACCATTGAAGGCAGCCCTGACCTTCGGGGACCACCCTCTTCAGGAATGGAGGGTTATTCAGCCTGCATCCTGTTTAAGAACCACACACCCCTCCTAAGTACCGGCTCACTGCTGGAGCACGGGCCTCGCCATCTGTTTCAGTGTTCCCACTGTGGAGCAGCACTCCTGAAGTAACCAGTTGTGAGAGTGTGACCCACTCTTCCTGGTGCTAGGTCAGAACTGAGCTCCCTCTGGGTGTACACAGCTATAGCAAGACTGATACCACAAACCAGGTAGAGGTGTCAGCAACTTAGATGGCATCAGCAGGAAAACACACCCTTGGGATATAGCCTTGCATATCATTTAACCTTAGCTGAATACATGTAGGAAACAGTGATCTGGCTCCGTCAATTCTTATTCAAGATAAGCCCTTTGAAGTCCTTGTATTCTGCAGGCAGGGCCAGCTTGGCATTTTTGCCAAGTCGGTGAAACATTTTGACATAACTGCTTTCCTCTTCACCAAAACAACAACTGGCTCTTGTTCTGCTTATTCTAATCCTGAAAAAAAAACTTCATCGCATTTCCGTCTTGCTTTGCATTACTATGAGGGAACACCATTGCTGCCACAGTTTCTCTCGTGCATGAATACACAGACTCATTGCATACAAATCTCCCTTTTCTCAGTGTCCAGCCTCAAGTTTCTGCACTGAGTTTCACACTGGGAATGTGTGAGGCTGGAGAAGGAGAGAGCAGGCTGCAGAGCAGAGAATAGACTGAGCTTGCCATTCTTCATGCTGCAGAGAGTCAAACTAGTATTTCTTACAGGAAATAAGGCAGTGAGGGATCTGGTTTAGGCTGACTTCACTATGGCAGATACTTCTCTAGTCTTAAAAACTCCAGTGTGAAGATTCCTCACATTTCATTTTGGAAGCTTGGTCCAATATTTCTATTTGGAAGCTTGGTCCAGTGTTTCATGATGTGTTGGAGGCTCTGACTTGGGGCTACCCTCTGTCCAGATTTGCTAGATATTTTCTTTTGCTAGATATTTTCTTTTTCTGCCCATAAAATTCGCCTGCACAGATGTTTGAGGATTGTCTGTACTGCAGCTTGGATAGGAAGGCTACGCATGTGGAAAACCTGAACATATCCCCAGGACCTGTGGTGACCTAATGTACAATCTGTGTACAGGAAACCAGACCAGGAAGCACTGATCTTATTCTATGAATGGGATGTCGTTGCTTGGTGAATAGACAGTACATTCAGTGTTCCAAAAGTGTGGGATTTACTACATATAAGCAACATATCTGATTACAGAATCAGAGAGCAGTACTGGATTCAGTGCCTCAGCACTGCAGAGCATGACAGAAACATACTGAAACATACTGAGGAACACACTGAAACTGGGACCCTAAAGACACACAACAACAATTGTGTGATGCTGAGGTTATTAGACACCAACACTTCTGCAGTATCTTGGGTCCTGCTTTTGAGTTGCAGTTATCCTTTGTGGCCTGGCCCAGCTCTCCTAGGCCTCTACCTTCTCATTCTTCCCCAATTATTTACTTCCACCCATATTAGGTTCAGTAAGTACCAAATATATTTTGGGAGGACACCCTGAACAGAAGCACAGGAGCGCTGTGCTGGCTGCAGGACATGACACAGTCACATTTACCCTGATCATCCAGAGGTGCTGCAGCCCCACGTGCACTGCAGGTGAGGGGTGGCAGAGCACTGGTGTGAAGAGCAGGGGGAAATCAAACGGTACTGGGCAGCAGTACTTCCTTCTTGTATTCCACCACTCTTCACTGTCATGCTTTTATACTGACACAGCTGTTTGCATGACCACAGGATGATCTAGAAAAAGGGGAATTCCACACTAAATAATGTTTTGGGTTTTACTTGGGTTGTTTTTACTTCAGCCAACAAGCAATTGTGCTGGTCTCATTGAAGCTGTCGCTTGACTGTCTCTGAGCAGAAGAGTGCAGCAGGTCAAAAGTCCCTTAGATCAGCGGTGTATAGAAGATCACAAATGAAGTGGCACAGTAGCAGTGCCTGTCCAGCTTCTTCATTCCCCCTCTGCCATGTCCCCTTACTCTTGTCGTCTCCTCCACTGATACTTGGGTGTATTGTGCTGCTTGGCGAACCAGCCGAGGCAACCAATCCAGCTGCAAAAGATTCCATTATAATAAAACTAAACCAGACCATTTTCAGTGCCACCCCTTCCTCAGTGGGGTCCACTGCACAGGTGGAGAGGAGCAATGAAGGGATGGCTTGGTTTGCCCTGTGCTCCTGCCTAAGAAGTCCCTCCATGACCCTCAGCCTTTGCTGTGTGAAACAACAGCCCAAACATAGACGCTTTCCTTGCATCTAAACTAACTGTATTCTCATATTTTGTTTCTCAGCACAATCTTCCATTCTGAAGGGATTTTTAATGAAATTTTATGAAAATTCACATTGTTTTGTTAGCAAATAAATTCATGTTTGACACAACATCCGCCATGTCTGCCAGATTGGCAGGGGTTTTCTTTCTCTGCTTTGACTCTTTTCCTCCTTGTTTTATTTCTCCCTTCCAGTACTCTCTTAATTTAGACTGGACCCTCTTGTAACAGCAAGTCAGCGACTTGCTTTGGGCAAAACAATTTGTACACTAGATTTATTGTCTTCCTGCTTGGATGTCCATCTTGTAATGTCTTCCACATCCAAGCCCATCCAAGTTTCTTTCTCTCTTTTTTCCTCTGTACTTTGAGCTTAGTGTTTTGAAGGAAGTTGATCAAACTGAGCATTCTTGTGAATTTAAGCTTGGTTGCCAAGAATGTAAATGATTCATCCCCCTGTAAGGAAAAGTGCTGGCAACAAAACATTCTCCATTCCCCCTTTTTTACATGCAAAATACTGTTACTGCTCAAAACAGCAGATCTTTTTACTTAGAACAAAATGTTACCCTATTAATTGCACAACAACTAGAATTCTTAAAATACCTTTAAGCTCTATTCTTAGAAGGAAATATTGCCAGCAGAGGCCTTGAAAGTGATGAGATATAAATTACAAGCACAAGTAAAGCACAACAAAATGGTACCTTGCCTCATATCCTTCGTATTGTTATCTTACCCAAATTCCAGCAGTTTTTCTTTTATGTTTTGTGTCGTGGATATTTTAAGAACCCTTCAGGGAAATATAGATAATTTCAGGGGAGAAATGTGTTATTTCCTTGCATGAGGACAGTGCAGGAGCTGAATCAGCTATGCAGTGAGAGGAGTTTATCATCCCAGTTTGTTCCCAGTGGTGGTGCTGGTGTGGCTGGACAGGAGCACACCTTAGCTCAAACTCCCCAGGGACCTGCCATAGCCACATTCCCTGTGCAAGGACACCCTGCCTGTGCCATGCCCGTCTCATTCCTCTTCTGCTACAGCACTACAATGAGTGAAGGTTTTCACATGTTCATCAAATATTGAGCCTGATGCTCTGCACACTCCTCCCCCAGAAGACAGAGGGCTTTGTTTACAATTTGGCAGCAAAAGAAAAGCTGGTTTGGGATGACATATGCATTGGTACAGTCAGGAAAGCAGGATTCATCTTTTCTGGAAGTCTTTTAAAAGCTATAACATTAGCAAAAGACTCCATTGCTATTTGTCATAGTTTTGGCTTTGCTCCTGGCTGGGCCAGGCAATGGTGTGCACAAAGTATAATTCCCATGTTTCAGCAATGCCCCTGCAGACTTGCTTCAACAGTGACACACAGATAGGGCCAAGAACAGTTGTACCTGATGTTTTTCAATCTTGCCAAGGACCAGCTGCTTTCAACTACCTTTCCCCACCTATTATCTCTGCCAGCTAGCCAGTGATGAAGCCACTCACAGTCCTGGTGGCTGGAATAATGGGATTGCTGTCCCAGCAAGAAGCCAAGACTCATTCAGGCAGCCTGAAGAAACTGTAAGCTCCCCTGCAGTTCAGTTGTCAGAATGTGTACAGAGCTAATGGAGCTGCATAGCTCACAGCCCACAAGAGAGCAGGAGGAGGACGAACTTTGGAGCTCCCAGGAGCAGGTGCACAGCCCATTCTTAGTTGCCTTCCATCACTAACACCACCAAAAATTACCAGCTTAAGACAAGAGGCTCAAAGAATGTGGGATAAAAAAGCATTCACCAATAACCAGGCATCCCTGAATGCAAATGCAGTAGGAACTTCTCCATGACTGACCAAAAATGTTATCTGCCATCTAAACATAAAAACTTGTAATGCCTTAGCTAGCCAAGTCATTTGCATCAAAGAACAGCTACAGCTATGTTAGCACAAATACAGAAATCGACCCACTTTATTTGCAGCCCGAGATGGACAGATGCTCGTGAGTCTCTCATTCTGACTGGTCTTCATGGATTCTAATCAGAAACCAATTAATAACTTTGACAGTGTATTACTTTATCTTTGGCCATGGCTAAAATTCTTTCTGAATCTCATTCATGCTGTTTGAAGCTCCATATTTTTTTGGGTGAAGCCAGACCCAAGTCTGAGAGACTCAGCCAGACTGCTGAACTTCATTTTAAGATCTAGCCCATACAGCAGAATCTGCGTGCAATAATTTAGCAATAACTGTGCCCTGTGTTCTTAATATTTCTCTGAAATTTTCAAACCTGCATGCTTAGCAATTGCTCACCTCTAACAGGCAGGGGAATCTATCCATGTCTCTGGGAACAGAATTAGTGTACTTTTCGTTTTCAAGATTTTTAATTCCTTTCATATAATGGGGCTTTCTTTTTCCAAAATTTGTGGTTTTTGGATTTGAAAATTCTGAGGTCTCCTTTTAAAAGTAACTCTGAGTTATTATCATTCTTTAAGAACTCTGAACACCTGCATTAAATTGGTGTACCAGCTGGTAATTATTATGCCTTTACAGTCCTTAAGCCCAAATAAAATAAAATCTTGCTTCACATTGAAGAAATCTAATCTAAGGGGTGTAAAAGCACCATTTCTCCTGCTCTTCTATGCCCTGAAGTTTTATAGAAATTATTCTGAATTATTCTTAGATTTGTAACAGGCATAACAAAACATAAAGCTAACTGTAAAGAAGTGTTGACCCAAGATTTTTTGCCTATCCACTTCTTTTGAAATAGTTTATTTCCTCCCCCTTTCTTAATTTGCAAGAATTTTCCCTTTAGTAAGTCTGTGAGAAACTTATTTTTTTGAGGGCTGTGCCTTCTCACACAACTTGTGAACACAAACAAAGAGTGCTGCTCACAGCAATCTGAAATGTCACAGTCTGTCATGCTGTCACATAACTTGTCACATTGTACAGCTCATAATTTGAAAGCACCAGGTTATGGACAGATGTCATCTTCTGACTCCAAGTGAACCATGGCAAGAAGGATGCCTTTTATCACCATCCCCTCTGGCCCACTGATGTGCCAGCACAGCTGCTTGTGTGAACCCTTCCTCACCCAATCCAGGCAAGAGCAGCAGGACTTTTGTACACTCTTTACAAAAATCTCTTAGCCTTTGCTAAGCTGTTTCATTGCAACAACTCTATGGAGAGCTCATCATGACCAGCTCTGCCAAGAGAAGGAAGAGCAAGAAATGTAAAAGCAGTGATTTCTTCTACCAGAACCCTAGGCACTGTGTGCACTTCTTCCCATGCCCTTACGATCACTCATCTACAACTCCAGCTTCATTGCTCTGCAGCAAAACTTCCTACATTTGCAATTTCCCCAGTACCTCCTGCCATGTGAAAAATGGCAAATAATACAGCTGATAACCATTGTTATGAGAGATTATTCTTTCTTGGTCTAAGGAATAGGCATGCACAAATTTTCTAGGAACTTTTGAAGCAATTCTGCCTTGCATTGTGCCTACAGCACATTCTGTTTTACTGGCGCTATTCTACCACTACCATTATGATTATTTCAGTGTTTCCACTAAGCACCATGTCTCTGGGGAGCTTATGGTAACCAGGCTATCAGAATTCATTCTGGACTCAATCATCACATATTGTAAACTCCCAGTGATGGACAGTTCCTTTCTTTTAAAAATATTGTTAGAGCTAATTGATATTGCATAGCATTCAGTAAAGAATTTGGTTTTATATTGAATTATTCAAAATGTTGTGGATAATTTATTGCAGCCAGAACATTTTCGTCATAAGTGGCCATTCAGAAAAAACAAAACAAAACAAAAAGAGAAAGAGAATTGTGTTTTCTGACCTTCTCGTTGAGCCACAAAAGATATTTCTGCAGGGCAGCTAAGCTGTCTCAGGTTGCTGAGGCTTTGCTTTGTGCTTGACAAGACTGGCCACCTGGAACTACTTATTTTGGAGAAAGGTTTTGCTTGACTCTTTATGACAATGTTTCTGGAGGCAGGACACACGTAATGGCTTGCACAACATCATCCTTTCTTAGGAAGGATACCCACTGCTCTCATAAACTTTCCGTGGGGCTCTGTGAGCCCCAGGAGGAAGCCAGAATAAGCATGCCTCCTACTGGGGCTGCCCAGAGAGGATTTACTTGTCAACAGTTCCCTCATCATTGCAGAATCAGTGCAAAATGCCACGGACACAGGAGATTTTTTCTGTTAGGATCCATCATACTGGGGTAGAAAACAGGGAGGGAAATACCTGTTCTCAGCATGCAGGACACATCTTTATCCATTTACTGTTTTCAGTAGAACAGTGTGTGCCACACACTGGAAACTTCTAAGCGTCTATGGCAAGATGAAGAGAAGCATAGCCAGGGAGCTGCATATACATTATGTGTGTTTGTACACTCAGTTGGAGTTTTGTTCTTCAGGAAGAAAAAAAGCTTAAGTACTTTATTGTGACTCTTCCATGGGAAGGGAAAATAACAAATATTTGGGGGAAGATACTGAAATAACCATCAACCTAATCTGTTAACACTTACTCATAGAAATGTTCCCACTAAACCATGAATGGGAATGTGTCTATTTGATGGACACACTCACCCCCTTCTCAGACTTTTGTGTTGTGTTCAAGGATAGGATCACATTAATCCAGGAAGCAGGCAGGGAAGGGATTTGTCTGCACAGGAAATGTGGAAGACAATACTAAGAACATCTCTTCCAGCTGCTGATGTTGTGAGGGAGCACACTGGCTTTGCCATGCAGGGCACTTGGAAGACAGTGCTGTTACCTCAGAGCAGCCAGTGCAGGGGCAGAGGGTCAGGCAGCCTCTGTGTCCCCAGGGAAAGTCGATTCACTCAGTGGGCAGCAGCAGCATCTGCAACTAGGGAAAGCACCAGCAATGAAAGTGACCTTCACACTGGCTTGGTTTCTCACCACTGCTTCCAGTAGTGGAGCTGACCCAGTGAAGGCAAACCAGGGAGCACAGGCAGGGACCCACGCTGCTGACCTAACTATCTGCACTGAATTACAGGCTGACCAAGTTCCAGTGTTGGTTGTCCTCTCTATAAAACACATCTCATACACAATTTTAAAAATTTCCACTGTTTGAAATGACAACCCATTTGTTCCTCCCTCACAGTGTATGAACGTTTCTGTACTGAGGTAATTTCAGACAAACAGTAGGGGGGAAATCAGGAATCTGCGGTAGAGTATTACCCAAGTTATAAAAGCAGTTTATTACTCTATTGTGTGTCTAAAATTTCTGGAATATTGTAGCAGATGTATTTTATAGAGAAATGACAACACATTTTAATGAAATCCAGGTTTAGATTCTGGCAACATTTCTTCCTTCATTTTATATTTTGTAACCAAGTCTACAACTCCACCAGGAAAAATCAATAGAATATTTAGCACACCTCACCATCTCATCTTAACGGGTATTTGTATAGAGAAGAAAATATCTCTATGTGACAGACCAGGAGCTACTTTTTCTTTACTTAAAACTGAAGTCTCTTTTCCTCTGCTGACAACTACAAGCTCCAGTTTGTTCTGATCTGCTCCAGGTGAAATTCAAGCAGTCATTACAATTTTTAGCTGGATCTCTTTTGCATAAGCTGTACTCTCTAGCTGATTTAGGTTGTGAGCAGTTTTGCACTGGATCAGCCTGAAGTGCTGTGGCTCTCCAGCTCCCTCCTCACACTGCTCAGGGGATGCGGGCAGGGTCATATCCTGCATCCTCCATCACTGCCCATTGTGGGGAGCAGCACCCTAAGGAAAACAAGATAGATCATCACTGTTCCCAGCTCCTGTGCTCAGGCCTGTGGCAGAGCTCAGGAGCTGTGTGGACATCCTTCTAAATCCCTCACATGCCCAGGTGTCCAATATTAGCCTCAGCTGACTGCAGATAAATTGCGGAGTTTTTTGGGTTTTTTTTAATACTACTGTTCAATCCAGTGTATTTGCTTTATGAGAATATTTTTAACAGGAGTAAGCATATCTTACAAATTTTATTTCTTTCTCATGTGGATGCTGCAGGTTTCTGACAAACTGCTGTTAGTATCTAAAATGAACAGAAGTAACAGAAATATGAGTGATAATGCTTATCTGCCTAATACATTATTCCTTGAATATTTTTTTCTGAAACTGAATAAAAACCATCCTGAGAATACTCTTTTAGGAAACACCTGATGTGGAATAGCAGAATGGCCGAATTATAACATTTGGCAACACCACAAACCACTTCCAGCTTTAATCAAGGTCTCACACTGGCAGGTATGAGGCAGCTTGTTTACAAGGCACGGCGGTGGCTCTGCCTCGCGTACGCCGCCTGTGTGCCTGGAGCGAGCACAAACCTGCACAGCCTGACTGCTGCTGCTGTCACATTAGCAGTGAAACCATTCTGCAATACTGTAGAACAGTAAATCACCTCCAAAGCATTTTTATTAACTTTTGGTCCTTCTGATGACTTTGCAGGAAAAAAAAAGAAGAGAAAAACATATATGTACTTTATATACAAATACAGATTCCTCACAGGTAGCTAAGTCTTGGTGCTCCTGAATCAGGGTGCTGCCTCAGGGGTCTCTGTAGGCTTTACACATCCAGTGCCAGAGTCCTTTTCTACATCACAGCCCCACCAGTCTGTCCTGCACTGACTCATTCACTTGCTGCCTCGCAGGCAGGTTGAAGAGGACCACAGAAGCCCAAGAGTTACAGTGCATTTTGTGAGCCCAAACCATCTAAATTCAACACAGGGAACATAACTGAAGTTTACATGAAAACTGTGTAATTGTCTAGCAGCACTAGTGCTGCTAGAAGCACTAGGCTTCTTGAAATTCACACTAACTTTGGTACAAAACACAGGAAATTAAAACATTGTAGTCAAATCTACTGCACACGGAGCATTCTGAACATAAAAACACACCCATGATATCACCATGAGACAAAATGTAGGAAATACCATTGATTGCATTTGCAAAGAAGTTGTGCTTGTGCTCTTCCTCCACCAGTTAAAGCTGGTTTACAGTAGAAGCTCCATCAAATTTGAGACTTTGCTCTCTCAATTGATTGTAAAAATGTTTGAAAGTTGATTGTGCTGTTGCCAGAATAGGGTAGTTGAACTTTCCACAATCAAGATGAAGACCAAGTCCTCTATCAAACAGGCTTTATGGGATACACATACAACCAAGAAAAATTAAGGAGCTGTATGTAGTCCTGGTTAGAAAGAACTCAGAACACAGCCAATAAGCCAGAAGTCCTGGGAGCCTTGGGAACCTGGAAGCAGTATGCTGCTGAGGCTAACTCAGCTTCCTTGAACTCAGATTTTATACACCCATAGCTCTGAAATGTGTGGAGTTCTTTATTCTGGTCATGCTATAATTTTTCTAGTGTCTGGGAGGTTTGCCTCCATGGCTGATATCCCAGGCTAAGCTACACCATTACTTCCTGTACTTTCCCAAGGACATTTGTTATTTGCTACAATCCTTCCATTCTGCCTAGAAAGTTTTAAGCTACCCCATACCAACTGCTCCTTTTGTTTTTCCCTTTCAGTCACAAGTTACAGTAAATGTTTTGTAAGCCAGTGGGCTCCTTGACCCACAGTGCTCCTCTCTAAAAGGCTGTAGCAGCTTTGCCCAGTCCCATGTGCTAATGGCACCAAGTCCCTGTCTCATTCATGCCTGTCTCAGATGCCCCAACAAACAACTCACAGTTTGCTATTTAAATAACCACTTCCTTAAGAACATGTGTTAACAATACATGAAGGGGCGATTCACGCTTCCAAACCACTCGTCTCCTGCTCTACAGGCATTCACAGCTGGAAAAGTTCTAGTCATATTTTGGGTCTTTTCACAACAAAGGCTGGAGACTTGCTCCTGTGCACAGTCTTACCCTGCCTCACTACCTCGGTGAGGATCTTTCATTTTCCTTACATTGTACCTTATATATATATATATAGATACACACATGTTTGCATGTACAGACATTTTTTACATAGCACACAGTGTCCCTGAACAAGCAGAGGAGACCTCTTGCCCCCCAAAACCTAAGGATAAATGAAGGGAGGGTGAAGCAATCAACCATCCCACTACCACTGAAGGGACATGCCCTGCTCCAGTCCCATTCTCTCCCTCTGCCTCCAAGCTGCTCCTGGACATGCACTTCCACTCGCCTTGCACCAGGTCTAGCAATCGTGGAATCAGTTTAGAAGGCGTCAAGTGAAATTAACTGACAGAAAAACAGCCCACACTAGACAGTTTTCTCTTAAATTGGGGAACTTAGCTTAGCTTGGATTTGGAAGCATCTAGTGAGAGTCATGCCTGGCAGAAGGGAGGGAAAAACCTGTCATGTGACTAAGGACAAGCAGTGGGAGCAAAATCCCTCTCCTCTGGCAAAAGCAAGCAAAGGACCAACTCCAGTACCTCTGAGACCTCAGCCTAAACCTGTGAGAACCCCGTTTATGGTGTTATGCCTTGTTTAACCACACAGCCCCATCCCGAGTAAAACCCACACCCTGCAGCCACATCCACTGCATTTGCATTTCCAAATAACTTTCAACCTTTGCTTCCAAACACGTGACAAAAGAATCTTAGATTTTAGACTTAAAATAAAATGTGTTCATGCATAATAAATTAATGCTTTAATTTACTTAAAACTTAGGCCCACTAGTGTCATTTTTCACACAAATAATGTACTCCAAAAGTTCTAGCAGAAGGAACTACTCAGATTTGTGCTTTATTTGTTACAGCTGTTCCCTTACAATACTTGACATAAATTCCTTTGTTTCAGAAATGGTAGTTCACACACTGAGCCCAAAGTGCATATTATCATGGCAGAGATAATTAATTTTAGCAGAGTAATAGACTGAATTGTTGCCTGGGAAATCAAATTCCACAAATGGTAGTAAGGCTGACTCATTGCCTATGGTAACAAAATGATGATATGCTGTAACTTAATGTAGATTAAAAACTGTACAGCACTATCCAGACTACTACAAAAGGAAGTTAATAAAAATGGAGGGTGAACTGTAGAACCTTCCTGGCTTTCTTATGTTGTATTTGGTGAGCCATAAATCAACATTTTAAACCAAGTACTGTTGATTATATTAGAGTGAAATGCAAGAGCTTTTTTTTTTTTTTTTTTTGTAGTATGGACTCATAACCCTTTTTCTTCTTTATGATATACACATAAACATAATATGTGAATACACTTTTATAATATTTATCTCCCTGTTCACAGAGACGCTTGCAGAGACAGGAATACCTGGCGGGTGGGAGCAAGGACTGACAGCCAGACTTCTCAGCCATGCCCCACCACAGAACCAGAGGCAAAGGGCACACACTGACATAAGAAGTGATTTTCTCTTTTTTTTTAACTGCAAAGGCAACTGCACACTGGAGCAGGTTGCCCAGAGATCTCCATCCTTGGGCGTACTCAGAACCCATGCAGCCCCTGCTAATCCTGCTTTGAGCCGGGCTTTGGAGTAGGCAGCCTTCTCCAGAGCTCCCTTCCAGCCTCAGCAAGTGTTTGAGTCCCTGATATATGATTATTTTGCACCTGCAAGCAGGCTTCTGCTTAATTTTACAGAGAAACTTTGTTTTACTCTCAACATGAGAAATAAATTCAGAAGAAACAATCCAAGTGTAAATTCTGTGAAAACAACTGAGCCCCTCTGCACCTACCGCTATGAGTAACAAGCAACTCTCGACATTTTAAAAAAGCTATCACAAAACCACTATTTTGTATTCTTTTATAGATATTATATATTCCTTCTTGCTTTGTAAGACACAAACCACAGACTCAATTTTAACCTAATGAAAGATTCCACTTGTGGGGAAAAAAAAATAAAGTAAACGGGAAGCGTATGCATTTGACCTTTCCCTGAATGCAATATTAAGGGAAGCTAGATTCTAAATAGATTTCCCGCTAGTTTAGTTCACCCTGCTGCTACTTCCAGCAACGGGCTGCGCACTTCGTCACTCCGGCCGACCCGCGGCTCCCTGAGGGCAGGGCGGCGCCTGGCGCCTCACACCTGGGGGAGGAGCCCCGCCGGGGCCGCCCCCGCCCCTGCTCTCGCGAGATGGGCGGTGCGCGTGGCGACATCCGGGAGCGGCGCGGCAAGATGGCGGTGGAGTCGCGGGTGACGCAGGAGGAGATCAAGAAGGAGCCGGAGAAGCCGATCGACCGCGAGAAGGTGTCCGGAGTGCGGGGTGCTGGTGCCGCGCCGCTTCACCGGCCGCACCAGGGCAGACAGCGAGGGTGGGGGGAGTGGCGAGCGTCTAGTGTCGGCGTGAGGCCTCCGCGGAGGTGGGGGGGAGGGCGTGGTAAACGGCCCCTCATCCTGATCCCCTCCCCTCATCCTGATCCCCTCCCCTCATCCTGATCCCCTCCCCTGCGGCTCCTCCCTCCCATCCCCACGCTCATTCTCACCCCCGCCTCGCCCCGCAGACGTGCCCGCTACTGCTGCGCGTCTTCACCACCAACAATGGGCGGCACCACCGCATGGACGAGTTCTCCCGCGGCAACGTGCCCTCCAGCGAGCTGCAGATCTACACCTGGTGAGTGACAGCGCCTCTACGGCTGGCCCAGCTGCGGGGCCTCGCCTGGGCCCCCGGGGCCAGAGGGAGTTGTGCCGGCTCTGGTCGGAAAACTCCGGGGAGTTTTGCCGCCGCCGGTGTGGAGCGGTTCTGGCTGTGCCCTGGCAGCTGAGAGGGGGCATCTCCCGAAGCACAGCTTTGTGCAGCGGTGAGCGCTCGGCCGCCGAGACTAAGTGCGGCTCAAGTGCCCAATTACTGCTGCACGTAGTCTGTGGCTTGTGTTGTGGCGATGGTTATCGCAACACATCTACTCAATGCAGAGGTTCTCCTTTAATGCGTATGTGTTGTTCCAACAGCCCCGTTTTTCCGGTAGAAGCAGCTGTCCCAGAAGGCTTGAAATGTTGTGTGAATGGTTTGTTGGTTTAACTCAGATCCTTTTGAGAGTGGAGTAATGAGTTTTCTTTTTGCATGGTAAGGTAGCAGTGCTTTAACAGAGAGCTGCTTTTTATCACTGTCAGATTTATTTTGGAGAACTGCCTTAGTCTCCACTGCAAACATGTTAGGTTTTGTTTGTAATATTTTGAAGAACACCTTTGAAAAGGAATTATGCTGCTTTTTAAACCCTTCATGATGTTTGCCAGAGTTTTAACTCATACGTCGTGTAGTTGAATAAATGCATTTTTGTGGCTACCAAAGCATACAGTTCTAATTTACTTCTAAGTGGGATTTATGGACTCTGTCCAGGCTGTTGGTAGTGTCTGAGTTGTTTCCCATCTGCAGAAGTCAGAATGGGCATTGTCTGTCAACACACTGCTCTTTGATTGCCTGAAGCTCGGAGCGAGTGCACAGTCTGTATAATTGGAGACACTTCTCTTGCAGTGACTGAGTACTTTTGTTCTAGAAATTCTAGAAATTTGTTCTAGAAATTCTAGAAATTGTTCTTGAAATTCTAGACATGAGCTTTAGCCCTGCTCTGGTTGAAGGCTGGGTAAAGGAGTGCTGCCTGCTAGGGCAGAAACGGAAAGCTATTTTATTTTTCTGCTTTTCTTACATTTCCTTTAATAGTTAGTAATGTTACTTTAATATAGATGTTAGCTTAGGTGAGGAAACTCTTACACTGTGGCTTGTATGAATGTATTAAAAAAAAAAAAGGCTCCTGCTGTTTAAATGGTACCTCTTCAGAGAGACCTGGAGATCAGATGTTGAAATGTATACAGAGAGGAAGAGATTCATCTGAATATCACAGAGAATCAGACACATTTGCACTAGAGCATGTTGCCTCCAGTGTGTAGTAAGTGGTGAATTCTCCCAGGTGTTACAGTCAATAACTGTGGACATAGGATATGCCAAGGCAAAGAAACATGGTTAGGTTGTAGCAATATGTTGATTCTATGTTAAATATTTTGGGAAGCTTTATTTTCTGTACCTTTGAGAGTATGAAGCACTTTAGTTTCTTTGTTTAATCTAGGATGGATGCAACTCTGAAAGAGCTGACCAGCTTGGTGAAAGAAGTTTACCCAGAAGCACGGAAGAAGGGCACACATTTCAACTTTGCAATTGTTTTTACAGATCTCAAGAGGCCTGGCTATAGGTAAATGGCATTTCTTCTCTGAGTTAATAGAATACTTTGGGCACCAGAACAGTAAATTATCCTTCATTAACACTGATTTAAAGTTCAGAACCTGCATACCAAACTTCTGAAGTTCTCTATGATGGCTGCTACAACCTCTTAGTTGTGCTTGGTGACCATCCCTGTTAACGTGTTCCCAAGACTATGAGCCTGTGTGCTTGAAGGCTTTGGTTTGTATTGGCAGCTGGAACATGGCCCTCCAACTTGAGATAATGCTTTGTTCCTGGTAGGTCCTGGTAGGCACCTGAGTTACAGCAGTGATCTTGTAGCAGGTGTTTCTCTTCCAGAATGGCATGAGCTAATCTTTGTCAGCAGCCAGTAGATGTACCCTGCTTTGGAATCTGGTGGGGTCTTGTGCTTTGTCTGTATGGCAGGGGGTAAGGGGTTCTCACTAGTATTTAACATAAGAGGGTAGAAGGCTCCTCTGTGCTGTCAGACAGAGCATTTGGTGCACCCAGGATTGCAGAGAAAAACCCCAGTGTTCTGAGTACACAGCCACATTTGTGCAGTGCAGGGAATGGCATGGGAAGGGAGTTAGGAGCCAGTGCAGTTCCTGTTCTGGACATCTGGAGAGATTGGCCACTGATAACTAACTTGCCTTTCCTCTGCTACTCACAGG
Source organism: Molothrus aeneus (assembly GCF_037042795.1). Lineage (NCBI taxonomy): Eukaryota > Metazoa > Chordata > Aves > Passeriformes > Icteridae > Molothrus > Molothrus aeneus. Next base: position 44,342,626 of record NC_089647.1, read on the forward strand.
GTGAAGGAGATCGGCAGCACCATGTCGGGCAGGAAGGGCACAGATGATTCCATGACATTGCAGTCTCAGAAATTCCAGATAGGAGACTACTTGGATATAGCAATTACTCCTCCGAATCGTGCACCACCCCCATCAAGCCGCATGAGACCTTACTAAAGTCTTGCTTCTCTTTGTATGATTATGTATTCTGTTTACTCCTACTTGCTGTTCTAAAGCAGGCTTATTTTTTTGCTTTTGTTGCTAAGCACCTGAAGACATAGCTGAGCTTTGTAGAAGAAATTTAACTTTTAAACATTAACTTTTAGTTTGTTTAGAAGAAACCCCTTCAGCAGTGCCATCATCCTATCCCTGATTGTTATAGTTTGAGTAGTAAATTAGTGTGTCCAGTGTTCTAAAGACTTCCATGAAATATGACCCAGGAGGATTACAGGTGTTCTGAAGTTCTGTCTTGTTTGGAATAAAAATTGATGTTAATCCTTTGACTATTTAGTGGTGTATCAATGCTCAAGGCTGCTCTGTGTTAGAAGTTACTAATGGTGCTGGGAAGTGTTGAGCAGTCTAGAATCTGAAAATAGAGGAAGGGGTGGCTCAGGTCTTAGTTGTCCATGAGGCAGCTGGAAGATTGGTGTGTGGTGTTGCCTGGTGCCTTAAAGAGCAGGATGAAGAAGGGGTGACCTGTGTCTCAGCAAAGTGGTGCTTGGTGCTTGCCAGCTTGACTCCCTCTGTCACTGCAGGGGGAGAGGCTGAGATGTGCAGGTGCCTCTGGTCTTCCAGCAGGGTCCAGCTGTCCTTGCCTGACTTGGACCATCCAGCTGGTCTGGGCAGGACCAGGTGCTTGGTTTCTGCACCTTGAGCCCCTGTGTGCTAAGAGCAAGGCAAGGGCAGGAGTAGAAGCAGTAACTCATTAGAATCTCCACCTTCCTTGCCTAAGGCCTGAGCAGAGGCTAGGACTGCAGTAAATGTTCCTGTCTGCTGAGGACAAGGTGTGCTTTGTGTCATGAACTGGGATCTGTATAGCTTTGTTTTTTTCCCTCTCAGGAGTCCCTTGGTTCAGTATAGCCTGAGGGAGTTCTGCCCTTGGCTTAACCCTCTTCTGTCCCCCTTCTCTGCGTTCTATGTTAGGGAGCTGCAATTTCAGCCTTCATGAATGTCTCTCATTCGCAGAGTCACCTATATCCAGGTCACTTCTCCCCTAAGACTGTAAAGTGCTCCCCACCTTTTTTTAAAGAGAGCTCAAGAAAAGACACTTATAAATGCTGCTTATTAAGGACTGAGCCTGGAAGTGGCAGTGGAACTGATTTATTGTTGCCAGAGTTGGCATGGGCAGGATGTTTTTTTGTGGTGCAGTCACCTCTGGTGTGAGACAGTGGTGCTCCAAATACTGATGTGAGAAACCCTTGTGTTAGAACAGCTCAGGGACTTGTGTTACCAGGGACAAGCTTGCTCACGTTTGGGACACTTGACAGACCTGGACATAGAAAAGCAAAGGCCACTGCTAAGTGGCTCAGGGGCTACCCAGGGCATCATTTGTCCTGCAAAATGCATGCGGTGAGTAACCAGCATATAATTACAGAATTGCAAAGCTCCCACCAAAGGGAAGGACAGACCTGCCATTAGAGGTACACAGGAATATGGGCATTTCCTCAGTTTTGTGTCCTGGTTTTTGCTTAATTGCATTTAAGGATAATTCTTAAATGTAGTCACTATAAAAGGCAACAGCAGCAATGGAGCCTGTGTCTGTGACTCAGCTGCTCTGGGAAGCGACTTGACTTTGCTGCTGGAATGGGAGACATGGCCAGGGAATGCTGGTTCCTGCCCAGCTGGCAGAGAAAAAGAACATCTACTGGCTTTCTATGTGGTGGCCCATGAAGCAAAATCGCCAGGAAATGAAAGTGCAGAGCTGCCTTCAGTAGCAAATACTCCATTCAGCTTGTTTGGCTGAGGAGTTTACCTTTCCTTGACTGCCATGAATGTATAAATGTCAGCTGATCTCTTCCCCAGCTGTTTCAGGATAAACATCTCTTGGATCTCTTGCTCACAAAACACAGGAAGGTAATGTGGACGTGCAGAGCTTATTATTATGGGAAAAGACACTTGAGAGAAGAATGTTGTTCAGGTTAGGGGTTTCCTATATCAATATATATCAGCTGGCAATCCAAGCTGACGGCAGCAGCTGTAGAAGCAGCACCAGCATACAATCATCCAGATGTGGCAAGAGATGAAAGGGAAGTGAAAGCTGTCACCAGCTGAGCTCCTCGTGCACAGGAGGGGATTCAGTCCCAGTAACTGGTTGAGTTTGTCTCTGAATGCTGCTATAAAGTTGAGGAGGGATATCAGTCCCTAAAGAGAGCAAAATATGTAGAGCATTGGGGCTTGGGGAAATTGAAACATGGTCATCATCAGTGAACAGTCCGTAGGCTCAGGAAGTGGTGTAGACAGCACTGCATCCAAATTTGTCAGTCCAGAGGATTTGCTTTGTAGGCAGTAATTTGATGAGGAATTTTTGCCCCTCATGAAGGCAGCTGGATAAGGTGCTTTCCTTTTTTTTTTTTTGGATCCTCAAAGGCCTGAGACACAGCTTTGTCATATATCTAGTGTCAATCGCAACCACTCCTCCAAAGCTTTTTGTCGCCCAGCTGAGTAAGGGCAAGAACTAGGATGACAGCTCTCCAGAAAAGGTTTCCTGACTTTGACACTTCTCAGAGGTAATCCCTTCCCTGCCCAGCAGCCCAGACAACTCTTGCCTCCTGCCCATGCCCTGCCAGGAATACCACACCTATCCACACCTCCCTTGCAGGTGTCTCTCCAGGCCTCCCCTTCTCCCTGTCCTTTCTGAGGGCCGTTTTTCTTTGCCTCTAACCAGGGACAAACATCCAGATCATTCCTGCAGGTCTCCAGCCTGTGCTCCCTGGCCTCTGGCTGCAGCAGCAAGCCTGGTGAGCTGTGCTCCCTGGCAGGGCCAGAAGCATTCCACATCTTGCCTGTGGGGTGCAGCACTGTCATATAGACCCAGCCACAGAACCAGGGTAACTTCCCTTAATTTCTTTTTTACCCTCAGTACCACCTACTGAAGGCTGCTCTGCTCCCAGAGATGGGACTTCTTCCTCTTCTGTGTCCCTTCTGGTGTGTCTTTCCTGCCTGTCTAGGTTTGGCTTGTCATGAAGGACTCTCTGCTGTGCTTCCCCAAACAAACTTGGCTCTTAGTTCTAATTTCCCCCCCTCATTCTGTGCACCTAAACCAATGCTTTTTTTTCAATCTTATAAACAGAAAAGAAGGTATATCAAAAATACTACTTTTTTTCCTCACCAAGAATTCCCACACCATCAACCTTGTCACACCTTACATAAATATTGATGCAATTGTTGATCATTAGCCAGGCTTTCAGTTAACAGGGGGAGGAAAAAAGATTATTTTCCACATGCTCAGGCCTTAATTAATTTTTCACAGTCACCTTCTGATTTCATCACCCCTCCAGTGCAGGCAAATACAAGTGTGTATACACACATATGTATGTACATCCACGAACAGGGACTACAGCATCAGAAAGCCAGCTTCTTTCCTGTAGTGGCAGCACAAGCCTGATTTAACTTCTGCAACACTTTTGGGAGAGGTCCTGGTGTGGAAGTTAATTCCCTCCTTAATTTAAAGAGTGAGGACAACTCACACACTTTTTCAATAACCTGGGCAGCACCAGACATAGTCCTCCCTCCGTGTTTGCTATCTGACTGGAGCAGTTGTGGAGAATTAAATTTTACTATACAGCTCTGCTCAAAAGCAGAAACACTGGGATGCAGCAGGAACATATTAAGCATTATCAGCAAGTTCTCACTTTTGCAATGGAAAGCAGGAAAAATGTGGAGGTCTCCGAAATCCTGTTGTGTCAGAGCAGGTAAATGATGAGAGCTAGGGTAGTATTCAAAGAACAGCACTATAAGTAATGCAACAGATAAGGTTCAACCTGCCAAAACCAAAACAATCCAATCATCTGCTGCTGTCTAAGGCCTCGTGTCTGGACTTTGTGCAACTCAGATGGGTTGAAAACAAGAGTATCAGTTCCCCTTGAGGAATATGCCTTGCAAAACACCCATGTGGTGTTGTGCACCTGGCCACAAACACCTGTCGGTGGTGAGGGGGTGCCTGGCTGGCACACTGGGGCAAGGTCTTAACTGCCTAAGGGCTGGCTTCAGAGGGCCTGGGCTGTTTGAGACCCTCTGGGGGGTATTTCCAGTCTCACAATTATGGAGGAACAGCCTTAGGCAACCTTACCAAAGCAGCCGGACAGACAGGATAGGATTCACCCAGCCAGGGAAGGAGGACATCCTGGCTCCCACGCCTGTCCTTTCCCTTCTCATGCCTCAACAACCATCAATGCCTTTGCAGGCAGGCAGTGATTTCGGTCAATGCACAGTCCCTGAACAATTTAATCCTGGAAAACAGTAATTAGCTCCTGGTGGCTGGGCAAGCAGGAATGGATTTCCCTGCAGTCACAACTGCTGTGATGCAACCGACAACCTAGGGTGTGGGACCTGCAGCTGGGGGAGGAAAGGTGGGAACATGCAGAAGGCTCTAGATTGGTTTACAATAATTTCATAAGCAATCATTAGAGAATGTAACCCCAGGCTTTAAGCCAAGAATACAATATGCCAAAAATTATGGAAGCATCTGAACACCTTCCTGCTGGGTATTCTGCAAACTATGCTTTCCTTGGCCCCTCCTCAGGATAAATGCCTGTGTGACAGAGGATCTTATTCCATGGACCATTTCCCATGCAGACACATTTGTGCTACTTTTTTTTAAACTCTTCAACTTGATTTAGGCAAGACAGGTTCAAAGAAATTCCTGGATCTGGTCAGCTCCTGCTATGATGTCAACTGCCCCTTTGTAAAAGTAGGTATTAGTGTAAGAGAAGCATAAGGTTTTACATTTAAATTGATATAGGCAGCATGAGCCAATGTCTTCCTGGCAGAAAATTGTGCTCCTTTGGACTAACACACATGTGATTCCATAGTGTGGCCACTGGATATTGTCTTTGCTCCTTATAAACACCACAATATCTGTATTATTGTCCCATGGGGAACAACAAGGTACTCCCAAAACAGAAGGCAGATCCAACACCAGCTACAGCTGTTGATTGAGCACATGCAACCACCATGAGTGCTGGAACATTTGAATATTTGTTCTCAGTGACAACTGAGAACAAAGCAAATGTGACATTTTACAGGAAATTTAAAGAAGCCAGGGTACTTCAAAAAAACAAGGAAGCCTGGACTCCAATTATTGTTCCAGTGGTTAATAAAATCTTCAATAAAAGCACAATGGGAATCACTAGAAGTAATCCTTGTCATTTATCCCTTTGACAACCATCTGGGAAGTTTCATTTCACTGAAAGACCTATAATTGTGTTCAATCTCAGGCAAAGTATTTCCCAGATAAGAAAGCACTGACCACCTTATTAAGGGGCTTCCTGGGCAGAACAGTTGAGATGCTCCTTTGACAACAAATGGGATTAGGGGGAGAAGCTTCTGTTAGCTGACACATTTGATATACTTTAAAAAAAGAAAAAGAAAAAATACTAAGAACCAGAGCAAATGAAGGAAAAGGCTATGATTTTTTTGTTACTTCCCAGATGTTTTTGAATACTGAAGAGCAATTTTGTGCTGGGTTCAATCTTTTCTGAGAGCAGGTACTGCTAGGAGATGTGATCTCCCTTCTCACCCTTCCCTTACATCTGCTCCAGCACTCACATGGGCAAAAGGCAAAAGCTGAGCTTGAGATTACTGTTGGGAAGGACAAACAAGATGAGAAGACAAAAATAATTAGCGTTTCTGTGTCTTGGCAATGAAGAAATCTATTGTAAAACTGTACAACCCCTAAATTCTGTGCAAGGGAATTAGTGAAACAGCCTCTAGTGGAAGCAGCCCCCAATTAAACTAAATAAAGCACAACACAAAACTGTACTCTGGCAACTTTGCTTGTTTCAGGTGATGGCTGTCTCTTAAGAACCACTGTTTGCTACTTACATAGCTACTGTTTATCAAACCTTACAGGCCAATGCTGTTAAAGAGATTCACCCCACAACAAACCAACTTGTAAAATTTCTTTTGCATCATTCCCACTTTGACAGGTTTCTAACTTTACAGTGCAGCTGGATGAGCCTTTCTCCAGCAGCAACACTGGCCTAAGAGGAGTTTTACCCTCCTCCAGCCCCATGGCTGCATCCTTGGTTGTTCCAGTATTTCAGACAGCCACACACCCACCTGTCCCACCCTCCATGCTACAGCAGGATTGCATCCAGGTGGGTTTTCACTGTTTCCACAGAAGGAGACTCCACTGCCTCTAAGCAGCCTGTTCCAGTGCTTACACTTTCACTGCTGTCATTTCCCATTACCCAAACTACTGTTTAGGACAGCCTGAAACCTAAAAGAGTTTCAAAGGTGAAGTACAAAAAACTAAAATTAGTTTTTGTTTTGCTGCCATGATTTTATCTATCTCAGAGCCATACTTTGCCTATAAAAAAGAATACAAATACAAACAACAATATTACATGTATTGGAGTAATACTGAAGGCAAGAAAAACAAAACTGATGCATACGACTTCATTTCTTGATTCCAAAAAGTCTCATCCCTGTATCATGTCACAAGAGCTTGAGTAGACCAGAAGACTCTAAGATTTCAATTGTTATATTGAAGATAATTATTAGTTAATAATGTGTTGCAGAAAATTTTAATAGACAAGCAAAATTATGCAAGTGCCTTGCAGTGAGAAACCCAGCACTGCAAGGTACAGCTCCACGCTTCCCTAATGGAGGAAAGCACAGTGGAGTGCTGAGTTGTTCTCAAGTTTAGGGAAAAGACTTCTATAAGGCCTTTTGTGAATTTCATTAGTTGAAGGCAGGGGGAATACAGCAAGGTCTGTAGTAGTGCTGCTTGTTCCATTTCATGTCAAAAGGCTATCTGGCTTGCTGCAGGGCAAGAAAGAGACTGCAGGCTGTGAAATCCCTCCTGTTTAGTGTGGGTAAATCTGTCTGGTTGAAACCTACTTGTTCTGCAGCAAGAATACTTTGTACCTTTCCAAAGCCATGAAATTCCAGGACCAGCATTCACCCCACTGGTTTTTTAATCTATGAAAAAGCTGGAAGCAGGTGTGGCCTTCAATTTTGGAGGAGGATGGGTAGAACAAATAAGTGTTCTTATAGCAGACACCAAGCATTTGAGACAGATTTATTTAGTATCCAAAAGTGTTAATTAAGCTCACAGACTGACACATTAATATATACATAATTTTAAACAGAAACTACTAGCATTTTCAATGACAGGGTGCTCAGGTCAGAACTAGTAGAAAATCACTGTCTCCCATTAATTTGATATACATTTATCCTGGAAAATGGCTGTAATAGCAAGGAAAAGGCATCTTTACTTGTTAAGTTTTAACCAGGACAAGTCTAAACAAATGAAGAAATACTTGTGGGCTTCTCTAGACATTTGCATATCTTGAAGACTTAAAAAAAATGTGGAGCTGAGTTCAGAAAAACATCCACTTATCCCCATCTCCTGTGATAGTCTCTCCCTTCTCATGTGTTGCATGTTTGCCCTCACATAAATGACAGAATTTCAGTCATCAAGTGGAAGACAAATAGTAAGAACAGTCCTGGAGTCACTTAGAGGAACAGCTGACACTGGAAACAGCAAACTGGCTCCAAACAAGGATACGGAGCTGGGTTTTCTGGTGGAAAACAATAAAAGTGCTGGTAGAAAAAAATTCTAATTACTATGACTACCAAAAGAGTTCCAAACAGCCCTGAGAACTTCAGCTTGGTCAGCTACTACAGGGTTAGATGTGCATATTTAGAAGTGACACCAGCACTGAAGAGAATACACACAGCAGCAGCAGGAGAGGAAGCAATCACCTACAGGCCTGCCACCGAATTCCTCCAAGCAGCTGAAGATACACATATCCAGTAACAATTGCACATTTTCAAATGATTCACAGTAGAGTGGAGTCACCTTCCAGAGCTACAAAGAAACCAGATGCATAGCACCTGATACTATGTTGATGCATAAAGAAAGAAGCTGCACGGGAAATGCCTGTCTGCCAGAGAGGTAACAGTCAGTCTGATGCAGAGATGTGTCAGCTACATCTTAGCACTGCAGAAACGACTAAAAGCACAGAACTGCTTTAAACAGTAAAGCAGGAATTACTCTTCCAATACAAAACATATTTACTTGTTTCTGTTGAAGATACCAAATACTGTTGAAGCACCAGACTTCAGCCCTGAAAGGATGCAGAGTCACTGAAACAGCCAGAGATATCCACTTTTGAAAACAATATACTGGACTTTCCTTTTATTACAATCTAACTGCACTCTCTACAGCCTACGGCAAATGCAATCCTACACAACAAACTGAAGCACCACCTTGTACATGGATCTCCATTCCTCTTTGAAGTGCAATATATTTACAACCCCTCAATACATTTTGCCAATAATGTCAATAGAGAATTAAGCACAAGCTGTTAGTTCAAACAAGTTTATCCACATAATGGATAAAGAATTGTTCTCATTAAAAAAGCCTGCTCTCGGTATGCCTCTTTCTTCCCACCAGTATTTCCTTTTGCTCTTTGAACTTGTTATGATTTGGTGATAACATCCATGAATGTGAAAGTTTCAACATGGTCTTCAGTTTCATTTCAGATGTTTGTCTTGAAAACTCCACGATATCCTCTAAAAATATACCCAGACATGTTCATGAGCTTATTTTAATCATATTTTGAATTAGCAGAAGACAGAAATATTGAAAACTTGTCTTTTTTGTCTTGACAACAAAAAATGAAGGGTCAGCTAAAGTGAGATTAGACAAATTGATTCCAACTCCCAAGTATAGTAAGATATCAACTTTTATCCATGTCACTCTGGTTGTTGTTCCTTACCTGTGCCTTGTACCTCCTACTTAAATAATCTTTACAGACTCTAAGTTTAACAGATAATCAATAAGCATTATATTGCATTGAATCAGGAATATGTATGCTTTGATAAAGTTGTGATAAAAACTTCTTTATAGTCAAACTGATGGTATTCTTTATAAAACTATAACTCAGTTGTTCTAAGATTACTCATACATATTGTAGCTTTTCATTTAAAGTATTTTGTCTTTACCAAAACAAGTTTGAAATCAATTCTCATTTAGATACTTTTCACCAAATTCTTTTTGTTTTATTACCTAAATTTACCCAGAAAGCATTCACTGGTGCTTTCGTTGCCACAAAGCAAAGTATACCTACAGATAAACCTACAGTAAAACTCTGCCTTTTTTTTTATTATTATTTAGGAGGATCCAAACACACCACCAGCTATAATATTTGTTCTTTACAAACAGGCAGTTATATGCCATGCAGAAGGCCCAGTTATTTAGTCAGAGAAACAAGAGCTGTTTTGATAGTCGAATAGCAAGCAACTATGTGAATTTCTAAGTGCATTAGTGCCTCTTTGTACCTCCTACAAATTAAATTACTTAACCAAATTTGTGAAGTGTAATCATACCTGTTCTCTTTTTTGCTGTAATCAGTGGAACCACTTTCATATCTTGTAGTATTTCCTGCCTTGGTCTCCATTTCCTTGGCTTTAGAAGAGTCTACCTTATGATTATATTGGGAAAGCATCTATAGGAAACATTAAACAGGAATAAAAAGAATTACCTAAGAACTCAAACCAGATAGATTATAGACAGAACTAGGCCCTTTTAATTCTAGTAGTTTGATACTAAAATTTGTTAGGGGAAAAAAGCATATTAGCTAACCTTTAGAACATTATCTGGTATCCTTGTTATTTCTGGAGGTGGAGGAGTATTGAGTAAATGGTCATAGTGTTCCAGTTTGGGCGGGGAAGGGTCCCCAGTATGTTTAAGATACCCATCAGAGCTTGCAGCAAAAGGAATTCTTTCTTCATTGTATGGTGCATCTTTTGCATCATTTTTTGTCACTGACTCAAGCTTTCCCCCTGGTGTTACCTGCTGCTGCAAAAGAAGTATTAAACACCTTCAGTTAATTTACTTATGTTAGGTAAAGTATTTAGTAAATGTTCTTACATAATTACTATTAGAAAGAACTTTTATAGTGACATATGTAAAAATAGTATTGGAAAAGAACCCCAAACTGACATTTTAAAATCCGCTTATGGCAAAGTGTGTGAAAATGTACATAATTGCTATTTACTACCTTAGCTTCTGCTTTTAGCCATCTTGTTTGAAAATCTGGACACTGTGGTGTTGCTGCATGACTGGGAAGAGGCAGTTCCTTTGTCTCTGGTGACCTTGATAATACTGTATTATTTGTTTTGGAAGAGTCCTTCACATCAGGAGTACAGAACACAAATACCATAGGAGAAGCCATCCAGTCAGCTGCTGCTATCAAGGGTGAGCAAAATAAAATTAAAAATATGTATGTACACACACACACATATATAATTACTACCAGTTCCAGTTTCATTTTCTAAAACATGTGTATCCTTTAGTTGATATTTTGCTTGATCCATCCAAATTACAGTATTCCTTAAAGGCAGGTAATGCAAAGTAGTCATTCTAGTCCCACTACAGAATATAACTGAAGAAGCCCAACTTAAATCAGCATTGCTTTGCCTTCTCATTTACCCAGTTGTCACTATGTTGGTCTCAAGATTTTTAAAATAACCTATTTCTCCTTTCAAAGAAGTTTTAGCATTAATTTTGACAGTCTTAAATTACTGTCTTGCTAGCCCCTTTCTTTCCTGTCTTTAAACAGATCCAATAGGTATTCTCAGGAAAAAAAAAAGCTAAGTTGGCAAAACAGTATTTTTATTTCAAACATGGATAAAATGCAGTTACAAAATTATTAATTCCTCTGCATAATTCTAATTGGATAGGAGTACAAGAATGAGAAACAATTTATAGGAAGTAAGAAACTTCCCCATAGAAGCCACCAACATTTTTGAGACATTACTACTCATACAATGACCTGCCTTGAATTAAACATATTTAATCAGAAAAACAGTTAAAGTTAACCAATCTGTTTACAATACACTTGCACATGCATTCTGTAAAAATGCATATGTATATTAATTTAACAGATTCTTTACTTACCATTCTCAGCTCTCTTACTTGATTTTGATGAAGGAGTAACCATGATTTCCTTGATGGTCATTTCTGGCAAATCCCCTCCATTATCATCTCCTCTTTTAACAAACCTGAAAACCAAATCCCCAATTAGCTCTCAAGTATTATGAAGAAGTCACAATTAAAGGAATATTGCCAACCTAGTCACTTTTCTAGTATTCATTTATGAATAAGCAAGTAAAAATTTAGTTTTCTCAAATATGAATTTTTTACAGATTCTTTTCATGTGTGAGTCTACTGCAATTTGTGGTATGCAAATGTTCAGTCCAGCCACAAATGATCAAATATACTGAGATTTCAGTCTAAGGCATTAAGAAAAAACCAAACCTAAACCAGATGTCCAGGGTACAACAGATGCCACAGATGATCAAGTCTGTATTAGGGGTTTTATTTTGAACTGCCTGTTGACTATGAAATTATATTGAACAAGAGGAAATCTTTTCTGCTTTTAAACTAATAAGGTCTTGTAAACAGGAAAAGATTTTAAATTCAATTTTTATGTATAAATAAAATTGTTTATCTTAATCAAATACTATAGAGCTTTCAAGTAATTTTAGTAATTACATAACTATTTATAAGGAGAGATCCCAAAATTATTTTAAAACAAAATCTAGTGATTTCAAAGTGACAAGCTATTTAATATTGATTCCACAACACTGGAAACAGAAATTTTAAAAATTATTTTTTCGTATCCAAGATTTTCTAGTGAAAAAATCGCATATACAGTTAAGAGAATACTAGGCAAAAAGCGGAAACTTACCTAACCTACATACAAATCTGTGTCTTTAAAGAAAGTTATTTTAAATGGTTAAAAAGTAATCTTAACTATCATAACCAGATTTAGATCTTCTCTACAAAATGTCTAGGCTGCAAAACAACCCCACAACCCCACTAAACAGTATAGGCAGTATATTTTACTGAGATGAACACATCTTAAACTTTGGGTTAAATAAAGTAACTTTTCAAGTCAGTTTTGTCTTTGAAGTCATAGACGTAGTTGAAATCATATAATTTTTAGTTTTTACAATGAGTAGAACCAGTAGAATTTTTAAAGTGGTTTTCATGCATATGATCCTTGTTTTCAAAACAATTTCTCCAAATATCAAATATTTAGTAAATTTAAAATGGAACTTATTGTTAATAATAACGATAAAAACATGACCTATTAACTATGTGCATGACCTAACTGCTGCAATTATTTTCCTTTATAATTAGAACAGTAAAAATCTAGAGAAGTCTTTTCAACAGAAGACTGGAGCAAAAGGAATAAACTGTAAGGTGGGGCTTATGTTAGGGACAATACAGTGCTTCTAAAAATTTACTGAATGCTTTACAAACTGTTTTCTGTTTATATTAATAAAGCTTCTGCAACCTTTACACTGGCTGTATAATATCTAGGGCAGACAAGCCCAGGCTGAAACCTTTGGTCACATATATTGTATTTTTCTCTTTGTAAATACATTGTGTATGGATGATTCTTATGGTGCACTCAAGGCAAGGAGCACAGCAGATGTATTTCATGTCAGCATCTGGCACTGCAATGGGTATGTGAAAAGATGTGTAGGGAGTTAAATGACACAGGACTCAGCACCTGAGAGATAACAATCACCCACCTCAAGACAAAAGAATGGCAACAGGAGCAAGAAATTAGTACAGCAAGAAGAAAATACAGAAGATTCAGTAGAGAAATAATCTGAATTCCAGCAACTTACTTTTTGATAGCCTGAGAAGTTTTCTGAATAAGTGACATGGTATAATCTTCATTCATACACATGGTGTGTTCACTAATGCCAAAGTGCTCAAGTTTCGGTGTCGCACACTCGTAGTCATCCATCTTCAGCTTACATTTCGGTGTTTTGGGCAAAGCCTGCGGTGTCTGCAGTCTCAGTGGAGTCTCACTCTTGGCCTTTAGCCGACGCGCACTCGAGGTGTGCTGCGCTTTCAGCGCGCTCCAGGGCCGGGAGAAGGCGTACTGTGAGAGACCAAAGTCAGAGAGCTGCGGGTTGCGCAGCGGGTCTTTGGGCAACGCCGCCTTCTCTGCAGAAGCAGAGAACTGAGGCACAGCATTTGCTTTTTCTTCATCAGATTTATTCTGGGCAGACATTGCCGATTCACTGTTAGCTTCATCCTCCTCTTCTTTTTAAGAAAAGAAATGAAAAAAAAATGATGTCAGAAATTTTGACATTTCCCCAGTATTCAATTTTTTTTTTACTTAAAATAGATTCCTTCTTTCACTTTAAAGTACTGAACCTGAAGCTACACTCATATGGCTAAGCTATATTTATTTACTGAGTTTCACTCTATTGGTAAATATTATTTTCAGGGAAAATGAAATTCAAAGATTTTTACATAAATTTTTTTTTACTCCCTGCATGGAGATGAAAAGGTGTTTGGGGAAAGAGCAAAGGCTGCATACAGTACTAAAACGCTCATTCTTCAGAAAAACAGTATTGAGGAAAGGTTATGAAGCAGTAACTGAAAACTTGTGGAAGGAGACAGCTTTTTCAGTAACAATAGTTCACTGCAAAAATATGTAAATGCATAGTTTGTACATTTTTGGAGTTAGATAAAGCAAAACACCCCAAAATGTCTGTCAATTTCTGCATGATGTAGTAAGTAAAGGACAATGAATATGGTGAAGGGTCTGGAGCACAAGTGCTGTGAGGAGCAGCTGAGGGAACTGGGGGTGTTCAGCCTGGAGAAAAGGAGGCTCAGGCTCTTCTGCCAGGTAACAAGTGATGGGACCAGAAGACACAGTCTTAAGCTGCAGCAGGGAAGATTCGGGTTGGACATTAGCAAGAATTTTTTCACAGAAAGGGTAATTAGGCATTGGAATGACTTCCCAGGGAGGTGGTGGAGTCACTGGAGGTGTTTAAGGAAGGACGGGACATGGCACTCAGTGCCGTGGTCTGGTTGACTTGGTGGTGGTCAGCCACAGGTTGAACTTGATGATTCAGAGGTCTTTTCCAACTTAATTGATTCTGAGAAGCGGGTAGGGGGAGGGAGGCCATTTAAAGTAGTATACCTTCTGGTGTGCAGTGGTATTATCTCTTCAGATACACTTAGCTTAAAAACACAACTTAAAAAAATAATTTAACCTGTAGCTCTCTTTGGAGACTTTAAAGGCAAAGAGTATAGAAGGAAAGGCACTATAAAAAAAAAATCAGAGCTTTCTGCCCTATCTGTGTAAAACAGCTATAGGAGCTTAACTTGGACATCCATATAGTTCACAACCATAATTTTGTTTTGTGTAATGACTGGATAATGCTCAGAGCAAGTTAAGACTATGTCAAAAGCTTTTTGAAACCTGATTGGGCCCTTGGTACCAAAAGGGGTATGTGCAGTATTGACAGGTGTAGTACTTTAACTCATTTGGCACAACTGGATTTTTCAGACGGTTCTATGTGCATTTTCTGACTGGATTAAGGACCTCCTTCCCCTCCAATGATCAAGGTGCTACTGCTTGTCACATGCCACCTAATTCCTGAGCATTCTTGTCCCATTTGTGCTGTGAAACAGGCACTTTAGGATTTTCTCTAGGATGATTTAAGTTAATGAAACCATCACATGTGAATACAAACCAGCTGAGGTGCATCTACAATAGTTCCTGATGCATGAGAAGCTGAAGCAGCAGAAGTCTCTGGGTTACCAAAACGTGCTTGCTAACATGTTTTCTGAATATAATTATTACTGAAAAAACCCAAAATCCAACATACACTAACCTAAAGGCATGCCAGAAGAGCTAATTCCAAGTGTTTGTGTTTTGGTTTATTTTCACAGCACCAATCCCAACAAAATCTACCCTCTGGCTATTATTATAAAGCAAATAACATGGGTGTACTTGATCTCTATTCTAATTAATAGAAATATACACATAGCTAAAGAGAAACGTTTTATAAAAATGATACTTTTCTTCACATACTGTATTGACAAGAAACATTACCTGTAGAGTCTTTGACATGTGATTTGTAGCCATATTTCTGGAACAGCTCTCTTATTTTTCCAAGATCTGCTGCATTTCTTTGCATCAAGATTTCACTTGCCTTCATAAATTCATTAACTGCTTTTTTTTCAGAGCAAATCTTACCAAGACTGGCACTAACATCTTCCTTTGGGGAGAGAGAGGGAAACATAGAAATACTGGCTTTCAAATCATCACATGATAGTTTACACATCAAGCATTTTGGGAGTAAGTATTTAATTGCAATTCAGATGAAGATAAGCAGCGAATTTAGGTCTTTTCTATACCTGAAAACCAACAGGTATATATACCTACAGAATACCAGGAATATATAGAACCCAAGTGTGTGGAATCTTATAAAAGTAACTGTAATGACAGTTCACAGCATGATACCTGCTTACTGGTAACCTTGCCAAGGAATTATATGCTTTTACTCCAGAAAAATATGAGGTAACAGCAATTAGTCTGGACTCTTACTCCATATGTACAAAGAATAAATGCAGAGAAGGTGGCTAATCTTACTTTTATATCACTCAATTATTTCTATATTGTTCATTTCTATAACCCATTTTTTCTACTTCTGTATAAGAAATAGACAACATTTTTCACAAGTTTAACTGAATGGCTGAAGGTACTGAAACTTCTGTGAAGATTGATTTTATTCTAAAGGCTGGTCATGGAAAACAAGCAAGCTTCTCTTTTGTTGTGAGCTGCTGTTCCTGAATCATTCTTCTCATACCTTGGCACTGCTCCAACTTCCTTGTAACCTTTGTTCCCTGCTTACCTGAGTGACAGCAGTGACTGCAAACTAAGAAACATTGCTAAACCTACTTTGGGTCACCAAGTTTTTGGGCATTACCCAATATCCATGGCAATTAAGAGGACTTAGATGTAAGTGAGTAAAAATAAGGGTTATAACTATTGACTAACAAAGTTGAATTGTGGCTTAATGACCAAAACAGAACCATAAGTTTATGGAACATGCACACACATGTAATTTCTCAAGAAGGAAGAAAGTTGTTACCTTCTGAGTCTTGATTTCGCCATAGAGGTCATGTAAGACTGTGAGCGGAGATTCATCTTCATAGTCTTCGAGATGAATGTTCACATAAAAGAGTTTAGAAAGTAAAAGAGGTGTCTTAGTGTTTTAGCATGAAAGTAACATTCTACATGGCAGTTTCCTGCATTAGCAGATGAGCTGTCAATGTGCCCTCACTGACATTGAGCTGTGAATGGCCATGAGCTGTCAGTGTGCTCCCACAGCCCAGAGAGCCAAACGTGTCCTGGGCTGCATCCATGGTGGGCAGCAGGGCCAGGGAGGGGATTCTGCCCCTCTGCTCTGCTCAGAGCCCACCTGCAGGGCTGCACCAGCTCTGGGGCACCAGCACAGGGAGGACAGGGACCTGCTGGAGTTGGTACAGAGAAGGGGCACTGGGATGATCAGAGAGATGGATCTCTCAGCCTTTCCTCTCCTGCAAGGAAAGGCTGAGAGAATTGGGATTGTTCAGCCTGAAAGAGAGGCTTCTTCAGGATGAACTAATTGCAGCCTTACAGTACCTGAAGGGAGCTCACAAGAAAGAGAAGGACTTTTTTTACAAAGGCATGTAGTGACAGGACAAGGGGGAATGGATTCAAACTAAGAGAGAGAAGACTTAGATTAGATATTTGGAGAAGTTCTTTGCTGTGAGAATGATGAGGCTCTGAAACAGGTTGCCCAGAGAAGCTGTGGATGCCCCATCTCCAGAAGTGTCCAAGCTCAGGTTGGATGGGGCTCTGAGCAACTTGGTCTAGTGGAAGGTGTCCCTGCCCATGGCAGGGGGCTGGAATTAGGTGATCTTTAAGGTCCATTCCAACTCAAACCATTCTGTGTTTCTATAATATTAGAGATGTTGGACTCATAACCTAGAGAGAGTCAATATAGACAAAACCAAAGAGAACTAGTTCCCGTCAGGCACTTCACAACACAAAAAACTGCTCTTTATACAGCGTGTTAAACTCCACAGAGAAACTGCCAAGGCTTTCACCTTAATGTTGGCAGCTAATATTGTATATAACAGATACTGATAAAACAAGTGGGTCCTCGGGCTGTCAAGAATTACTTGTATTAAAATTTTATCCCTAAAGAGGTTGGATGAATTCGGAAAAAAAAAAAAGTGATATAGAGACCAGTGAAAAACAAATCTCAGCAGAAAATTGAATTCTTCAATTGTATTTGCACGTGGGCAGATGCACTGCTCACTTACACAATGCAGCAGACATTACTTTTTTTCACTGAAACCAAGGCTAATGCAAGCAGTGTAAAAGACGGCGCCCGCTACGTGACAAGACATAGCACAGAGATAAACACAATTAGAAGCCTGAGCTATCTGTCCAGAGAGAGAACACGCCCTGCAAACGTTTTCCTATATCGATCTACTAAAAGAAGAAGCAAGAACGTGCTTCTTATTTCATCCCATTTACCTTGGTTTTCTCCGTGATAAAAAATCTCAGCCACACACCCACAAAGGAGCTCAGAGAGACAATGAGACGAGGGAGCCCAAACAATTCCCAGCCGAGCAATTCCCAGGCTGACCTATTCCCAGGCTGACCTCCGGGCCCACCACAGGCGCTCCCAGAGGAGCACGAGGGACTGTGGCAGGCAGGAACGCAAATCCCGCAAGGAGGAACAGCTGCGATCCCCTCAGGCCCAGGCGTGCGGCCACGGCCGCGGGCTGCTCTTACCGGCGTCCTCCCGGCGCATGGCCCGCTCCAGCTGCTTCAACTCCCTCTCCACCGTGAGGGCCAGATCCCGCAGCTTGCCGAAGAAGCCCCCGGTTACGTCCATGGCTCCGAGCGGGGGAAGCGGAACCGGGGCGGCCCCGAGTGAAACGAAACGAAACCGAACCGAACCGGGCCGGGCTGGGCCGGGCTGGACCGAGCCGCGCGCGCCGCTGAGGGGCTTCAAACTGCCGCCAGCGCGAGCCCCATTGGCTCCGCTGGGCCCCGCCCGCCGCCGCCGCCTCTCGCGAGAGCCGCGCTCCTCTCCCGCCGCCATCTTGGCTCCTCCGCGGGGGCGCCGCCGCCGGAGCTTGCCGGTGAGTGAGGCTGGGAGGGGAGCTGGGGACTGGGGCAGCCATGGCCCCACAGATCCCCGTGGCTTCTGTTAGCGGCAGCGCTGGTTTGTGCCGTGCTAGAAGTGCTTGGGTGACTGACTTGGTCACGGCTGACAGAGTTCATGGAGGGTTTGGACAACTCTGAGGTACATGGTGTGGTTCCTGGCGATGTCGGGGGCAGGGCCAGTTGGACTCGATGATCCTTGTGGGTCCCTTCCAACTTCGCGTATTCTGTGATTCCCTAAAGCTGATAAAATCCCGTGTAGCGTGAAACGTGGGCATTAGCGGGTGTGGGACTAATGAACAGTTTAACAAAGAGCATTTGTGTAAAGTTTGAACGTCATTCGGCGTTTCCTGCCCCTTACACCCAGCGTGTTGTGGCAGGGTCTATTGGTGCTTTCCGCTTACGCCCCTTGGTCTAATTCAGGATATATCTTCTCTCTACCAACCAGATTTCCCTCGGTCAGGATACGAGACTAGGTAATTACATACTAATAAGCTTACGGAGAGACTGTAGTCCAAAACCTCATGCTGAGGAAAGGCCAGATTTGGATCGAGAAGACAGAGCTGGAAATACTCTGTTTTGACAACTATTTGAAGAAGACCTGAGCGAAGTGAACCTTTCACTCTTGAGTATCTGTGACTGGATTTTTCTTAAATAATTTGTGGAGGGTATGCTTTAATTGCAGTGTAAGAATAACTGAATAAATTCTTAAATTACATAGATTTTAATTCCCCTTTTCTGCTTCTGAAGTTTCCAGTGTACCTGGCCTTGTGCTGCCTGCTGTGTGTGATGGTTACCAGACTTGGAGCCTGAACCTTCAAACCAGCCAGCTACAAGGCAGTGGAGTGAGTGCTGAGCTTTTAATCTTGTCAAAGTTGTATTTTTCTCCCTAAGGTAATGAGTATTTATTTTATATTTCTTTTTATGTTTTAAGGCAAAATGTTTTTAACAACAGTATTACTGCGGAAGAGAATTCCTGGAAAACAATGGATTGGGAAGTACAGGCGACCAAGACAGGTTACCATTTCCATGAAGCAAGCAATGATCCGAAGGTTGGAAATTGAAGCAGAGAACGAGTATTGGCTCAGCCAACCTTACCTGACACAGGAACAGGAATACAAACACAACACGGAAGAGAGACGTGCCAAGTGGGAAGCTTTCAAAAGCCTGAAACAAGCCAAGTTTCCTGAGCACAGATACATCAGCGATCATTTGAACCACTTAAACGTGACAAAGAAGTGGACATGTTGAGTAACACAGCATATTTATATTTGGCACATGTGCACTACCCTGGGATCTGCTCTCATACCTGTTATGGTATTTCACTGTAATTAGCGTGGGTGACAAATAAGATGTTGCTGTGTGTACAAAATACTACATTAAAAGTAGTCCTCTGGAACAGCCTATGTTTTATTATTACTGCTTTGTTAGAGAAGTCCTTTGCGTGCCTCTCTACCATCTGCCCACCCTCTGTTCTTCAGGGCTTAAACAGCAAGTTACCAGGTGCAGTGGTGGTGATTTATAGATAACCTAGTTTAGTTTCAGCTATCTATAACCTAGATAGCTTCAGTGATTGCCTTGTGAAAGCCTGGGGAACACTCCTGCTGTGTTGAAAGGGTACTGCTGGTACTGGCCACATGGCTTGGGCTGGTCACTCTCCCTTCCTCAGGGATTGTTCTGTGTACACCAGGTACTTGAGACACGACTATGACACTTGCCATCAGGTATGCAAGGAGCTAGGGGAACTAGAACTGCAGAGACAGGGGGATGAGGCTGGAATTCATGGAATGTTATAAAATGTTCCATTTAAAAAAATTTTTCTGGAAAGAATTGTTGATCTTAACTGCTAGTGTCATTGTCATGTCAGTGTCGACTTGGGTGTTACAGCTCTCTTACAGATTGTTCCTGATCTAAAAGGAACGTGGCTGATTCCTGTTTGAGCAGTTGACTTCTAAGTCAGGCTTAGTGTCCTGGAGGAATAAGATTTAGCCACAAGTCAGGCTTTTTATTTCCCCACAAGACCCAGTGACCTGGAAGATGTGTCAAGAGTGAGTGCAATCTTAGGTTTGTTGCAGCTGGAGTGTAAAAACCAGAGCAATGGTGAAGTTTTTCCCAGGTAGGCAGTTTTTCTCGGTGATCTAATAACACAGATGCTACAGCTGAGCACTTTTCAGATTCTTTCACATACTTTTATTAAGTTGATGTTGCATTCACTGATGAATTCAAGTGCCAAGTCCATTCATATCACTTTGGAAAAGAGGCTTAAAATGGTACTTTTTTATTAAACATGAATTATACTTCAGTGAAGTATGAACAGGTCTGAACACTGATGTACAAAATCTTGAATGCACTTCCATTGGTTATAAATGGCTTAAGAGAACTTTATGGAAAAGTATACATATGGGGAAATTGCAAATACAATTAAAACATGAAGGAACTTCCAGGCAAAGCAATGTGATTTTGTATTTATTCATTTATAAAAGCCCGTTTCAAAAAGTTACTTCAAGTATTAAACTATAAATGGCAACGTTTTCTCTGTGCATAGGATGAGTCCTATCTGTAACATACAAAAAAATACAATAAGTGCATCATTGTTACAGGTATCTTTTACATGTCGTCCCAAACTTAAATACAGCTCATTCCAAGTTTAGGCAGCACAATTAAAAATAACTTTGTGGAAGCAGAATAGCTGGGACATTGTGATTAGTGCAAATGTTGATGACCCTTGCTGGCAAATACAAAAAGAATGCGGAGATAAAAGGGATGTTTCATTCATCTAAGTTAAAAATGGAACAGATTTAACAGGAGGAATGCTGCCTCTCTCTGGGATAGCTTCATGATTGTAAATCATCATTCAGGAAGATTTAAGTTTCCCACAATAAAGCTGATAAAAGGATAAGGGACAGGAGGAATCACAGAGGACCATGCTAAGCGTCTTTAAGTTGTCAGCTAAGCAGTGTAAACGGAAGGGAATCAGCATGTCACTCCCAATGCTTTGGTGACAAAGTAATACAAATTCTTCATCTCTGACACATCTGCTTGACTGCTGAGCATGAGCTCTGTCTTTCTCAGGACGGGGTAGGAAGAAAGATGGGGAAAGCTCCCAAAACCAAAGAAATGTCCTGTAAACATTATCAGACTTCACTACCTCATGGAAACAAATTCAAGTAATGGCTTCAGAAAACAAATGGCCAAACACAGGTTTTAATCCGCATTAAAACAAACTACTTGTAGCTTCATGAAATTTCACAACAGTTACATAATTAAGAAAAATGTGTATAAAAAGCTCTATATACAAAATAAATTGATAGAAATGAGTGTAACAAATGTGTTCAGTACTAAATCCCTTCATGTGCAGCTGCTCTCTTTGGTGCCACTTAGGGATAGAAAGAAGAGCCTCTGAAGTGCACACATTGCTGTTTTTTAGGTACTGTGAAAAGACATGTTTGTGAACTAAAAGTAACTGCTCTTTGGAACCTCTCTAAATGCACACCCAAATCCTCCAGTCAGACACAATTTTAGAGGGTGTCCTTGGAGAACATACACTATGAAACTCAAAGCTGTCGTGGTTTTGTTCTTATTTAACTTTTAAATAAAAATCTGGTCAGTCGGTGCTTCAGATCCAGGCAGATTTGGTCAATCTGTGTTGGAGCCAGCGCATCTTGGTAAATCTGCCAGACATTAATACTGCTGCAAACGCTGCAGTTTTCCTCCTCTTGGGGCTCTGCTTAGCTACAACTGGACCATACTCCAGTTAGATCATGAAGTCTTTGTGTGCATACTCAGTGGTATTGAAATTCGTCCCAACCCAAAAGATGATTTATAATTAATAAAGAAGAACCACACAAGACCAAAGGAAAGAAACAGTACCTGAAAACTGTGAGTATTCAGCACTCTGGAGAACAGGACCAGTTTGTAAGAACAGCATACCAAAAGTAGCTTGGTACTTGCAAATTCCACACTCAAGAGGCAGCTTTAACAAAAATATTACCATGATTTCTACTTAAATCACTAAAAATAGAAGTACCCAAACTTCCTCTAAAGTAACCCTCAGATTATTTAAAATGGAGGTTTTTAATCACATCTGACTTATATCAGTACAGTCTCAATACTGTAGGAAGTCAATTAATATAAAGTCAATTAATACTCCTCTTCCTGCCCTCCTCCCATAATACGCCTTTGGTAGGCACAGCAATGATGGGTGTGTTGCACACTCTGTGAGTAAATAACAGTAAGAAAAAAAAAAACAGTATTGTGTAGTTTTAAGTAATTTCTCTTTGTGGATTTTCCTGCCTCATATTCACAGGGACAGGTTTTTTCAAGACATTTCAGAAAAATGAAATCCTCCCCTACATCAGGCTTCTGTTTTCACACTGCGAATTTAAAGCCATTTTAAAATTTTTTTGAGTGTATGTAGATTTTTTTTTAAAGAGAAAAGCAGAAAGAAACAAGAAAACAGTTTCTAATCACAGCCAATGTCAACTATCTACAATAACTACTACATAATCCTTGTAGTAGTCATTACTTTAATGGATCTAAAAGCTTAAGGGCTGCTATTTTTAATGACAACTTAGGTATTTTCAAGACTCCCTGATACAGAGTAGGCTAAAGCACAAAACCAGCATTTACAATACAGCCCAACATCCTAAACAGTTGTTTTCTCAGGATCCATCCCCCTTCTGATCTCCTGACCATGGGCCAAAAGTACCCCCTTCCTGCAGCCCCTGCCTCTGCTAGCAGGGACACACGGATGGCTGCTTGCAGCCCAACAGCCAAAGAACCATCCTGCTCCCTCATGGACTTCTGGCACAGCACAGCCCAGGGAGCACTCAGGACAGAATCCAAAGGCAGAGGATGTTATCCTGGCTGCCTTAGCCATGATACCTCCCCCAAAGCCCAGGCCTGCCAGAGAACCTAACCCCTCCATCCCACTGGCTGGCATGCCCTTAGAATTCAGCAGTACAATTCCCTTAGAGAACTTAATTCCTTTAAATCAGTCTGGGGTTTCTCTTAGTCCCCAGTTCCCCAGGCGAAAAAACCAAAAGGAGTTGAGGGTGGTGAATGTGGGAGAATCATGTTTCAATCATTTTACTACATTTTGTATTTGTGAAAGTGACTTTCAGTAATACCTGCTTTTACATCAATAGTAACTCTGTCCTCAGGATTATCCTAAACCCACTGCTCTCCTTTTCTTACCTCAAATATGAAGAAAAATCTAGGACAAAATATTCCTGTGATCTGCATAAATATGTTAGAATTGTGAGTTCATCATGAAAAACCACAAAAATGTCCATCAGATATACAAAGAAGTGGTTTTAGAAGAGCAGCACTTGCTAGAAAATGCATATGGAGATAGCACAGTCTGTTTACTTGCAGTTTTTCCTGTAGATTCACTATGCTGACTAAAGAAATCAAACAAGTTCCTATCTTGGCCTACAGGATACATACATTCATGGGGGTGGGGGGCATATGAAGCACTTTGGGGAGCAGGTGGGGGCAGCAAAGACCATATTGCTGAGTTCAGTGACACTTAGGATTCTGACATACATTTTGCTTATACTTCTGCTAGATGATGTCTGTGCATGGATGTATTATTTCAGCTATAATACATGGATGCAGTAAAAGCCAGATGAATCCCAGGCCCTCCATGACAGTTCCACCAGTGTTTGGGGCTGCAAATTATGATATTCAGAACAAGCCATTTAAACACGCAGTCTCTCTTCTCTCTTATCTTCCCCAAGAAATTTTGCTGGTGTGATACTGCTGAGAGCTTATGTTAGGATGGCCACTTCTCACTTAACACTTGAGAAGAAAAAGCTAAACCTTTCAGATCAATGCGTAGCAAATGCTTTTGTAAGTTTTGGAATTAGCAAATGCAAAATTTCTTGTACAAAGTTTGAAGAAACATCCTGCAACTTTTATAAAACATGCAAGTTTGGACCATTGTTTCTGTCTCAAGAATATCCAACAGTGAAATCATAAGTTCTCAAAGAGTTCTTGTTCCAGAAGATTAATATTTAAGAAAAATTTATTATATCCAAAGACAAAAAATACTTATTTTAAACCTTACAGTATACTTGATACCTTAGTATTTCCATCATAAACAAATTTAACTCAAGTAGCAATCAGTCTGGGAGACAAACCAAACAGGTTCTTTTGGACTAGATCATCAATTTGACTACTACCTTCAGTCTGTATCAAAAGGGCTCATGTCTATTTGTAATCAGCAGCAGCTGAACATCAGAAATCTTACAGACAGAAAAATAGTATTTGCCACTTTTTCCAGGTGCAAAATTGCAATACCACCCAAAGATGAGTTAGCAGTCTTCTCTGTAGAGAAGTGAGGAAAAAAAAACCCCATGTTGTTTGCTGTAGGTCTTGAGCTAAGAATGGGATGGACTTGAATCCTCACACAGGAAACACACTTTGCCTTTTGTAAGCAGGTACATTGCTGCACATAGCCATCAGTCTTTAGCAATTTCAGCATCAATTAAACAGGACTTGAAAGTGGGAGGCTAAAGGATGCAATTTTTCAGTGTGCTAACACAGATCTATGATGTAACACTAATCTTCTCTTAAGTACCTGATATTTGTACTTTAGAACCAATAAAACCTTGTGCCTTTATAAAAAGATAAAACAAAAGTATAAAACAGTATTTATAAACCATCAAGAGTCCCATGGAAAAAGCAGTACTCTGCTTGTTCTGTTTCTAGAAACACACAACTGCAATATGATTTTTCTCTGGAGTACTTTATCATTTTGTGGCTGCCTTACACAGAACACAGCAAACAGTAACAGAAAATGTAAGAACTGTTAATTCCTTTTTGGACTGTCTTTTCCTTGTATGCTGACTGACAATTGTTGGAAAGTAATAATCCATCTTTTTTTCAACTAAAACCCAAGTTTTCTTCTTTGAGCTCTGTCCTTGGTATAGTTAAATAAATCAAGTTAAAATGATGAGGAAGCTCAATCCTATAGCAAAAAAGCAACACCCAAGTTAAAGGCTTTTATGTTGTTGGCATTGCCTAGCTCCAAAGCACAGCTAGTAGAAGGAAACCTCAGTCCCAAAAGACTTGGAGAGCTGTGATCATGGGGTAGACTGGTTAATAGGAAGAGAGGAGAAGACATCATCCAGTCCCTTCCCCATCACCTGGCATCTGAACTATGTATACTCCCACTTCAGACTTGCTGACCATGCTCTAGGCTGACTTTTTTTTTTTTCTTCCTTTTCCTTTTTTCTTTCCTTCTGTACTCTGGAGACCTGCTATGGAAGTGACTTCTGCAGTGCCTAAGGTATGAAGTTTGCCCGTGAGGAGGTAAGAGTCTCTGCAATTTACCCCCACCACTGCAGCATAAAAGAAATGCATAGTTCCCACTCTGGACCTTGTGCATCCAAGCAGGGCACTTCTGGATCTGGCCCTTTGGTAGCAGTATATAATTCAGTGTTGCATAAATGCACATTAAGAATCTTAAGGCATCTGTCTTAACTTCCCTGCTCTGCGATAGTGCTTACAAGAATCCATTGTACTGTGCAGAAACTTGAATTTCTTGTCTCTTCCTAAAATGTTCATGTTCCATTTTTTCCTGCTCAATTTCTTCCAAACAAAATTAAGTAATATTCAAGCTCAAAATGGGTTGCAGAAACCTAGTGAAACAAAAAAAAGGTAATTAATAGAATTATCCAATTAGCTTTGAACAAACAAATCATAGTGCATTACACAAATGCACCTGGGTAATATGATTTACAGACTTCTGATTAAGGTAAGTAGTTAAGACAACTGTAGCTCAGAAATAGCCTTCTGGGAGGGTGTGGGTTTTTATTTCATACTTCTTATGTTTTGGAAGTTTATCAGTGCTAAGAACATCAATCCATCACCACTGATCTGCATCTAAAGTATTCTGGATCCCTGACTGGCAATTCTATTTTTGAATTAAATTGATAGATGAGGACACAAATGGTATTTGCCTAGGTGAAGCTGGGGGACTGGCCTTCTTCTGCAAATCAAGCTCTGTACACCAGAATCAGCCATGACTTTGCTTCTCCTGGGTGTTATGGGCCCAAAATTCCAAAATACAACTATTGGCTTGTTACAGGGTTTTATGGAAGTGCATTGAAGAGATTCTGGATCTCACAGCTACTGTATAGTTGCTTAGAAATGCAGGACTGGAATGAACCATCTTGGCCTAAACTGTGATCAAATCCCACTGAACTCAGAATGGTTCAAACATTGTGTTACTGAGTTAATTTAAGGTAACACATACCCAAATGCTTTTGGATTGGGTGCAATTATGCACTTTTATTTATATAATTTTTAAAACTAGTGTAGTTTGGGCAAATATAACACAAAGTACAAATTCTTCCTTTATTAAATCTGGCCTCATTTTAGGAAGAGAGGGAGGATAGAAAAGAAATTAATCTCAAATTATTACCAATTAATCGTCTAGCTTAAAACAGTCATCTATGCTCCCTCTCTAGGTCAGTGGAAAGAAAGATTAGGACCTTTCTGTAATACCCTATCAAAGGCTGCTGGGATGAGCTGCTCTCAGAAACTGCTATTCTGCTCCATGAAGAACAGAAAAGCCTTCGTGACCTATTTAGATCAGATTAGGTTTTATATAGCTGGAGGCTGAAAGGAACCTCTTGCTTGGGATATTCTTTAGCACATTTATATAACATTAAGAAAAGTTGGAAAGGGGAAACTTACCATTGGTGAGTTCTCATGGTTGAGTAGGTTTTTCAGAAGTTGTAACTAACTAGTCTAATCTTGGTTTTGTATGAGTTTACACTGAGCACTCTGACCAACATGAGGCCAAGCATCACACCATCACCCACAAATGCCTTTTAGAAAGATTTTTTTTCCCTGAAAACAAACCAACTCCCTCCCAAAACTATAATTTTAGGTCAGAAGGCTCCTTAAAAAATAAAAGGAAAGGAAACAAAAGTAATCCTAAAATTACTGAGCTTACCAAATTCAAATGTAGTGGTTTATTTCTGATAAAAATGTGAATTACTTGCAGAAACATCACCCCCACCACAAAAACCACAACAACAACAACAACAACAAAAAAAGACAAAAAAAGAGGCGGTAATGACTCAGCTATAGCTTCTACAGCTGTTAGTTGACCAAATAAGATTTGTTTGTCTTCCAGACAGAAAAACTTAATGGTAACTTATAAGCTCACCACAGTAGAAAGTTAACATAAATGAAGTCTAATTTAGTCATTGGAAATACACCAAAAGAACTTTCATATATGCACCAGAAAGTGCTGTATTTCCTAAATGCAAAGTGCACACAGGGCACTTTAATGCAAGAAACATTCCAGAAGATCACTGTCAATTCCAAATGTGATAGAGCAGTCTGTATGCAGAGACCTGTATTCACTTACTGATCTTCCTTCCTCAGGCACATGCAGCTTCCTAAAGAGCAGAACACGGCCCACCAATATATGACTAAGAAAAAGACATTTAAGGAGCTCTTCCTCAAGACAGCGTTTCATCTCAGAACTGCATTTAGCATCAGATTCTTTTCCCTGGTCAGGTAACAAATCCAGCACTACCCACTTTAATCTAAATTACAGGATTAGTCTGACTCATCCCAGGCCTAGCCAACCCATGTTTCCTGCACTACAGCATTACTCCCATTCTTGTCTTCTCAACAGCCACTCTGAATTTTGTTTAGACTTTGTTATTACCCATCCAACATCAGAGGACTCTTCTGCATTCCGTGACTAGTTGATTTTTGACTTTAAGATGTCAATTTTATTCATACATGTACAGAAATAGCAATCAATTATGTTAGTCTTACCTGTTTCTCATTGAGATGGTTGGTTAGTAATTAGCTGAGATCAACTTTCCAATGAAACTATAATATGCTTTTTTGCACCTAGAATGTGAGAAAATCTCAATTATGTGTTTTTGCAGATCTGCATAACAAATAGCAAAGATTTCAAACCAGAAAGCACATTGACCATGTTGTGCCTACTTTTACAAAAATATTTTCCTCCCCCTTACCAAACATAAAAGATCCCAAATCTCAGAACTGAAGTGCAAAAGTGGAATTACTTATCCATATACCATCCACTACCATAACACAACAATTAATTTTGGAGCAGAACATGGGATGCAAGTTAGCCTTAATTCTAAACATCCTGACTTGATTCCATGGAACACGTTTTCTTCTATATCACTCCAGCCAATTCCTAAGGATTTTCTAGGTGCCAAAAATTAAAAAAAAAAAAAAAAGGAAAACTGAACCACGAACAAAACCACTACCTGATTTCACATTTTCCTCTTCAGGGCCAGTTTCCACCCACTGACAATCACCGGATAGCAACCGATTTTGTGATTCACTGAGTGGTCGAGTGGTTACAGAGCTGAAAAGTAAGCAAAGTCAACAAGAATTCTGTAATACCAGTAGCAGCCTCAGACATTTCTAGAATAGTGAAGCTATTTAAAAGCAAAGTTAATAAAAAAAACCCTACAGTGCCAACTGGAAATGGCTGCCTGCCCCCAGCCTTAATTCCTCTACAGGCTTGTTCCAGTCATTAGTCTAAAATAAACCCCTACCTGACACAGGCCACTCACTTCTAATGGAAAAACCCCACGGATTGAGACACAAGAAATGGCACCCTGACAATAACACTGCCACACAGCTAAAAAGAAAACCTGTGCAGTTCCATCTGGAAGAGCAGCCAAATGCTATCTTATCCCATGCAAATGCCAGGGCCTTCTTCTGAACAATCTTCTGAATGTAAAAGGATACTTTGCTGTTTGCACAAGGGTCCTGTTCTTGTGTAAATTCCACAGGTTATGTTGCACTGGAAGTAACTTCTTCTCTGTATTGCCTTTGAATCCTCTAATGTCTGGTAACTCAGGTTACTGCTGTTGGCAACAACCTTCAGCTTACAAATTCATTAAACTATGCAGAAGACTTCTAAGGTGGCAAATGTAAACAGAACCTGCACATAGAGACTCTTGTCGCTTTGAAAATACATTGAAGATACAAAACATGCAAATTTGAGAGGGATAAAAAGTAATAAGCTAAAAATCCCAGCATGAGAGATCTACTTCTCTTGCAAAATGTCTCAGCATTACTTGCTTAAGCATGCTTGAGGAGATGAAATACAAATAATACCTTGTCTTTCAGAAAAAAACCCCAAACCAAGCAAATAAACATTTTTTTTCCATGGACAATTATTCAGTCTTCCCAAGGACTTTTTTGATTGTTGCTAAGAGCCAGTAAGCTCCCTTACTTTCGGTATTACTTCTTCCTTAGAGCCTTACGTTACAACAAACCAAGACA
Source organism: Molothrus aeneus (assembly GCF_037042795.1). Lineage (NCBI taxonomy): Eukaryota > Metazoa > Chordata > Aves > Passeriformes > Icteridae > Molothrus > Molothrus aeneus. The sequence goes on from NC_089647.1 coordinate 44,372,130, forward strand.
TAGTCAAGTTTTCAGTCTTAATCTATTCTGTCCTTCACTGAAGACTTACAAATTTACTCTGAAGTGACAAGAAGCATAAAGAATTCAAAAACTAACTTTGAAATAATTTTTTCTCTAGATAAGTATGAAACAGTACAAAATCAGTTTCAAAGTGCTATAGCTACCTTTTGGCAGGTTCATTTTGGCTTGAGACTGCAAGTTGTTCTTGATCCATAATCACCAAACGAGTTGGGAAAGTACATCCATCTCCCAAACTAAATGAGAAACAAAGACTCAAATCACTGTTGGTAGCTGACTTAAGTGAACTGAACAAGGACCCACGGAAGAGGCAAAGGCTACAGGGTCAAATCAATTAGCTGAGCAGAGTGCTGAACTCCAGACTTTAGCAAGGTAGTTCTACCACTAAATCAAATGATCAGTTAATTAAATCTTCAAGCTCAATTGATTCCCACTCTATCACTGAGTATGGATTGCTGTGCACAAGCACAAGTCTGTGGATTTCAGAAACACAGATGTATTTCAGTAGACTGTAGCCCTAATCTTCCCCATAACCAGCATGCACACATGGCAAGACTCTCTGGTATTTACAACCTCAGAAGCTGTATAATAAATAACATTCTGGTGGCCATGCTTTCCCCTTCACTCATAATTTTGAAATTAGCTAAGCCTTCTTTTAAAGTTTATCAGGACAAAATGTGGTAGCAAAACAGATCGAGCAATCTACCATGGAGCTTCCGTCTGTAATCACATGGTAGTTGAGCAGACAGCTGAGTCAACTTAAGCTGCTGGTATAACCTCTGCAGTTTGATACCAAGACCTCAGCTTCACAAACAGGTTCAGCAACATTTTTACCTGATACACAGACCCCCAAGAGCAGTGTTGAAACACAGTTCCTACTCTATTCTGCTGAAATCTGGTAGTGGTTGGAGTGTGCAGCACATCAGCCTTGCTTCATAAGGCTTGTCTGCAACTCCCTAATGCTGGCTCAGCTGATGTTTTAATTCCAGCATTTTTAATTATATCAGATTTTCCCCCTCCTGTTTCTTATTTACATGCAATTTCTTAGATGGCTTTTGATTCCTAAAGTGTCATCTACAGCAAAAGGAAAGCTGTCAAGCTTTTCCAGGGCCAAGAGAGGGTGTTTTTAAGCTGATGTTGTTAGGATGCAGCTGTTTGAGCTCCTCTGAGTTGCTGATTTCTGCTCTATAATCACTGAGACTATCACCAAAAGGTGTACAATTTTTGCAATATGCTTCTCAAAGCTTTTCAAACTTCTGCATTTAAAAGGCTCTTGTCAACAAGCTCCATCTTAGAATGAAAACTCTGTGTGGAGTTTGATCGCTTTCTCATGCACATTTTCCCTGCACCAATATTTATTGTACTGTATATACAAGTTGGCTTTTCAGCTGTGCTTTATTTTTTAGTAGAAAAGGAAGCAAGGTGGAAGTAATGGAATCAATTAATTCCCTAATTCATTACTGTTCAGACTGAATACCTGGTAAAGATAGGAAGCAACCAATACTTCTTTTCATCTCCAAAAACCTCCCTTAGATTTTTGCTGCATCCAAGAGAAAAGCCATTTTTATCAGGACCATTTCGAAATGTGGGTGCACGGAATGTTTCTGTAAAATAAAAACATGCAATTCTTTAAACCACTAAGGAGTCAGGGAGTGTGAAGAAACCAAAACTTCACTGCTAAGGAGCCAGTTTTGGGCAAGGCGAGGTGATCTTGATGTATATGTTATGAGGGGAGGGAAATTTAAAAAATCTCAAGTAATCAGAGGAAAAAAAACCCACAGAGTTAGTGAAAAATGAGAAAATCAGGTAAGGAGGACAGTCACCTTGTCAACTTTCTCTCTTTACATTTAACAAAGTCTGAGATAAAGCTAAGTACCATCAGCATGCCAAAGATATCCACATACATCCCTTATTCCTTGGTGACTTGCTCTCTCTTCAGCTTTCTTTGAGCAGACAACTTTCTCTTTTAAGAGTAATTTACCATAAGCACCGCTGGACCTAAGCCCATACAAAAGAGGTTTTTCCACATCTGCCAAATTAGGAAGCTGAATTAAGAGCATCCCGTGCTATCAGAGGAAGATGAAATCTATTATATTAGAAACAGACACACCATGAACTATAGCAAGCCACCACCATTTTTGTACTCAGTCCAGTTACGCCCTTGGCCAAGAACTGAGAGGAATCATTGTTCCCCCTCCATACCAATATCTTGTCTTTTAAGATCATGATCCAGAAAGCAGATAAAGAACTGTGTGGCCAATTATGACCACTGACTTTTGGGTAAAGAATATGTTGAAGTTTTCTTCAAAGCTAAAAAGAAACTGAATATTCCTTACCTGTAGATATGTCAAAGAAAAATAATTCAAATAACTCTCCTATCAACCAATCAAAAAAATCTAGCAAAAAAATTCTAGCCAAAAATTATTTTACTTTTAATCAACCCACTTATTTTTGAAGTTAGAAATTTAAATTCCAGTGAAAAATATAAGATTTTGACTTACTCAGTTGTAGAAATACTCATCAGTCTCTGTCCCCCCACACACTGCAAAAACCACTCTCAAGTGTTTCCTAGCAAGAACTTCAAATACTTTAATTAAATGCACATAGCTTGTTTATGCTGATCAATGCCATTTAAAATGTTTAAGCATAAAAATATGGGAATCTCTTATTATCTAGGAAATGTGCATCAGTGTTCTCATTTTTATCACACTCTTACAAGCCACTTCCTAATAATAATGTTAGGTTTTTTTTGACAGGATTTAAGAATACTTGTTTGCATCTAGTTCAAAATGTAGTACATGTTCATGTACAGTAGAGCCTCTGACTTGGTAGGGGATACCCAGCTACTCTAAGTATTAGAGCAACAGCGTGATGAGTAGCAATTGGGTTACATCACACTTTAAAATCACAACAAAAATGCATGGTGCCACAGAGGTCTCAAAAATACAAACAAAAGAAATGAACAGTCATCATGAATCTGAATGCTTGGCTCCAGCAGAGGACCCCCCACAGGCTTCACCTTCCCTTTTGTTTCACCTTTAATTACTTCCACCAAATATGCTTTTTATTGCACAATATTGAAAAAATCAATATTGATACATGTGATGACATATTATGTAGGCCTCATATTCTCATTGAATTGTCATTTTTCTGGAACAGGAAAAGTTTCATATCCCAATGGACTGACCTATAGTTGATCTGTTTTTGCCAACTAGCCAGCAGTGGTAGCTGAAGAGTGACAGTATACTGATGAAGAACATGGCTGCCACAAAGAAAAGGAATAGTACATGGAACTTTGCATGGGTATCTGGCAATTCATTCTGGGGAGAAAGAGAGAAAGAGATTAATATGTTAACACTTCCAGAAACTAAGGCACTATTGTTGCTGAACATTTCCTGCCACACCCAGACTGCTATAGGTCTTTCACCTCAGTTTTCACCAAGAAAGAAAAGCAGCAGCTTTTCCTTTCATGTCATGTTAAACTGGAAAAGGACAGCAATTAAATCTCATGGGTACCCCTTCCCCCAGTTTAGTACTGTGAGTGCACTTGTTCATCTGTGCTTTTCAAATGCATAGTAGGGGGCAAGGCAAAACATTTTCTATACCAGAAAATCTTAACTGTGCAGCCACAGACAAAGAGACATGGGGAAAATATGTCCAAAGCCACTTCCTCTGAAGGGGAAAAAAGTGCAATTCCTGCCACAAGGTAGTAATACTGTACCTAATTCTCAGCTGGTATAATGAACATAAAAGGTATATGGCTGTCATGAACAAGTCCTAAACAAGACATGGGATAGATGTTCAATTTTTGATCACCTCTAATGTTTAAGCAACAACAAGCATGTACCTAGCAAAACAAATTTGCCACGTCTGACCAGGTAGAAGTGAATCACCAGAAATCTATGTGGAAAACAACAATTTCAGTATAACCACCATAAAGACAGCAATTCCCAAACATATCAGATTGTCAATTCCACCCCAAACTATTTTCAGACTTTCAAAAGGCCAATGGGATTTGTAATAATACTATTCCAGCTCTATATCCTCAAAATCACAGCACTTTCAAGTAGTTGACCTTTAACAACATTATGAAAGCAGAGAGGCTATTTTTACTCAGCTACTTACTTAGCATTACTGCCATTACTTTTTTCCATTAGTGCATTCAGTATACCCATTTATCTACGGCTGACTTTCTTTTTTAAGCTAAAACACATTTCAATTAAGATCAAGTGCACATAGGTATATCCATTTTCCTGTACATAGCTTATATATTTATAGACAACAGATTACTAGTCTCCTTCCTTCTGTGATGATGTGAATACCTGCCATGAATGACTGGACTAGAAAAATTGTAGTAGGAACCACATTTAAACATTGACAGCAATATTGTATTTTACCTTCGGACAATTCTCTGCAGCTTTCCTGCGGCAAAGCTTTGCGCAAAGAAAGACAATTTATTAAACACTAGTATTATGTTAAGACAGGGTGTTTGAAAACAGCACAGGCTTTGTTAAGAACAAAATGGTTGGTGTGTAAATGTGCTCTTGGATGTGCCAATTTCCAAAGCACATCAGCAGCTTTAGCCCCTGTTCTCCAAGAAAATGAAGAAGTATGCAAGAGCCCACTACTAACTTCCAAGGCATGAAATCTTCTACTGAAGCATAGATGTACTGGAATTCAGATTGTGACTGGATCACTTTCAAGTGGTTGCTCAGCTTGGTCAGCATGACTAGACCAACTTCCTTCTTTGCTAGTTGTTTCCATCACAAATAAGAGTTATGTGAATATTCTGTATGATGAAACCATTCACAAAGGTCTGAAAAGCTCAGAATACTCCTGAGGTATCAAGTAATGGTTTATTAATTAAAAATCTTTCTGACTTCAGAACATATCCATTACCATTAGACGTAGTTTCAGCCAAAACCATAAAAAATAAATTGCCATTCTTTGCACGATTTTCTTCATTTAAAAGAGATCAGATAACAAATCAGTACAGTTTTTCTTCTTCTTAATTTTCTTCAATACAGAGTTTATAGGATGTACCTTTAGTATAACACCTGAAATTGAACCAGTGCTTGAGAAAACAAAGGAAGAAACAGAAAAGCTGAGTTCAAATTAGCTTTTAAATTCCAAACTTTATACCTTAAGAGTGGTATCTTGGCTAAGATGCCAACACTTAACTAATCTGTTGTAGGCAAGATGTATGGCTTTTTAATTCCATTAATATGTGCAAAAAGTTTAGGGAGAGCCCAAGCATCTACATTACAGTCAGGCAGATATACACAGCATTTTCAAAAGTGCTGGCTGCCATCAGATAATTCTATAGTAAGCAAATGACAGAAGAGTGCAGCTCTCTAAACTGCCATTTAAGTTCAGCTTCCTTTTTACTGGCCATTTTGTTACTTATTTACTGACAATTTGTGCAACAGTCCCTCTTCCACCTGCAGTAGGGATATGTTGTGTTTTGCGATCCACTGAATTCCAGCCTTGCAAAATACTCCACTTGCTGCTTATTCCTAAGCTTCATGTTGAAGCAATAGTAACTCTTTCTACCTCAGAGCACAAGGCAGTGTTCCCCAGCTGCCCAACTGATTTTTGTAACTTGAATTCCTATGGCTTTTTTGAAATTACATATTTAAACAAAATAATTCTCTACAAGGAATTCTCAGGAGCTTATTCTGATGCTAAAAGAGCAGCAGCAGCTTAGTCTTTGTGTGTTCTGTGGGTCAGAAAATCTAAGTTTATTTCACTTGCATCTTCCTAAACCAGCAGCTCTAAAACCTGGAGGATTTTTTGAATTATGCATGAATAATCTGCCTGATCCCCAAGGAGCATTTACCTCTTCTGACTACCCAGCCTCAGCCACTGGTTGTAACTTCCTGAATGACAGTTGCAGAACTGAAGCATCTTTCAAAGAAGGCCAATTCTTTACTGGAGAGAAGCATGCAGACTTTGAGTGTGTATAACAAGCTTATTCACAGTGGTGTTCTAGCAGCAGTCCACGTGCCCCCGCATGTGAAAAGAGAGTGAAACTTCAGACACTGGTTATTTAAGATCGTTATCCTCAGCAGCAGCACAGAAGCAGAGACTTGCAGGTGAGAGAGCTGCAGAGTTTACAAAAGGAAGCAATTTGCACAACACAGTCTGGACTACTTAGCACACAATAGGCTGAAGCCAGTCACTATTCAAGAGTCCCCTACAAACTCTTTCACAAAGTCATTTGATTGGTATCAGGTCATAAAATCCCTCAAACAAAAGTGCTGTCTGAGCTTGATTTGTTCCTCATTTTTCAGTAGACAGGTCTATCCTAATCTTTGAAAAAAAACTCAGATCTGGTCTACATCCTTAATACAGGCAGGAGGAATGAGTTCTAACTAATGATGTGGAACCACTCCTTTTTTTTACCCCCTTATTATTAATACAACCAAAGTTTTGCAGAAGCACATGTTATCCACCCAGGGCATGTATTACATCCTTTATTTAGCTATACTCAGGACTGAAAATTAATCTGGAGGACAGTGAAAGACACTGAAAACATAATGGTTTCAAGGAGGTGGCAGTGCAGCAAGAATAGGAGTAGACACAAATATAAGCTGGGAAGCATCACCATGCACTGTGTAAACAAGGCATCAAGCATTGGGCATCCAGCCAGTGCTGGTGTTTGTGTCAAAGACATTTGGTTAAACTGGCATTTTATCTTTAACAACCTCTGATGTAGAAATAAAAATGTCATGAATATAGAAAAAGCAGTTATGAGTATAAATAAAGAAATCAGTAACATTCCCTTATCTACAAAACAGATTTTAACATCAGCATCAGGGTGCAAGCCTGTGGTAAACATTTCCAGCCAGTGTAGCTGTTCCAGTATTGTATGCACAAAAATCAAGACCTTTCTTCAGCACTTCTGCATAGAGTATGAAATGTCCTGTGTAAAAGTCTTCCACGTGTAAGGGAGAAATACAAAGGTTTTCTTCAAAAGAAGAATTTGGTAGGTGTGCATGTCTCACAATGTTTCCAAGTATCTGCGTAGGAGCATCATGTCTCTATGCAAGTATTATCAACAGTGCAAAACAATGGATTGCTACATTTGTCTACTTAGCACATACACCTCTCCACAACCTCATAACAAGTTCTTCCCCCAGGCTACATTCCTCAAGAAGCAGTCCGTACTTCTTTCCAACACTGGATGTATCCAGCAATTTGTTGCACAGTCTCTGAAAAACATCTGTGAGGAAGCAAAAAATAAGCACTACCTTCTGAAGGTATACTGTAACATTTCCTGTAGTCAAGCTCTGGGAGGAAAAAACAACCTTGATTTGCTCAGTTTTAGACCATGGTGCTAATAACACCAAGCTTGTGGGTTTTTAATCCCCATATGGGCCGTTTACTGAAGAGTTGGATTTGATGATCCTTGAGGGTCCCTTCCAATTCTAAATATTCAGTGGTTCTGTGCATCTAGACAGCCTTGACAGAAAATGTCCAAACAGCAATCTGTCTGATGCTGTAGCAGACAAAGCTGAGGATTAGCAATATACTGAAGCAATCTACAGACAGCACATGTCAGCAGCATTCTGCTTTGGTTTGCATACAGATGTACAGAGAACCTTCCAAGAGAGCACTTGCCTAAAAGCTTATATACAAGAGACATACAAAAATTTGCAAGCTTACATGATTATGGAGCTGCCACCTCTTTCTGGAAATGTACTTTATTAAGTCAGTTATAAACTCAGAAGTGTCTTAGCTTAGTGAAGGGGGTGACTTAATATGAGTAAAGTGAGTCAGAGACCTATTCTGCTGATAAGATCAGGGTATTGCCAGATTCAGTCTTGAAAGTATCCGGAATTGAAAGCAAGTACACAATTACATTGTCTATTGTTACATTTCAGAAGTAGTCCATTCTTGCAGGAAGCATTTTTAACAACTGAATCAATAATAAAAAAAATAATCCCTCTTAAGTTTACTTCCTTTGCTTGAGAGTCCACTTCAACATTGTGTCTGATGAGCTTTGGAAGAGTCCTGCTGCAAATGTTGGTATTAAATGTTTGTTCAATGTGGGCAGTTGTCCTGTGGCCTTTTTTGTCTATAAAGTAATGTAGCAAAGCAAATTCTTTTTTCTTTTTTTTTGCTTTAGCACTGACTGGTAAATATGTAAGAGCGCATCTACAGTTTCCTTAGAAATTGTATACAAAGCACTGGAAAGCAGCCAGGCAGATGTTTGGAAATGGCACATTCACAGATTGAAAATTTAACTATTTTACAGCCAAGCAAGACTGAACAGCAGAATCAGACCATTTAATTTGAAATATCTTTTAAGACCCAGCTATGACTGATAAACACATTTATGGCTTTCATCTCACAGTACTGACAGCTCAATCCCCACATGGCTTGCTCTCCCGTGACAGACTGCTATACAGAACTCACAGGTTAAAGGAATAAAGTACTTTGGCAGATCAGACCCACAAGTTTAGATAACACAAACTTCTTTGCACAGTTTATCTTAACTAATGCCAACTGTCTCAGTACAGCTATTTTGAATACACGATCAAGCTTCTCTTACCCTGACATGGCAGCAACCTTTTGCTCCAATAAAGCAAATATCAATATCTACCACTGCAGACAATTACTACTTTTCCCAGTTACTCTGACAGCAGCCAGCATTTAAGAAATATATGGTATTATTTACCCAAAGATGTGATTGAGACCCTTCCACTTGCGGTAACTTTTTGCATGCTCATTAATGGAAATGGATTAAGGGAATTCTGCCACTAACACTTCAGCCTAGAGATAGGAAGGCACACTACAAGTTTTTCTAGATGAAAGGGAACAACTACAGAAGGCACTGTGTTCAGCCTGGATGTGACTGGAACAAAACTGATAGGTGCAATATAACACTGACATACAAGGATGGTTGCCTTCACATAAATGTTATTAAACATACTAAGATGGATGTATGTGTATTAACCATTTGACAACCCATAACAGTTGCAAAGAACATGTATAGCATTCATACTGTACATATCTTAGCATTCTACTCATACCAGAGCATATAAGCCACTAATATGAAGTTCAAACATGCCTATGTAGGGGCTCCAAAACAGAGCTCAGACAGTTCCCAACAAATTAATCTGCCTTATCTGGCAGCAGATTATCCATAGATAAGTCTGGGAAGATACAAAATTGTTATTCATATTTCACATTTGTTGGTATTTATTATATACACACACATATATAATTATACATATAGTAATTGTTTGATAGGCTCTGTTCCTTCTTTAGCCTATCTTTATCTGTATCCTTCTTTATACGACACATCTGTATCTCATAGTCTCATAAAAACCTGAGCTGTGCCACTCAATTTTGATGGAGCAGAGAAATTGCACAGTGTCCTCATCAAAAGTCCTTCCCCCCCCTTACTCATCCCAGGCAGTGTAATATATTTACTTCATCAAAATTCATAAGGTTCTCCTGCTTCAGTCACTTTGATTGATGTCATTAATGACAGTGAACCACAGAACAGAGTAAATGGTGAGTGACAACATGCTGATGCAGCCTTCAATAACACATGCAGTATTAAACAAATGAACAACAACCAAAAAAAGCCTTAGAACTTACTGTCCAAAACTTTATGAAGTACTGCAAGACTGTAGCAGCAACAAACAAACAGTACAGTAAGGAATACATTAAAAACAGGAGGAAGAATTTGTAGTTAGAAAATCCCACACAATTATTCACCCTAGAAGGAGGGGAAAGAGAAAAAGGTTACTAAGGTATACAAAAAATAAAACAAACAAAAAACCCACAATACATTGCAGAGCAAAATGTGTATGATGTCAGTGGTATGTCCAAAACACTCTGGCACCAGTGTTTCAGAAGCAATTTAAGCCACTATTTTGAAGGAAATTTCTCAGGCTGAATGATCTGGGCCTCTCCCATGAATTTTACCCCCCATGATTCTGTAGGACAGGACATGAGCTGGCAAAGCATTACAATACAGACAGTCCGTACAGGAAGCAATTCCCACTACAAACTAACTGCAGGCACCACAGAAAGTAACAGGAACCTCACCATCAACTTCAGTGCATGCTGCTTGCTTACAAAACCACCTCTAAGTCAACTGGTGGTACTAATGTTTTTCACAGTGGTAGCAGATAATATTTTTACTGACTACCAGTGAACAGAAACTGCAGAAGAGTCTGAGTGAGTCATACATATCACCTAAAATCCAGAAATTACTCTCGTATTGCAGTGGTATCTCCTCTCCTGCTAACACCAACAGAGTAAACAAAAGAAAGAAATGGATTTTCTCACAGGTCTCGTTAATGTCAAGGTTTCTCAATATGAGGAGAAACTGCATGATTTGGACTACTGGGCTTACAACTTTAAAACTGCATCACACATTTATTCCCATATATTAAAGAACTTCTGTGGAAATCAAGGTTTACTCCAGAAGTCCATTTTTGAAGTAGCGTCTAATTCATCATTCTTATACTGATTTTTTAAAAAATAAACTTACCATGGACAGTGGTGATCCATTTTTAATACACATCTGAAAGAGAGAATTTCCAGCAAGTTAAGACAAAAAATACATTTTCTTTCCAAGACACATAACTTTAGCTTCTACAGTTTTGGGTGTTGTTTTTTATTGATTGATTTTTTAAAGTATTTTGCCCTAATGTATCTTTTTCAAGCCCTTCTCAATCATACAAATTCTCTATACTACAGCAGCTGTTCTTTTACCTAAAAGAACCATTTGAAATTCAGAACAGTTATGAAGAGAGTTTCTTAAATTAGCATTGGGAGCATTACTGAGCAACACCATGTACCAGTTCATTAAGCCACACTAGTTTTATGTGTTTGCACAGAAAACAAATCCAAAGGATCTGTCAGGGTTGTGTGGATAAGGTGTGTTAGCCTGGCATTCACTTCAACTAAGTCTACCTTAGGGTTATTTTTTCTGCTTGTCCTTTTTTTTTTTTAAGTTAATGGAGGAAAAGATCAGCACAAAGGGCAATTTGAATAGCTCACATGCCACTTTAATCCAGTTTTAAAGTAAACACAGTTACTAGACATTTCAGACACATAGACATTCATTGTAGTTGCTAACAAATTTGATTTTAGCCAAAAGATGTGTATTAGGTTCTTCAGTTAACGAGATTTCCTCACGCTCAGCCTACTGAAGTCTTATGCATAGCCTCAGCCTTCAGTGCCTGTGCAGACTCCTCTGATGATTCATAATGAAAACAGGGGATAGCAATGATGTTTTTGAAATGTTAAAGGCATGTGACTCTAAGGCCAATTTTTGAGATAAACATTTCTAGCAGAACACATCTGTTTCAAAGCTACAGAAACAAGATACAATGAAACAGTTCAATAATAAGCTTTAGCTGGTGCTGGTATCTCAGACCTACCTTTCTTTACTTTCACTCTATATGATTTTTTACTTTTTAATTAATCTATTTTTTAATATAATCTTTGTTTTACAAGGCTACAAGCAGGTTTCCTAAAAAGTTCTGCCACTTTAGACAATAGGGCTGTACCATAATATTGCAGCAACAGAAGGAACCGATCCACTGAAGACATGAACACACTAAAGAGATGATTTCAGGAAAGGGAAAATCTGTAATTCCAGATTCAGACACTTACACGTCACAGGCAGAACAGTGGTGGCAGCGGTCAGGTTTGATCAGCTGGCATCGATCACAGTATCTGATTGCTGTATTTAAGTGCAAGGGTCAGGTCAGTAGAATTCACCTCATTTTATGAAAGCTTTCCCCCTCAACATGAACTGAATCTTAAAAGAGCTTCCTGCCCTTCCCTTCCACACCTGTTCTCACAGACTGTCACACACCTAATCTCATATGATATGTAGTTTTGATTTTTTAAGGAATGTAACATATTAAAGTATTCAAAACTACCTCTTACTACTCTACTGATTCCATTTTCATTTACTCTTTGACTCCCAAGTCTTCCTATCCTTCATCCTCTGGCACTGATCCCCTTTTCACCACTGCACAGGGTACTAAGGCATCTCATTGTGAAACTACATTCTGCACTGGCTTTCACTATCCACTTCACCAAACAATGATCTAGCAGACTGTTCAGTAAGTCAGATCTTCCTCATCTTTCCTGGATATTTTTAAACAGAGCTTCAGGTTTTTCTCAATGGAAATAAGACACCAGCACAGACAGTTGGAAAGCAGGAGGAAAGGCAACACCTACAGCTAAATAGAAATTATAAGAGCTAGCAACAGCTTCCCAGACCACTCCAGGAACTTAAGACTGGGATTCTCTTATATGGAGGCCTGTATTTAAAAGAGCCAGGTGTCCTTAGACTTTCTTTGGAAAAGTCACAGTAAACTTTGGCAATGGCTATTCTGAGAAGTTTACATTTTTGGAAACTCTACAGGGTTGTTTGTTTCAGGAAAGAGAAAAAGATATATGCATGTATAAAAGCTACAGATTTTTAAAGAATATACATATACATAAGACAGCACTTTCACAGCTCATTCATCTATAAATTGGAATAAAATGCCTACATATATTAAAAGCAAATCCAGAAACAGTCCATAACTAGATTTCTACTGAACTGCAGATGGGAATGAAACAATACTTATTTGTTTTAAGTTGCAAAAGCATATTAAGATCTTAAGTATGTTTCTCCTCACACTGAATCAAAACAGCTCAAAAAGAAAAAGAAAAAATTTAAGTGAGGATAAAAGTCATTATAAAATTGAGCAACACATTTGATTTTCCCTTTTTCAAGCTATCGTAGCTATATTTGTTTGCTGTGTTTATTTTTAATTGCCACAGCTGGAGAGAACTGCTATCATCTCTCTTCCTGCTAGAAGATATTTTTCTTCTTTAATTTCAAGTAGTGGCTTTATGTTGAGAACCCCAGAAAAAAGACTGCTCTTTCTCTCAGGGCGATTAAACACCAGGACAAACAAATAACAAAACATCATGGCATTTGCAATATGTGCTTAATAAATTATTGATTCAATGGCAACAAATGAATAAACAGCAACTTGAGGAGCATAGAACTATCTTTATATCTCACCTCTCGATGCTGTTGTCGTATAGATAGGCAAGTCTTTGGCAGCTCTTCTTAAAATCTCCTGCTGGATTTCTGGTCTCTCTTCTTTTTCATATTGTTCTTTATCAAGTTTTGACAAGCAGAACTAAGAGGGATGTAGAAAATGGATAGGATGGGGAAGATTAATTATTACTTTGTTTTCCAAGGAAAAGACCCTTTGGGTGTTCCCATCCACTGACCCAAAAGCATCATGTAAACAAAAAAAAGAATGCTACAGGAATTACAGGAAATCTTTAGAACTCCTAAGTTTCTGGATGTATTTAATTTCTGGATGTATTTTCAAGAAAATAATCTTTATCTCTGCTCCATTATCTATAGTATTTTCTCTCCAACACAAGGGAACACAGATACTCAGAGTGAGTTTTAAGGTACAAGTTTTCCTTTAAGTCACTATAAACATAATTTAAGCAAACTGTGAACAAGAGGAAGGTGCAACAAGTCCTTTGCTGCTACAAGGCACTGAAGTTCTCTTACCCCACTTCCTCTCTAACATACAGAGGGGTAAAAACCAGATGGGGGGAAAAAAAGGCAGGCAGGGGGCGTGGTGAGCTTCACAGCCCCACACAGAAGCTGGAAGAGTTTAACTGGATTTTTAACTCAGGAGTAGTCAACACTAGTCTCAAAATTCTTAAGTTGTATTGAAAGCACCTTAAGCAAAGCATGTATAGTTTGGGAGTGTCCTACAATTCTGAGTAACGCCTGACAAGCATTCCTGTTGAAACCTTACTGAAATGTAAGCCTTTACCAGAACATCCTGGAGAGCTTTTACTCATTTGTGAAACACTTAGTTTGGTATCCGCTGAAACAGTATTTCCCAGTAAGCCCCACAAAAACCAGCTGACGAGGCTCTGTGCAGCGGGGGCTGAAATGACGATTTTCTTTGGTATTTTTCTGTTCCAAAGCACTTCTAAACTCTGAGCTTCCTGCATGGACTACAAGAGCTCTCTTTATGAGCACACATAGACAAAGCATTCATGGTAGAGAGTGGAAAATGCTATGTGTGCAGCTGGAACAAAAACTGGCTTAGTGTGGTTTAGTATGATCGTATTTTCCTACCAAAAACATGTGCATGATTTGTTCACATGGATTCTCCTCTCATCCTGTACTTTTTCCTCTTTTGGATTACAGTCAGTTGGCAAGCAACAATGAAGACTCCACTTACAGCAAGGAGGAAGCAGTAAGACATTGCTGCAATTTCTCTGTGCTATTTCCTAACCCAGAATGCAAGCAAGATGCCTCACAGCTCACAGAATCTAGTTAAGCCTCCTGTCACATGTAGCACCATCCCAGTTACTGCGCCTACACACCCTTTGAGGGTGAAACATGAAACATGTCTAAATAATACCCTTTTAAATAACCAGACACTAGAACTAACCTATGCAAAGGGTGAACTTAAAATTTAACATTTCAGCCATCACTAAGAGTTTGACCTATTTATTTAAATTTAACCACTCAGATCGATATTTATTCAAGCATGAAAACTGGAGACGCTCACATCAAAAGTTTAAGGCAGATGTGAAGCAACATTCCAGCAAACAGTAGTGCAATACACCTTAATCCCTACTACCCTTGTGAGACTGCTAGGTAACCCAGGTATCCACGACCTGCAATCAAGCAGAGGTTGCAGGAAACATGAATACCCCCTCTAGATGACATTTCAAGGCAAACCATTAGTGCACAGAAAAGGAACCCACTAAAAAGATTTAAAGCTTTTTAAATTTGTCCATGTAACATCATTGTATTACTCTAAAAATCCTGGATAGGATTTTGGTTTTCCAAAAAGCTGCATTTCTTTTCTAATTTCAGAACTTAATAGGGCTATGAGACCACAGTCTCTCAGGACAATAGCAGGATATGTTCAAAGGCATCCAAAGTTGTCTGTTACCACACAGCAAACAGAATTCCCAATGAGGTTCCAGCAGTTCTTATTGAAAACAGAAAGAATCCCTTTGTTTCCTTCCTCTTTCTGGATCTTGTATAATGCTGATTGTTCTTTCTTAGGACAAATGCACAGGGATTACACTAAGACAACAGCAGCTGCAGAATCTTTTTTTTAGTTCAATAGTAAGATCACATGACGCTATTTGTTTTGCAAGAATAGCCAATTTGAATGATTAAAAATATATACATTTACACTCCCACACAATGGAGAGATACTGAAGTCATCAACAAAAAGTTTGTTTTTAAGTATAAACAGCATTAATTACTCACTAGTACATGAACAGAAGGGATTTGCCCAGAAACAGGTGCTGGGTTTTAAATGTGGTTGGTTTTTTGCTTTTTAAAAATTTTTTGAGTGTGGTTTTTTGTTGTCCTGGTGGGAGAGGTTTTTTGTTCCTTTTCATTTAAAGCTAGCTGCAGAAGAAAATTTTATCAAATCTGATCTCTCTCCACAGTTAATATACAAAAAATTCATTACATGCCATATGCCCAAGCCATCCCTTTTACTTGCTGAATACAAAAAGCCTGCTAGATCATCACTGTAACTACAGGAAAAGTATTGTCAGGATAAGTTTGCTATTAATGAAGAATTCAAGAAGACAGTAAAAGTTACTAGGCATTAGCATTAAGAGCAGCTCTAGTTCATATAGCTTTATAAAACCTAGAATAACTAGAATGTAGTTTCAACTACGTTCTAACTAGTTAATCTGCTTAACTCAACCATTTTCCTGCAAAACTACTGCAGAAAAAGCAAAACTAATTACCCTGAAGACAAGTCCCTTTGAATTTTTAGGTTTACCAATTCATAGACTCATTTAGGTTGGAAAACATCTAAGGTCATCAAGCCCAGCCATAAACCCAGCACTGCCAAGTCCACCACTAAACCACATCCCCAAATGCCACATCTATAAATGGTTTAAAACCTCCAGGGATGGGGATACAACCACTTTTCTGGGCAGCCTGTACCAGTGATTGTGACAACAAGCCTTTCAGTGAAGAAATTTTTCCTAATATCTGATCTAGACCTCCCCTGGAGCAATTTGAGTCCATTTCCTCTTGTCCTGTCACTCGTTACCTGGGAGAAGAGGCTGACCCCCACCTGGCTACACTCTCCTTTCAGACAGTTACAGAGAGCGGTAGGGTCCCCCCAAGCCTCATTTTCTCCAGGCTGAACACCCCCAGGTCTCTCAGCTGCTCCTCACAGGACTTGTACTCCAGACCAACAGCTTGTGCTCCATCTTCAACAGCTGCATTTAGACTTTTTGCTTAGCTAAACAGCAGAATAGTGTTAGGCTTTTTACACTTCATATTCTATAGCTTTAACATACAGATCTCTAAGCTATAATTAAGCACTACAGAGCAGTGTTTGCTTTTTCTTCAAAGCATGGGAATAACTTGTCTCAAGAATGTTTAAGGTTGACATTAGCACTAAATGTCAGTCTTGCTGAAAACAGAATAAAAATTCAACACCCACAGAGCAACCAACACCTCAAACAGTTTAGACAGTTTAAAAGCTTTGTAAAAACAAGGAAGAGAAGTGCAATATTTTAAATTCAGTCCCTGTATTTAATCCTTACATACACACACATTAGAGAAAATGGAAAACAAGGTAATCCATCTCAGGCTTATTGGAGTTAATATGGTACTTTTTCAAAGCAAAACTTCATCATGCATTCTTTCGCTATTATATAAAGGTTCTTTATGTAGTCACATCTCAGTGTTCCTAAACCTTAACCCTTGACTAGTAAGTGGGTTCAGTCCTCCAGGTCATAAGTATACATTGCATTACTACACTTTCTTATTCAAATAACAGTTAAAACTGCCTAAAAAGGAAACATAAAAATGTTGTCACTGTACTTCATTTATCATTTTTAAAAATTCCACGTTTCAAGAAAGCCACTTCATAGCATAGCACTGTACAAGACTGCCAAACTTGTGATGATTTAAACACACATTTTGTATAAGGAAATGTCATTACACAAAGCATATGGTATTTTAAGATTAACTTGATCATTTTCATTCATGATACACTGTCATGCTGTTCTATTTTAGACAATGAGAAGGCAAAGGTGAATCATGCAGTACTGCAAACAAATTTCATCACTGAAAACAGTTCAGCTATTTATAAAAAAGGCATTGACATTTTCATAACATTATACTTACCTCATTAGAGGGGGTTGCAGGAGATGTGAAAATTGTCTTCCCATAGGACCATACAAACATGACAAATGACAGATGAAAAACTACAAGATAGACAACTGCAATAAAATACAAATCAGAATTTGGTGAATATAGCTGAAAAGAACAACAAAAAAAAACCAACCCTGATCTTTGAGGAGGGCTAAGCAACTACACTTAGCACTCTAGGACTGTTCACTTAAAAAAAATTAAATAAACATCCACCCTCACTCCCCAAATGTTATAGCTGCTCTTCCTCAAGGAAATAATGTAATAATGTTTTTATTATAGATTACAAAGTGACCTTGAAAGCTTCCAGGGATGGAAAATCCAAAACTTCTCCGGGCAACCTTTGCTGCTGCCACAATAAAGAACTTCTTTCTAATACCTAATTTATACCTGCCCCCCTTTCAGTTTGAAGTCATTCTCCCCTTGTCCTATCAGTCCATGTCCCTGCTACAAGTCTCTCCCCAGGATTCCTGTAGTCCCCCCTACAGGTACTGGAAGGTGCTATTAGGTCTCCCTGGAGACTTATCCAGGATAATAAGCCCCAGCTCCCTTAGGCTGTCTTCAGCTGGACAGGTGCTCCATTCCTCTGATCATCTTTGTAGCCTCCTCTGCACTCACTCCAACAGGTCTATGTCCTCCCTGTGCTGGTGCCCCAGAGCTGGATCTAGCCCTGCAGGTGGGCTCTGAGCAGAGCAGAGGGGCAGAATCCCCTCCCCAGCCCTGCTGCCCACTCTGCTTTGGATGCAGCCCAGGACACCACTGGCTTTCAGGGCTGTGAGCACATGCTGCTGAGCCATGTAGGGCTTCTCATCAACCAACACCTCCATGTCTTTCTCCCCAGACTGGATTGCTTCTCAATCCAGTCTCTGCCCAGTCTGTACTTGTGCTTGGGATTGTCCCGACTCATGTGCAGGACCTTGCTGAACTTTCCAAAGTAGATTTTGAAGGAGAAAACAAATCGACAAAACCCACCCCCCAAAACCAACCAAACAAAATTCACCACCAAAAAAAAGGCCCCCACAAAACAAAACCACATCCAAACAAAAAACAAACAAAAACCCCCCAAACCCCAGAACTGAATACAGCCTCACAGCCTCACTTCTGGCATGTAAGTGACTAACCTTTCTGGATAAAGATGATGTTGTAATTCTGTTCTAGATTATCAGAAAGTAATTGATTACTTACTAACCTATGTAATTCAATTTAATTTCTACTTCTAACAGAAACAGCACAGTACTGTGCCATTACAGAAGGCACTGGTCATGAATGACAGTTAAAATCCCCAAGCAGGGGTTTGGAGATTACTGCACTCCAGTCATGCCAGATGTGAGTTAAAGATTTTCTTACTATCTTTCAAATCATCTGAGAAATACAAGCTGGAAAAGTCCTATTACACACAGTGGCAATAAAATGTAGCTGGGTTTAGGAGGGAGCTCAATAAATTTTCTAATGAGTATGCATGATATCACTGTCTTAAAGACCAGAAATGCAGACCTTATGACCCAGGAAGCTCCTTCCAATCTTGTTTCCTCTAATGGTTTCTTTTATCACTTGTCAAGAGGAAACAGATCAGTTGTGCCAGAACAGCAAGTGTTAGAGAAGTCATATTAAATATTTATATTATCTTCAGTTGCAGTAAAGTAGGAAATTTGACCTACTTTTCTGTACAGATAGAGTCCTTTAAGAAGGTGTATGATATACTTAATGGATAGCAAAAAAGGCTCAAAACTTTGGGAACCTCCAACAGCTCAGAAAATGTTTGTGCACAGTGACAGAAGACATGGCTTTAATTTATCATCTTTCAGGATTTTCACTGTTTATTGCAATGAAAACAAACAAATTGCATTTGAGCTTTTGTTAGAGAATTATACTTTTTACCTTTGCCTCTGATTCCTCTAACCTCAGAGGCAGACTTGGCAAATTTTCAGCTGTGGAGCTCACTGAAAATGCCAGAAACAAAACCCTTTCCTAAAGCCATCCTAAATCAGTCGCTTGATAGGAAAGAACTTGTGTATTACTGTAGTAGGGACTGCATTATTAGAAGATGTCTGTTATGAAAAACATACTCTACATTCAAACACAATGTGGTTAAGCAATTAAAGAATGAGCAAATGGTTTGGAAGAGAGGAAAAAAGTACATAAAACTGGAGTGAAATCAGTGGCACAGATCAGAACTTGGGTGGAGAAGAGGGCAAGAGAAATTGAATAGAAGGAAAGAGGAAATGAGATATAGGGAAGGGCAAGGCACAGCAAAACTAACTTACACAGTAAACAGTTCTACTCTGTCTATAAAAATCACACTAGAATTCAGATTCTTCTGAAGGATTATTTTTAGAGCACACACAATGAGTCAAACAGCAGAACCTCAAAGCTTTGTCACAGGCTGTAAATGTCCCTAAAACCCACAGAATAACAGGGACCACAGCTGGCTGTGTCAAGGGTACAGATCTGTGCCAGTGCTACCAGTATTTATTAGATAGAGGCAGCTATTAAAGTGCTCTTCACGTCACTGAGCTCTTGCAATCTGTCACCATCATTAAAAGCCAAGGGCCACTAGTCAGTAGCCAGTGATGGGCAGCACCCAGGGAAAGACCCTGCAGTTGGCAGTCCATAGTGGCTTCACTCTAAATAAATTCTTGCTTCTTTTCCTACTCCCATGCTGCCTTTCCTACTGCGATTACACATAACTGTCCTGTCAATGCTCCCCAGGAAATGAGAGGGAGGGAAGATACCATTTTTAACAGCTTTACTTTAGCAGTCCATCTACCCACCACTTTGGGTATCAGCAGCTCCTCTACAGACTACTCCCTGAAGCATCTTGCATCTGTTTCCAGAACAAATGTAAACTGGGTTTATTCCTAGTCAGCTCATTTTCTTGTCATTACAAGCTAGATGGAAAATATAACAAAAACCCCCAACCCCAGTATCTGCCAGTTTATCCAGATTCAGAGTCACAAGGAAGTCCTGGCTAGACTAAGGCAACCCAGGATTCTCGGTGCCATGCTGTGACCTAGTGAAGTCAGTTCTCTTTAAAGGCACTGATGCATACTATGCCTCAAGAAGAAAATGTCTTAAGACATGCTCTCAGAATCCTCCTAAAATATGCTAAGCTCTCCTAAGATTTGCCCTTAACATTCTTTTCTGAATCATTCTTAATACTACTTTCAAGACAGTCAGATTACAGAGAGGCAATAATATAGAGCAATGGTATATTACATTGTTAACAGAGATTCAGAGTTGACTTTATTCCTCCATCCTAATGGATATAAAACTAGACAAGAATATAAAATTACAAAGCAAAAATGAGCCTTAACAGGGTGAAGGAATCACCACTAATTTAATCAAAAGTTGCCATTATATTCAAATCACTTTACTGCAGTACTTATTACACTGAAACATGGAGCAAAATACACTTGCTAAGATGCACATTATTGATTTACATAGCAATGCTTCTGGTATTTTGTTCTTTCAACTCTTCTGATGGTGATTCCTGGTTATCATGAGCAGGCTTATAAGAACTTTAGAAAACTTAAGCCACCTTTCTTCTCAAATGAAAGAAGACTTCACATGTCATTTCAAATCAACTTTCATGGTTGATAAATTCATGCATACAGGATGCCTATGACATGATTCAAAACGGGAGGTGCAAGCAGCATGCAGGTGACAGCTATTAAGAGCCTAACAGGTTCCAGTGATAGTGTCAGTCTCATTAATTAATCTTGCATTTTCCTTCTCTGGTAGGTTTAGAAGAACCTGATCCAGTCAGATAGGCACTGCATTTGGGATAGTGATCTGACTATGCAACACAAACGTTGCTCTGCCAGACTTCCTTAACTGATACATGAATCTTGCCTTTCCAGAAGAAATTAGGAAGTAAAACTTATTCCTCTACAGGTCAACAGCAAGTACAGCAGCAGCTTGCAGAATTTTGTGAAGTCAAGATAAAGCCCAGCTGTAAAATGGGATGAAAAAATCCAGTGTAACACAAGCTCACAACTTGAATGGCTTACAGTTTATTTTGAAGATTTTCCTATTCTTTCAGCTCTCCATTAGAAATTAAAAACCAACAAATTCCATCAAGATCCCTCTTTTTACAGTGTTCTGGTAGATATTCACCGGGAAGAAAACTGATAGATTAGCTTCTAGTTTTGTGCTCTTTTGCAAAATATTTAAGAGATCAGAGCTTCTACCAGTCTGAAACAGCTCTCTGTGGATAAAGTGCAAATCTGTGCCTAATCTACCACTCATGTTCCCCTATAAACCGCAATGAACTCCCAAATAAATATCCCAGCAACAATATACTAGAATTTTTTTGTTAGTTTTTATCTCTGTCACTGTGTACTACTACCCACTGTGGCATGTACTTGCTAAAGCCAATATGAAGATTAAAATCTCTCAAAACAAGGCCTCAAGCACTTGACCTGGATATTTAAAATTATAATGTGTAGCTACTTTTGTAATGGTTGTCTTTTGCACAATTCTAACTACTCCTTAAGAATGGAGTTCTGAGGAATTTGGTAAGCTGTTTGGAAAATATTAAGCAGTACAATAACAATTCACTCTCTTCCAGAAGTCTTCCAGGTCACAGGCCTAAACAGAAAATGGAATTGTGTATGTGCTGCAGTTCCTTCTCTCTTCTCCTTTTTCTGTTCTTAGTAGGTACCCATTTAAAAATAAATGCAAACTTAAATCATAGTTGCATTACTTGCATTAGTCACAGATCTTGTCATCATCCCAAGTTTGTGGTATTAGAAACAAAACAGACTCAACTGTACAATATTTACCTTGTTTCTTAGCACTAATCTACTCACTACGCAGAGATCACACATAAAGGAGTACATTTAAACTCTATGTCCCTTAGGATTTGCATGCAAAGCAGCTATTCACATCTTCATAAAAACTTTAAAAAATTACCTTTTTCGGCAGTTGAAGAAATGGTAACTGGAAGAGAAAAAAAAAAAAAGTTAGGTAAATTTGTAAATAATTAAATAATTGGCTAAAAGTGAGATATACGAGTTTGTTGACTTGTTCCAAAGAATACTTTAGGTGTTAGGAGAGTTTCCCCACCCAACACCAGGGTAAAAAAGGAGTCAATATTCCTCCTGCCAGCCTTGATCCTTGGTGAGTTACTGGAAGAGCTGAAGGGATGCAGTTCCCTGGGCTAATGAAGCGAGCACACTCCACAGACAATAATTAGACATAATTTATGCATATTCCCCTTCCTATATGCACCTAACTAATTTTTCTGAGTCAACAGCTAGGCCAACAGGTGTACCACTGGAAAGCAGAAAACGAAATTAAAAGTTCTTACTTTTCCTGTGAAACTGTTACACTCAACCTTCTTCCTTAAGTTTTCCTCCCCCCCCACTTCTCTCTTCCTGTCACATACTATTTTTGCCTTTTCCCCCCCCGACCTGAAATCTTCATACATAGTTAAAATCTCTCCACCTCCTCATCTCCTTTTATGCCAACAGCAAATTCCATTGTTCAAATCTACCTTGTACACTGCCTGACTAGTACATCTTCCTGCCCTCAGGCTTCTCCAAAACCCTCACGCTCAGTTAATCAGTTCAGGGATGATGCTGAACAGAGAGCTGCTGGACTTGTTGGTTGCTGTGTTCATATCACTTCCCTTGCTGGATCTCTTCCTTGGACACTGAATTACTGAAACTCACTGAGGAAAGGATCCTTCCTGACTCCATCTTAAAGCTTCTGGTCACCAGCACAACCAAAATCTTAACAGGGCACACTGTGCCTCCTGCAGTTTAGCTCACTACATATTTCTTCCTCTCTCCCAACTTTGACACTTCTACTGTCATTAACCTTGTAACAATTCAAAAGAGCTTTTTCCAGATGCATTCTTGCTGCCCGTGTTACATCTGCAGGGCTTGAGTGTGCATTGCAGACTTCCTTCTGAAGGGAAGCTTTGTTACAGAGGTGGCATTTGTCACTTACCTGTAGATACCTACAGGGAACGGGTCTATAACTGCATTATGCACCTGTGCCTCTTTTCATGGGCAGCAAGAGGCATAATGACATGATACCTGAGTGTATAGATGGCCCCTTTTTGTTCAGACATGTTTTAGAGTTTTTTCCTTCTTTCTTGCTCCCATCCCTTTCCATTAAATATCCACCCTCTGTCTGTACACAGAAGCCTCTGCAAAATGAATGGAAAAGGTTTCAATTCCTTCCACCTAAAGGAGGAAGAAATTACCATTTGGGATAGAAAAATGTTGCCTTCAAACTCAAGGTGGTCAATCCGAAAGAACAGCTTAATTTCACATTAGTTATGCATACTTGCACAGCCTGCTCCCATGTTTCTGCCTGAAACTCCATTGCATGCTTCAGAAGCCAAATTATTTTTAAAGCAAATCCTGTGAGTGTTTTTGCTTAAAATTTTACCAATGTGTTATTTCTCCAGTTAAAATGTTTTCAACAATGCAAGGAGAAGATAAAAATTATTTTAAAAGTCAGAGGTAAAATAAGCTTGCAAAGTATGTTTAACTTAAATACTAAAAGTACTTTAGATTTAGCTTTATCTTTGGCTCCTTATATCTTAAGTAAACACCTTTGCACACATTCATTCATAAACATGTAATTCCTTGGACAAGAAACATAAAAAGTTCTTAATTATTCTCTGTTGGGGGTGGGAGAACATAGTTATCTATAAAACTTCAGGATATCTGGATATAATTGTCATTAAAGTACTCCTTAATTTGTAGCCTAATTTCTGCTCTCAGCACAAAACAAAGCTGTGAGACAAATCTGATGTTTGAAGACTCAAAATAATGAACAGGTTTTGCATGCAAAAACAAGGAAAAGAAAAGATAGTATCTTATCACAAGTGGGACTTCATCAAAAAGATCCCTAAATAACCTTCAAAAAATTAATTAAGCTTCGCAGCACCAGGGAGATAATTTCTCTTTCACAAATAGGTCCCTTAGGTTAGAATGCAGTTATTAGACTGTGTAGAACAATTTTCATTCGAGAAACTCCTGCAGTTTGAGGTAAAAGCCAACATGGAAATGCTTGTGATTTTCATCCTGTCTTAACATCCTCAGATGAAATAAAAGATGTCCTGTTCTCTTCTGTCTCAGAGGCTCATGCAAGTTAATGTTACTGTTTCTGTCCTTTTCGCAGTTCTAATGCCCATTGTCACGTAGATTAAATGAACAGCAACCCTACTAGTCTAAATCCACTCAGCAGATGGCACATCAACAGTTTTACAGGACCCTTATACTACAAAGCAAAGCCTTTCTTCACATAAGTTAATAGTCAATCTTTATGTAAAAAAGACTTTTAAGTGTTTGCTAGGCCAGCCATCTAACAAGAAGCTTTGTACCATTGAGAAATCAATTCTTGCTTTTGAACTGTACATCAGGGGAAAACACCTCACAGAACATGACATTGCCATTGTGGGCTCCATCCCTGGCCTGTAGTTACAAGTTTGCTCCCTATCACTTTTCTCCTCTACTGGTCATGATGTTTAGATGGCTGCCAGCTTCTGCTAAATTAGTGCCATTTTCATTTCAAACATTTTTGAAATATGGTTTCTTTTTTGGGACATGGGATGGGGGAAAAATCCCAAGGCAGCACTGCCTTTTCACTTACTGATTTTTTTTAAACAAAATAAACATTGCTTATGATTGATATGTTCAAATCATGATGCAACAGCAGTATACACTAGATAGATGCATCAGCAGAAGTTAGTGCCTTAAGCACTGCAATCAACACAAACTGCCCATGATTCACAAACATAAGTGGTGTAAAACAGCTGCTCTTTTGAGGATTTTAAAATATATTGCCATATCAATCTATTGCTCAGCTATAAAAGGAAAAATATTCTTCGGATTTGCTTCTTAGTATAAAGTTCCTGGTTTAGTGAGAAGACTTATGAAGTTCTAGAAAGATATTGCCAGGGAAGGATAAAACATGACCAGACAGTGAAAGCTGCAGTTTACTTCAATGCAAAGAGCTCAGAAGCAGGCACTTGCATGCTCAGGCACATGGAGTTTTCACTATGGCCCCAGAATTTCAAAGGATTCAACCTCTCAGTGCTACAGCACCAGGGGAGTTGAACAAAGTGAACTGTCTGCCTAACTGCAGCGCAGAGCTTTATACTGGCTACCTCAGGGTTTCCAAAATCAGTCTAAGGAAGGAGTGCAGCAAACCTACGTGTAAAGAGAGGTAGACAGGCCTACACTGAACTTCCTGCTGCTGCAGCTTGCCCAGAAACATACAGGTGCAACACGCTGTCAGCAGGCCCACTGAGCAGCTTACACACAGGATCTCCCAACATTTTGGGGTCCCTCCAAGATGAAGCACACCATTTCAAGTATGTGGAATCCCTTTCTACAGAATACTACCTCTAAAATTCACCATACAGCCTATATTAGGCTGGATTCAAATGTACTTTATAACTCTGTCCACTTAGGGGACGAGCACAAATTGCAATTTTAACTTTCACAGAGGAAAAAGTTGTTTTAGTTTTGATTTAGACACCTAGCATCACCCCTGGCAACAAAGACACTTTCCTTTGTGACCCCAGTGGTTGGTTACACTTTCCTAGATACTTTTCCTCACATTGTTGTCTGTTATCTTTCATCTCACCTATGTCACAAGAATGAAAGAGGCAGGAGCCTACAGCTTTATCACAGGAAACAATCCTGCAGACACAGGGACATCATTAGCTGTGTAACAAATGAAACTGGGGGAAAATGTCACTTGTTGGAAGCATTCCTCTTGGAGTGTGAAGTGATAGAAAAGTCAGCTTCAGAAAGCTTTGGAGCACTTTTGAAGCTGCTTCAAAGAAACCTCTCAGAATATCTCATCTCTAAAAGAAAAGTGTTAGGGAGCTGGTTTGCTTTTACTTTCAGGCTTATTTTCAGGGCTGCTATGACGTGTTCAAGCATCTTCCAACTTACTGCGTAATAGGAAAAAACCAAATCTCCCTATTCTGAGGCAAAGAGGTGATATGATCTCCCAAGACCTTGCAAGAGGCATGCTAAAAGACATTTGTCATCAAGCTTGGAATAAACCCCCCCTTCCCAATCACATTTTCCTACTCCCCTAAAAGGCATGTTCCAACCATAGCTAGATAAGCTTCTTGCAGAGGAAGAAATTCAACTCCAACCAATATAGAAGTATAGCAAAGGACAAGAACTGATCTTGTTACTGAAGTGCTATGCTTATTTCCACATCCACGCCCACGACAGCTCTGAGCAGGAGTCACACTTCGGTTATTCCAGCCATTCCACAAATTTCAAAGTAACATTCACATTTTGGCTGGCATTCCTTAAGGGTGGGAAGAAGTAGAGATAAAAGTGCAATTGCATCCCTTCACTAGTTGCACAGCCTTAACTTTTCTCAGCTTTTCATGAAAAGAGGTACAAACAAATAACTAAACATACCTATACTTACCCATGCACATACATACACATAGACTCATATATTTCCAGAAATTACCAGTACTGAAATTCAACAGAAACCCCTACGGGCACTGCCCTGTCTGCAAAGGCAAGCACCACTGACATCATCTCATTGTTTAATTTGTTCAGAAAATGGCATTTTATTGAAAGTGTAACTTAGATTTATGGTTACATAATTTCCATTTGCAAAAGCAGACCCTAATCAGTCACAAGAAGCTGATAGAAACACTATTTACTGATACAAGCAGGACAATGAGTAAATTTCCATGAGCAAATACTCATTTGGCTTCTGTTACAGGGCAGCAACAGAACATGAAGACCTTAGCACTTCTCCACTGTTCTCTAAAAGCCTTAATTCTGTGACCTTCCCACACTGAGATATTTCTTATTTCCTAACTGGCAGGCACACAGTAGGTGCTCTCCTCCCTTAACAGCCCAGAGTTGTTTTAGAGAAATGATTCAAGATGACTAAGTTGACAGCATCATGTAGCCAAAAGCCAAAGCAGGAAGATGTTGCCAGGTTCCTGCTAAAAGGCTATGGGGGTCCAGGAATCACACACTCAATTGTCACCATGAATGCTCTTTGCAGAATTTTGAGCCATATAAGCTTAGAATTGTGTTATCTTCATATTGTACTAGACTGATGTATTTCAACTTCAGATATCCAGGAACAGGACACAATAGGTTTCTCCACTCCCAGCATACTGCCAGGGGATTCAGAAAGCAACATTTTATAGAATGGTGCTGCAGGAGACGTGACTCCTTTGTGCTGAGCCAGCACCAAGAGTCACATTGCCACACCATGTGCCTCAGCAGCAGCACTGGCTGGGGCTGGTCTGCAGCACGGCTGCACCATCAGCCACGTCTGACACGATGCTTATCTCAGACGTGTGACCTGTGGTGGACAACTCTTGCTGCAAGGGTGTAAAAAGTTACCCCTCAACCATCTGCCCACTCCCCTGTGGCAGACAAACAGAGCAAAAGTGAGAGTTCACACTTGGGGTCATGTTTGAGCCACCAATGAAGTCGGTAGCTACCACACTACAAGTCTGTGTGATCACCAACAGCAGGCTGTTGCAGGGGTGAAGGGGGAATGGCAGCGAGTGACCTCTCACTGTCCTGGGTCACACACAGCCATGAGAGGGGAAAGAAATGCTGTCAGGGCCACTGATGCCTTAAAGCACGAGCCAGAGCCCAAACTCCTCACACATCCTGTGCTCAGCAGGAGCACTTGAGATATTGCCTTGTGACTTCAAATGATCACAAAATGATGCCTTCAAAGGCACTGCAGGTACTGTGTATGTGTGAGAATCTGGGGTGGGAGGAAATAGGAGGAAGAAAATGCAGGCAGGGAAGAAACACTAGTACAAAGGGGGATGCTCTGTTTTACAACCACATTTCCTACACTCGTGATCGCCATGCCCATCAGTACAGGATTCAGAGAAGCATTATCACAGGGACAGGCAAAATGAATTCATATTTCAAACAAGGCAGTTCAACTTGCACTGCAGAATGTTTCTGTTACTTGTTACCAGCTATCATTATGATTTGTTTTATGGTTTAAACAATATGAACATGATTCTTTCACTAGAACAAGTAATTGAGAGCAGCTGGAGGCTGGCTGCCCAGAAAATACTCTCTTATCACAATAATAAAGCAACTTTTTATTTAACCAAGGTCTTTTCAGCCTCAATACAGAGAGCACATGCATAAATACAACCAGTCTACAGCAGAAATTAGCATAAGCAATGCAAGATACTTCTTGGGTACTGAGTTACATTTAGCAATGAATTTAGCTATGACAACTGGGAAGATTTCTGCCATGTATTGTGGGAACAGTAAATTCTGTGCTACCACTTAAACAGTTCAAAAACATAGCTACAATGGCAGCTGACTTCTGGAATCCACAAAATCCTACAGATGGCTCCTTACCGCTGCATCTATAAAATATTCTTGAAAGTTATACCAAAGGTCTCCTAATGGTCCTCTCAACAAGGGTGCCTGCACTTTTCAAATGATTTCAAACCCAAGAGTTACACTTGGTCAGCATGCAGAAGAAAATGTGGCCAGGTCTTAACCTCAGTCCCACACTTGCGTCCGCACCAGCTACTGTGTATTAAAAGATGTATCAGCCCAAATTACTAAAGGATTTTTCTAAATATGAAGTTAGCCCTCTGCTCCAGCAATGCACCTGGTCTGCTGTCCCTGAAAAGCCCCATTCCCCAAGAAGCACTACTCACTTTCAATTTACCATAATTGCTCAAACCCCCCCTAATGTGACTTGATTTTCTTGGGCTATTTAATTACTCTTGACACTGCTCATTCTATTTGCATTTTGATGGGTTTAAAACCCTAGAATTACTTCTACACACTTTCTTCAGCTGGTTACTCATATTACTGGACTTCATTCAATTTTTTACCAAAAATTCTGTTTTATCATAACAGTAACAGCTTTATTGTTCAGTAGCATGGAAGTGCTGTGCATAAATTGCTTCCAATATTGTCTTTAAGCTATCAGACAGAGCCAAAAGAAAGCCTGGTTTCTTCTCAAAAGACAAAGAGAGCTCTTAGTTGCATCAGTCAGTGAGCTGTGCTCTCTCTGGCACATCAGTGAACAGGAAAAAGCAGAATTGACAGAAAGGCAGGGAAACTCAGAAGCATCTGAATGGAGCTAGCTAATGTCCACACCACTAATTAATTACATTTGCATTTGAAGGAAAGGTATTTATCCTCGGGCTGGCCAGATCAAGCTCATAGTAACACTACACTCAAGTATCTACACATGTGAAAATGCTTGTTGTGTTAGGAATAACTCCAGTAGTTCTGTAGCTGACACTACTAGACAATTGCAAGAGAGAGCAGTGACAAACAGGATAATCAGCTGGTGTTGACAAACACGGTGCTGTACAGAGCTGTCTTACACACTCTGCACAAGAGCAGGTGCTCTGCAGGTAATACCAGAAACTGTCAGTATATATAAAGTAAAAACCAAAGCAAGCAAAAATCCCACCCAACCAACATATATTTTCATAACAGTATTTTTGAAGTCATTAACAATCTGCCAACTCTTTTTGATGAAAACAACACCAATATGCAGTTTGTGACTGCCGGTCAATACCTGCCTTGAATATAAAGGTCACTTAAAGCTGACAGACTTATGGCTGTGGACATTACTAGTAAATCCATTTACTTCTACACCAGACAGATGAAAATAAGCAAGTCTTCATTTATCTATTCCACACAGCTGGCAGGAGAGCAGAGGTGTCAGCTCATGGAGAACAAAAATTCCAGACACAGCTGCTGTGACCTGCAGACCTGAACCCTCATCCAGCAGTGAGAATGGTCAGCAGCCAAGAGGGACCTGCTTTGCTAATCAAGCTCCTTTATCATGTTTGGCTTCAGACTCTTCCAAAATCAGTTTCCTTGCTTACCTACTGGCCCAGCTTGCAACAAGTGTTTCCTGAAATGTGAGGATAAAATCTCCTTGCAAAACTCTGCGGATAAAGATCTCCTTGTAAATCTCCTTACAAAGCATTAGGTACTCTGTTTTCTGAGAGGAGGAATTTGCTATCACCAAGTTCACTGAGTAATGGAAGAAATCAAACTGCCCATCAAGCTGACCTTCCCTCATGCATTATGTCACTGGATTCCCTAAGTGAAGTTTCAAGTTTGCAATGTTGGTCAGGTTTGACTGGTATTTGCCACCTGAGCTTAAATATGGAACTGCCTACGTTAAGAGTTGATTTTCAGCCAGCAGTACATTGACAACAGAGCAGCCAGTAATGTAACCTACCTGGATTCCCATCAAGATATTAATAAGCCAAGGTCCTGGATTCAGCCCTTTAAGGAACTTTGTATTGAAAAACATGTCATTTAAAAACAAGTATATTAGTTGTGGGAGAGTAGTGATGGGGAACTCCTGTCTTCAACAAACTGGACTTGTAAATATTAATAAATATTAAGTATTTTTAAAATTATAAAACTATTTATGAAATAAACAAAGGTTTAAAGACCTCTCATGGTGATTTAGGGAATCTGTTCATACATGGGTTATCAAGTTGATTGGTAACAAATGCTGGCATCCTTTGATGCTGGAGGCTTTGCTGCTTGTTCTTTTCGTAAAACAAAATGTTATACATTAAACCTTACTTAGACTGAGACACCCCAAGACAAAGCTTGACTAGCTAAATCTACACCCTCTAGCTTCTTTGCAAAAAGGAAGAAATGACAGCAACTCCCTAGAAACATAAAAAATGATCCAGGGGTTGCAGAGGGAAAAATCCACTGGCAATAAAAGGATAGAAAGTTTTGGATAGAGGACAAGGTCAGAAGTACACCATTTTGATGCAGGTCTCATCTAAGTACCAGGTTACTTAGGAATATGAAAAAGTGACAGCACAAAGACTGTATGAGCCACTGCAAAGGGATTTTTGGATACTCCAGAACATCTAGACTGAATCTTTGATAGTAGTCCAGAGCTAACAGAGAGGCAAGCGTACAAAAGAGCATGGCCTGTCATCCAAGAGCTCTCATTCAGTAACTATTGCTTCCAGCAAATAAATAAACAAACCAAAAAATCCTCAGAGCTCACCTGCCTGCTGACAGTTCACCACATATTCTTGGAAAGCATAAAGTCAGGACTCTAAGAACGTTAACTGAAATACTGTAAATCCTAATGCAATGTGTGCCAAGGGGAGAACAGCTCTGTCTACTCCTCCTCAGAGATGCATTAGGGCTCCCAGGGAAAAGCACTGGAGGTAACAGCAGGGCTGGCATGCTGCCTAACAAGAAACAAGCAGGGCTTGAAGCATGCATGGCTCCTACTGAGAGAATTAACTTCTGTCATCTTCCTAGGCTATCACCCACCATAGCAACACAGTTGCAAGCACATCTTTGCTTGCAGGTGAAGTACTGGAGTGGGGCACTCTGGTGGGAACCAATTTTTGTAATGTCCAAGAAAGGACTGCTGCTTGCAGCACAAAAGTCAGCAATCACAGTGAGTTGTAGGAAGTTAGATCAGGAGAGTGGTTGCTTCTAAAGACCAACAACTAGGAGTGAGTTGGCCCAGATCCTTAAGCCTGTTGTCATCATTTGGGATGGGGGCAGGGTGTGCAACTGCTTGACTATAGCCTCCAGCAAGAGGAGAGCCCTGCCACGTGGTGGGAGACTACCACAACTCCTGAGGCATGGAAGCACAGCTCCTGAGGCCCTGCATGTACCTGAAAGCTCTCCCAGATCATTGTTTCTGCTCACAAAGAGATTCCCACTTCCACTCTTAACTTGGCAATAGGGTTCTACAAGTGTGGGAAGTAGTGAGAAACATAGGATATTAACAGCTTTCAGGATGTTAACAGAAAATAGCCACACAAAAGAGAAAAACATACCTGAATCTAGTAGTCAAGGGTTTTTAAGCTTTCCACTGTCAAAATTTATGCTTTGTCTAAATTATTAATTATTACAGAAGTTCAAGCCTACTTTCTGCACTGCTTGCTGCTTTAGCTTTATCTCAGCAGCTATCTACCATGGAACACAGCCATAGTATCACTGTATGCAATTACAAAGCTGAAGTCAAACTTTTTAAAAATACAATTATTTAAACCCCTCAACATGAAACTTAAGGAGCAGCAGATTAAATAGATAAAATACACAAAACATCCCCACAAAAATCCTATGCATAGATTGCATCCTTTTTCAGATACTGTAAAAAAGCCACTTGAGTGTTAGTCACATAGGATTTTGCAAAACAGAACAGAAACCACACTGCTCCAAGAGCTCTGCTTCAAGTTTTGGTCTCCATTGCAATGTTCAGGGTAAATCTGCAGGGCACAAACCAACAGATGTGAAATCCTTCAATGAATCACAAAGCAATATACACTTCTTTTCTCTCTTTGTTTAAATCCAAACTTGACAAAGCTGAAAGGAATGACTACTTGTCAAGAAGAATAATACAGTAACAGGTTCTCTGCATTCACACCCATGACAAGGCAGTAGATGAGGCACTTGACTTAAGTCCACCACACACAACTGCAAACCAGCTTATACAATAACTATGTGTTTAGGTCTCCTCAAACAAATAATGTCTGTTTCTTTCAAGGTTATTTAAATTTAATTTAAACTTTGTTTCATTCTCTCTGCACTGGCAGCTTGCCTAATTCTAGATGAATTTCTTCAAGCTCTAAATTTTTTTTGTCACAAAAAGGTTTAAAAAAGGAAAAAAAAAAACCCAAAGCCCAAACACTATCTCTGCACTTAGCACTTCACAAGAGATGCATAAAAATTGCCCACACTGGAGACAAACACACATCGAGATGCACAAATGAAATACCACAAACAAAAGACTGCTGCTTTGAAACCCTCTCTCTGTAGATCATATGATTGAAATGGTTCCATGCTTCACATTTAAGATAATGCTGCACCACGTACAGCATCAGAGAGACTGCTGCAGAAACTGCAAAGGCAAAGCATGCTGCTCTTATGATCTGCTTGTCTTTGACAATCTCACAAGAAAATTTTAAGAGTCAGAGGAAAAGATGAAGAAGGAATGGATGAGCCATTTGGTCGTTTGAGAAAAAGGAAAAGCACAGGCATGAAATGCTGCAGAGGGGGAACTTGACTTCCAGCAAAGATAAGGGAAGATGGTCAAAGATTAGGTATTCCACTGAAGATTGTGGGGAGGAAGAAGAGCTGAAGAGTGGGAAAAATCTGGCTTTTTTGTTTCTTGATGCGGGAGAGAAGGAGTTAAGCACATCCCACAGAAAACAGTTTAGTGACAGCAGAAGGAGGAATATTGGGGAAGTGGCTAAAAGAACAAATGAATTTGTTGCAATCTCATTATCTCTTTTATAACTGAATCACACCTTGGTGGAGATTCAGCTTACACAAAAAAAAAAAAAAAAAGTGGTCTGTCCTTACTTTCCAAGTGTTTCTGTTACATTTTATACATTCTAATGGGAAAAAAATGTATACTCATCCTATTACAGGAAAATTATGCACCAGCTGGAAGAAGTTAATGACTGAGATCAAAACTCCATAAAAGCTGTTTCAGGAACCTACAGTTTGTAACACTTGTAAGAAAAGTACATGTTAAACCAGCATAAAATCTTACAGTTGTAAGAAACTGTTTAACAAAGTGATGCACTGCATGGGTGAAAAATGAATGGCATGGACCCTCAGCATTAACAGGCACAATTTTAGGCAGACAATTAGAATCTATCTTACTCCCATTTTCCACCACAGTCCCAAGTTCCAAGAGAAAAAGCAGGTCCAGTGCCATCCAAGCATTTCAACTATCACAGGTATATGAGAACTCAGCTCTGAAACCCATCTTTAAACCCTGTAAATTCTTTAATTATGAAAAGCATATGAAATTAACTCATAAAAATATGAGTCAGTAGAGAACAAAGTTTAATTATAGAAATTTCAACAGACAGAAGAACCTGAAGTTCACTGTATATAGAGGGTCAATGACCTCAAAGAAATGTCTGCTGAAAATATACGCTTGAAATTCTGGTCCTTTTATCCATAGCGTCTTGTAGGAAAACAGAGACTCCCAAGTGATGAAGGAACATAAAACTCCTGACTAAAAATGAAAGTAATATTTAGATCACTGTTCTAACTCCAGAGGCATACAGAAATCTCCTACTGCTGTTACCAGAGAAAAAACTGAGAGAAGTTATTTTCCATAATATTAAATGCTCATGGTATCCAAGTCCTTTCAAAGCAAGAAGCAAAGCTTTATAGCCCGCATCTAGAAGGCAATCAGGAAGCACTGCAGAGTGAGTGATCATGGCTACAAGAAAGTAAAACAGGAAGAGCTCCTGCTTTAGCTCAGACACTTACTCAGCTCCTTGCTTTCCCTAAGCCCCTTCTCTACTCTACTCCAAACCCATCCTGCCCATGGAGCAGTTTCAGACAAGTGCTGAGGCTCACAGTAGGTCTCACACACAGTACGCACCACTAAGTTTCATCAAAGCTGTTGGACAGCAGAAGAGACAAGCCCAAACTCCCTGCTGGCAGAGCTGCTCTGAGCTCAGCTGCTCATTTTCTGCCTAGTCCCCTGAGCAAGCTGGGCAGCACCGAACTGGTCACTGCACCACACTGCTTGTCGACCAGATAGTCATTAGGTTCAAGGAAAGATGCCAACTGCTGCAGAGCTGTCAGGAATGGTTTAGCAGATGCAGGAGCTGAGGTGGGCACTGCAGATAGGGGCTGGGAGGGAGAAGAGGGATGGAGTCCTTCTGATGACAGAAGAAAGAGCAGATACAAGATAACTCTTCAAGAAACCAGGCTGTTGCACTTGGAACAATTTTTTCATTAGAGGACTGCCAAGCGAGCAGATTGCATTTTAATGTAAAAGGCACATGTCCACCTGTCCCTATAAACTAGTATGACCAATACAGTGCAAGGCACCATAGAAGATAATCTTTCTCCTCAGCTGAGCACTTAGTTTTCCAATAATCTGTATCCAGTCTGACCACCTCAACAGGAATTCTAATTATTTATAATAACAGAAAAGGTTCTCATTTAAGATGATAATATGCATGCTTATGCTGAGAGATTACAACAAAATTAAGTGTATGCAGAGTGGTTCAATTTCTGTATTTTTAAATTCACGAGAGGCATGTAAACATAGTTAACTAACTAATGATCTAACCTGCTTAATTTGTTTTCCTTTTCTTGACAGGTGACCCTCTTTTCCTACAGGAATGCCTTTTACATGCTTAACATGCAAACATTACCCCAGTGCTGATACTTCAGCTTTTTCTGTAGATTGAAATCAGAACTGCTGTTGGTATCACCTTTGCTTGAGAGATATGGCATTAGCATTTTCAGTAGAGATTTCTTTTGGAGGAGGCAGATGGAATTACCTTCTCTCTGTTTATGCAACAGACTCTTCAGATGGGGAGTGTTACAAGGGATCACCACGTGCTTCTCATAAGGGCCGTGCTTTGGCAAATCAGAGCTAGCTCCCTACTGACAAGAGACATTGCAGCAAGGAGTATAATTTGTACTACTAACACAAAGTTATGCATTCTAAAGTACAAACTTCTTTGTTTGCCAGGATTTTAGACACCCTAGACATTACACTGTATCAAAAAAGCAAACCTTC
Source organism: Molothrus aeneus (assembly GCF_037042795.1). NCBI lineage: Eukaryota > Metazoa > Chordata > Aves > Passeriformes > Icteridae > Molothrus > Molothrus aeneus. The sequence continues at coordinate 44,407,906 of NC_089647.1, forward strand.
TGCAACTAGATGCTATGAAAAGAATACACAACTAGTTTCTCCCATAGCTTTCAAAATCAGAGTTTTCCATACTTTGCAGACCCTGAAGCATGAAAACACTCATTCATTCACAAGCCTACTAAACATGTAAAAAAGTCATTATCTTGAAAACTCCTGGCTCAAGAGAAGAGTCAGGACTGTGATTTTCAGAAAATGTACAATAAATGTATTCTTCAGTATAGAAGTAAAAAGCTAACCTGATCAGGATTTTTTGCTGTTTTGTTTCTTTTTAGTAACTCCAGTCATAACACTTTAGTTAGGGGCTGCAGACAACTCAAAGTTAACAAACTCCCCTTTTTCTCAGTGCAAGACTGCACTACCAAAGTCTGGAAGTGTTTTTTAGCAGAAGGGTTGCCTGTAAGAAATGAGCTGACTTCACCCACCAACTACATGTGGCAAAACAGTGTCTTGTGACCACCCTCAAACCAGGCTGCACTACAGCCCACCACCTACAAAAACATTTGGGATAGATAATAAGATCCAAGTCAGTCATAAATGAAAGCAAACCATGAGAGAAGCATTTCACTCTTTCTGAGCATCTGAGGGATGTGGTAAGCAAACACAATCAGTCCAATTCAGCAGCAGCATAATATAGCCATTGTTTACAAAAGCAATGATGTTAAAAGCAAAACATGTTTTGAAAAGATGAAGGAACACATGAAATGGTTTCAAACTAACAAAAAGCTATTTTACAACATCCTTTATACATTGCTAGGTGTGTTTTCTTGCAAACAGAGCTCTGGGCAAGTTATGTGTGAAGAGAAGAAATAATCTAGTTAGAAAGTGTTCAGTCAGCTTTTTCTACTTCAAAACGTTTTAAAAAGCCCTCTGAGACCTGCCTTCAGTCTTTTGTAGTTCCACATATGCACTGAATTTTTACACTATGCTGACATTCCCTCAACTTACACACATTTGGCTGTTTTCACCTTTCCAATTAGCTTAATAGCTAATTTACTTGATGGATCACAACTACACAGCAATAGTGGTCTAAACAAGCCAGTGTTCAACATCTTCAGAGAGACAGAAGATACTGGCAGTTCCCATGGGAGGAAAACAATAGACAAGCTCATGAGTGTCCTTTCATCTTATCCACACCAGTTCTCCTTGGTGCTCACAGCCAGTGTGTAAGTAATATAATTTAGGGTTATAGAAGAGGCATAATCCAGTAAATACATACTAGGAGTGAGTTATAGAGAAGCCCGAGTCCATCAGACACCACATTGAGCAATATGTGAGCACCCCATCAGAGGAGGGTGGGGCAAGCAGCACAGAGAAGCAAAATTGAAAGGAAAAGGGTGAGGTGATGAAAGAAGCAGCCCCAACTTCACCATCTTCTCCTTTATGATACTACACTAAGCCTGGCTTCCCACTTGATCTACTAACTGAATATATGTTCAACCTTTAATAAATGACCAAGGACTTCAAGGAAAAAAAAAAAAAACCAAACCAGGAAGAAGTAATAATTGGGAAAACACAAGATTTCCCTCTTCCTGTTTCCTTGTTAGTATCACATCTAACAGTCATAACTGTTAGAATAAACTTTGAAAAAACACTGATATCTGTGGGGTTTCAATTTCTCTTTTACCCAGTATTTACTTGAAATTTTCTATTATGTCTCCTCATTTCTAAAGCTTCCCTTCCTCCATCTCTCTTTCCTTTAGTAGGCACAGATCAGCCTCTGCCAAAAGCCATACCAAAGCCATATCCCTGCTTCTGCAGTCGCCCCATGTGAACACCGGCAAAGGCCAGCGTTGCCTTATTCACCAGCTGCGTGCTGGAGGCACATCCTTGCTCTTCCTCGTAGCACACAGTGCTGTCCTTCCCAAAACAAACAGAACATAGGGAGCACCAGCAGAAAGAAAAACTACCTGCCAAGACAAACAGAAAACCTTGTATTTTGCTCTAAATCCTCTCAATCCTGGTTTGAACTCAACCGCAGAGTAAAACCACACAAAGGAAAAAACCCGCAATGCCAAAAAGACCCAAACATAAAATCTCTTTCCTCTCACTTGGTGAGATGACTTTTTCTCAGAAGTGTAAACAAAATTCAACAGATTAAAAATAAACAACAAAAACCAAAACCCTCCAAACTCTCAACAGAAAAAACTCACAAGACAAATAAAATCCTTGGTCATCGAGCATGATTTAGACAAGTAACAACTGAAAAATTCAGTGGCAGCAACAGAAGTCAGTAAATATTTTGCTCATTAAATGACACTTTTTCTTAAAAGCCTGTATGCACAGACATTAATAGAGCTGATTTGTGAGCAAAAAGAGCCAGTCTTCTAGAAACCAGACTTAGAGACACAGAAGCTCTTGCTTCAACAGGAGCCAATCTTCTCAATAATTTTCACACAAGCGAAACCTTAATGAACTCAGAAGAGCTCTTTTCAGCTTCTCTATGTTCATGATAGACAAATCATTCACAGCACCTAGTCCTGACCCACTCTGTGATCAAGACACAAAGCTGGGACTCAGAGCTTGAGGCTCTGTTCCCAATTCAAGCAGAGACCACCTGTTCGACCCTAGGCAAGCCTCTTAATCCCTGAGTTTTTGTTCTTTGTTTAAAAATAGCCCTAATCTGCCTTTTGTCATACTAATCAGACTGTAGTGGGTACAGAAAACTTATAAAATGTGAGTCTATAACCTCCCACAGCCCCTTTCAGGACTACTGTTACAGCTACCCATGCCCCAGACCTCCAGTAGACTGACTCAAATTTGTTTTCAAATGTTTACAGTTTTAAGCATGATTTCCCAGAAAACCTATTTATTCACATAGACAACTGCACAATAGTTATTTGGCAAATTTGGATACACTGACATATTTGCAACTATCTCATGTCAACATTTCACTTAGTACCTCAACAAGCATTATTTTACAGCTATGTCTCTACTATTTAAAGTTCAAATAACATTTATGCCAGTGGTTCATGCTCCAGTCTAGATCTCCAAATACAAAAGGTTGTGAAATAACATCAGCATACAGAAAAGTTACCCAAAATACTAAGTCATCAGAGAAAAAACCAAAGTGATTATTGCTAATGGAAGGCTGTATATATCAGTCTACCCAGATACAAAGTACATGCAAACATTTTTTTTTTTCTAGCTAGGGATATCAAAGCATGTAGTTTACACAAATAAGAAGTAGTACCAGGACCTACAGACACTAGACAAACCTATATGTGGCTTAAAATAGTTCTTAGTACTTTCGAGGTTCTTCTTCATTTCAGCTTCCTTACTTAAACACGCCAAATGCTCAATAACCCGTTCCTTAGTTTTCCTATGCTGCTTCCAAGTTTCAGCAATTCTGATGAATACTGCACATCACAGTTCCCCTCCATTTACCCTGCCCAGGGAAAGCCAACATCCTCCTGAACGGAACTTTCCTCCTGAAAACAGCAAAGGGTAAATATCGCCCTGACCGACATCGGCTGCAAGTCAGATTTATATAAAGACGAGCCCGCGTCCAGAAAGCCTGGATACGGCCTGACAAAACCCCCTAAGACCTAAATCCTTTCCCCAGCCCGCTTAAGTTGGATGTTTCCAGCCTCATAATGCTTCACCGGCACCGGGCTTCTGAATGAAAAGCAGGGAGGGGAACCCCCTATACACCCTTAAGGAGTTATTTGATACATCAGACGGATGAACAACAGTAAAATAGAGGGGAAACTCCTCACGAGGAGACACGAGGGGCTGAGCTCTCGAGAAGTCCCTGTCCCCAGACGAAGCACCCTGGGCCTCCTCCTCTCCCCGGAACCTCCACAGGCGGCCCCGGGCCGGGACCCCGCCACCATGAGGCACCTGAGGAGGGCGGGAGGACAACAGGTAAAGCCGGCCCGGAGGGAGCGCCCGAGGCAGGGTTTCCTTCCGCCGCCCGAGCGAAAGCCTGAGGCGGGCGCAGGGAGAAGGGAGCCCGCCGGAGCGCAGGGGAGGAGGCGGCCGGCGGAGGGTCCTGCCCGCCCGGCCGGTAGCTCCTGCCGCCCGCGACCCTCCCGGTCCACTCACACACACACAGCTCCACCACGTAGGCGTAGTAGGACCAGGCCACGACCAGGGCGATGAAGGCCACGGGCACCCAGGCCAGCACCTTCTGGCAGCACTTGAGGACGTGGGACGGCGCCATCTTCCCTGCCGGGCACCGCGGCAGCGCCGGCGCTGCGACGGGCGGGCGGCGGCTGCAGCTCCGGCCGCCGCTGCGGAGCCGGCCCCGGGCGGGCCCTGGGCGGGCCGCAGTGGGCGGGACAGGGGCGGCCCCAGCGCCCGCCACCGCCCCCTTCTCGGGGTGCCGGAACGCCTCTGGATCACAGAACGGTAAAGGATGGAAGGGACCTCTGGAGATGATCCGGTCCAACCTCCCTTGCCAAAGCACGGTCACCTCGAGCAGGTGACACAGGAACGCGTCCAGGTGGGTTTGGAATCTCTCCAGAGAGGAAGGCTCTATGACCTGCCAGGGTAGCCTGTTCCTGTGCTCTGCCCACCCTCCAAGGAGAGTTCTTCCTCATGTTGAGGTGCAACTTGTGTTTTAGTTTATGGCTATTGCTCCTCGTCCTGTCACTGGGCACCACTGAAAACAGCCTGGCACCATCCCCTTGCCACCTGCCTTGGTGATGCATTTATATGCATTGACGAGCTTTCCATGTTGCCTTCTCCTCTCTAGACTAAACAGGCCCAGCTCCTGGAGTCTCTCCTCATAAGAGAGATGCTCCAGATCCTTAATTATCCTTGGAGGGTCCTCCACGGGACCCTCTCCAGTAGCAACTTGTACTGAGGAGCGCACAGCGCTCAGAACGGGACACAGCGCTCAGATGAGCGCACAGAAGGGGACACAGCGCTCCAGATGTGACCTCTACGGGGCTGAGTCGTGGGGAGGATCCCCTCCTTCGACCTGCTGGCCATATTCTTCCCGATGCATCCTTCGCCATTGCACCTTGGGGGACCCTCCGCCTCCCTCTGTTCGCACGGGCGAGATCCTCCTCCGACCATAAACCTGCTCTTAAACCTCCAGCTTTTCCCCTTTTCCTGTCCTGGCCGGACGGGTCGGTGTCGGGCAGGAAGGCGGTGGGACAACTCCGGGCCGTGCTGCTGCCTGCCCCTGCTCGCCGAGCACTTACACCGCTCAAGCAGCCTGTTGGGTGCCGCAAAGGGAACTTTAAAATGACTTACTACTCTTTTGTTCCACCGGCTGTTCCTGAGCGGCGCTGAGCGCCTGACAGCTGCGGCCACACCGCGGCCTCGGCCGGGCACTGCCGCCGGCGCTGCCTTGCGGAGCTCAGCCTCCGGAGGGCCTGAAATCTTTAGCCTTACTTTGGCATTGCTGTGGGTGGGATGCCCAGGTCGGAACGGCCCGCGCCATGGCAAAATTCCCCATCTCCCCGCCGAACCAAAGGGTGCTCGCGCCAGGAGCGCGTCCCTGGCCCCTGGCGGCTCCCGCGGCGCTCCGGCGCCATCTGGCGGCAGCAAGAGGGGCCTCCTGAGCGGAGGGAAACGGAGCCGACAGCATCCATAGGGAACAGACAGCATCCACAGAGAACAGACGGCATCTTAACAGCTGACAATGAGGGAACACGCTGGCCAAATACCCAAGACACCGCCTCTGTATGTGTGGCAATGTGTGTGTGTTCATCTGGGTATCAGAGCAGAGGAATGAAGCAGCGACCTGTGGCCCTGATGTAGAGGGCAGGGACATGTGCCCAGGGATCAGGGAAAGATTATCAGTCTGGGATCTGAACTCTGGGTATGGGCATGCTTGTGCACGCTGTGTAGAGGAGCATGATCAGGATGGTGGGGAAGGGGATTGTAAGACTTCACGCAGTAATGCAAGGGCTGCAAAAGACTGCAGGAGAGGGAGAGAGCTGGTGTAAGAATTTGGTGTGGCCCACTCCTAACAGAGAGATGTACAGCAAGGGAGGAGTGACTGGTAACATGGACAGCATCTTGGTTATGACATCTAGTCACTCTGACAAGAAGTACTGACAAGGATGGAGCAGTTTGGATTTAAGGTGAACTAGGACAGTCTTGATCTGATGTGCTGGTTAGCACATCAGGGATATAGCTGAAGTATTCCAGTTTCTCTAACCTTCATTAATTGTGGCACTTGGGGACATGCTTGAGTGGTGACGATGGCAGTGCTGGGTTAGCAATTTGATTTTATGAACTTAAAAGGTCTTTTCCAACCCTAATGATTCCATGATTCTGTTTCTTAAGGGTATCAAAACATGCCACAACTGCTGGCATGTGCTTTACATCAAGATCTCATGGGACTGTTAACACTTGGCCTCAAGACAATGGGAAAGCATTTAAATTCTTGGTGTCAAAATAGTATTTGTTAATAATGCTTTTAGAAGGACCTGAGTTTGATACTTCTGTGCGCTTTTAATAATTTAATTGCTGTGTTAGTTTCTTAGTAGTGTATTCAGTGAAGAAACATTGTACTTCCAAGCCTTCAGGAATAAAGAAGGGACCTGGACCTGCGAAGCAAAGTTACAAACAACTTTTACCAAGAACATCCTGCATGTTACTGTGGCTGTAAGTGACTCCTGGCTGTTACTGTGCCTTAACCATCCTCTTGGCTGTGCTTCCACCAACTTTTCTGACAAAATCCCATTCACAACAAACACAATTCCTAACATGAAGAATAAGGAGCACAGACATGAATAAAAAGGTTTAGCCAGCAAATAGTTCACTATGCTAGGGAAGATGTGAGGGGTTCCAACATGATCCTCCCTATCCAAGTCTTCCCTGCTGACACAAAACTGCAGTTTCACCCACAGAGGTATCAGTGGAGCTGTGTGTGTTGACATTCCCTTTTAGCAGGTCCATACTGAGCTGCAGGAACAGCCACACGTGGTTTGGATGCGGTCTGACGCTGGCAAAGCTGGAAGCTGTGACACAGCCAGTGTTTCAGTTCTGGGTCAGACAGATGCCTTGGGCAGGATGGAAGGCCAGTGGCTGCAGTATAAACCTTGGACAGGACAAACTCTATCAGCTACAACCCAGCAGCATTTCTGTGCAGCGTTTCCAGAATGACAGGAACTGAAGTGAGACTGAATTAAACAAGGACAACACCAAGGTCGTGAGGTGGCAGAGAGAGATTATTTATCCCCTGACAGTGCCCCCCACTGAGGAGTTTTGCTGCACAAGAAGCCCCTTGGCACAGCTGGCAGGAACTATCATCTTCCACTCCTGAAAGCCACCTGGGATGTCTCTACAAGGACCTCTTGAGAAGAAATCAGCTCCTTGAATAGAAGTCATGCAGGATGGAAGGAAGCTCTGCTAGGAATTGCTGAACACCTGTTTGACTTCAAATGGCTGCAGTGCAGCTTGTGCAAACTTTGCTGCCTCATTTGTGGGGAGGGACAAGACACTTGGAGCAGATTCTAGGAAGGTGAAGAGCAACTCAGAATGTCATGTTGTGGGAATAGCTACTCACCACACTCTCACTGGATCCCATGACTGTCAAATATTGAAAAACAAAAGGCAAAAAGGCATCTTCTGTCCATTTTCACATCACACATCCACTTCTGGCTGCCCACCTGCTTTAGTCACATTGAAAATTGTGTAAGAGAAGTGAAACGTTTCCCCTTTGTAGTCTCAGCACCAGTTAGGGTCTGTTGCAGTCTTCCAGATGTTTGTTGGTCCCAGAGCAAGGCCCTGCAAACACTCTTGTTACTCAGAATTTCTCTCTTTACCATTTAGAGGTTATAATCTCCAACAATTTCATCTCCGTTTTGCTTCTGTATTTTTTCCCTCTCCAAGTAGCTCATCTTAAAACTCCAGGAGCATGCAATCCCAAGGCAGAAGCAACCAAACTTCTTAGATGAAGACTGATGCAAAATCATAATTTGTCTCATTTATTCCTTGTAATATGAGACAAATCAAATTTTTGGAAGCTTTGAATTCCTGATGTACACATAAACCCAAGAGAGATTATGTAAAATGTTTGCTCTTCACATTCCAGTACAGATCATGTAATCTTGTACAGGCCAACTACCAGGGATTACTATCCCTTTTTTGCACTGGATCAAATTTATAAATTGTAAGGATGCATTTTTGGTCAAGCAGCATTTTAAAAAACCTAATTTCAGCCATATTGATTCAGTTCTTGCTTACCTAGCATCCTGTTGTTCAATGATATTCATGTTTGCCTTATTTTTGATTTATTCTAATAGCTCTTCTGTTTCTTCTTTTGATTTCAGGACTTATCATTTAGTCTCCTTTTCTAAAGATAAATGGCAAAGCATTGTATTTTGGTATCCTTTCTTTTCAATAGCAAATGTCATCTTCTACCCTGTGACTCATTTGCCATTGCTCTAGGAATTACCTTCTGTGCATTATTTAAGTGATGTACACCACTTTTTCAGTAATGTATGCTCATTCCAACAGTATCAGTTTCAAAGTAGATTAAACCACAGTAAGAGGCCACATAATTTAAAACAAAAAATCTGTATCCTGAAAAAGGAAGAAAATTTTAAAACACTTTATTGGAAAGTCTTAAATTAAAACAATTGTTTTTCTTTGGGGTGATTTAGAGCCAGTTGCTCCATGGGCTGACATTAAAGCTGAGAAATTTTCCCTAGAACAGTGGACCTGAGGCACAGTGTTGTGGTAGAACGCCTCTGTAGAATATCCTTTCTCCAGGAAAGTGCTTGTGGCATTCACAAAGTACAGGCTTAGTCCAGAGAGGCTCATCTTCTGTGCTCCCTTTGCAGTCCATGGAGAAAGGCCAGGCCCTCTAAGGCTGTTTCAGAGCAGGGAGCTTGCATCTGAAATCCCATGAGAAAAACTCCCACACATTCCTCTCAATTACCTATGGAATATTCCTCCTTCTATTTTTTCAAACCTGTGTGTCTGAAATCTGGCCAACACAAACCCAGTCATAAACAGTGCTCTGCAAGGTGTTGTGTCCATTCTCCCACAGCCTGATGCCATCCCATGTTACTTCCACCACTCACTCAGCCTGGAAAGGCAGGCCAGCCTTCTGCCAGAGGCAGAAGTGAATAAGAGATTCATTTAAAAAAGACTTCCAAGATCACCAAGTCCAGCCATTAATCCAGCACTGCCATGTCTACCACCACTAAACCATGTCCCCAGGTGCCACATCTACACATCTTTTCAACACCTCCAGGGATGGTGACACAACTGCCTCCATGGACAGCTTATCCCTGCTTGACAACCTTTTATATGAAGTTTTTTTTCCCTAGCATTGAATCTAAACTCACAATGGGCACACAGGTGAGGAAAACCATGGTCTTTTACTCCTCAGGGCATGAGATGCTGTGGCTGAGCCCCTGCAGGTGTAAGCAGTGCTGAGCAGGTTCCCTGCAATGTTGGTGTGCAGGAACAGCAGCCCAGGACAGCAAGCAGAGCTCTGCACTAGGGCACTCCAATTAATGAACTGGAAACATTATTAACTAAGCCAACATCAGCCTAATGGGAAATCTGTCTCCACATATGCTGTATGATTTTTTTTATTATCGAGTCAGCTAGGAATTGTTTAATAAACAAAGCCAACAGGAAACATTCAAATAAATGAGTGAAGAGACACACACTTGTTTGCTGATTAATTTTGTGCATGCTCAAGTCTCTCAGGTTTTCTGTTCTGCAAAGGGCATTTGGCTTCTTGTTGGATGACATCTTCAGCTTCTGTAGCAGGAGCTTCTGTGGCCAGCTGGGCACTAGAAGAGTGTGTCTACGTCTGCCATCTTGATGCTTCCCTTGTGACCAACTGCATTACAGGAGCTGTTTGTTGGGGCAACTTGGATCTCACTAATAATGACCACAACATCATTTGGGCACGTATTTTCTGTTTAGAATGACTGAAGGCTTTTTTCTGCATTGGAGTAGTTTCCTGAACCAGCTGTGACTGTTTTACAGGAAAAAACAAGACCGAAGGTATGAGGCATGCTTGCCCTCTCCTGTGAGAACTCCAGCATGAGAAGAAAACTCATTTTAAATTTTGATGTACACTTATTGATCCATTTCTATGTTTTAGTCCAAGTATGGTCAATATACCTGAAATTTATACTTCCTCTAAGCAACATGATTGTTCCCATTCTTGCCCTTTATTGGGCAGTGATCCTTTTTATATTACATGCACTGAACATGTGAAGTGCCAGGAAACCACAGTCCATGGCCTGGTTGTTTGTCTGCTATGCAGAACATGTACTGCTCATAATTGCCTGTTTTGTTAAAACCTGCCAGCTTGGTTTGAATCCAAAGGGACTTTTGCTTTTAGAAAGAGGCTTGTACAAACTGAGACACCAGAATTAATTTCTAGAAACAATCAATGAGTTTCGATTACTTCTAGTATATCACACTGCATTTTTGCCTTTGCTTCATTTGAAAATGAAGAATAAATGGTTATTAGACATTATCTTAAAGTAAACAAACAAAGAAATGCAAGAAGTGCTATGGGGATACAACAACTAAAATTCTGTAAAGCAGTTATACGCTGTAGGTGACTGCACTTGCTTTTGTGTATCCTTGTGATATACCAATTTTTGAGACTTTTGCAATGTGCAATGTGTTCATCTTTATTCCATGTAAAATTCAGATGCAATGTGTTAGATTAAAAAAAATCGATTTTATTTAGCTTTTCTATACATTCCTGTTCAGAGGAATAGTTCCTTATGTTAAAACAAGTCACAATTGATTAGCTGTCACAATATTTAGACTGGTAGCTGACATAAGCCTTAACTAAATTGTGTTGAGTAATGCTCACAGCAAGCTGCAAATATCATACAGTGACTAAAAGGAACTAAAACATCAAACACTTAAACTATAATGAATTTCTTAAAAAACAGGGTGTATCTAAATACATAAATATCTCTTTTAATCTAAGATATTAAAAATGAGAAATTATTTTAAGACTGTTTTACAAACCATTTTAGTTGACAAATAACAATAAACTTACAAATTAAATGCAGAGTCTGATTCTTCAAGCCTGGTGGACAAATCATCCCTGGCCTTTAAAGGAGTTCCTTCCCAGCTGCACTTTCAGGATAACTTCTGAAAATTATTCATAAGTCTGTTTTAATTTCCAATCAATCTTTTTTTTCTTTTTACTATAGACACAAAATTCATATCAAACCCAAGCATATCCCTTTGCTTTTCCTCTGAACTTGAAATCAAAGCTTTTGCTGAAAAATAAAACTTGAAATCCCTGAAAGCAGATACTGCTGATTGCACAAACCCAGATAGAAATGAGCACTGAGGAATTAAACTTCTAGATACACTAAAGCTAAATGAGTTGATTTTTCCAAAAGAAAACCAAACATCTTGTAATAAGGAAGTAATTAGTAAACAAAAGAAACCACAAAAGCAATAAAAAAAATCATAAACCTATTAACTTCACACAGAATAAAATGCTAGGGAATAATTTCCACTCCAAAGTAAAAACGATTTGCCAAAATATTAACAGCAACAAATAAAAGGCAGCCTTGCATTACAGCCAGAACTGGCACAAAGCAACTGGGTGAACACATACACACTTCTGTGCCAGGGAAGCTCTTCTTCAATAGTGTCATTTTTTGGATAATTCGGGGAAGTGCAGCTGGCTGTGGTACTATGGTGCCAGTCCCACCTTTGCTCCCACCATGAGAAGCAACAAACAATTTCCAAACACACAAAGAAAACCAGCACCTGCTATCCTTCTGCCCACATAGCACTGCATGAGCTCAGTTTGAGGCATTTACTTCATTTGGATTTTTTCCTGGGGGAAAAGGGATCCTTGATGGTCACTGGTGCCTGATCTTCTAGACAGTCTCAGGACATCCCCACAGGCATGATCTTGTTCTGGGTGCATGTCCATGACAGGACTACCAGCATTTTCTCTTTAACACTTTAGATTAAAGCTCCAAGCTGAGGCCATGAGGGAAGAGTTACTTTGCTGGCCTCTCACTGTATTCCCTGGGAGTCACTGTGCCAAGGCTCAGGCAGGAGGACTTGTCCTCAGCACGAACATGATAGCTACCAACACATCAAACACATTCTCAGTAATCTCAGTATTTCTTAGGAGGGACCTTTAGGGTTTCCCAATGCATTCTCTCCTGTCCCTGCACCAACTGAGAGCTGCCCTGATGTCTTACCTATCATGGAAATTGCCCCTCTTCTTACAAACCCCAAAGAAATGACAACCAAGCACGACATGTTGAGCTTTGAAGCAAACACAGATGATGTAATGCAACAAACGGATGGATAGTTCCTCACTGAGTGGTTTCTTTTCTTATTTTTTTGAGACATTTCCCTAGTCCATGTTTTGAGTCTATTATCTCCATTATCACAAACCTATCCTGAAAGGTTAAGCTTTCACCCCAGCCAAGACAAGTCAGACAACTGAGAGTGGGAAAGAGAAAGAACCTTGACAGCTTTACAGATAAGTCTATCTCTTATATATATGGCCAACCAGGAAGAGTGATCTGGACCTGGCTTTTGACTCCTGGGATTGTAAGAAAGACAAAACATGTAACATGCACACCTGTGTATACAGAGGTGCACCTTATGTTATTGCAAAAAAATGTTCATCTGTAATTTCTAAGTGTTAGTCTTGATTTGTTCCTCTTTTTAGTGTTCAAGATCTTAGGTCTAACTTTGCATTTGGTGTAATAAACATTTGTATTTGGTTTTTTATTGGACATATTGCCTCAACAATGGCTTATTATAACCTTGATTTCCTGAGATACTTCAGGTTTTCCTGTCACAACTTTTAGTGAGATAAAACAACTATTTGTTACACATTTATCTTCTGCAATACAACTAAAGCAGAATAGTAATGAGTCAAATTGTAGCTACCACTGTGTTTGATAGAATTAGGATTTTTTTCTTCCCATTTATACTATGTGGAAGAGGTCTGAGACACTCAATACACAGTCATTCATCAATGTACAACTTTTAAACCCTGCATCAAGCCCATCAGTCTTGTATTTTTCCAGTTTAATAATAACACCATGAGGGCAGACAAACCAGACATCCACACAGGAACTGGTGGAATCAAGCATCAGGAACCAGCACATGAGCAGATCCCCATAACAAGGTGTGAATCTTCATTTTTGATTTAGGATAACTAGGTTTAAAATGTGTTGTGCAAGTGATTTTGCCTTGTGGACCTCTGCCCTTGCTGGAGAAGGAGAGCTGCTGTGTTGGTGGCTGAGATGATATTCACTCCTTCAACAGGAGATGATACTGCTGCGATGTTCCTGCCTGGGGCCATTATTCAATCCTGTGCATCCTGTATCCTACAGTGCAGGGTCAGACTCCACAGAGCAGTAAACAACACTATTCCCCAGAACAAGAGTACTTTGGTATGGAGGCCAAAAGCGACACCAGTTCTGTAAACCAAACTGATTGCACTGGAACGATTATAAAATTATTGCATTAGAGTCTGGGTTAATTAAACTTTAACTACAGCTAAAAAAAAAGAGCATTTTTGATTTAGTTATTATGTAAACAGGACAGACAAACTCCCCTAAAGAAAAACCACTTAAGCAAAAGAAAAATGGAGTGCTTTAAAAAGGACTTTTCCCAGTTTGCTTCCAAAGTTCTTTGACTTCTTTAATGCTTTCTTTTTTCACACACTTCCAGAAACCTTGAATGCCTTGCTGCTGTGGTACCTGTTAATAAAGTTAAAGTGTGTTTAGCATTTGCACAAAAAAGACTCCTATTCCCAGACTGTGTAAATACAATATATAATGTGCTGCTGCTTCCATAGTTCATGTGTGTAATAACGAATTCTTAATGGCAGCATTCATCCCAGATTCATCCCAGTAAGGACTACCCAATTTAAAATATATATATTTTTCTATTCATTAACTCTACCTGTGTTTCTACAAGCATTTACAAGAAATTTGTAGAAATCATCTGTGGTTTTTACAAACAATTATGTCAGCTTGTTACCCTCAAGCCTCGATGAATTCGGTTCCTCAGGACTCCAAGAAACTCGCTGTGGCTGAGGCAGTCATCTCCATCTAGATCAAAAATCTTGAAGATGGTATCCAAAACATTATCTGACAGATCCTGTCCTGTTGCCACCTTCACTGCTCTCTTGAACTCAGCTAATAAAGACATAATATTACATCACAAGTGACTGAACTTGCAAAGAAAACGGAAAGCTTATAAATAGCAGGATTCTGTCCAATTTACAATGGCTTGTGGGTATCCTAACTGGAGAATTTGGGATGTGTAAACTAGTAAACTATTAGGAGGACTCAGTTCATGCGTTCTTGAGCTTGCTTCTGTCAGTGTCATATTTTCTGAAAAATCCCTTCGCCAGGATTTCTTCTCCTGGGAAGTTGAGAAGCCTCAGAGAAAAAGGAAAATGATATTATCTCATTGCTTCTCCCTGTTTCGCTGCTTCGGAATGTGGTTGGAGAGTGTTTATCCAACAGGTGGTTGTTTGATTGGTTTCATGTGAATTGTTTTGACTTAATGACCAACCACTGTCCAGCTGTGTTGGGACTCTGAGGAGTCACGAGTTTTTAATTAGTATCTTGTTAAGCCTTCTGTCTGTATCCTTTCTCTATTCTTTAGTATAGTTTTAGTATAGCATTCTTTAATATAGTAACATAAAATAATAAATTAGCCTTCTAAGAACATAGAGTCAGATTCTCAATTCCTCCTTCATCCTGGGGATCCAGAAAATACTACATGCTTCTTCTTTTGTAACACTATTAATTTTATCATAAGCTTTAGCAAGGCACTGCTTCTCAAGCAACAGTACAAGTGACAATTTTTGCTAGAAATAGATGAAAATTTACATATTTTTGGCTCTTTCCTGTTCATACAAATGGTGTTTGCCTCACTATCCTCTCATTAAAAACCTTACCATTTTATATCAAGCCAGCTTCATGACAATTCATTCTACAAGAAAACTCTTCTTCTGAGAGAACAGTAGGTTATATACTCCACCTCAACTAACAATCTCCTCAGCAACTCTGCAGAAACACAGACCATCAAGTAGTCAATGCACTGCTTACAGTACATGGTTTTATGTATCTGTAGTTCTGGTTTTGAGACAAGCTGGCTAGCTCCTGTTAAATGATGCTGAAGAGTTACTGAGGATTTCTGGCAGGAAAAGCTGCCATACCTCTCTGGAGATGTACTTTCATCTTCAGCTCTTTTTCCTTTTCTCTTTACACCACCATGTGCAGTATAGAAACACCCACTAGCCCCTCTTTTTGTCCTGTGGTGCACAGAATTTGGAGTTTTGGCTCAAGGAAGATGAGGAAGTGTGTGGGGCTGCCACAAAACAGCAGCTTGTAAGAGTGGAAGGATTATTGTTTACTGTAGCAAGCACAATCACAACACATGAATTGGATGCATTTTTGAAGGCATCATGGAAGCGTGAATTTCAAAAAGGAACTGGAAGTTATTGAAGAGTAGCAGTATTGTAGATTATTACAGCAAGTTGTCCAATGAAGTCATAAATGCAATATTAACATGGTTCTGCTCTCATAAACAAGTGCTGCTTATAAATAGTGTTATAAATATTATTATTTCTGAAGCTTACTAGAGGGAATAGCATTCCTGACATAGCTCTCATCTTCGTCTCTTTCAACAATTCCTGTATAAATGTAGTTGGTTTCACAGTTGGTTTAAATAGAATTAAGTTAAAAATCCTTCTGTAAAAGGGTATATCACATCTTGAAAAAGACATAAAACATGGGATGTTTATAGTAGTCTTAATTTTGTCTTTGAAAAGATGTTAACTGTTTCATCTTTTGAAGCTGAATTTAAATCCAGACACGGCACTATCCTTTCTTTGAATGTAACATCAATAAAAGAAAATCTTCTACAACAGTGGGGCATAACAATTTTCTAGCAAAGAAGGGCCACCTTACCAGAGAGAAAAGATGAGTTGTGAACTTAGAAGAAAAAGAAATCTAGAATAAAAGGAAGGACTAAAAGACTGTCTTATATTTAGATGAATGTTCATATGTGTGTGAATACACATGATAATGTCCACATTATTGTGCAAACACCAAGACAAAGAACTCAGCCAGATTCAGGAGAGAATTAGACATACAGGCATGTAACATCTGTGAGTTACCTCAGCAGCTGGCTGATTTTGATTACAGTGGGGTTCAGCACAAAAACAGACTAGTAATGAAAGTCACAAGTTGCAAATCTTCCAGTTTTCTTTGGTTCAAATCCCATCCAAACATATATCTTTCAAGAATATGTATTTCTCTTTCCTCTTCTCACATCTCTCATCCTTTTTCACATGAGCCCATCAAATATTAATTTCAATGAATGTTAGTATCTTTTTAAATTTCCTTAGGAACTTTTTAATAATGTTGCTATTTTGAAATAACTTATGAGACTTGTCCTTCAAGAGTAACAACGAAGTACAACCTCAGGATTAAAACAAAAAGCATTTGTATGTCCATAAAACTTTTGATTCATTGCTCCTCTTTCTCCTGTATGGGAAGGAAGCAACTCCCCTCCTTGAAATCTTTATTTTAAACCCCACTTTACGACATTGTTTCTTTTTGATAGACATAACTGCATAACACATCCTCCTCAGCACAGGGAGAACATGGAGTAAGTCCAAAGGACTGCCACAAAAATTATGTGGTAATTTTTGGGATGGAGCACCTCTTCAGTGAAGAAAGGCCAAGAGAGTTGGGGTTGTTCAGCCTGGAGAAGAGATACCTCAGGGCAGACTTTATTGTGGACTTTCACTATATCAAGGGAGCTTATAAGAGAGTTTTTACCAAGGCCTGTAGTGACAGAAAAAGCAAAATGCTTTCAAAGTGAAAAAGGGTAGATTTAGACTGGACATAAGGAAGAAACTTACAAAGCTGTGGCTGTCTCATCATTGAAAGTGTTGAAGGTCTGGTTGGGTGGAGATTTGAGCAACCTAATCCAGTGACAGAGTTCCCTGGCTATGGCAGAAGGTTTGGAAAAATGACCTTTAAAGGTCCCTTCCAACCCAAACTATTTTATGATTTATTAGTCTGCTGTCATTAATCCACATATGACAGCACATTAGAACTTTGAAATGAAAACATTTTGGAAACTTTATATTATTATTTTTTAATGAAATAGAACTAAGTCCAAATACAGAGCAGTATAATATTTTTGGATTTCACTGTGGTACTTTGGGATAATAATTTACATTATTTCATAATTAAAATGATTTTTTTTGCCTTTAAAAAAACACACATGAAACATGTACAGCACTTACCCCGCTTAACAGGACGATTTGCTACAGTAAACATCTGCATGGCGATGGAAAAGTCTTCCAGATTATTTGTAAACTTGCAAAAAGTCTTGAATTCTTCCAAACTGATGTTCTAGAGTATCACAGAATTCAGATTATATATAATGAATATACATTCAAATCCCAATTATTCTATGTCATTAAATCTCGTGGGACTTAGTGTTTAGATGTGACTGCCTACTCATTGTTGATATTTGTATTTCTCAGCTGGACAATTATCATTGCTCTTACTTGTATACAATTCAAGGGCTGCAATACTTCATTTGGCAACTGGATATCTCATTAGATACCCATATTCAAATGAAAACCTGTGCACAGAAAGGAGGAAGGAAAACAAGTATACTTTGGGTACCAACCTCTCCTGCTTCGATTCTGTCTTTCACATTCTGCCAGTAAATTTCATTGTTCTCCTCATCAGTGAAGTACAGCAACCATGCCGCAAAGTCTTCTTTTCTCATGACGCTCAAACCCTTTGAAAACTTGATGAATTCCATTTCTTGGACTTCTGTTTGAAGATTTTCCATGAATCTACGTGTAAACAGATATTATCCACCACTTGATACTTCCATCCCTGTATCACCACTACTACCTTAGCTACCAAGTGCCGCAGACACCAGCTCTGAGCCACAGACACTTTCGACATTGTTGTTTAAAACAAATAAACCACATAGGTTTAATTTCCCCTGCTCTCGCGGATGTTTCCAGGGCTGCATTTCCACAAGGACACCAGCAGGACGCGCTCTCGGCCTGCACAGGGGGCTGCTGCCAGCAGAACTTAGGGACGCATTGGACATCTCGGTTTTACTCGGGTTTAAAAATGCGCAGATAAGGAGATTAAAAAATCGGTAAGGCAGCAGCATAATGAATGAATGAATGAATGAATGAATGAATGAATGAATGAATGAATGAATGAATGAATGAATGAATGAATGAATGAATGAATGAATGAATGAAAAAGGACTTGGGAACTGAAAATCTGACACATGATTTATGAGGTTTCATATTAAAAAGAGAGGAATGACAAGATCGCAAAGTGCCTAAAAAGACGAGGCAGTAATAATCACAAAGGTGAAAGAGGAAACTTGAATTTATTGCTGTAGGAGAAGATGACTGAAACTATCAAAGATTGTAACTACATACAGAGGTTTGGTGAATCAGTTCTGTGCTCACTAGAGGATAGATCAGAGAGGATTACAATTGATTTGTACAGAGTTAAGAAGAGCACAGAAAATGTTGCAGGGCTTTGGGAAGGTAAGAGAGCTGTCTGAAAAAGGAAAGAGTCAACATCAAAGTTTTTAGGAGGCACTCATTCTTTTGGGAAAGAAAGAAAAAAGTATTACAAGAAGCAAATAATAACCTGAAGGTACAGAGCTGTAATTGTGAGTTGTAGCTTCAAGTTTTTTCTTTTGGTCTATATGGCTAGTATTAATTTTGAAAAAGTTAACACAGACAATACAGTGTGATCCATTTGGTATTTTCCACTTCAGAAATGGGGCAATCCAAAAACAAGAGCTGACTTTTAAATAAAGGCTAAAACCAGTGGTGCTTGCCAGAATCCCCTCCATATTGCTAAAGAACCCTTCTTTACTGAGTTGCAGAAATTATTGACAAGAGGGAATGAAATACTCCTATATTAGGACAAAGCAATTAATTGGAGAAGAGGACAGCTAAGGGTCTGTGTAGCCAATATCAGCAGAGGTTCATTTGCTCATCCGTGTTTGCCTGGCCTCACTGGGTTTGAATTCTTTCCCTTGAAATTACAGCATTTGAGTCCACACAGCTATCTTTAGCTCTTTAATGAGATCACTTGGACAATTAGTAGCTTGAAGCTCTGTGAAGTCTATAAGGGGTTAGCTAAAGACTGCTCTTGAAGCATAAGCTCTCTCTTGTATTTTCCCCTCTAACAGGTAGAGCTTCACATGCAAATAAAGGACCAAAAACTGCTTCACAGCTCAGGACATGCAGGTAAATGAAAGCCTTATAGTGAGGTGAATTTAAGTTTCAGGCTGGGGCTGAGTTAGGGTAACACGGAGGAGGGGTACAAAATGTTGTCACATTTTATATGTGCCTTTTTCTGGTCTAGTAAAGGGATTCTAAAGTATAGCCAAACACTAAGATGTTCCTTCACAGTCTACCTTAAGGACTGACACACTTTCAATTCCCCCAGCTCTCCCTCTCAGAAGTGGATGAAAGACCAAAGGACCAGGTAGTGCAACCAGTGTGACTGGGTAACCCTTTGTTTTGCAGAGTGGCAAGAGCTGCCTTGCTCAGCTTGCAAAACACTCCTCTGTTTTCAGGTCCAGCTCCTGTCTTTGTAACTCACAAGGAGACTGCTGCCTCTGGCCAGCATCACAGCCAGCACGTGCCAGGGAGATCAGCCCTGGCACAAGCAGCCCTGCCGCACCCAGGGCCCCCAAGAGTCTCCCCAGGTCTTGGGAAGGGAGGTCAAGTTGCAGAGGGAGAGAACAGCATGGATCTGGCATGTAGACCAAGCATGGAGTCAGCCCAGCAGAGACTGAGTAGGGCCACTTGGCTGCATTTTGAGAGTGGCCATCACAGGCAAGGAGGAGATGGTATTGGGGATGTGTGGTTTGTGGTGGGCTGGAAGGCACAGCCAAGACTGTGCAGAACAATTTCTTTGACTGTAGTTTCTAACTCATGTAACGTCTGGTCTGGAGGAGGAGAAGTTGCAGAAAATGAGGTCACTCACAGAAATATGCCTAAAACTTGGATGCAGAGAAATGAGACAACATGTGTTTTATTTTCTTGGACTTTTATCTATGAAAGGTGGACATATTTTGCAACAGACTTAAGATCTTGAGAATTGAGCTATTTATCTTGGGGAGAAAGCTCTCAGTCATTTGCTTTACTGGTTGCTAGCCACAGGCAATGACACAGAAACAGATTCTTCCACCTTTTCTGAATATTGTATTTCCTTAAGCAGACAGGCCATGGTGATCTGCCTTCTAGTCACACCCAATAAGGCAGATCAATCATTCCAACATGATGAGGAAGAAGCCCACCAAGCTGCACACATCAGCCTGCTGAAAGGGGCAGCAAAGCCAGAGGAGACAGTGAAGGGTTTGGCTGTGGCACTTTCAGTGTGTTCTTGCTTCTGCACCCTCTTCTAATTGAAGTTCATTTCAACTTGTAGGCTTGCTCCTGGCAAGCCAGAGTGGGAAGATTTCCTGCCATATCAAATCCTACTTGGAGCAGTAGCTGAAATGTGCAATTTAAAATTTATGTGATAGTTTCCCATATTACAAAAATTAAAATACTGTGAATCATCGCATCAGCATTCTAGGTCACTCTTATTCCCAGATGTGAGAGTTAAAAATCCTAATGAGGTTTTTTTTTAAAGTAAAAGTTATTAAAAGTTATTAAAAATAACTTTCTGGTTAGGATGTAAAACTTGATACATAAATGTCAAGACACCACTAGGGATACTTGCTTTTGTATCTTCTGGATCACAGTGCAATGTGTTTCAGCTGTGAAGTCCTCAAAATTTATCCAGATATTAGGAAAAACAAGCACAGGAATAAAATTCCTGCTCTCCCAAAGTCAGTGGGATCTTGGCTGGGGACTTGGTAGGGAGTCAGAATTCAAGTACAGGAAAAGGATTCTGATTGTAGATATGCTCTACAATTAAAAAATTATTACACTGGGAATACTCTTATGCTATAGTAGGTTGAAAATGAAAGAAAGCTCTAAGTTTCCAAGTAACAAAAAGGAGAGGTAAACCATAAATTTATAAGATGGGGAAAGGGCCAGGAATAGAGAGCACTTTCTTTAAGATAGCCCACTTTATCCACACTCTCTAAAACACCCACGTTGAAGGCCATTGGCCAAATTCGTTATCATGTTACAACAGCATCCAGAAACCTTATCAGGATTTATCCTTCATTTTGTAATGGGCTCTAGTATAGAAAGAGGGAGTCTCCCAAGGCTTTTGGCAACTCAGCTTTAATAGTGCTAACCCACCACAAATAGTAGTGAAAATGAAATAAAAGAGGGGAGATCTCAGGAATGCAGTTATTCCCCCCTCCAAGCGGAGAATTCTTCATGGCACAGAAAGAAGGAGATTGAAACACTTAAGGAAATATTGGGGAAAGTTTTTTTTTCCACCTCTTGACCTGAACTGTCTGTGCAGAGCTTCAACACTCTTAATACAGGAACTGACCAGTTCCTGTCACACTGGTTTTTATAGGAAGGAATCTAACAACAAAAATAGTGGTGGATATACCACCACAGCATTTGCATCGTGCTTTGGCTCCTCTTTGGATGCCAAAGTCTTTTTGAAGAATTGATAACCCTCTCTGCACCAGAAGACTATGGTAAACCAGCTGCAGCTTGCCTTTTTGCAATCTGACTTTCAAACCAGAATACAGAAAATCTAGTAAAGGTAACCTTTAGAAAACATTTAGATCTATGCTTGTAAATTCAGGCTTGCAAGAATTAAGACAGTTAATCAATCTCACAATTTTCAGAATTGCAAGCAAAACCCTCTTTGATTTACTGTCCTTAGCATTTCCAAACCAAAAAACTCGCTTTCATTTTTAAGTGTTCTATAGAAATGAACCAAGCTACTCTTTTGCTAAGCTCACATGAAAGGAAGAAAAATATTTTTCTCAAGCTCTTTACTAAGTATTTGGGAAATATTCAGATTGAGTTATGACAGGAATATCATGAAGCCAGATTTTGTTGCTGTTCTTCCCTTCCTCACTGCCTGATCTTGGCTATAACTGATGTAATCTCTATGTATTATGACTCTCTATGCACACACATAGATAAAAGTGTAGGAACAGAGACAAGCAATCATATTCTATTTCTGCAAAGCAATTCCAAATCCCCAGATGAAAATCACTGAAAATATATAAGCTGTCATCACAGCAAAAGCACAGCATGCTGGCTGATGATGATACCTGAAAGAGATCCTGCATCCATGCACTAGCACACACACACCACAGCCCCCCCCAGAAATGTCACCACTAGCAGTGGGGTCCAGCCTGGATCATTTTGGCTTCTTAAATGAAAGGTTCCAAATAAAAGGAATTCAAAATACTGAAGGAAAGAAACAGGATAAGTAGGGAAAAGGCATGATCTCTGTATGGTTATACAATTTGTCCCCATCTCTCTAAAGCAGAAATTAAAAAAGAACCATAATTGAAGAATATTTCTGGTAAAAAATCCTATTAACTGATGAAACAAGAAGGAAGAAATCAGGTAAGAGAATGACATAAACTGGATCGAAACGTTAACTTTCCTCATACTATTAAAAGAGGCCCATTGTTTAACCACACTGGGAAGTACTTTTTTTGTAAGACATCCCAGAAAAAATACAACAATCAGAGAGTTTTTTGAATATCCTTTCCACACTCTCTGCACTTTTTTCCTTCAAGGAGAATGTAAGAGATTTAAGCTTGCTTGGGGACAGATTACAGAAAAAATCACAGCAGTCGTAAACTGTTTAGGGAGTGAAATACTGTCTCCTCTTTTATTTGGGATTAGACATACTTAAACAAGATCAGTAAGGGACTTTTTTCAGGGGAAAGCAACCCCCAGTGTCTGTCAGGAAGAAATATTTCCTATATCTAGAAAAGTAAATAGTTTTCTACTCTAGAATAAAAGATAGTACATTTGATGTAGTTGGAAATTAAAGCACAAGTTAGATTTTTTTTTTTTAAGAAAAGACTAAAAATTATTTCTATATTAAAAACCAGGGGAAATCCATACTAAAGAATAAAAAAGCCTTGAATTCTGGGGACATTCTCTAAGAAAGGACCTGGTATTAGAAGATAACATTATTGTTGAGGTGTAAAACTGAGTGGTGTCATCTGAAACAGAAACTTGTTCGGATCTTCTGAAAAGAAAGACGGCTTCCTGTATTAAATCTACCCTCTTTGTTACTTGATTTTAGGCTTACTGCATATTCTTCTATATTTCCCTAAAAAAGGTTACAGGAGAATACTCTTCTAGCTGTACTTGACTAAGAGGCCACACCTTTAGTAGTGTAATATACATAAACATACTCCAGAAATTTATATTTCCTAACATTTGCTAGGGAAATATAGAAGAAATTGTATATTCTTGGTTTTGAAATTGTAAATTCTTATTTATAATTACTACAATGTCCTTATGTTAAGGACAATACAACTAATAAGAACTCATCTAGCAGTCTGGAGCTGAACATGTGTTCCTTGAGTCCTACCTTAAGAAGCCTGAAGATCTCTGAAAGAACCTTTACATTTGATAAAAACACTGCCTGAGGATTGTCTGTGTGTGTATCAGTATCTGGGATTGCCCAAGAAGCAAGCACCAGCTGGAGACAGATGCCTGACCATATTCCCTCCCTATTCTCAGTGTGCCTCCTCTGTTCAGGGCAGTAGGAAAAGAGGCACAAGAACTGGTTTACATCAGCCTCACACTGCCCCAAGAGATGTAGAGAGTTTCCATTTTCTTTGTGCCATCTAAAGGCAAAGAAAGGAGAACAGTTTGGCAAATTAATTGCCCTGGGATATTGACTGTGGCTGTCTGACATTTTTAAAATGTTTGGACTGTGGGCTAAAAGGCTTGGATAATGCTGGTGTGCATGTAGATACAGATGGTTGCATACTTACAAAAGGATTTTTTAATGCCAGACAAACTGAAAAGAGGGAACATGAGGAAAATATAAGTAATGAGATAAGAACAGTGGTCTCAGCTTTCAGAATTCCCATATAAGTACAGTGAAATTTCAGAATGAAAGCATTCCTGTTTTTTGGGGTGAATTATTTTTATATTTTTAGTGATTTTTCCTTTTTTTTTCTTTCGGGTGGTTTTTTTTTTTTTTTTTTTTAGTTTTAAAGACTCTGAAGAACAGCAATATCTGTGTATTTAACTGATGTGACAAGTTTTAGTGTGTCCTAATCAAACATAATCACCTCTATTTTCTACTAAGTACTACACTGATCAATGGAAAAGCTTTCTAGGCAAGAACTTGGAAAATGATAAAAGCATTTACCATCATTATTTTTTGCTTTTGAGAATGATCTATGTCTCTACAGCTCATCAGTCATCTCTTGTAAAAACAATGTGGCACTTTGATCAAACAGCCAACAATAGCTTCCCGCAGAAGGTAAAGTGTTATGAGAGGCCATCAGATAGAAATCACATTTTCTCTGAACAATAGGAACCCAGAAATGATGTGCTTGATTTACTTGCAAATAAAATCATGTGAAAGGTGATATCCTCACAGAGGTTAAGAAGACAGCGATCCTTTTATTCACCTTTCTGCATGTTAAACAAACTCCAGTGTCACGTGGCAGCTGAGATGGAGTGTCTACGCAGTGATAAAGAGGCACATTCCAGCCCCACGAAACATAACTGCCACTGTTGAAAAATTACCTGCATTAAACCTTACACTTATCCCACAAATTTTAAGAGCAAGATGTGGGAGTTTGATTTTGATTACAGGCCTCTATCTGTGTGGCAGGCAAAGGTCTTTAACCTACGTGTTCTGAATGTACAAGGTACATAGTTTCATCAATGTCATGCCTCATTGGGTCAATGTAGGATTTTATCTAAAACCTGAGGCTTTTCAGTTTACACTGTATATGCAAACACAACCTTTTACTGGTGCTCTCTGCCTTTTGTTTCATTGAGAGGATCTATGGTATTTATAGAAAAGGGAGCTGGAGACATCTTAGACTTATTTTACTCACTTAGATTCCTATTGAGCTGAGGTCTTCAAAAGGGAAAGGTTGTTTATTTGAAGACTGGTATGTACCAGAGCCACTGGAGCCAAACACACTTTAGTCTACTGATTGCAAAAACATTCATTTTTAAGAGGGCTGCCACACATTCTCCTCTTCTGAATGCAAACTGAAGCAAAACACATTATTCTACTTTATTTTTGCAGTCTGTAAATGACTGATTATTTTTGTAAAAAAGGTAATACTGACAGATAATCTTCTCTTGATGCCATGCTACAGTATGTGTGTCAAGACTCAAACAGGTATCTGCACAGTCTCATTGCAAAAGTAGTCCAAATGGTAGAGGAAAAGGCACTGGGAAAGTTTCAACAGAAGCTGGAATTTGAAGCAAGTGGAGAAGTTGTCTGTAGCTTACCATGACAGCTGTAATGGGAAAGGAAGTATTTCAACTCAGAAAGTGTTTTTTAATTGATTAGAAGTCACTTTTTCTGTGACTTGGTCATTGCTTAATTTTCTGAATCAACTCAGTGTGATGTCAGATAAATGCCCGAGTTGGGGTAAAGCACAGGGGGTAGGAACCAGACTAGTTCCTGTTATGCTTGCCTAGCTGAAAAAATACCTGAAAAACTCGGAAAAGCGAAGTTTTTCCTTTCCTTGTTTTCCAAAGAAATGTACCAGCAACACAGTATTAACACCACAGCTGTCCAGTTCTGCTTCCTATAAAACAAAAAAACCTATATGATTGTTATGCTTTGCATGATCATTAATATTCACCATTAATCTAAAAATATTTATTTGAACTAGAATTTCCCTAAAGATACTTGAAATTTAATTATTGTTCCCAAAGCTATCACACAGGATCTCAGAGCTGAAAAACTCTTCCACATTAACTGCTAACAGTGTATTATAAGTTCTGCTTCTAAATACTCTATATGAAAGATAAGAACAATTTCCAACCACCATCAGTGATTTTATTATAATATTTTATTATTTTTATTATTAAAATGGAGAAGGTTGCAAGTTAAATCTTTAAGAAACTTTATTCTTAGGTGAATAGAAGGCTTAAATAAAGTTAGTATCTGTAAGGAAGTTTTTAGTTAGGTATTTAAAAACATTCATGATAGTCTAATGAATGAAGCTAGGAAAATACCAACACTGATAATGCTCTAGTATATTATGGTCTTATTATGGTGTCATCCGGTATTGTGGTATTGTTCATTTTGTGCGCTGGGGGGTGCTGTGCCTGTTAAATAAACAGGTTCTTTCCACTTAAAAAAAAAAAAAAAAAAAAAAAAGGGTTCAGTGTGGGTACCCCTTGGCCCCAGGGGGTGAAATATGGGGGGGACAGATGTCCCAAAGTTCAGACTGTGCCTTTTTGGAGTGGGACGAAGCATCCTTAAAAGTCGACCCTAGAAGCAGCTCTGGTCCGTGTTCAGTGGTGAGAGCGCTGGACATGAAAGGAAGAGGTCACCACTGGCACAAGAAGGACTCCTTCTCCTCTTGATGGACTGAGGATTGAGTTTTCTGAAGGGTGGTGCCGGACCGAAGAGTCGATGATTTGGGGGATGTATTGTATTGGGAATTTGGTGGGGAGGAGGAGGAGATGTATTTGTGAAGTTTTCATTTTCCCCGTGTGTTTCTTTTTTTTTTCCCTTTCCCTTGTAGTTTAGTTAATAAATTTTTTTTCTTTTCCTAAGTGGGAGCCTGCTTTGCTTATTCCTGGTCACATCTCACAGCAGAAACCAGGGAGAGAGTATTCTCATGGAGGCACTGGCATTGTGCCAGTGTCAAACCATGACAGTGACCTTTCTATAAATATTTTTAAAATCTGAAGAAGAAATTCCTGCAGAGAAGGGATACACACTATTCCAACTCAATCTTTAACAAGCCTAAACCCACACATAATGCTGGATTTCTGCTCTATGCTTCTTTCAGCACCAGCATACTGGCATTTCTTTGAACACAGCAAAACACTAAGCAATAGGAAAAGAGAATTTTTTTTAAGTCTGTAGGGATTTCAACATACTATTCTTATGACATCTAAATAGTCTCTGTGTCTTTTATCTGGTTGAAGAGGTAAGATGAAAGACGAGTCTATTCATAAGATTTAATACTAATGGTTATTTAGCTTTCAGCATCATCAATAACAAGTCCCATTAGTCCCCCGTGTTCCATGCTTACTGCATACATGACAAAGTTATTTTATAGTTAAAGCAGAAACATTCCTCATTTCTACTACAAGCCACAGTTCACCAAATGCCAGTGATATGAGTTATGTATGAGTGAACCTAGAAAAAAAACAGTTTTCAAGTGATATGCAAACTGCACTTACTGAACTTTTATCATTTAATTGCAGGCAAAGAATATTTAAATACCCAGAAGATCCATCCTTCTGAAGTTTAAACACTTCAGATTACTGTGAAGACTGATGCATAAACATTGGTATATGCTTTTTTGAAAGCCAAAAGTCAAACATTCATGTATCCTTATTTGAAATTCAAACCCAAACTATTTATATCAGAATACAAAGTTTTCTAAAAAGAAAGAGAGAAGAATCCACATATCCCTCACTGTAGCTAGATTGTAATCTGCTTTTTGTGGGTTTTGCTTACATGTTTAAAGGACACTTGAAAAATGCAAGGAATAAATTTGCTAATGTAATTTTAAAAACTGAACTCATGATTACACAAATTAATGCTTCTAATTTAATTACTCCATATTGCAATAAGTGCTGTATGAAAACAAACTGAAAAATGAGGTTTAAAATAACCTTTTCAAAACTAAGTCTGTGATAGTGAAAGTTCTTTTCTTCTATTAACATTTTTCTAGTTACAAGCTAGAAGAAGGCATACAAACAATACCTACCTCATCTTATCTAAGATGACAAAGCCTATCCCAGGATTTATAACAAATATGCACCTACTTGCTGGCTACCTTCTTTATCAGTTGGAATTCCACAGAGAAACTGGCAGATGTCCAAACACTATGTTAGTGAGAGTTAAATATATTTTAGAACTACAAAACAGTACATTTCTTTAAAGCACAGAACGCAACAGGAGACCACAGAGACTACACCTTAAGGGTGAAATTAAAAAAATTGCTTTTCCTAGAGTTAATGTTATTAAATTAAAGTACATGTTAGTACATAATTCCTTTTTGTCCACAGAATCATTAGGAGCTTTTGCTGCTGATCTGTATAAATTAGTACCGACATGACAAATCCTTGTTAGAAGATAATGAGAATTCTATTAATATTTCCAACACCTCACCCTCGTGAGCTTGGTACACTTGGAATGTCTCTCTTGGCAATAAGAATGAAATGGTAACCCAATCCCAGGCTGTAAAGCAGACCAGACTGGTAGATTTAAGTCACTATCTAAACTGAGTGAAAGTTTGCATTCTGGTCTATCTGGCTGCTTCAGGGCCTGGGATGGTGCACCACAGAACCCTTTTGATCTGTACATTTACAGAAAGCTGAGGCATAGAGTGGAAAAAGGATCCCAGGGGTCTGAGTTTCATCTTGATACAAGCACAGGATGGAGCAGAGATATGTACCACAAGTGGGGAACTCAGACATGTTCCAGAATCCCAAAGACCACACAATCTGATGCCACACAAGTCTATGAACTAATGAACATGTGTGTACATATTACAAACATAGGCTAATTTTCCTAGAGTAATGTTAACGCCTCCTACACTTTCAAAAGTATAATGAACTGCTGAATTATGCAATTATTCCTTTTTAAGCAAGATCAGATAACACAAGTTATTTCCTTATTACATTACATAGGCTGTTAACATAAGAGGCCTGATGCTGCAAACACTGAGTCATGGGCAAAGACCTACCTAATCCTGTAGCTCCCCAATGAGCTTTTGACATTTAGGACCTGATACTGCAGCAAGTACCAACAAGTGTCACTGAGAAGAAACTTATCGCACAGTGAGATGGGATTTTCAGAATAATGTACCTAACTGATTTTCAAAACTCATCTGAAATGTTAATAGACTTACTGTCTCTAAATTCTTACAACCTTTCCTTGCAGAATTTTGCCTGAGGCATGACTGGAAAGCATTCATCATGATTCAAATCTGCAATTCATTTCTTGTTCTCTTGCTTGCTTCCTGAGATGGTGTTTGCTGTGCAATGTTTTACTTCACTAGAAATTCTAAAAATAATATGTATTTTGGATTGAATATTTTTTTTATTAAAGACAGAAGGAGAGTGAGTAGATGGAAGAATGGGCAAAGAAGTGAGGTTGGGCAAGGAGGACAATACCTTAATTTCTGTCTGCTAGTGATTAAAATATTTCCAAAGGTAAGACTAAATCTTTGCAAATTTTTCTGAGTCCACTGCTCTGCAATCCTCTTTGTTTTTAAGCTGCTAGCTCAGTCAATTCACCATGCCAGGCTGCTATCGCAGCCTAGCTTCACACACTGCTACAGAGAATTCAAGCTTTCTGTCATTTTGAGAGTCTCGCAGATGCTGGAATATATCCTAGGACTCAGTTCTGGTAAGAAGGTTTAAAAGATGTGTCCATTATGAAATTAATCCTAACAGTTACAGTCAGTCAAAAGAACTGTAAGCAGGCCAGCTAGTGGGACCAGGAGATACAGATCTCCAAAAGCAGTTCTTTTTGGCAAAGCCCAGACAGTCTCTAGTGGGTCCCAGAATAAAACTGTGTATTTTGTGATAAATAAACTTTCCTCCTAATGTAAATCCACACTGAAGTTTTTCATGTTTTGCAATGCATGTTCTTACTAGGTAGGATTCAAGAATACCTCAGGTCTGATGCAGAAGGGCTGAAATATGCACAGATGATTCTACAGAGGATATAGCAGACAATATTTGAGAAGTCTGACAGAACATCTTCTAAACAATAAACAGCATCCAATAACACCCATAATTCCTACTACTGGGAGGATCAACTCTTATGTTAATGACAACTAATGCCATGGAATCACTCTGCTGTACACTTACGCCTTTTGTAATGAAGAACATGTAACTTCATGGACATCTTCAGGTTTCAGTGCATCACCCACAGCTCTGCATCAATTCACATAAGGACGTACAGAATAAAAATGGTTTCCAGCTGGTGGGGCTAAAACTAACCTAGATGCTGCAGGAGATACTTTAGGCCCCAAATAGAAACAGGTTGAACCATGCCTTGTTCCAAGAGGGTTGACTGTGCCAAGAGTTGGGGAATGGCACTGCTGCACTGTAAAGCCCGAGGCTGCCTGACCCACGCCCTGCTGGCAGCCTGGGAAAGCAGCTCCTACCCACAGCTGGGGACAGCTCCTCACAGGAACCCAGGCCCTGCCTCTCTGTTGTGGCATACTTAAAAAATGTAACTTTGCACCAAAAAAAGAGATTCCATGACAAGGACTCCCTTCAGGAGGTGTGATGTCTATGAAGCCCACTCTTTTGATCAAGGCAGACCTGGCCTTGAAGGCCGAGCAAATCCATCCTCAGCACACACAAACCCTCTTGCTCTCGGTGCTGAAAATGGCTCATGTGGCCTGTCATCAGCTCCCCAGCCAGCCCCTGCTCAAACATGGTTCCTTCTCTCTCTTGAGGTTACAATGTCATCAGATCATATGGAAAAAGAAAATAATTTCCTTGTCTATGAGGTAGAAAATGACCCAGCACTTTTTCAAAAATCTAACATTTTGGTATCAGACAGTTTGGTTCTTTAGGGGGGTTTGCCTGTCTGGAGAACTTTCTTTAAAGCACATCACACTGCTTCTTGATTTAAAGTATCTAAAAGCTTTTCAACAGAATTCAGTGTTAAATTGCTGACACAAAACATACATATTTATGTTGGAGAAGATAGGTCAAGAAAAAATGTGCATTCCATCTGAACTGAGAGGTTACAAGATTAATGACCGACTCTTTGGGGAGGGATATAAATTTTAGTCTTGGACTAGATTCTTGTAAAATCTGATGTCTTGCACCCCTGTTACAGAGTACTGCTGCACTAGAAGAGCACAGCTCCCAGCCACCACCTTCCTTCAGTTTTAACCAGTCTTTAGTTACAGTGAGCTATGCAGACTTAGAAGCACTGAGTAGAAAACTTTAAACCAGGTAGAGATTCTAGGGAGCAGATGGGCAAGTTATGATGACTTGCACAGTTCCTGTGGTTGAGGAGATACATCACAATTCTGCAGTGTCCGAAGGTCCAAGTGTAAAACCTTGCCTTGACCAGGTAAACAGAGAGAAATGTGTGAATTACTATTGTAATTTACTTCTTTTAGAACCACAGGGGAAAAAAAAAAGAGAGACATGGACAGTCTAAAACAACTTATACAATATGAAATTGTTCATGTGTGAGTCTAAAAGTACACTGCATATAGTCAGACAATTTCATTAGTTTTCTGTTTAAAAGAGATGAGTAGCTGTGTCCCCAACTACTAGTTAAATATTAAAAAAAAATCCCCAATCATACTTTTCACACTTTGTATTCACTAGTTCACTAGGGAATCCAGAAGCATATCTTTAATCATTTGGAAATGAGATAATTCACGTATTTCACAACACTAATTTCATTTCAAGAACAAATACAGAACACTGTATTGTCATTCCTTTTCTAACAGTAGCTAAAAGTAATTTATAAGTTTACCCATTACATAAAGTATATTAAATGAGAGGTATTGAAAGTACTTGGTAACTCATTAATCTAAACTGAAGGGCCTGAGAGCAAAGTCCCTGATCTAGACAGCTGGTTTGTCCAGTAGATATTTGCCACCATCAGCATTGTTTTCACAGCCAGGACACTAAAGCACCTTACACTGTTCGAGTATCATTTCAAGGAACTCAGGGCAGGAACACAAAAGCAACAGGTGCTGCTCACCAGGCAATACCTTTTCAAAAGAAACAAAATCTTCTAGATCATGCACTTTCCTACTGTAATCTAGATCACTTCCAGGCAGGGAGTTTGGCTCTCCTCTTCCATGAACCATGGTCATGGGTTCAGCTGGATGTTCCATATGAAGAACAGTTCTGCCAGGAAGCCAGATGGAGAATTTCCTCTGGCCTATGGGGAGGGTGTTTGAGCTGAGGCAGTCACTGACTCTGTTGACTTCTGCACCATTTTCTCCAGTCTGATTAGAAAAACCAGACTCCAGTGTTTTAAGTCTGCCTGCAGCTCTCCTTCGCTGTGTGCATCTCTGCTACAAGACTGCCAGACTGCCTGCTCTGCAAAATTCAGCACAGAACTTCCCAAAAGATGGAGCCAGTTAAGGCTGGGCAGATTTTTTTTTGCTTTTCTTCCAGCATCAATTATAATATTGGAATAAGAAAAGTCCTCAACTGAAATACATGTATGTGGATAACCAATTCCACTGTAATCCCATTCAAGGGCCAATACTAAGTGGTGAAAATTTGAATTTTAGATGTGTAAGTCAAAGTGTCTGTAAAAAGGCAGAGATACAAGCACCCTGGGAGAACAGTAAACTGATTTTTCTTTTCATTATATAGTAACTTGATGAGTAGTAAATGGTATCACCATAAAGTAAATAAATGACTGGGACCTTTGTCCACACAGGGAATACACCTGCATATACCTGCTGGTTAAACAAAGCTGCAGACTACCATTTAAACTGTATTTTCCTAGGTTGGTGACATTTGTCATCTGGTATCAGAGACTGGGTTTACTTTGAAAAAACAGCAAACTCATATGCAAATTGAGAAAGTGTTGTGGAAGTAAAGAACCATTCCAAACACCAAAATTCTGTTGCAGCATCTCAACTTTCAAAAAACATAGTCAACTATGTCAACCATAGTCAGCCATATTTTTATACTTTGTCTATTTTTCTTAAAGGTAATACAATGATTTACCATAATTATAAAACATAAAGGGTAAAAACATATCCAATGACTACACTGTATAGTCAGATTCACTGCTTACAATGATAATCAATTTCTTTGGTGAGAAACTGAGACAGGAAGAAAATAAAAATTAAGAGAAATGTGATAATTTGGATTTTGCCACGTATAAATATAGAGACTACAATAATTTCAAGTTAGCTGTATTCCCCAAAGCTATTTAATTCTTCTTTCACACTAGAATTCCATTTATAATCTTCTATGAAACTGTATTGAATAGCATTTTCTGGCTACAGTAACGACAGATTTTTCTCAATGGAAAACTCTGAAACAAACTTTGAAGCAAGAAAAAAAAAAAGTAGAGACATTCCGGCTCAGGTATTTAATTAGCTCACAATAAGCTTATGTGTTTATAACTAATCTGTCCAACTGTATCAAAGTTTCTCTGGAAATTTTATACTATAGCTGTGCATTCATGCAGAATAAAGATCCTTTTTCTTTCACTGTCATGGCATTTAAGTTTCAATTGAAATAGGTTTTGAAGAGCAGACAACCCCATTAATCCTAGCTATTTTAATCTGGTGATTGATGAAAAATTTCAAGAAAGGAGATGGTTGTTTGTCAGTCAAACAACTTTTAACCCAACTTTGAATATACACTGAGGGAGGAAAACTTGTGAATCAGAAGACAGTTTATGCCTAATAAATTTTAAGGGTGTTAGCAATAGCCACTCCCACTTTTTCCTCAGGCATGTGAAAAAGTAAAGAACATGAGCAACTCTTTGTAGAAACTGCTGATGCATGATTTACAAAGCAGAGCCCTCTATAAATTCCATATTGAATGTTTTAAATATGAACAGCGGCTGCTGCCCCATGCCCAGTGTAAACCAAAAGTTTACAGCTGACAGCAACTTGCTGATCTATTACTAAAAGATGATGCTTTACAAGCATCATCTTTTAGTAATAGATGGAGACAATCCAGCTGTATTCTCCCCTTCTTTAGAATCACAGGGTAAT
The DNA here is from genome assembly GCF_037042795.1 of Molothrus aeneus. Lineage (NCBI taxonomy): Eukaryota > Metazoa > Chordata > Aves > Passeriformes > Icteridae > Molothrus > Molothrus aeneus. The sequence continues at coordinate 44,441,692 of NC_089647.1, forward strand.
TTAGACTGGAGAAGATCTCTAGATTATTGGGTCCAACCATTAACCCAGTACTGCCAAGTCCATCACTAAACCTGTCTCTATGCACCATATCAACATGTGTTTTGAACTCTTTCAGGGATGGTGATTCCACCATTTCCCTGGGCAGCCTGTTACAGTGCTTGACCAATGCCAGTGAAAATTTTTTTCTAATATCCAATCTAAATGTCCCCTGGTGCAACTTGATGCCATTTCTGCTTGTTCCATCAGTTGTTATATGGTTCATCAGCTTCTTCTGTGGTGTTTTAGTATACTCAGGATTCCTCCTCTCTGTTTTCAGTCTCACTCAACGTCACCCAGGCTACAGAATATCTTGTCTCTGTGCTGACTACAGACTCAAAAATACACTCTACCTCAGAAGAAGGGAGGTTGAGGTGGCTGGATTCAGGGGAAAAAAAAAGAGAGCAGGAACTTACCTGTCTCTTTCATTGATGAGATCTATTTACCATTTGCTAGTGGACTGCAAAACAGTGAAACTTCTTTTCCAGCTGGACAATCATACTCTAGGATTGTTTCTTCTGGTCTGCATCTACACTGCCTCTTTCTGGAAGTGGACTTAACTAAAATAATTCTTGCCTTTGTCACCTCAATGACAATAATCACATTTCAAACCAACTCAGAATGAGCTGATATCACTGCAACAGCAGCATTTAGGTAAGCTTAAGCTATAGATTTCCGTTTGGAAAGCCTTCTATTCTCATATGGCAATATGGAGCTCTTCCTGAGATTTTCAAAAATACAAGAGTTGCTTTAAAAGAGAGGCTCAAAGAAACCAACCAAGTGAATACACAGTCATGAAACACACTGATTCCATCCATTTCATCAGAAGGCTCAGAAATTACAAACATTTTTCTTCCCCAGTTAGAAAGCAGTTGACAAATCATGCCCTTTCATTTAATTAAAGCACTAATACTTAGGCTTATATACTTATCTAAAAACTGAAAAAATAACAAAGTTCATGGGAAACACTACAATGTTTTTGTAAGGAAAATGTATCTCTATTTCATACCCGAAGTACAGTTTCATCTCCAGCTGCTTTCAAGTCATCTTCCTTCCCAATGATTCTCTGTAGCTGTATTTGTTGAAACAGGAGAAAAGAACAGGAAAATTACAAACTTGATCTTATAAGAGCCTACTTTTTTTAACCTTGATCTAATTGCACCTTTTCTTAATTATACATTTCTGCAAGGTTCTCTAGTCATGACAAAATATTTGCATACTTGAGAATATTTTGCTATTCAGACACACTTTTCCCTAGGAATGTCTTATCTACTGTGATTAATATAACCAAACATTAATCTATCCCTTGCAGCCCAGTGCTTACTCTATTCTTAGAGGAGATTTCCTAGCACCAGAAGCTTAGTTTTCACTTCAGAAGATTTTGTAAGTCTGGGGTATGGCATCAAGGATCATTCCAGAAATAAAAATTATCCTTATTTTCATGCTGTCCTTCTAGATAGTTTTACATAGTTCTGTTACAAACATGATCTTCTGGACATGAAAAACATACCTGTTCAAATGAGGTACTATACAACTAACAATAAAGAATAATTTAATTAAATAAGAAAACCTTTTTTTCAGAACTGGCATTAGGCAGAATGTGGTTTGAGTTTTCCCCTCCATCCTTGGAAAAAATTAATCTTGAATGTATTAGCTAAGAAGATTTTTAGAATTACTGAAATGACTCACATTTGAAAACATAACTTTCACTGTCCCAAATAAAGTTTTAAGTAATATAAGCCGTGCATTAATTTTCAGTACCTCAAGTATATCAGAGCTGCAAGGTTTCTTTGACTGTATTTCAGCTTCAGAGATGAACACTGCCACAAGAACGAGCAATTTAATATAGCACAAAGTACACCTACCTTCCAGATGTTTGCATGAATCCTCAAAAGGACAGCAGAAATGAAAGAACAAGGGACTTAATACATTTCAGGTAGAGATACGGAATTACACCAATCACTCTGGATTTGGAGACTTTAAAAGATGCTTTTAAAGCTCAAGAATTTCAAAACTGCTGGTTTGCTTCTCTAGCATTTCTGACTGATTCCTCAACCTGCTCATTAAAACCTGAGAAAAGTTCATTACTAAATTTACTAAATTTCCACAGTCGTTATCCTGGGGAGCTTTTAGATCTCTTAGATCTCTCCTTTGTGTTAGTTTTGTTTTTGTTGGTTTTTTTTTTTGGTTTTTGTTTTTTTTTTTTTTTTGTTTTTCAGAGAAGCAGTATGGGCTTGTAAACAATAAGAAAAACATGCTGTCAGTTTGTGTTGCCAAAAGTCATCCCTTGACCTTCAATTTTTGAGTAATTAACCTGTTCTGGGTTTGTTTGGGTTTTTTTTTATCCTCAATTTTTTAGTTTCTCAGGATGCTTACTTTCTATTATTAGTTTTAAATTGCATGTCTTGATTGTATTTACCAAAAGAAATGCTATAAAATAAGGCAATTAAACACCATTTGTTCCTCTAAATTATCTTGATTTTTGATCATTTACAAAACAAATTACTAGTACAGTAAAAGCATTGTAAATTTCTTCATAGCAAAATAGCATTATACAGCTGTGGGTAAAACCACAACTTCTTGTCCATATTCTCACTGAGAAATCACGTTTTTTCTTACCTGAAAAGTCAATCACTTGATCACACATAAGGAATACAACTGCAAAACCTTTCCAAACAGGAATAAAATTGTATTTTTCTCTTTTAGATTTTATATCTAAAGGACTCTTAAAAAAATCTGCAGAGTAGATTGCAGTAGCAGAGGCTACTGAAGAGCACAGACACACAGCATAATTATTTTCACACATATTCTGAAAGATTTCACTTATTGTTTTCTTACACAGTATGTAAATTCTTAGAGTGCTTGAAACTATTTCCAGAAGTCTGTTGATTTTTTTTCAGCATAGTGCAGCAACTACTCACAGAAGGAGAAGAATTCTGCCCTCAAGAAATGGACTCCTCCATGTAATATTTATTTGTATTTAATATTTATATCTGCTCACCACTCACTATAATAATGGCTGATTCAAAAATAATGAGACCTATTATGCACAAGTGAAGCCTCTACTAAAGATAGAAGTAATCTGTTCTGAACAGCCTTTCTGGCAGAAAGACTATGGCAGTCTTAAAAAAAAAAAAGAAAGAAACAAAAAAGTTGGTTTTGTATCTTCCAGTTGCTTGAGAGAGATCAGTGCTTGTGGATGCTCTAAGACAAATGCTCTTTGCCACAGCGGCTGAGTGCTGGGTGCTGGCTCATTCAGCCCTAGATGAAGCTCCACAAGTATTTTGTGGTATCTGCTCTCCAGCAGAAGTGTGTAAGACAGTCTATTCGGAAAGTCTAAGTCATACAGCTCTTGCATGTGCCATCAGAGCTACTCTGCCTTTATTCCCAATAGTTTTGAACTGTCATTAATTTTACTTAGACATCTTTAATCACGACAGATTTACAGAGTTAGGGAAATTCCTTACTTGCTGGGGATTTTGGGAACTTTGGTAGCCTTATTCTTGGTGGGAGGTCTCAGATTAATGTGCATGGGTTATTATGTGTCTGGAAATCCCCCTCACCAGGACTCAAGTGAATGTCTTGGAAGTGCAGAGTTCACGGAAGTCTCTTACTGTCCTCACAGAGATGCAGATAACATGGCTCTGAGAAATGATTCTGCTCTCTGGCAAGGGCTGATTAAAGGGTGGCAACTAAGATCTATGAACATGCCATTTCTACCTTGTCTGCTTCACCCGGGAGCTGCAGGGCAAAGCAACAAAACTCTCTTGGCCCTAATACTGAAACGTCTCTTGTACCGTGAGTGTTTACGACTGAGACGTGGACAAAGCAGAATTACACTGGCTTCAACACAAAGAAATAAGGAGGAGAGAGAACAAGAGTATCCCTGTGAAGGGAGAAACTTTTACTGGAAATTAGGGAAGTGTGCACTGAAATGGAGAGGGTATAGAGGACAAGATAAATCTCCTTGTTAAAAACATGAAATTGCATTCAAGATCTCCCTTCCCAAACATCCATTTTTGTCAGCAGAGAACACTGGGAAATTCTGCACCTCACACTCCTGAAGTGCCTGGTCCATACAGGTTTGAACAGCCTATATCCCATCACATAATGCAGGCACTGAGGACTGGGGTTGGAGTTTCTGCTTGTCACTCATTTCCCCCTCCTGAATGACCTGCTTGACACACCTTGTGCCTGTTCATCCAGGAACACGGGAGAATTGAGATATACACAATTCAAAGAATGATGGACATTTTGCAGACCAAAAGGGAAGTTCTCACCTCAAAGACTCTACAGTCTACATCAGCAGTCAGACTCTACAGTCAGACATTACAAACACGTTCTAACCAGTAGATAATGGTGGGAAATGGGGAGCACAAGGGTGACAAAGTAAGAGGAGGAATCAGCAATGAAATTTCTTTTCCCACTGTGCCCTGCCTACAGACACTGCCTCCTGCTTAATGCTTCTTCACTATTCCTTTCCACTGCATTTTCCTTACATACATTTCCTGATGTAATTATCAAATATAGTGTGGAAATCACTACAGAATAGTTCAGATATATTTTGCTAGGATGTCAACTGGGACAACACAAATGACAGATTAGCCACATAATTTACTGATTTATTAGCTATCTAGAAACCTTCTATGATGCATACAGAACTAAAGTGTAGAGATGAACACACACACATTTATTTCCACATTCTTACATTCAAAAAAATTTTATTTTTAAACCTAATCTATAAAGTTTTGCTTGAAAATAGTCTCCTCTGTAAATATTATGAAAATAGTCACAAGAGAAAACTCATCCTCTGAATAACTTCTATCCTATGGCACTTCCTTTCCCAAAAAGGAAATGCAAAGTAACAAACTATCTAACTAGAATAATTTTCATTTAACTTGATTGCCTCTACCGAAATCAAATTATTTTTAATGATTTATAGAATGTTTTCACTTCAATGATTTTCTGTTGTTTATACTGGCTGATTCAATTAGAATTACCTGAAATGGGTAATGATATTAAATATATAATATTTACATATTGCACATCTCCCCAAAAGAGCAGTGTAAGAATCTCCTTATTTGCTTAACTGACAGTACTTTTTTAAAGAAAGCACTGCTAATGTGGCATTTTGGTGCAGAGGCACTACAAGCTGAACATGTTCACTAGTGTTCATGGAGTTTTTTTGCTTATAACATACTGTTTTGCAGCTGAATAATACAGCCATAACAGACTTATATTGGTAATCAGGGAACTGCTAGTCTGATAACAATTCACTATGATTGCACCTGGTTTAGTAGGTTAAAAAATACAGGCTTAGTAGAATTTGATTTTCTTTTAATCAGCAAAATAATTAACACTAACATGTGTAGCAACAAATGGGTGTGGGGCTGTGCTACTTTTGGCTGGGGTAGAGTTAATTTCCTTCACAGTGGCTGGTGTGGGAGTGTGTTTTAGATTCGTGCTGAACAGAGGGCTGATAACACAGAAATGTTTTTGTTATTGCTGAGCAGGGCTCACACAGAGCCAAGGCCTTTTCTGTTCTTGTACTGCCATGCTGGGGAGGGGGCTGGGGTGCTTGGGAAGTTGGGAGGGGACACAGCCAGGACAGGTGGCCCCAAGTGACCAAAGGACATTCCAGACCATCTGACATCATGCTCTGTGCTTAAAGTGGGGGAAAAGAGGAAGAGGGGGACATTTGCAGTGATGGCTTTTGTCTTCCCAAGTTGCCATTACACGTGGCGGGTCCCTGCTCTCCTGGGCATGGCTGAACACTGCCTGCCCAGGGGAAGCAGTGAATTCCTTGTTCTGCTTTGCTTGTGTGCATGGCTTCTGCTTCGCCTATCAAACTGTCTTTGTCTCAATCCATTCTCTTACCCTTCTGATTCTCTCCCTGATCCAGCTGGTGGGGGAAAGAACAAGCAGCTGCCTGGGGCTTGGCTGCTGGCTGGGGTTACACCACGACAAAGGTATCTGCAGGTTCAGTTAGGGGCTTCTGGAAACGCTGTCTTGAAAAATTACCTAATTTGAAGAATTATATTCAAATAGTTCTACTAAGTCTACAAGTATTTTTGCAACGTTTTAGAATAGATTTAAAGTATGACTCATTGCTAAGAGACAATTCACTGAAATAAAGGTGATAAGTGCAAAACATGTGAACAGCTATTCTATTATTAATTCAGAGTTTAAGGCTATGAAATTCACCTAAATAAATTTTTGCTAATTTCTCTATCAACAGGTCCATGTTTAAAAGTTTTAGATTTTAAGGTTCTCTAGAGTTTGGAGCTCATGATCAACTTTAACATCACCCTAGTGACTGAAAATATTTGAATCGTAGTAGCTATGTCAGCTTCTTATAAAATTGTCTCTCCGCTTACCTCAAATATGAATTAAGCATCTGAAATAAGTTGAGGGATTCTATTAAAAATTATGATTGTTAATTCTGCATTCAACTTCTGACATGAAGTACTTAGTTAGTCTCCTGTTAAATACTTAAAAGTTGAATAAGCTATACAATTAAAGCCTATTCTTAAAAACATCAGAGCAAGATTTTCTTAGTTTTTAAAGTATCTACCTTTCTGCCCATAGTTTAGATATAATATGGGAAAAACCCTGCTGTTTCTCTTCAAAGTGTGAATTGATAAAAACCTTTCTGCAACAGCAAGCAAAATACATAAAGACCAAAAGAGGTTGGGAAATTGAAGAAATTATTCAACATATTAAGAAAACAAAAGACTCTTCCAGATGATTATTTAAATTAGCTCATAGGATTAAGGGATATACACTAATTCCTATCTTCCCAGTAGCAGATATTTACTTACAATTCTAAGGTAACATTTATACAAGTGGATTCAATTATGATAAGTACTTCTATCATAACACTTCAATATGTGCTTCTTTCATATAAAATATTTTAGTAAGCATGTGATCATAGATGGGACTGAAAAATAGGCTTGATGATTTTAATGAATCTTCATTGAGCAAATATAACCCATGGATCTATTTAAAATTAAAATGTATGTAAATACACCTACCTTAAAGAATTCTTTCTTTTCAACTTGTTCATTGCCATCTGCATCCAACATTTTAAAGGCAATCTGAAGTCCTGTCTGGGGTTCTGCAACAAAGTGCAAAAGGACTTTATTGAAAATATCACACACTTACACTAGAACTCAAATACCAAATGTAAAATAAGCATTGACTCTGGTTCAGTTCTCCATTGTTATGTACACGCATGGTATTTCCATGTGAACCATACACACCTCTTCCAATACAAGCAAATTGTTTAAACACCTTTTTACTATCATTTCAAGGGATAATTAATGCAATGGCAAAGTAAGAAATGCCAGCAGTGCCTAAGTACAAGCCATGAATTTCATCTGACCCCAACAAAAATGCTGTATCTCTTACTGGCCAGATCTTAAGATGTTCCCAAAGGATGTATCTAAAATCTCATGTCACTTATGCAGTCTAGCTTTGCCTTTTTTATAAGAGCTCCTTTTCAGGTGAGAAGAGTGGAAAACTCCTTCTGGCCGTTTTTGACAAAAGCATGTTTTGTGTGACTCCCATCAAGATGATTTTTTCAGGAATTCTACACATTTTTTCCCTGCACAATTTTTCCTTCCCCGAGTGCATGTTTCTTTTCAATGCAAAAATGTAATGAGTTCTGAATCTTGAAGACTCTATAAAAGCACGGTGTGTTTTGAGCTCCTTCCCACCATTTCCTAATCTTAATTTGCTTACAGGAGGCGGCCTTGAACATTGGCAGGCCCACACAGGAGCAGCATGCTGCTGAAATGTAGGTACAGTTCACTGTAGCAGCAAGCCCTTATCCCAGTACTCTCTGGAGCAGGTGAATTAATGCCACAACCCAGTCATATCAGGCATGGACTTTTTGTCTCCGGAATATATTGATGCTTCCAAGAACAATGCTGGACTCATGAGGGCAGCAAAGTAGTATCTCTAAAAAACTCCAATGCCTTCAGAGTTTTGCTTCTGGAAATATATTCTTCTAGTTGCATTCTGAAAAGTTCTGTAACTTACTTTTTTTAAAGAGAATTTTTCTGCAAAGAGAACAAGTTAAAGAGATATCCCACTCCTTTCAAGTCATAACAAGATGGTTAAAAAGAGTACTATTTTTACATTTTAGAAATAACTACAACTTCAGCAGTCAACTAATATTCTGTGTGAAGCAATCTTGTGATGCAGGGGTATTTTATAAATACCATTGCAATCTGCACAGCAGTGCTGTCCCCAGCAACTGGGTTGATTTAATACTCAAAACTGGCTTCCTTTCCATGGAAATGCCACATGCTAAATTTGTGTTACTAGTACAAAAGCAAGAAAAGGCTATCCAATAACATATTTAGAGAATAAAAGTAATTGATGTATTTAATAGCAATTCATACCATCTGTGTTCCAATTTTCAGATAAGAGAGCTGTTAGTGAAAATATAGACCTAAAGCTGCTTATACTGTTTAGAGATGACATACTTATCTGATATGATGTAACCCCAAAGGTATGTGTTTGTAAAATAAGCATAGTTCAAAGACTACCACAGATATATTTGTATTTAATTAGAATCAGGCAAAATTCCAAAATCTGAACAGAAGTGCTTCATCCTGGCTGTGAGTGCAGGTTAGACCTAGGTGCTTCCTCTCCTAATATTGCTGCATTGACCAAGCTGTCAACTTGTGTGACTGGGTAATTGAAACAAAGCTCTAAGTAAAGGTGACAGCTTCAGTTCCTGGGCTTCTTCACCAAGCAGGGCTCCATTAACTATTGCTAGAAATGAAATTCAATACAGCACTGGAGGAAAAAAGATAGTGATGACACAAGGCACACAGAAAAGAGAAAAGGAGGTCATGGGGGAAAAAATAAAACCTTTGTGTATCACAAAATTACATTTTCAAGTTAAGTGTTTTTACAGACTCTGATTTTGTATGACAGGCAGCATGGTCTCGTCAGCAGCATGGAACCAGGAGTCTGATGACTCTTTTTCCATTTCCCTATTGCTCAGATGGTGACTTGGAAGTAATTTAAATATTGATGCCTCCTTTAAGAAATCTCACATTAATTCTCACTAGTGAGAGAGATGGGTTGTGTAACTTGGGGCTGACTGGCAGGGGATACTTGTTAGGCAAAGATAGAGGCACTAACACTTGTTGACATTTGCTTTCAAACTGATCAGTATGATAACCTTCTGTGTAACCAAAGCAGCAACATTACCACTGCATTTGTATCCTGCATTAAAAGGTGCCTTTGTTTTTGCAGTTCAATGCATTTCTATATAAATTCTGTGAAAAACAATGTTACTTGATTTTCTGGAGAAGTGGAACAACTTTCTCTGATACTGCTTCATTTTCTAATTGTTTCAGCCAATAATTCAGCATGAATTCACTTTCAGCTGCCATAAATTTCTAAAGAAATACAATTTTTGGCACCTATTTTTGCAACTTTAAGGTATTCTTCTGAAGTAATAATTTGGCTGTCATGGTTGTCCTTTTTTAATATAAATTCATCTTTTATGAGTTGCAATAAATATTTTAAAATCAGTATCCTACCTGGGCTAAACACCTGTCTCTGATTTTAAAAGCCACTTGAACACATGGTATAACTCATGCTCAGGCAGTGTGTAGCATGGGACAGTCACCACTGCTGAAGCAGTGTATTTGTATGTTAAAGCTTAATGCATATCTATATATATATATAATTTAATACTGTGTAGTAGCTGAAGTTGCCAAAGAGATTATCCACCTTTCATGCTGTGCAACAGGAACTAATGTAGTTCTGCTAAGAAATGAGGTGAGCTGCAAAAGGGCCACTTGAATTGTGCAAGAGGTGCATAATGATGAAAGGCTGGACATACTCTCTCCAGTCTGTGGAGAACAACATTACTTGTTCATACTACACCATGAGAGGGGGGATTTCCAGAGCAAGGAAAATTTGTCAATTCATTTAAAGCCAAGCCATGGATCTTGCAGCCACGGACGTGATGAGGGTCACACGAGAGTGATGCCTCTACAGTCTGTCAGAAAAGAAGTGATTGTGTCCTTCTCTCCTTTCCCCATGCACTGATACAATAAATCTATTATGCTTTGTTGCTGAAAATGTTAGACTTGTATAAGTCAGTTAAACAAGACTGCATGTGGACTATTCTGTGGACTATTCCATGGACATGCATATGGACTTCACTACTGCTCTCGGGGTCTTGCCATGCAATGCTCATTGACACATCTGAAATCCCGGTGGTTTTAAGCACCACCTACACAGCAGAACAAAACACAGGGTGGCAAGCATGGCATGGAGAAAGTACCAGACAATCCCAGGTCACTTCATGCACAAAACCAAACAATGCCTGTTGCTTGTAGATAAAGCAAGTATGAAACAAAAGTTGTTTTAAAAAAAAGTGCCTGAGTGAAAAAAGGAAGGAAGCAAAGGAGGGGGGCTGAAATACATGTACAATACTTGGAGGAAATAAAGCCAAAAGGAACAGAGGATAAAGAAAAGGGACTTTAAAGGCAGACAAAAAGACACTGAAGAATTCTGCTGTTTATGTATTGCAGCCATTGCAAATCTGTACACAATAAAAACAGGCAACAACCTGAGACACTAAAACAGTTTTTCACACCCCTGCATGAGCTATATTGCTAATGTCTCATTGTCCAAAATGACTAAAACTACTGTCCAAAAGAAAAATTATTCATCTTCCCATCCAGTTCTTCTTCCCCTTATTATGTGGTTCTGTAATCAGTCTCCCCCCTCTCAAAGGATTTCAAAAGACTTTTCTGATCCCATAGTGCAGGAAGTACCATGATTTTTGAAGTATTGCTATGTGCCAATGATGACATTGATTTCCATTTATATTAATGCATTGTCACTCTACATATAATAGTTTTTTATGTTTTACTATAAAGCAGAAATTTAGAAGCTAAAGAATATCAGAAGAAAAGTTCTTGGTAAACTGTTAGTGGCTGAGTATTTGTGCCTATATATTTTAAATATATAATACTTACTTGTAAGAATTGTCAGCAAAAACAGATACTCTGCATAAGAGATCAACCCTGAAAAAAAAGTTTAAAAATTATTTGTGGAAAACCCCAAAAACTTACAGCAAAATTTGAGAGATTAACTCTTAGAAATATAAAAAATTGTAGTTTGATGTTTTATTAAATACCTGTATAAAAGTAAGCAAAGTTACTATTTAATAAATTTTTCACTTCTGTTTTTAGTACTCTGAAGGTAAAATTTCCTAACCCCAGACTCATCAATGTTCATGTCTAACCAAGAAAGTAAGGTTTATTTGGTATTAACAAAAGGCCTACACTAAATCTTTGGATTCTCACTGAAAACATTCAATGTTTATATAAAAGGCAAATAAATTAAATGTGCTTTGTCACATTTAGTACCTGGGAGGAGAACTACTCTACCATTACCCTGAAGGATCAAAGTCCTCCATCTTTTGGCAGGCTCGCAAAAGGCGGAGAATAGCTTGCCTCTAATTCTCAAGGGAACATGGCAACACGCAAAGCTGCCAAGCTGCTAGATTGTGCTGATAGTACTGCTGGGCCCTGTGCCAAAAGGAGGCTTCTTTTTTTTTTTTTTTTTTGGAACATGTCCTTTCTACAAGGTGAAAGTATTTTCCCCCCTTTTGAAGGAAAATTCCAGTGTTTTCTTTTGAAATACCGCCTTAAGTGAAAAGCCTGAACAAACACAAAGATGTGATAGCGTCAAAATAGAGTGTGCAAGCTAAAGATAGAGAGTGCAGAATGAGGGTGGCTAAACAACAGAATCTGAACCATCTGCCCTGCAATAATGTTTGGGGAAAAAATGTAAAGGGCTTTTTTATAAATCACTTTTCAAAATAACTGAGCTACTTTTAACTTGTGAGCTAAACATTGTATAATGCTGAAGCTGCTTAAAATAATGAAGTTCAAACATGCCTATCTGTGCAAAGATAAACTATTTTTGTAATTTATATTTAGTTAATTGATAGATAAGGAACCCACTTAAGCTTCAGTGATAAACAATTAGCTTCTGATAAACTACTATGCAGAAGCAACAGCATTTGTATTTGACCTCAGATAGTGACTTAACACTTCTAATTACCAGAGCTCAGAAATATTAAATTGCTAAATGCAAGAGTCTGAAAATATGAGAACAAGTCTTAGCTAAAGAGAGGTCTAATTCTGATCCTGTTGCCAACACACTCTGGTTCTGTCTCTCAGCTTTCCTCTCCATCAAAATAGGACTATTTACCCTATTATCCTACATGAATGGTGTATATCAGCACAGTACTACAATCATACAATACATAGTGGAAATAAAAAATACTTTAATCTCAAAGACATAGTCTTGCTTATAAGTTTCAGCATTTCTGTCATTGCAAGAATGCAAATTATTATCTTAATTGCTGTAAAACTTGGAGTTGTATTCTTAGATGAAGCATCTAGGTTTTCTACAAGTTTGAAATCAAATAAACAGAGAAAGCACTCCTGTCCCAATTTTTTTAGCTTATATGCCTAAGACAAGATTAAAAAAGGAAAAAAGGATAGAAACAAATAGGTGGCAAAAAGAATCAAGCAAATAGTGTGATAAGTAGTGATCAAGATTCCTAATTTTGCTTTGTGTGTGACACAGCAAAAGAATGTTTAAAGGAAGAATTTTAAGGAAGACAAGGAGGTAAGTTCTCAAGTCTGTACAGAAAACACCTCCCTGTCAAGGACTGCAGTAACCACCAAGCAATGAAGGAGGGCATTACTGGGCAGAGAGAAGTGGGACTCTGTCCCTCAGCTGTCTTGAGATTTTCTGCATGGGATAATCTAAGGAAAACCTGGAAACTGAAGACAAGTGCTGGTGAAACAGAACAAGGAGATCCCAGTGTGGGGATACAAAATTAAGAGATGAAACACTCAAATAAGCTGTGGAAAAAAATGTGTTTATCAAGGCCTTTGAAAGGATATTAACATGGCAGATTATAGTTGTAAAAGTCTGAGAAAAAATAAAGTTGTAATAATTGAGATACAAAATACTGAGTCCCTGGAGAGTTTTAGCTTTATAGATAGACAGGGATCATTATACCTTATAAAATTTTGCAGAAAGAATCTGCAAAATTTTTATGGAGATGGTAAGATGTGAAGAAAAGATCAGTTTGAAGACACCACCCTGCTGATTGGCTCAAGGGAGAAGCACCTGAATTGAAGAGGGCTGGAAAGTGAAGCTTTGCAAGAAATGGTAGGAGTTTTCATCATCTTACTGTAATCTAACTGAAACGTTACTATAGTGAAATGGGTAAAAAGGTAAATAATAAAATATAATAATAAAAATATGTAGAAATATTCTGTATTATTCTTTAAAACCTGACTTAATGCTCTAAAGAAAATTCACAGCCTTATATTTTCTGGAAGACTGATGGCACTAAAATAATTTATCATAAGATTTTTAAATTTGTGGACTCATTTCCATTAAAAAACTTACTTTAATTTTATTGTCCTATATGCAGTGAGTGGCCAACTTACTTAATTCATAAAGTAAATAAAATATTTTGGTAATTTTCTTTTTTACTCTACAGAAATCATTACAAAGGTACTCAAATTAAAAGATGTAACATAGCAAACTCAAAAAACCCCAAATAAAACAACCCACTGAAAATTAAATTAATATCCAAGCACAATTTAAAAGAGAAAAGCTTCACACACTGTTGAATGACTCAGCATACTTGCAGCCAAGAATATGAAGTTTGCATTGGCAAAATACTGTCATTTTCTAAAGCTAAAGGAACCTTCCCTAACCCTCCCTAGAAATATCTGTCCTCAAACTTACTAACAAATGCTGACAGTACAATATCCTTATTGCTGAATTAATCATAAGTATACCTACAAAATATGACACAGATTTTAAAACTGCCCACTAGAAGGCAGAATCCCCCAGCATTACATTTTACAAACCAGACTGATGGCAGTTTTCTGTCTCCTTTACATTTAAATAACAATTTGAAGGTAGTTAAAATAACCTCAGCTAAACAGTTGGACAGGGGTAGATTAATTATTCTGGTACTTGTAAAAGCATAAATATTTTTATTTTTAAACTGTGATAATAATGCATCTCAAAGCAAAAGCATCAAAGTCACTAAATAGGCACCATCACCAAAAATTGTAAAAACTCATGAGTGTTGTGGGGACATACGGATGACTGCACTGAATATTTTTACATCATCTCAAACTGCTACCTGGCCTTTGAAGGACAGAGATTCAAACACACAGTGCTAAGCAAGGGCAGATCTTTGCCAGAATGCAGAAGACACCAACTCTGAGTGTATCACTGAGCCCACTTTGTGCCAAGCACTCAGCTGGGAGAGGTGCTGTAAGAGGAGGCTGCATTGATTTGCTGTTTTCAGTTTCTCTTTGTGGACTCCTGGTTTTCCCAGGCAGCATGCTCTGGGGATTTGCAGTGTCCATCACTAGAAAAAGAAAGGCTCTAAAAAGCAGGTAAAGAGAGAGAATATCCAAAAATTCAAGACTTAGAATACTTTCAGCTAAATCCTAGGAAAGCATGTGATGATTGGAAAAGGCAGGGAATGACTTTACAAAATCCAGCCTCTCCTGGGATAGGAAAAAATTGTTAATTTGTTCAGAGATGTTTCAGGGCTTTTGGGGTATGCTTTCACGGGCAGACTGACAAGCAAGGCACCCAGCTGGAGACCTTTGCAGGTCTGTACAAGGATGCAAGAAATGAACTGCAGGCAGAAGAGGCTGTGAGACTGAAGGGTAGGTGAAATGCTGCAGGCTGAGATTGAGGGCTGCTCTCTTGGCACGAGCTTCCAGCCCTGTCTGAGGATCTGCTGTGCATGGAGAGAGCATGGCTCATGCCGGCCAAGGAACTGCAGCAGTGCAACAGCAGCTTTATTTTCCAGAAACATCCACAGGATAAGAGATTCAGGCTGAACTGTACGATACAGAAAGTTTGTGAATAGGTGCTGTCGGTCTTTCTCATTAGTTTGGGAATTTTGGTCTTTTGTTACTGTGAAATGGTTAATTGCTCATCTGTTTGGTTTTCTTGATCCTCTTGTTTGTTTTCTCTCTTCAATTAATTTATGTTAATGAGATGTTTATTTGGTGTTCTTTAATCCCCTGTTGTTACACTAACAATATCCCCACTCTTAGTTTTCTCTCTTTATGTAGTTCAATATAAAGTGGAAATGCTGGGTGAAAAGAAAACAAAGCACATCAACACTGTGAAGGGTCACAGAGCTCCCAAAGAGGGAGAAATAAGTTCAACTGCTCTTGGAATCAGGGATACCAACTTAATGTAACTAGGTACAAGTTTTATTTTTATTCGTAGTTTCCATGCATTTAAGTTATATAGAGGAACAGTCAGGTTATTAACAAAAAGTCCTAAAAGTCCATTTTGTGTTCAAGTCATCCCTTTAACCCTTTCCTCTTCCAAGTAGGCTTTTCAGTTTCTTTCACGTCTCCTCCTGCACTTAAGAAGGCTTTCAACTCCCAGCTTCTTTACTCTCTCTTGTATAACTGAGAGATTTGCCAAGGAGGCAGCTACTGGCTAGATGAGGATGAAATAAAATCCATGAAAACCTCTTTAAAAATACATTCAACACATACCATACAATGAGATAAAAAGCAAGATTTATTTTTTGTTATCAAAAGTGCTCATTACCTTTATCACCAAGCTCTCTAAAAAAGGTTGGTCCTGGTTTAGCTTTGGCAACATGCAGCAGTGCAGCATCTACCTCCTTTAAAGACACAAACAAGAAAATATAAAGCCAAGTTTGAAAGAGAGTTAATCACTTCAGTAACAGAAAGAATGCAAGTTCTTTTGAAGAAGGAAAGGAACATTTTGCTTACCTTTTTTGTCAGTTTCTTGGCTGAGGCTTTGCCTATAATAAAAAAAAAATCGTCATCATTCAATAACAAACTGACTTTGAACTTTGATCAAGTTCTGTGGCATTTCTTCAGATTTTTATGGGAAAATACTAAGTAATATGAAACAGAATATTTTGCAACAGACAGTTTGTTTCTAATTCCCATAATGATCATGAAAGGACAAGATTTAAAAATAATATGAGCAGTCTGTTCAAATGTTATCTCAGCCTAGATTAAAGCACAGCCCACTTTCATACTGATGACCAACTTACTAGTATGACTTCGCATACTGTGAGCTACAAATGTCACACAGATTCCAAAGCAAGACTACACAGCAAGAAACAGCTGTAGTATTTACAAAGGGATTTCCATGCACACATGAGAGTCCTTGAAGTGCAGGTTGAGTATGTGAAAGCTAAGAAATACTCAAAAAAAAAAAAGTTGATGCTTCTATTGAGCAGAAGTAAATTCAACAATTCTGCTTTCTGAAAGAGCATCAGACAAAAATCATGCAAACTGTTGTGTTGCTTAGCAGGTTCAAGTGTATACACTTAAACAGGGGAGCCACTGGCAGTAGAGGTTATGCTTCTGTGCAAATCACATTTCTGAGGAGCTGCAATGTATCTGTAGGTATGTATGTAGCTGCAATGTATCAAGAGTGGAACATTCCAGCTGGTTAGGCAGGGATCACAGAAACCCTATGGTCAGGGGCCAGCAGGAGCTGTGCATGTCCCTTCTCAGTCTATCTCTTCAGCATCTCTCATACAATTCTCCAAACCCTGCTGTCCTTCACTCTTACCTCTCAGCCCATCACGCTCTTCCTTCATCACCATTTCCTCTGGATTCCAGCAAGCCATTCCCTCCTATCTATTCACACTGAGTAAGCACAAACTGAGCCACGTGGACGTGCTCTGTGGACAGGTGTGCAGCCTGCTTTGCTCCACACTGTCTCCAAGGCTACTTTGCTGATTCACAGGCACTTTGCATCCAAAGGGTCACCAGTGCAGCACCACTATCTGGAAATGGGCATGATGGAGGCAGCCTGGTGGGCAGCTGTCAACAAACATCTACCAAGCATTTTCACAGGCCCATAATTTGGCCAGATGGAGGTGCTTTGTCAGTAAAATAGTGAATTTCCACAGCACTGGCAAATGGCACACCCAGCTGCAAGGGGTCTCCACTGGCAACTTTTGGCTTGGAACATCTCAGCCAGCAATAGCTCATTTTTCAGCACAGGCAAACCAGTACCCTGGCCTCTGCTCCCTCAATTAGCAGTAACAGTTTTGCTGATAAATTCCTCTCCTCACATCCCCTCCCCCAAATCAGCCTAAGGCAGACACCTGGCACATAACATTTCAACACAAATGTTTAAGTTTGACAAAAGTTATAAGCAACTAAAATTAGGGTTTTAATACTGGAGTGTTGAGTGACCCCAGCAACAGGTGCAGCCAGTACCACCTGTTACTGTGGATGAATTCATTTTTGTGCAATGCCTATACATACATTTACACCCATATACATGCACATCTATAAAGCTCCATAGGTAGAGCTTACCTTTTAAGTAAAACAATGCATGAAATCCTCTACTTTGCTTCATTTGAGACAAAAGAAGTCAGACTAATAACATACTGGGGAGAGCAGCAACAATAGCTACATCCAGTAAGGGTGAGTCCTGAGCAGTGTGATGTAACACCACAATTTCATCTAACAGCAGTCCCTGCTGCAGAGCATTTTCACGAATGGCTGTTAAGCAAATTAAGTGATTTAGATCTCAGCTTTGAAATGTCACTGCTTCTGTACAGCACATTTCAATGTGAAACTGCACTGAAACTGTTTTTTTGGCCCTGTCAGACCCACCTAGAGAGCAGCCTTATCGAAGGGAATGAATCAGGCTGTAGGTCTGCAAAAAAGGGTATCTGAAAGAAAGGGAAAACCACCCTGCAATGTTTTTCACTGTACATGCTCCTTGTACTTCATGTCTGCACTAAAGCCAGCCATATACACTTATCTGGTTAACAGCAGCCCCATTCCTTTGATTCTCCTGGTGATCCCAAGAACATCACATCTGGATCAGCACCTGCTACCACAGCAGTGTACTGGAGAGCAGCCTTTTGCCAGCATCCAGGAGGATGAGGAAGACAGACAAGCTGAACTTTGTGAGCTGGAACAGCAAAGGCATGGATAAGTGATGCAAGGTAAGGAGAAAGCGCTGGGAGCTACAAGCTGAGACAATAGCCAGCCAAGTTTGTGAGGCTGTACACTTGCTTGAGTGTTTTTGTGTTTCTCTCCTTTGTGTTGCATTCAGCACAACAAGGCTGAAACTCCTCAGCTACACAGTTTTGAGGAACAACATATCCTCACTGAGAATTATCAGATCTTGATAAAAATTAAGAAAGGGAAGGGAAGTCCATTGAAGACGTACAGACTCTTCACCAGCCAGCACTTACAACTGCAACTGCCTAGAGCTCACAGAAATGGCTGTGGCAGACATCAACATCTGCCCTCCTGCACCCAGCCACAGCCACCCTCCAGAGGACATTTAAGATGTTGATTGACCTCTTTCAGAGGCAAAAAGACAGTAACAGCAATGATAGAGATGCTCATGCTACCCTCACATGGGGGAAAGGACTGGTAGAGCAAAAGAAGTCTTTGCTGAGTGGCAGAAGAGGGAGAGAAGAGTCACAAACACCCCAGGATGTGGTGAGAGGCAGCACCAGCTGGGTCGGAATTGGTCCTTGCAGCAACTGGACGAGAAGCAGCTGCTAAAGTAAGACAGGAAAAAAGGCAGGAGGGAAAGGCACAGATTGAGAGAGAAACAAAGAGATTTCTACTTTTCAAAGCAGTAAACACAGTAAAGTAATAAATATGGACTCTCTTAATAGTGCTCTTCTCACATGGGCAGATGTCAGCAAGCATGTGTACTGGAGGGTAGGAATCTTTTGGAAAAAACACCCTGACACTAGGGACAGTAGTGTTATCTTTCATACTGGGATTTGTGTAAGATATTAGAATACAATCTTACAATAATATAATAAATTAAACTGTGGAATGAGTTTCCTCCAATAATTATTTTAATGTTTTCTAAGAATTACATCCAGTTATATTTCATTGGTACTGTCACCATATAAAATAATGTGTGAAGATGCAAATCTCTGTTTTCACCAGGAAACATACTTCTTGAATGCTAATTTAGCTCTTGGTGCTTATTTTCTCAATTTATTTACTTCTTAACAGTGAGAACCCTTTAAATACAAAAAAGGAAAGCTCTATTAATATAAAATGTACAGCTCTCTGAGGAATGAGGTCTTTTAAGACCTTGTCTAAAATAATTAGGAGAATGTTAACTCTGCTCTGCAGAAGATGCACTACAAAGGTTTAACCAGTTTTCTTACCCAGCTTGTACACTGAAGAAAATAAGTGCCTCTTTCTTCCTATGAATTAAATATTGGTGCTGTGGTTCCTCACACATGACTACAAATACATCAGGATCTTAGTTTCTCTCTGAGGACTACAGGCAATAGATGTAATTATTAGGAACTATTTAATCTAAAAAGTAAAAGATCTGCATGATTCGATTTTCTTTAGTTTTATTATTTTACTTTGATAGATTCTTACTAATTGGAAAATTAATGACATAGTACCAAACTTATTTGTAGCAGTTAGTCTTACTTTGATATGAAAAAAAAGAAACTTGGAATTTTTATTGTTTTGAACTTGATTAAATGAGAACTTTTTTTTTCCTACAGACCTGCCACAAATATGCTGGAATGCTGGTGTAAAGGACAGTGAGTATTTTCAAGGTTCTCTACATATTTTACAGATGCAATCATCTAATTTTCACCACCTACAGCATATCCATGAAACAATGAGGTACAGAGGCTCTTTTCATGGACAAAAAGGCATTTTAACTTTTTCAGTTGTATGAATACTGAGTCTGCTTATAAACACACAAGTTCTGTGCCATTAGCCACGAAAGTTACTTGACAATTTTAATTAAGAAAACACTGCCAAGAGCAGCTCCATCAGTCTTCATTTGCCCTCAGCAAACCTGGGTATTTTGTCACATTTCTTACAACACAAGTGTTTCCATCATCTATGGGTTTTTTTCACTAAGATGTAGAACGGAGCTGACATCAGTGTTAGGATTACTGTTAGGAAAGAGCTGAATTGAACAAGGATGGACTTGCACACACAGTAACACCCTTTTACACCTGTAAAGCTAAGGACCAGCTTAGATCTGACAAAAGATGTTTAGATTCAAAGAATGAGCAAAATCACGAATATCAACAACTCTAACAACAATAATCAAAGGACAAAGTAAAAGTAGTTACTACTACTTGCAAGAAAACATGATTTTACATGTCTGCAACATTGTCTTATTTTTGTAATATGGAAATTTAATTTAAATTTCGAATCAATCTTTCTCCACAGCCTGAAATTCAAATGTGAACAGTATAAAATAGGTATCCTTTCCTAGGAGAACAAACTCCCGTCCTTTTCATCAGTAAAGTCACTAAGAAGGTTTGACCCGAATCTCTTTTTAGCTCCATTTCAAACAGACAAAATTACAAAAATAAAAGAAAAATTGACCTTCCAGCTTTTTAATTTTGGATGGCATTCATTGCTATCTTTGCTGAATAGTGACCTTGCAGGTTCAAGGTCATACTGAGGTATTATAAAACCATTTGTTTTTTTATGAAAAATTAGGATGAGAATAGCATTAAGTGTATTCACAATTGAAACAAACTCTCATTCTCCAAAATGATGAGTGAAACAAACCTTTTAAATGGGATGGGTTTTCAGCACAGTCCTAATTTGAGGATCACGGCATTTTAAAAACCACACCCACTGTATGCAGCTCATGCTGTGGCCTTTACAGCAGAGCCCACCCTGCAGCCTTGCCTGCCATGGGAACGAGGATTTGCATTTTTTCCTTTTTAACTGGCTGCCAGCTTTCACGCAAGCTGAACTCTGAGAATCCTGCACCAGAGAGCTGGGTTAGATAAGAGTCGTGTATGTTGATTTCCTTGGGGAGATGATGTTAAAATTTCTGTTTAAATTAGCCTGAAATAGAAGATCTTTGACATTCAATAGCTTGCATTTCATTCTCAGCTCTCTTAGATAATTTTAATGATACTGGACAAGTATGTTATATTAACAAAGTGTGCCTTTTTTAACCTACCTTATTTTTGTTCTCATTCTTTAAAGCTCTTCTATACATTTATAAAGTACTTACTGCTAATGAAACTAATAAAAGACAAAAATTCAAGCTAGTAATTATTTCTTTAAGGCCTCCTTTTGAAATACTGGTGATATTGGAGATAAATGAAGGATAGCAAAAAAAATTTAGGCTTTTTGAGAGCATGACAAACCAAGTGGTCAGATTGCTATGCTAGCTCCTGGCAAACCAATATCTGAATAATAAATGAGCATGCAATTTAAATGAATTAAGAATCTACTTCAGCTAGAAAGCTTTTACTGAACTACTGCATTGCTCCATTGAAAGATAATTGATAATAGTAATTTCAATCACATGAATTAGTAAAGTGAACCACCTGAATTGAATTCAAGTATGCCCAGTGGAAAAGGCACTTTGCAATAATAGAAGCTTCTGCTATGCTTTACAAAACAAGCTTTGCATCTGTCCTTCTTTACTTAAAGCAATCGTTCCTCAGAGGAAACAAGAAATACAGAGTGCTGGGATGGGGCCAGCACTGGCAAATCTCCATTTCAGAAGAGCAGTTGCATCAGAGCAAGTCAATACCAGGAGGTTTCTCAGTGAGTCAGGCAGCCCGGGGTAAAAAGGATGGGATGCTGATGCAGGGAGGAAACATCAAAGGATGAAACCGTCTTTTAGTAAACTGAAACAGACAAAAGAATTAAGATAAGCAAGTTTTCAAAACCTCTTAAAGACACCATGGCACCAAGTCACCAGGAGCTCCAAAATAACCAAAGGCACCAGGGTAAAAGCAGATGCTGTGGTGCCTAGTACAGTGCTTGCAAACAGCTCAGTCCTCACTGGAACTGTAGCAGGAGTCTGTGAGAATGGCAAGGAGAGCAGGGGAACGCGTTCTCCTTAGATTTTATCCAGGGAAAGTGACATACTCCCAGATCCGCTCTCTTTCTAAGAACGTATCCGAGCTGCAGATAAGGAAAAGATGAGAATATGTTCCGACTTCCAAGCTTACCACAAGACTTGTACTGCAAGGACATACAGCATACAGAAAGTCACCTCTCCCAAACAACTGGAGCAGTCTCACAGGCCTGTAAGGGCAGCTCTGCAAAGGGAGCATGTGAGGCAAGCTAAGACTTCATGTGAAACACACAAGCAGCAAGAAGCCAAGCAGAGAGCACAACTGCAGCTGAGCATTTCCCCAGCAGGAGAGGCTGCCAGTCCTCTGGGCAGGCAGAGCTCAGCACTGGAGGGAGCATCTGGAAAAAAAAAAAGTGTCATGTGAAAAGCAAGTTCTCAAACTCCCAAATAAGCACCTCATGCTTGGTTCCTCTGGCTTCATTTAGATGTCTAAAAATTAGGTGCCTAAATCTGAGTTAGTGATCTCTGTGGTGCTTTGCTGTAACTATGATGGTGTGAGGACATACCCAGAAAAAGATTTATAATTAACTCTGAAATCTGCTGCTCCTATTTCAGATGTGAGGAAGAGCTCATATGCCCAAAAGCTTGTCTAATTTTTCCAACTTAGAGCAACTGGTCTAATAAAAGATATTATCTCTTTCTGCAAACTTATCCTGACTAATGACCTTAGGCTGCCTTTACAGTCAAGGGAGAGAAACAGACAGAGAAAGGACAATTTATTCCAGGTTGAGACAGGTGTCCAATGCAGGTCTTGCACTTATCAGTTTCCTTTTTATAAAAAAATGCTACAATTACTTCCTCTGACCTGACACTCAGCTTTTATACATGTGAGCTGAGCAAGTGAATCCTTCTGCATGTGACCAGATAACTCACACTGTGACCGCTTTCTGTATTTGTTACATCTGTAATCTGTTTTTTCCAATCTCCTATCTAGCAGCCCAATGTTAGCAGTGCTAAGGGCATGTATTCTCTGTTTTAATAAGAACTTAATCAGATGCAAGGACAAAGTTTACTACGGTTCAAGAGATGGAATGGCTGCACAATTGCAGCAATAAAGTCTTATAAAGGACAACTAAGATTACCTGGAAGGAGCTGTACCCATAATACATATTTCTGCGACCAGAAGGGTAGAGAACAATTTCTGCAACTTACAGAGAACACTATGCAATTCAGACTTTTGGGATTGATGGCATTTCCAGACTCTGCACAAAACCATAGTCCTTCCCACAAAGAGCAGGCAAGCAGAACCACAACCCCCAAAAATTCCTATTACAATTTTTAAGATTGTAGTCAGTGTTATCTAGCAAAGAGAACAGTATAAGCTAGACTATGCCTTCAAGAAGACTCAATTAAGGAACTTTGATCCAACTCTGAACTAAAGAAGGTTTAATTTGTGAATCATCACTCTCCTTATGTCATCATCTCCTATTGTTAACAACACCTAGATTTTAAATACTACAGTGTCAGAGCACATTCTAGATTAGGATGCTAACGTCAGACGAAGATAAACTATTATGGCAGCCTCCTAGCACTAGAGGTCTAGTTCTGTTCCTCTCCTAGGGAGCATTGGAAGTCATGATCCCTGGCCTAAGGGTTCTGCCATCTACTTTATGGCTAGAGAAGATTATAGAGAAGAACAAATAAAGAGAGGTAAGGACAACAACAGTGAAATGACACAGTTAAAAATCTGACTGCATACACAACTCGATCAACTTGCATCTTAATTATAAGCAGAGATTAATTTGGATTCAGAATGAAAATGTGTGCAAATCATCCCAAAATTAAAATGAAGGGAGAAAAGGTCAACATCCTAACAAAGCCAGAAACTGATTCTTATCTCATTATGCAAAACTTGATTTAAGCTTATGTGCTCAATATAAAGGCCCCATTACCACACTAGCAACTACTCCTTTTGTTTCATTCAGCTACTTCCTTTACAATATGTATTCTGAAGATCTTCCCTGTCATGAGAAACTGTTACTTTTCACATGCATCTTACAAAGTGCAAACTCCCTCCCCTCCCCATAACCAGTTAAAGACTAAGCACAAGAATACTAAAGATTGCTTATTACAAATTGGGTTCTCTTGCTCGCAAACATAACTGAGGTGCCACGTGGAGAATTCTTCCATTGTGTGAGAATGTATCATTAGGATAAAGCTACCTTACTAACCCTGGAATAAGAAAAAAGAGGACATGTCAGAGAGGACCATCTTTTCCACTTTTTTGCTCTGATGCAATTTATCCCCTAAGCACAAACAGCAAATCATTTCAAGCTATGTCAAATTATATGAAGTAACTGTATGGTTTATTAGTCTTTGATGTGTACTGAATACTCCAACATGAAAGAATTACAGATAACAATGCCAGAAGTAACCACGTGGGTCAACGAGGGTCAACCACTTTGTCCTATTGCTCCCAATAGACTTTGACTCACGCATTATCTCATCAGTTTAGGTGCACAAAAATACATGTTCACACATTTGAAAGATAGTATAAATACTAAAATTTGTTTGGAAAATGGCCTCAAGTTGCACAAGGGGAGGTTTAGACTGGAAACATTTTTTTACTGAAAGGGTTGTCAAGCATTGGAACAGGCTGGCCAGGGAAGTTGTGGAGGCACCATACCTGGAGGTACTTAAAAGACATGTGAATGTGTTGCTTAGGGACATGGTTTAGTGGTCGACTCCACAGGGTTGGAGTCTGAGTTAATGGTTGGATTTGATGATTTTAAAAATCCTTTATAACATTAATAATTCTATTATTCCATGATTTGGCTTCAAAACACAATGGAATCACTAAGGTTGGTAAAGACCTCTAAGATCATTGAGTCTGGCTGTTAATGTAGCACTTCCAGGTCCGCCAGTAAACTGTGTCCCCAAGTGCCACATCCACAAGTCTTCTGATCACTTTTGGGGATGGTGATTTTACTACTTTTCTGGGCAGCCTGTTCCAATGTCTGACCACCCATTAGCTGAAGAATTTTTCCCTAGTACCCAGCCTAAACCTTCCTTGGTGCAATTTGAGGCCTTTTCCTCTTGTCCTGTCACTTGCTGCCTGGCAGAAGATGCTGACCCCACCTGGCTGCACCCTCCTGTCAGGCAGCTGCAGAGAGTGATGAGGTCCCCCTGAGCCTCCTTTTCTCCAGGCTGAACACCCCCAGCTCCCTCAGCTGCTCCTCACAGCACTTGTGCTCCAGAGCCTTCCCCAGCTCCGTTGCCCTTCCCTGGACACGCTCCAGCCCCTCAATGTCTCTCTTGCACTGAGGGGCCCAGAACTGAGCACAGCATTGGAGCTGTGGCCTCAGCAGTGCTGGCTACAGGGGGACGGTCACTGCCCTGCTCCTGCTGGCCACACCTGGCTGATCCAGGCCAGGATGCCATCGGCCTTCTTGGCCACCTGGGCACACTCTGGATCGTGTTCAGCTGCTGCTGATCAGCACCCCCAGGTCCTTTTCCTCTGGGCAGCTTCCCAGGCACTGCCCCCAGCCTGCAGCACTGTCTGGGGTTGTTATGACCCCAGTGCAGGACCTGGCACTTGGCCTTGCTGAACCTCATACAATTGGTCCTGGCCCTGTGATCCAGCCTGTCCAGATCCCTCTGCAGAGCCTTCCTGCCCTCCAGCAGATCAACACTCCTGCCCAACTTGGTGTCATCAGCAAACTGACTGAGAGTGCACTTGATCCCCTCATCCAGATCATCAATAAAGATATTAAACAGGGCTGGCCCAAATACTGATCCCTGGAGAACACCACGTTGTGACCGGCCCCCAGCTGGATGTAACTCCATTCAGCACCACTCTCTGGGCTTGGCCATCCAGACAGTTTTTTACCCAGTGAATAGTGCACCCACCCAAGGCATGAGCAGCCAGCTTCTCCAGGAGAATGCTGAGGAAAACAGTGTCAAAGGCTTTTCCAAAGTCTAGGTAGACAACATCCATAGCCTTTCCCTCATCCACTGGGCAGGTCAAAAATTGGTGAAATGAATTCAACTCCTTTGTTTGTGAAATAGTTTGCTTCTTAAACTTATTCGTCCAAGCACAAACTTTAGGATATTGTAGATATTGCTTATTCCTAGTGGAACAGAAACAAAAAAAAAATCTAATTATTTACTGATGAAGTAATTTAAAATTTTAAAAGTAAAACTAGAAATATTAAGTGAAAAAGTTTTATTTATTAATGGTATCAGCATGAAAAATGCACTGGTTACTCTAATTCTCTTCAGATAAAGGACATTTATTGTGCTTGTGTCCAAGCAATAAACAGCTGACATATCAGTGCATCTAGGCAATTTAAATTACTGCAGTGGGTAAGCAACCAGGAACATTGACATTTCACATAAATTGCATGGGTTCTCAAGAGTACTGTAAATATAAATAGTACTTAGATCCAGTTTATGTAGAAGCTTACTTTTTTTTACTGGTTTTCCTGTTTCACCCTATCACATATCAAAATTATTTACACCATCATTAATACTTTCTCTTTTGTTATGTATTGTATTTTTTAAAAAAGATTTATTTCTACAACAGCAACATGCAGTAAAAGGTCTTAGAAATATTGCAAAAAATACTCAAAGGGGTGACAGCTGATTAGAAAAGGATAATGGAATTTTCCTAGAAATATCAGTTTGGGAAACTGTCATTCATCATATTATAGCACTCCCTAGTCAGACCTTTAGAAGAAAAAAAAAAAAAAAAACAGAGAGAAAGAGGCAGCTGATGTTTTTCTATACTGCTATTGCAAAATCTGGAAATCTCAACAGCAGGATGTCTGATTTCTATTGCTACACTATTCTAATGATGGTGGTAATCATAATTCATTCTCCTAGCGCCTTGTCCTTCCATCAGATCTTTAGAAATTGAGGCCTTCAGGGCTGCCTTACATCCCCCACAGAGCAAACACATCCTTTTGAACATCTTATTGTTCTTATTTCCTTCCCAGTGGTAACATTCTAGGCAATTTATTACAGGCAGCACCTTTTTGGTGACTGTGAAAGATTGTCTCAGGAGTTTCTGAGAAGCTTGTGGGAAAACCCATGAAGTGGGGTTCCCCCATGTTTAAGGGGAATTCCCTCACTCACAGAATAGCTGAAGTTGGAAGGGAGCTCTGGAGGTTATTGCAGTAACTAGAATGTCCTTATCTTCTCACAATGACAAGAGGAAAAAGCTCAAAGCAAGGTCAGTCAGGATCTGTTGCCCAAGACCATGTTCAATTTGGTCTAGCATATGTCTGCAGACTTTTGTTTCTAGAAGTGTTATGAATAAAAGACATCTCTCTAATTTAATACAGTCACCTGACCAATCCTTCCAAAAAGAAAATATCCATTTATGTGCTTTTGTAACATACACTAACATCAAAAACCTGCAATAGTTGGTAGGTTTCGTAGGCAGATTTTGGTTTTTGCCCCCTTGCTTATACTAAGGGCAACAACATTCTCATGCAGTGAAGGCTGTAGCCTGGCTTCCATTCTCACTGACAACCTACAATACAGCATTTTTGCCTTATTAGTTGAGGCATGAGAGTAATAAGCACTGGATTTAACAGTGAATTGGGGCATTTTACTGAAAGGAAACAATTCTATACTGGTAATTTCATTAATGTGAAATGTGTGTTTAAGCTTAAGGCCCAGGACATTTAGTCTTACTGTCCAGAGCACAATAAACACCTAAAATTCAAACCCTTATTATGCTTCTCTTCCAGAACAAAAGCCCCATTCATGAACATGCAATTTACAGCTGACTAGCTGTCCGAGGGCATTGCTTTTGAGTTCAGAGAACAATTACTCTGTAAATTATAACCAATACAGATTCTATTTAGGAATGAAAGGATTAAGTGAACACCCACTGGATGGTGTTCAATTACTGTATGGGGTGACTGTGCTAGTTACACCTCCTATTCACCTTTGCAGCAGACTTTTCTTGAAGAAACAACAAATACATTTGTATTAGAGGACAAAAAGGGGATGAAATAATTCTCTTAACTGAAAATTTGGAAAGGCTTTAGTAAATTAATTACCATCTGTGTTGAATGTCAGTAAGAGGAATTTCTAAAAGATATGACAAATATAAGCAAAAGAAAGCACACAAGGTTGTTTTGGGTCCACTTGCTATTTGTCAACAGTTTTACACCAAAAACCTTGTCTTTTTGCAATTGATGATATTATCTCTTTGTTCTCCACCTTCCCAAATTCTGCTGACATCATCCATTGAAAGAGAAGGGCTCATAAACACTCATCAAGAAACACATCCATTTTGCAATTAGTTTTATTAAAAGGATGAAGTGAATTATTGGATGCCTACTCTAGCAGAACCTAATGCGTCCCTTTCTTTTTCAACAGAAGCTGAATAATTGTAACTAATCCCCATTAATGTTAGTGAATCAGCTTAAAGAAGGAGAAGGAAAAAAAAAAGAAAATAATAAAACTGCTATTTTAAGGGAAGAGACTTTTGGCATAGTTGCAGTATTGTAGCACTTCAGATGTTTTAGATTCCTGGGGATGACAAGGATGATAATGATAAAGGGAATTGCTATTCAGAGCTGAATTAAGATAATACTGTCATTGCAGAATTTCCAGAAGGAACCTTTTCCTTTATAAGGCTCTGAAGTGCAATCTTACATGAAAATTTTAGGAAGGCCATTTTAGTGCAGATGACATCCCAGTGATGACATTACTTTTTCCAACTGCCATTGTGGAAAGGTAAGGACATTCTAATAACCATGTTCAAGACTTTTCATACAGAAGACACTGTCTACTGCTTTGAGCATTTACTGATCCTGCACAGACCTACTTCACTATTTCCATAGCTCTCCAGGTTCAAGCATTATTGCAATCTCTACTCTTTCTCTCCTTTCTTCTCGTGTTTAATTGGAGTTCCTTTCAGTGGCTGACTTGCTCTCCTTCAGCTGATGGTCCACATCATTCTCACCTTTATCTTTAAATTAGCCTGGAATTTCTTTCCACTTCTAAGATTAGCTCATTCTGTTATTAGCACACAGAAAATCTCCAAGCAAACCAGTAACAGCCCCTGCTGAGTCTGACTTGTTTATACACCATTAACATCTGCCACATAGCAATTAACAGATGTTTGGAAAGCTTTCCTACAGCAGGGGCTCCAAGGGTATGTAAATGATAACAGAATGCTCCTGGTTTTTAAGCTATGGAAGGTTTAACCTATTTTTGCCATGCAAAAAGCTCAGTGAAGAGATTCTGTTAGGTTTTTTAAGTTTCTCAGAACAGCAGAGTGAAGACAGTTACATAAAACTAATTTGAAATATTGCCTTCATCCAGTAGACATCGTGGTAATGGAAAGAGGAGCAGGATCTTGAAAAGTCTGAGAACTCCCCTGAGACTGGAAAGAGCTAAAGTTAAGAGAAATCATAGAAGGGCTTAAAAACAGGTGTTAATAATACCTTATTACACTGGTCAAAACAGTTTGGTAAATGTGCAACTCAGAAAAAAATTATTCCTGCAACTCAGAAAAAAAATTATTACTGCTAATAGTATGTTTAAAATTATTGACATGATGTTCATCAGCCTTCTATAGCAGTAGAAACAAAAAGTCTTGTGCACCAACTAGAGTACCTCCTCTACACTAAAGAATGAACTTTGCAGACTGAATAAGAGTAGAAAAGATAAGCCACCACTTGACCTTTTGACTTCAAACTCCTCACACAATAAGGAAAAAATCTTTCAGAAAGAAAAAAAAATCTAGACAAAGAAGATAATGAGTTTCTTTCAAAAAACAAGTTGTTATTATCTAGAACTGTCTTATTTCCTTAGAAAAAAAAATTTTCTCTCCCTGAATTCAAATAATCTGATGAAGCAAACCTCTGAAACACATTTGGCTTTTCTCTGGTTTTTATTTTACAGTCAGATTTTCTGAAGAATTCTGACCATATTAAGCACCAGAGGAAACATTATAATAGGTCAAGACAGAAATAGAACACAAATATTTAGTCAGTGCATATAATTAAGAAGGGAAATCCAAATGCAGAAGTACACTTTACATCAAAATTCCCACTAATGTCTCATTTAACTTTCAGCAGCCTTCAGTATACTGGGCTTCTGTTTCCACCACTTCCAATTATCTTTGTGTTGTCTCTTTCCTCTGACAATACTAATTTCTCCTCCAAGAGCAATTTTGGACTGAAAAAAAGAACAATTTTTTCCTTTCCCTGAACAGAAGTCTACCTTACCTGGGGGCATCAAGCTCTTGACTGCACATGACCTCCTAAGAGGCTGTTCTTTGCCAGATCTCTCTTTTTCTGTTTTAATCACTATGCAATGATTATGCCAAAAATTTCCTCACCTAAGGATGCAGAAAAGAATTTGCTCTACCCCAATATCCTCAGCATGGCAGACACATGGAGGCACAAATGAGGACCAGATCACCTTTGGTGCTGGAAGCTGTTCTGCACGTAGTGATTATGAGTGCAGCACAGGCTACACGCATTTCAGCATTTTGCTGAAGTGAGCATTGCTTTGAACCATTTTTCTCCTTAACTAAAGCTGCAGTCTGACACTCAGAAATTTCAGCAACAGCCTTAATTTAAGAAGTTCCTGATTTTCATCCTCGTTCCATCCCTCACAACACAGTGATTGATAGTGGATTGTGCTGTGAGCCAGGGAACGATGCTAGCTTTACACAGATAAATCAGACTCAGAAAAGCATGGAATAAAGATGCCTACATGAAGCTGTGGAATGGATGGCCTCACTCAGACAGAGAAGATAAAAATAAACTCAGGTTTGCTAATCTAACAAGACCAGGGCTGAGTGGTAGCTTAATTATCCATAATGTATCACAGAGCTAAGGCTCAAAAGAAGAAAATTCACTATTTTAGGAAATGGGAAATGTGAGCATAAGAGCAAGAGGGTTTATACAGACAGTGACTACTTTTAGAGTAGGGTTATCAGCAGAGTTTTTAAGCAACAGATATTGTGTCACTGTTTTCCAATATAAGCAGTGGTTAAAAATGATGTTAAATTGAGGATGAAAAAAATGTATGAGGTCTATATTTTAAGTTTGTTTTATTTTAAACTGCTGAAATAGGAGCTAACTTACAGAACATATATGATAAAAAAAAATATATGATAAATAAATATCTTCCCATTTTAAAACACTTAGCTATGAAATGTTAAAGACAAGTACTAAGCCATGAAGTATTTACTAATAGAGGATGCAAATCCATAAAAATACATTATGAGATATTAGATGTTAACTTAGGTTAAGAGTGGCAATAAATATGGTTGCTCTTACAATGGTTTGACTAAGCAGATATCCTTTCTCCTCTTTACAGAAATACTGGACATAAAGAATAGCAACTGTCCTCTTAAAACGAAAACTTATTTTAGCTGCAAGGGGAGAGATTGAAACAACAAATGAATCAAATTTTAAATGAGCTTTTTATAATTCTCACAGTTAGTACAAATGAAAAGCAAACAATGGACAGCTTTCTTCTAGTGAAAGTGTAGAGTAATTTATGTTGCCCAGAGTACTTTTAAAATGACCATACTGTTTTAAAAGACCCTCTCACTTTTTCAGCAGTACAGACTGCCTTTACCACCATACAGCTGGCAAAAAATGTTTCTCCTTAGCCAATTCAAGGAAAGCCAGAGAAGTAGATGAAACTTTTGAGCATTAGATTTTATAGTTTTTCCCAAGAAACTGACAGTGAAGCAGAAGGAAGCTTTCACACTCTATGTCACCAACAAATCCACAGAAAAGAAATAAATGCTATTGTCAGGGTGTGAGTGACACACAAACACAAGTACACCACTTCCCCAGAAGAAACAAAAATGGAAAAAAAACCCCAACATTTGGAGAGGAGCAGAAAAGGAGAAAAGTCCTCTGTGTACTGCAACTGGCAGTTTCCCTAGTGGGATACGTGACTATGAGCTTGCCAATACCAATGCAGCAGCAAAATCTCACTGTCTCAGTAGCTCCAGAAGTATTGGCACAAAGAACATGCATTCAAGACTTGAAAAGAAGGCTGGCACCTGGGAAAACGAGCTGTATCATTCTGAAGACTTCAAACATCAGTCCTGAAAGACAACTGGAATAAACTGAAAAACATCAAAAGGTAGCTGTCTTGGCCATGTCTTCTATTTAAATTCCATGCAAGGAACCCATTTCAGAATTTTTATTAAGTCAAGTATGATTGCAGCTCTTGGTAAACAAAGTCGCTGGACACTGGCACTTTATGTATACTAATCAGCTGAATAAAGCAGCTAGAAAAACCAAGAATTGCCAGGTAGGATGGATTTGTACCTATCAGCAATGCTGAACTACTTTTTGTCTGGTAACAAGCAAGGCAGGATTTGTTAGAAAATGTGGTATTTTTTGTTAGCTGTGTCTGTAAAATCCTTTCACTTTCAGGCTTTTCCAGGTCTGAGAGGAAAGATATTTAAAAAAAGATGCAACCAGCAGAATGACCAGGTGCTTGCCAGCAGTATGGATATGGATGATGGTGTGAGGACCTGAGCTCTCTGAGGGACTGGACAACAGTGGATAACTGATTTGATTACTAAGAATTGTCTCTTGTCTGCATTCTCCTCTGCACTAACAAAGCTGGTGACCCAAGGGAGGCACTGCCATACGAGCAGGTGGCTCTAACAAGAGGAACCTGTGTGTTTTACACATGGAAAAACGTCTTTGAACTCAGTATTTGCTTTTGTTTCACAGCAGATGAGGAAGGCTACTGAGCACAATCAGTGCTATAACCCACTGCAGGTGCAAGGCTGGGGAGTGAAAAACAGAGCATAACCTGGCCAGTTTCTCACTTAGGGAATCAGTGCCTGTGTTTTCCAAACAGGGAGCAATGGAACTTCTCAACAATGCCCCTGGAGACGCCAGCTGTTTGGCAAGTAAGGACAGCTCCTCTCACCTACCAAAGCAGGCTGCACACCTTGCCTGCTGCTACTGCCTAGAAGCAAAGTGATTGATACTCTGGGGTTCTACCCTAGGCATTTTTAAAAAAGTCATAATGTAACATTTTTTATGAGAACAAGCAGGAGAAAAATAGTAGTCTGTATCAAGGTTAGTCAAAAAAGAATACATCATATGACTAATTCAATAAAAATTCAGCATTGGCCTAAGGAAAAGCACAGAACCATCACTACCAAAAGAGTTACAAACAACTGAAAATATGAGGCTAGAATGCATGCTAGATTTTGGCAGGAGTCTGACCTGCACTCCTGGCACCTGCTATCATCTGTCAGTGGTCTGCAGATCCTCATCAGTTCTTAAATATCTGAATGCAAGCCGAGGAATTTTAAAACCAGACTGTACTTCTTAGGTATAAACCAATACCTGTCTGTGTTGAGGACATATGTTGCAAGAAATTAAAATACACTTAAGAGTGAAAAAATTCATTGAATCTGTTTTCACGCTACATCTGTTAAGACTTAATTGCCAGTTAAGCAGGATGTTTCAGAACTGATTAAGTTCCACTGAATTATTAAAAAAAATACTGAAGTAATCTGTCAAAAAGTATTTGGAACCTGTGGGAGAACAAATCCCGAAGATATTTTCTGTGGTATGTTGACAGTATGTTATAAAAGTAGTTGAAACAGTGTGTGGTGTTCTAAAAAAATAAAAAAAAATCTTTAAAGATAGGAAAAATATTCAGAGACCAAGAATGATTGTATGAGCTCTTGAAATGTGCCCATATGTATAAAAAAAGTGACTTCTCTGTTAGGTATTTCAAATATCACATTAGCATGTCACAAAACTGGAATACTTGACTAAAGCAGAAACTGTTTCAAGATTTCTGAAATGCTAAGGCAGATGATGTTTATACAACAAGCAGACTCCTGTTATTAATAACCAGATCTTTCCATTACTTGCACTACAAGTATTCTGTACGAGCACAATATACTTTCATTCGTTTCAGGGAATCTGTTTTCCATTCAGATGCCATTAAATAACCAATAACTTTCACACTTTAAATAACCAAATCCTTCAAGATGTGCATTGAGACCACTTGCCTCTTGCTCACAACTCTGCTGAAGCCTGATCACTTTTATTATCGCTACTCTTTTTGTGCTGAGTTTTGTGCTGAGTTTTTATAAATTACTTTCATTCATTGAGAAGCTGTAATTTATCTTCACATTGAACTGTTTTTCTGAAAGGTAAATAGCTATTAATGTATTTTCAAATCACCTTGCCCAAGTTTTTACCTAATCAGTAAGCACTGCAGTCAATTGAGGTAAGAACTCTCAATCTGCATGTCTCTTCATCCAGTCATCAATGCCACAAAGGGAAAAATCAGAATCAATCATAACAGAGACATGAGTTCAATACAACCTTACTGTTGTCTCACACAGACATATCTGCAAACACACAAATGTAATTAATACAATGTCAGTATAAATTTAAGGATAAAAAATATATTTTCCTATTTGACTGTACAAGGAATGTATCTCAGGTACCTTCAACATGGTTGAAGGCAGGAAAATAGAACTGAAGGAGAAAAAAAAAGACATATTTTTCCCTCTGCAATGATATGCTAAAACATGCTCCTTTTTAAGTGATTTTGCTCCATGGTTCCCTTTTCTCCTGCTCTCCCATCTGACCATGCACACTTCCTTGCTGCTGCAGCCACAGGGCTACAGTGCTGGAAGCCAGCACTCACCTAACACCTCTGCTCTCAGCACTGCTCCCCTTCAGCTGTTTTTCGGACTCTCGGTCAAATATGCTCTTCTGAAATATGGGAGCAAACAAAGAAGTTGGTACAGATGCCAGTGGTTAATACACCAAA
Source organism: Molothrus aeneus (assembly GCF_037042795.1). Taxonomy (NCBI): domain Eukaryota; kingdom Metazoa; phylum Chordata; class Aves; order Passeriformes; family Icteridae; genus Molothrus; species Molothrus aeneus. Next base: position 44,476,456 of record NC_089647.1, read on the forward strand.
AAAGAAGCCTGGCCAGCAGAGCAGATTTGAATGTTGCAGGAGGGAACACTGCATTTCTCCTCAAGAATCCCATCTTTGATTCTGTTATGTAGTATGTTGTGATGCAACCATTATGAAAGTGGATTAGTGTTTATTTTGAGTTCACAACAAAACACGTAGATGTAATAGACATAAATACACATTATTATCAAGATCATAGGAATTTCTGTCATATTTCTAAACAAAGAACTATTTACTGTGAAATTAGTTTTTAGATAAACATATAGCCTACGTATGTTAGTTATCAGAGTTAACATCTAATTGACGAGGACAAAAGAAAAAACAAAAAACTCCCTTATTTAGTTTAATTAATTACCAACAACTGGCTGAGGCACAACATTAGATCTAACACAATATTTTATGCACAACACAACACCTATTTTAATATTCTACTTGGACACTTAAAGGAAAGTGAAAGTAAGTTACTTTGAAGACCTTGACAGGGTGGTGGTAGGATTTCCTAATGCTTTTTGGGTGATGAAGGATAGCTGAGGATGAAAACTTCACAGTATGAAAGACATTTTCAGCAATCAATGTTTATCTTTGCTTTTTTGTTCAGTTCCTTAACAGGAATAGTATTTTCCTTTACTCACAACCCCACTTTAAGCAATGAGTAAACAATGATGACTAAGAAGCCTTGGCTAGAAATGGCTGATTTGGTTTCATTTTCTGAAGTTTGGAAGAGATTAATCTAATGACCTTAAACCATCATGTTTTTTCTTTGGATTTATCTTTACTTTAGCTTCCATCTACCACTGAGCAAGAGGTCGTCTTTGTCATGTATACTCAGCTTGCAGAGTTCTTTACTGTGTTTGGGGGATTTGAGCAACAATGACATATCTGTACTAAAAAAACACTAAATACAGAGATAGAGAGAAAACAATTTCTTTGTTAACACATTAGAAATTGGAGAGAATTGAATTCAGTTCCCAGCTGTTTCAATGGCTCCCCATACAACACTTCAATCCCTACTTCCCATATAAAGCTTCTCCATTTATACAAGCCTCAACCTTATTCTTTGACTCTGAATCCTAGATTTTAGATCTGACACTGATGCGTGACTCACATCAGTCTGATTAGCTATTGACTATGAAATTCAGGTCAAAATGAAGACACTGAAGTACAGGCATCTGAACCCCTGCCAAAGGCAAAAAACTCTAAACCCAAAAATAAAAAGACTGACTCAGCTCATTCTGAAGTGCTCATCTACTGCCTGGTCCCTCTTGGCCCTCCTAACACCACTGACTGCACCAGCACTGACCTCAGCTAAGGACAATGGAGAACTTAAAACTTAGTTTTAGCCACCACAGCCTTGCACTGTGTCCTTTCCTCAGATTCCCTCACAGCCATGACCATGCTGATGCTGTGACAGGAAGCCACACATCACATCAAGGCTGCAAACACAAAACAACTTTGCACCAATTGTGTCTCCTTAAGAAAGCTTAACCAACTTGAACAACTTCTCCAAGGGAACTTACGACACACTTATCCTCACTGACAGACAGGACTCTGCCATGGAAATATTGCCTCTAGTACCCTGGTACTATGGAACACAGGAAGATCTCTTTTACTGCAGCTGAATGAATGAAGATGCTACAACATCTGGACTGAGCAGATAAAGAAGGATCAAGATCTTTATTTAGGAAGTGTCAATTTTTATCTGACAAGGTAACCTGAAGGTTTGTCTTCTACCTGGAAGAGAAATAATCTTCTCCAGAAAAAAATGAACATAAGCACAGTTCAGATTCAATGCATTGCAACATCTTTATTTCCTGAAGGACTCTTACAGTCCTTTTCAAAGACTAATACATATTTTCTTGTATATTCTGCAACAGCACATCAACGGTGGTATTTCCATAGAGCTCTAACACAGCATTAGTTGTCTAATCTGAGATATGAGCCTAAGTATGCACAACTGTCTAAGATACAAATTTTACATGAAGGGTCTCTCGAGAATGCTCCGGCACTGCAGTGAAAATTCAGTGTACATCAGCAGAATTTTATCCTTCCTGTACTTGTGATGTTAAAAATGCCAGAATTTCTGATGCAACACAGCAAGTTTATATTATTTGTATTAGATATTACCAGACATTGTGAAGTACTTTTACATCACAGTAAGAACGGTCCCAGGGGACACGTTTTCACTAAACTATCATTGCATCAGGTATGATGATTTACATGAACATCCCACAGATTACCCAGAAGAATTTGGATGGTTTTGCAATGGTTTGCCACACATCCCTGTGGTAACAGTTTTAACACAAGATTACATGGCATATAGCCATGAATCCAAAATCCCCAATGGTGCATTTAGTATGCACTGAACTAAGTGGTAGAAAAAAATGCTACCACATTAGTTTTGCACTGGCACAAATGCTGTGCCACACTATCAAATCTCATTTACTGTTTGTCACTGTTTATAAAGAGGTGGCTGCTTCCTTTCATAAAATAACTAACAGTAATAGAACAAGGCACATGTTTACAGAGTAACTTGGTGTTAGAAGCACTCCCTCTAAAAGCAAGCAAATTTTTTTTGGATGGCGTCTTTATTCTTTTATAGAGCTCTTTGCTTTGTCAATATGCATAACAAAAAGTCTGTCAGGAGACTTTGCATTTGTTATCAGATCATCCTCCTCACATGGCAGTACTGTAAATATTTTTCTTTATTTTCACCCTCACAGTAAATACCTTTGAAGGTGTGATTTAATTAAGAGGAATGCAAATATTTCACAACTTTTGCCTATTTTAAAGGAAATGAGTAATAGAGAAACCCATGCACCAGGAAATAAATGACCAGAGGTAATGAACTAAGGTCTACCAGGCAGGGTTCAAGATCACTTATGCTGGATGACAGTTGATATATTCGCAGTACAATTCATCCGTTTTCTTATCTGGTAAAGTGTTCCATAATAAATTATAATTTATTGCATCTTTTGCAACCTTTTCAAAGGCCACACCTAAGATTTTTGCATCAGCAATAAATTCCACCCAACTGTGTACAGGAATTCACTTGACAATCTGCACATAGCTGAAATATTTTGGTATTTTTTAATGCTAGCACCAACAATTCTTCTGGTTTACACAACACCACATTTACTTTCTACTAAATTTGAGTATGTTTAAAAACTAAAAGTAAATTTCAAAGTAATTCTCCAGTGACAACCACCCATGAGCAAAAAACCCTAAGGCTGGCTGGCCAGCCAATGTCTTCTATTCTCAATTCAGATGTGTTTCCATCCTTTTGCTTGCCTGTTTCCCTTGTGGGAGTGTTTATCTCTGAACAGGGACAGATCAACCTCAGCAGTATTTAATGATGTACATAACTAAACTGCTCATGAGGCTGGCCATTCTGCATACTGTCTGTAAAAAGTGCAGCAGAAACAAAACTTTAGAACAGCCCTAAGTCTTCCATATTACCATAAACAGCTTTCAATTGGAGAACTCCAAGCAAATATTTATGAAGAAGAATGGTTACTACCAGGGTGCTTCAGATTTTGCTGGGAGGTTTGGGGTTTTTTACTTATTAGCAATTAATCAAAAATAGGTAGAGAAGAACCAAATCATTAAAGCTTGAAGTTCAGCATTGTAAGACTCACCATATGCATGCAGGATCATTATGTTAAAATTGCATCTAAGTATGCAGTAAGTGAAGAGCTTTCTAGGGTAAGTAGTGTCATACCTTTCTCCTTTCTAAAGGCACTGTTCAGGGTGAAAGAGAATTATTTTATTATATAAGCAGAAAGCTTCCAAAATAACTGCTGCTTTGCTATTGAGTTCACTATCTTGACCTACTCTGAATATACCGTAACGACAGACACTTGAGATAGGTCTGTTTATTTTCCTCATATGAAATTCTTTGAAACACAATGAATAAAAACAACTTCCTTTAAAATACTTCAAGTGCCATATTTCTCTGCTATCAAAGTCTGTGTCTGTTTGCAGTCACATAAAAATGTAGAATTCCAAGCAAGAGAAATCAAGAGAATTGCTTACCACTGTGTTTATGCTACTGGCCAAAAAACCCATACCAAGGGCAGTTAAAAAAATATTTAGGAACATTAGATTCAAGCGTCAACATTTTTCTATCAAGCACCTATGATGACTGCTGCAAGCCTGACCTAAATTTGAAATGCTAAATATGCATTAGAGCAAAGGTTTTTTTCTTGTCATTATTTATTCGCTTCTGTTTAATGCTATTTCCTACTCATATTAGCAAAGCAACTGAAATTAACTTGGCTGCATTACAAATAAATATCACCACATACCACTTCATTAAAAATCTGCAAGTGTACTATTATACTTGGAGTAACCAAACACTTATCTCTCTAACCTTGTCTTCAGACACAACTGTCTGAAAACCTCACCTTAAAAACTAAAATTTTCTGTATGCACTGTCTTTCAGGCTGGAAAACTCAAAATAAGTTCCCTTTCAGGTTTTTAACTTAATGACTTAAGTTTTGAGGGGGAACCAAGTCTAACACCCATACAATTAAAAACCAGCATTTTAAAAATCTCCACGACTCTCAAGGTCATAAAGTTCTTCTAAGGATTTATATTCAGCTTTGTGTAATATTAGAAGCTGTGTGTCAGCAGTGAATTCATGTATCCTTATCACCTACAGATTTTTGGCAGATACTGGAAAACTTCTTTTATTACCAATAATTCTAATAATAATTGTCCTATTTGACTTGCAGCTCTTTTAAACTGCTTTCTGCCCTAGATTTTCGACAGGCTTCAATCAAAGTGCTTTCTGGTCTCCTTCTTTCTCCCTGTCTCTCAAACCCTTCCACAGGGCGTTGAATTCCCTTCAGGATTTCCAGTTCAGTACTCCCAAGTCACCACAGCATTTGCTGGTAGGTGGGCAGAGCATCCCAGGCTTTGAATGGCTTTTGCTAGACAACATGTTCTCCTGGTCAGCATGCGCAGATTGCAGCAAACAACTACTAAAGCTGGGATTTCTCCCTCTTTCCCTCAGCAGGTGAACTAACAGAGTATTTGTCCTCTAAGTGACAATCCTCTCTGGAAACTGGAAAACTTAACCTTTCAAAAGCAAAAAAAAACCAACAAAACAATTGGGAAAACTATAAAACCCAATTTTTTTTGGGAAAAAAAGCATGAATCATTAAAAACATAACTGTATCATGGAAATAACAGAAGAAGATACAAAGATGAAAGAAGCTTAAGGAATGGGAGAGAATTAATGAAACCAGAAAACCTGCAGAAAAGGACAACAACCTATGCACTTTATATTTGCGTGCTGTTCCTATCTTCTCCTCAGAAAGTACGCTTTTAAAAGTTCTTCTTGAAAAGACACTTGTGATTTTGATTTGTTCTTAACTAGATTATGTAAAAATCAAAGAAGATTTAAAACGAAAAACGTAGAACTGAACTCTGGGCTCTATTATTCTCATTTAACTCATTCCCATCACTGCCTCCTCTAAGAAAAAAGGTCACAGAATTACTTGCTGGTGAAGTGGATAGAAGATAACAGGACCAGGAATGGTATGAACACTATTATAATACACTCATTCTATTTTCTGTGGCATGTAAGCAATTGAGGAACTACAAACTGATCAGTCATGTAAATTATGCAGAGATGTCACCAGCAAGTCCCCAGATTTCTAAATCATCAGCCTCACTTCACTTGTCTAAAGGGTAGCGGTGTCTGTGAGAATCCACATGGGCAACATTTAAAAATTGGCTTCTGCTGATTTATGTAACATAAAGGATCTTATCCCAGTGATTTGCAAATGACATCTCTAAGGGGACCAGTGAGATTCTTTCCCTTCACAAATACAATGACAAGGAAACAACTTACGTTCAACTTGATCGAACATTACTGAGAACAAGAAATCTCTTGGTGTCATGTAATATTCTCCTTCATATTCCAACGATGCAAAATGCATGAAGCGGTGCTTTCGAAGAGACAGCCTTTCATCCACGTCTGCATGAATGACATCTTCCTTCTGAAAAAGAAAAAAAAGTCCACTGCATTTGTAGACCAAAGATATAATTAGAAAAAACCTTATACCCAATCTTGATCAACCTCAGTATTTTGTGGGTAGCCACAACAAAAAGCTACCAGCAATAAAAGCTTTTATGGCACAGTCTTAAAGAATGACATGCTTATATGATAGTCAAAGTATTTTTTGGCTTAACTGAGAGCACGTGAGCCAAATTAATGGCTCGATGTCACCAAAGGCTGATCCTGCTTCCCACTCCCCTGCTCTCAGCCATGTCTTCCTGCACCTCCTTGTTTGCCAGCTCTGCTACTTGGGCTCTTGCTGAGCCAAATTCAGCTTGATAACAACAAAAACCTAAACCCACCCAACAGTAAATAGTATTTTGCCAGGTTAGTGGCTGGCTCAGCAAAGGCTGACATGTGCTGTGTATCCATGCAAATAAGCCATTCCTGAAATTAAGTTTTGAACTGTGAAGCAACTCCTAAGATGGGAGAATAATGATGTTCTAGTTTAAATATGGGCCTGTCTTTCAGAGAAGTCAAAAAATGGGAAAAGCAATGAAAACACCAACAAAAGAGTCAGAGATCATACCACCAAAACCAAAGATTCAACTAGTCAAGCAAACAAAAAATCTCCAACTACACCTGCTCCTCATTAATATTGAGAGACTCAGGATGAAAACCATAAGAGTTGACAATACTCTGATGAGTAGCACCAGCACTTACTGGCAGCAAAAGAGGACACAGACCCAGTGAAACAGAGGTATTTATACTTTAGGATTTCAGAGATGGTAAGTGACAACAGGAAAATGAGAAACTCTAAGATTCAGAACACACACTGTGTGTATTTCAACATTAATCATGGAACAATTACCGTCACATATTATATTATACATTATTGTATTTCTAAATAGAAGGCTTCAACTTGCCATTTAATCCCATGCCTTGCAGCTCTGTGTTAGCATTAAGGACTCATTAAAGTATTTCAATGAATGACAGGCTACAATCACCTGTTACAGTCAATCTGAGTATTCCTTTGTAGCATGTTTGTTTGCCTCAAACCTCAGGTTTCAATGAAGGGTGGGATTCCTTCAACCAACAACAAGAAAAAAAAACAATACTCATAATTTAGATTTAAAACAGTCATATTCTGATATGTAAGGAAAATATGGGCTAACTCTAAATATCTGAAGCCAAGGCTTGCTTTGGTTTAGAGAGAACTGCTTTGAGCTTTCTATCATGGCCTACAATCCAAGTGCACTGCTGCTGTTCAGACCTGCATGTTCTGGAAAATACTGCTTAAAAACAAATCAAATGTAGCAACAAATGTAGCTTTATTCTTTTTAAAACTTTAGGGGACAAGTGACTCCATAATTGCTTAGTTAACAAGACTCAACAAATGCTGCAAATCTCAAATGAATATTTCACGGTTGCTGGGTATTAACATGCTGCATTCTTATTAAAATCACATCCTTCTCACAGTAACGAAAGCAATTTTTCCCCAATGGCAAATTTTTAAGAAAAGTTCAAAATGGTTTCACAGTTGTGCTTTAACCAAAATTATGTAATGAAAAGCAATCTTTCTGCATAAATACAAAAAAAAAGTTTAGACAAGAAGTAAAAAGCAAATTCTAATGTTCAAACCAACAGGATTTTCAAGTTTCTTAAGTCTTGCAGTATTTATCTGAATTCTGTCTAAAGCTAAATTTGTTACTGATAACAGAACACTGAATTTCAGAAGTCAACAATTTTAACTGAAATCCATAGGTACCAGTTTTGGTCACCACCATATAAGAAAGGTATTAAGCTGTTAAGAGAGTGTCCAAAGGAGGGCAACAAAGATGGAGAAGGGCCTTGAGGAAAAGTCGTATGTGGAGTAGTTTAGGTCACTTGGTCTGTTCAGCCTGGAGAAGAGAAGACTGAGGGGAAACCTCATTGCAGTCTGCAGCTTCGTTGTAAGGGGAAGAGGAGGGGCAGGCATTGATCTCTTCTCTGTGGTGACCAGTGACAGGACCTGATGGAATGGCCTGAAGATGTGGGTTGGGTATTAGGAGAAGGTTCCTCACCCAGAGGGTGGTTGGGCACTGGAACAGACTTCCCAGGGAAGTGGTGACAGCACCGGCCTGACAGAGTTCAAGGAGCATTTGTACAGTGTGCTCAGGCACATGGTGTCACTCTTGGGGTGTCCTGTGGAGTGCCCGGAGTTGGACTCCAAGATCCGAATGGATCCCTTCAAACTCAGCTTGTTCTGTGATTCTGTGTTCACATGTTCACATATTAACTCTGAAGGGTGCCTTGTATTTGGAAAGGAACCTATTCCGATCAGAATTACAATAACGTGATTGTGGACTCATCAAACCCTTTTCTTTTTGTGAAACTGGCATTCCTGAGTTGTAAAACAGCTGTGGCTAACTTCTTATGAATATCAGCTTCAAAACTAGCACAAATGAGAACAAAACAGGACAAAATAAATCAGCTGTGCCATCTCCTACTTTTTTTTCTAAGCTTTTGCAAAATTCCTGACATCCTGTCACTATTGAAGAAATTTGTCATCTGCAAAGAACACCCCTCAGGACATGTGCATGAGATCAGCTAGAGCAGCTACCATCTCATTTAAAAGCTCATTCACTATTATTTTCTTCACCAATACATATCTCTCCAACTCTTCAATAAGCAGGGATGCCAGACCCACCAAAGACAGCTGGTAAGGGATAGAAATACATGGGAAGAAGTAGGAAGCTCCTGTTTTTTGAAAAAAACCCAAAAAAACAACTTATAAGCATATCTCCCCTTTGTTCTTAGAAGAGATAAATGTTTGAATAACTATTCTAATCATTATTCCAAGTGCCTAACCAAAGATTAAATAAAAATTATGTTTTGAAGAAAAGGCTGATTCAATCACTTAAATTTAAGATTGATCTTCTTTTGAAGTACCGATCTAATGAGTGCAGAGGGGGGCAAGCTCTCGCTTCACAATTCAGTATCCTTCCCACTTCAATTAAATCCTGACTAATTTCTAAGTAGTTTTTCCTGAGTCATCCAATGAGTCCTTCAGATAAAAAAGATTTGACATTCCTGACATTTTAAAAAATACTGTGAAAGCTCATTTTGCTCATAAAAATGCATGTATTGGGCAAAAAGCAGAGTTTTACTCTTTTATTCCACAAAATGAGTTTCAAGTAAAGACAGGTTTACTGTAAAAAATAACTATGTAAGAAATAATTATGTATTTAAGGCTGAACCTCAGATATTAAGGTATCTGTAATCCAACACCTAAGCAGTTTCCAACAGTGCAAGCTCAAGGCAAGCTGGATACAAAAATTTAAATTTCTGAGGCACAATGGGTGAGAAGAATCTATTACTACTACCACAAGATTCTTGTAAGCATAGTTTAAAATAACTCTGGGGTTGACTTGGGCTTATTTCTGCCTCTAACAGTGCCATACAGGAGAAATCCAACCACAAAGAGCTACGTGGCTTTAATGGTAGGGCTTGGGCTGAAATTCCATGCTCAGCTTGTTCTTCTGTGTGTGGGTCCAGCTGGGGCTTCAAACACTGGGTGTTCCCATGTGCTCCACAGCAGCCCCACAGCCAAGAGAATTGAGAATGAAATTTTAGCTTTAACTTGGAATTTATATGCCTTTGTGGTTTTATGTCAAGCCTCCAGTGCCAATTTCAGAATGTGCATGGTAAAACTATGATAGCTGATGGTAAATTAGAATGAATGACATGAAAAGGGCTCCAGAAGGATGCTGTGCAGGTGACAAGGCAATGGATCAGGAGCTGACCAGCCACTGGCATCTACAAGCATTACCAAAGACTGTGGTTTCCTTCCCAGCTTCCTGCACAGAGAAATGCCTAGGTGCAACAACATTACTTCAAACAATTAATTTTCACGTTGATATAATTAATTTATTAATCAGTCAGTCTCCTAAACTTAAGATGCTATTCAAGAATTCAATGTGTTCATGGTGTTCAATCTTTGGCTTGTGGTTTTGTGTTTTTTTTTTTTTAATTTTTTTTTTTTTTAATAAATTAAATAAAAAGGAAGGGTTACATAAATAAAACTTTGATAACCCTTACCTGTGTTTTTAGTGACACTGCTGATCACTGTGATATGATTTTTGGTAACACTAATTCTGTATCTATTAAAAATCTAAGTCATTCTTAAGTACAAACTCAAATATATGCTGCTGATTATTCAACAGAAAATATTTTAAAATATCATATGCACTTATCTCTCCCTTCAATTTAAAATGATGCCTTCCCCTCTAATTAATTTTACTTTTTGTCCCTTTGCACAGCATTTGGTGTTTTAATGCACCTGTGCCTTTCAAGTTTTCTATCTTAATCTTTTCTGCTTATAAGATAGAATACACTTTCCAGTTAATTTTTCCAATATAATTTTTTTCTTTACTCCTTTCCATACAATCTACTTTTTTTCTCTCTTTGTATCCTTTCATTGCCTTTCTTTCTTCTATTATCTACATAGCTTCCTTCCTTTTTCCTTTGGAAAAAATTAAATTAAGATGCCATTTTTTCCCTCTCATGTGAAAAGAGGACCAATATTTTTTTTCTTCTCCTAATCTGAAAGAATTAACTTGTTACACTCATTTTACCTGCTACAAGAATAACTAAACCAATGTGTGCACGTAATTAAAATCGAGTTGGTGCCAGCCAGATCTCTGGGAGCCTCAAGTTTGGAGCCACTAATTCACACTAGATCTACAGAAGGATTTAGCAACTCTGTATCAAATTTCTGTACGACCGATGAAAACGTTGCAGTTAACTAGTGTCATTATTGTATCTCAATTTCAACCCAATCCATTTTGCAATGACCAAAATAACAAAAAATGTAACTCGACCTCCAACTCTGCTGCACATGTTAACATACCCAGCATGCATGCTGAATGCACAGAGGAATAATGCTCAGAGCTGAATGTTTCAAAGTTTCATATGATGCAATAATTGACAGATGAAAGAGAGTTTTGACAAGAAATCCATTTGACAGAAATATGTGACTTACAGAAAGCTCAAAATCATAATATTTAAGAAAGCTTGTATAAGTATGTGCAAAAGTAGTTGGTACTTTTACAATAAAGAAAGTGAGCCATGTCTTGATCAAATGCACCAGCTACCAAAACCAACACTAAGTTAAAAAAATAAGATCAGAACCAAAATGTTCTGATGATGCAAATTGATCTGTATTACTTTTTTAAACATTATGTTTTCTGAGCCTGCAAATCAAACTTAGCTTGGACACGAAGTAAGCTTGTGGGGGGGGCACAGGGGGAAAGCAACGAACTCATACAGAGAATATTTTTCTCTGGAAATCAATTCCAAATTCCAAGTATTTGAGTGACTGAAACTGAACAAGCAACTACATTTCTAAAAGCTCTAACAGTCATGAAATATGAAAAGGGCAAGAGATTAAAAATACCTTCTCAGGAGCTACTTCTGAGACAGAGAACAGCCTGCTAAAGTAAGGACAAGAGAAGAATGAGAATGCAAAAGTCTCATGTCTGGCTGCTCTTAATGGCTGCATATAAACACTTGAAAATTAGAAGAAGCCCTTTCTATGCACTAACAGGTGCCACTCCCCTCCTTTTTTTCAAATAGCTGCTCAGTCAGTTCTGCTGTGCTGGTACTAATTAGTGACGGTTATGTTTGAAGCAGCAGCTGAGGAGTTTATTTGCATCTAAACCCCTGCCATTTCTGGTTTTAATTTTTCTCTCCCTCCCCTTGTATTTCACTGAGTTCAGACTAAATTGTGCACACAGAGCAGATCTACTGTTACAAGCACCCATACCAAATGGAGAATTAACTCAAACATGAGGATAATAGAGAAAACAGTCTCAGTTTATAAGGGTTTTTAATTTCAGCATTTAACTCTAGAATTTCTACCTTACCAGAGCTCATTTTTAAACATAAGCTTAAAACAAAGTAGGAAACTAGCACATTTCCTCTAACAGAATAGTAGAAAGGCAGATAAGGTACCCAAGCTCTAACAAGCTGGGGAACCAGTTAATTAATTTAACAAACCATACATTTTCACCTCTACTTGCAAGTTATCACACCAGCCTCCTTACACATTCCCCTACTGAGACTGACACACCACTCAAACACACTGGTGCAGAAGTACTAAATACATACAGAGTGGCAGGGGCACCACATTGATGCCTCAAAGACAACACGCCCAGGAAACGTGTCCATACAGCTCTCTGGGAGAGCTCATTACATTGTATTTGACATTCAGTAGTCTTAGGTGAAAAATGTGTCACATCTCCTTCTCACTGATCTTTCTCAGTCAATCACTTCACATTAAAGAGCAGTTAAAATGTGAAGACACAAATACATTTATCTTTAAAAGTAAGAGGAGATAGATATTTTTGAAAGAAAATGTGTGGATGCATAAACAATACACATTGTGTACTGTTTGAAAGATACTATGTGTGGCGCTTTATTGTGTGCCTTTAAAATCATAAAATCATAGAACAGATTGAGTGGGAAGGGACTTTATAATCATCTAGTTCCAATCCCCAGCCATGGGCAGAAACACCTCCCACTAGACCAGGTTGCTCTAAGCCTCATCCAGCCCACCCATGCACATTTCCAGGGAAGGAGCATCCACAGCTTCTCTGGACAACGTGTGCCGCTGCTTCACCACCCTCGTAGCAAAGAATTGTATCTTAATATCTAACCTAAATCTGCCCTCTCTCATCTTAGAACCATCACCCCTTGTCACATGCCCTTGTAAAAAGTCTCTGTCCAGCTGCTTTATAGGAGAAGTGCTCCAGCACTTCGATCATCTTTGTACCCCTCCATTGGAGTCACTCCAGCAGGTCCATGTCCTTTTTACGTTGGAGGGCCCAGAGATGGATGCAACTCCTCAAATGGGGTCTCATGAGAGAGTGAAGGGGCAGAAATCCTTGACCTGCTGATCGAGCTTGTTTTGAAATGCCATAATATCTTTATTTTATCTCCTCCTTCTCAATTCAAATGATGTATGGAGTGTCTCTCCGCACACCTTCGCTGAAGGAGCTGGGAAAGCTTCTAAGCCATCTGATTTTGCTTACCCTGAGCTTGCAGATCTTCGGGATTTTCAAGCTGATAGGACTTTACCTCTTAAGTGTACTTTTGCTGCAGAAGGAAACCATATGCCCTTTCAAATAACTGCCTCCTTTGATTGGGTAACTCAGACAGAGGCTGTACTTCATCTGTTCTGAACTACATCAAGAGATAATCCATTTATTACATGAGATTCAGTTTTAACTGCACACCCTTGAGAAAGGGACTATGTATGCCTGAGTCTGAAAAGTGCAACTTCAAACTGTTGGAAGTTTTGTAGTCCAACTCATGCCAGCTGATATGGTGCCATATATTTACCTGATGATTTACAGCTTTAAAAGGTTTTTACTGTCATAGTGCTTGGTCCTGCAACTGTACAGACAAGAAAAAAAAGTTAACTGCTTTAATAGTAGGTGGTTTAATGCTAGACAACTTTTGTTCTGAACATGACAAATTCTGGACTCAGTGCTCATACGGAAGAATTTAAAGGAGTAAATATTTAATGCTGGACCTAGGGACCTAGGCAGAAGAACCTAAGGGGAAGGCATGTTTAAAACCTAGACCGCGAGAAGATAACAAAAAGAGAAGGCAACTTTCCAATAGGTAAACAAAACAGTACAGACTCAAGTTTAAAGAGATGGAACTCTGATGATAAGGGAGCTAGATTTGATGCAGCAGACAGTCAAGTTACATAGAAAAAAGCAAAGTAGTTACATTTTCAAGTGGGTTTTTTTTTTTTGGTAACTAAACAAATGTATTGCATTAGCATGTAATGGTTGTGAATATTTAAATATATCCACGTTCATGTATGAGTAAAAGGGACTAGAAACAAGATGGCTATTCTAATCTGTGTAATAGCTGAGCAAGAAGTGGTAAACACAATGGAATGGGAACTAAGATAGTAAGAAGTTTAGTGATAATTTGAGATAAAAAAAGAACAGAAATATACCAGAATTTGTCTCACAAGCTTTTTAAAACAACTCCAGAGTGCCTCTGTCAATGGTTACATACACTTTCAAGAGTTCTGTATGCCCTAGGTTTGCAACAATGTGCCAAAAGTATTCCCTCAAAGTCGTTCAACCAGCATCATATTTTACACACCAAGTATGTGCTTCAAGGGAAACACGGTGGAAGAAACTGCCTCTCTCTCATCAGAGAACACTGTCACTTGTGTGTTTTTGAAACACATTTCAGAATATCCATCTTGTTTAGGCACTATTCTTAACATGTTTGCACATACAAAATGTTCTAAACAGTGGCTGATGGCACAGTGCCTCCAATAAGGGTGGATGTAGAAGAGCCTTGGATTGCTGTATCACTCCCTAAAACACGTTGTGTGCCAATATAATCACGCAAATCCCATTAATTTTTAACCTAGGTACTTCGTACTTGCTCTGCCAGGGAATTTTCATCATGACACTGAGACAGCATTACAAGAAATACACCCAGTGCTGCAGTTGCCAACCAGGCTACCACGGTACTGATCAAAACCAGCCCTGCAGCAGCAGAACCTATGGATTTAAAACCACTTCTCTACCAAAGACAAGCTCCCCCCAAGTGGAAATACCCTGTGACTTCATCTTCCTGGACTAAGAGCTATGTTTCTGTATAGAAGAGTAAACAGAACTCAAACCAAACTGAAGAGAAGATGTACGTAAGGCCTAAAAACACTTATACAACACTATCGAAGAATGAAAAAAAATAGAATCTTAAATATCCAACTATAATATATGCTATCTGCCATCAGTTTCTGTAAATGAGTGCTTCTATTTAGCCAATCTGCAAAGACTTTAAGAGAAACATGTAGCTATTATGAATTCATCCAAATTTCAGTGTTTCCCTTTTGGAAGGGTCTGAAAACTCAGTTTAAAAATGTCATGATTCTTGGAAGAAAGTTCTGCTGGCTCAACTGAGAGAGAAGCCTTTAGTTTATTCTTCATGCAAAGCATGATCTACCGGGTTATGCTTTAAGGCTCTTGTTTTAATCCACACATGTATTTAGCAGTGTTACAAGTCACTGTACATTATACCAGTAAGCACACTAGTTGTACACACTCTTAGGATGGCTTTCTACAGCAAAACCACATAAAACTCAGTAAATACTGGTAAAGGAATTACAAGTTTTACAGTTTGTGGTTTGTGAGGTTTTTTAAAATAAAAAACAAGCAAAAAACACCCAGCCCCCCAATAAAATTAAAACACAACAGAAGAGGCCATTGTAACTACACAAGCATTTCTTATAAATATTCTGAAATTTAGGAAAAAAAATCACTGTCTAAAAAGAAGAAGACCCCAAATAATAGGCAATACTCAAAACATACAAGTCCTGAAGAAAAAATATCTAAGAATCCTAGAGGTGGCAGATTGCTGGAAAGACAGGAAAACTGTGTTCAGAAAGTGTCAGAATCCCCTTCTGTGATAATGTGAACATTACAGAGCTAACCACATTAGTCCTTCGCCCAGAAGCTTGAAAACTCTCTGGAAGTGTGTGAGGGGGAAGTTAAGTTTTCTAAGCTTTTCTCCAGCCCTTTTATAAAAAAAATCTTTCAAGATAAAGACACACACAAATTCAAGGGGAAAAAAACCCAAAATGAAAGGACAGATCTATACACTCCAGGTTCTTCTGCATAAAGAACCAAATTGAAAACAAAAGGAATCCCTACCTGAAAGTCACAATATACTTTTTACTCTTGAAGAATTCTATCAGATTTTACCCCCATTATTAGCTATGCTATACCAAGATATTTTCTCAGTTCTCCGAGAGTCTGGTACTTAAAAAGGTGCTGTAAGTGAAGAGGAGTGAACTGATTAGGTTGCCATAGAAAAGACTACCACCACCAAACCTCCTAAAGCATTCAACAGCAGCTGGGAAGTGTGAAATTCTTCAGTTTATTTCAGTGAACTAACACTGTTAGATAAAACTTCCAGAGTAGCAAATTAATCAGAGAATAACAACTTGTAAAGAAAAGAAAATAGAATATCTTTAAAGCTTTTCTTTCTGTCTTTTTTCCTCCTTTATTTATTAAACATTTAGTCACACAAATGAAAAATGGTTAACAAGTTAAGCTCTTTAGAAGACTGGTCAGAGCTATGCTCAGAGGATTTAGCAGGTCCCAGGAGGTACCAAAACAAATATCCGTATGTCCTGTAAGATTAATACAACAATAACAACAAAGTCATTGCAACCACAAGAAATGTTTATACTGTAATTAAGTTGTAAAATTATATTTATTTCTCCATAAAGCTGCTGACTTCCCTTCTAAACAAATTATTTCTTTTCTGTAGGAGTCACTGATCTTGTGACAATGTCATGTGTAAAACCTGAATGTCTTAAAACTCACTATATTTTCCAATGGCTTAGGCATATTTTTCATAGACTTGCTTATTTTTTTAAACTTTCTACCTATGCAGAATTTTTCTTCTACAGCATTTCCATTTGATACAGAAATTACATATGGAAAGTCTGGATGAAAAGAGACAGCTAAAGCCGTTCCACTGCACCACTGGTTCAGAAAAACAGAAGCCACAGTGAAAGTTTTATCTAAAACTAGTAATAAAATAATAAAATAATTAATTTACTAAGGAAATATTTTAATCAACATTAGTTTGTAAAAAATTCACAATACATTCAAAATATTTGAAAAAATAACTCAGAAATTTAGAATTTCTCCCATTCAAAAGAACATATTTACTTTGATCTAAGCATACTCCATTTAATCAAAGAACTTGTGTAATAGTTGAAGTTTTCAATAGATTGCAAAATGCATCACACACAAAACTGGCAAGGATAATCTTCAAAATTCTAGCACATTGCTGTGTAGATCAGAATATTTAAAATCAGCTTTTGACAGCCCCTAATATAATATCCACAGAGAGCTGAACAGATGAGATATAGTGAAGGGCACCAGTAGAAGGTAACAGAAGTTTGAATTCATTAAATAAATTAAATTTACACACACACTGTATTTGCAAAGAGGTCTTACTACCTTTAAACTGGACATCAAGGAGATGATTGTTCAGAATACTAGATTTACATCAGAGAAATTCAAAAGGTCACTTTTCCACTTAGAATTATCAAGAGTTATCCTAAAAGTCAAATTCAGTATCAGACTCTGTGAATAGAGTAACACTGACAAATATTTATTTTAATTGGAGCTATTAGAGAGTGTAAAACCAGTGTATTCCTGATAACAGCAGAGTTGTGTTGACCCTTCATTTTTTACCAGTGTTTATAAATTCCATTCTCTAATTTTGTACTTTTCTTCTATAATGAAAGTTCAAGTATGTTTTCTTAATCCTCCCTTCAAAGTCCATCGCTGCTGCACCCTCAGTGAGACTGCAAGGTCACAACCAGCACCAAAATTTTCTTCTCTGCAGCATCTGAATCTAGGAAAACCCCATACCTAGTGGGTCATCCACTTCTCTGTGCTACATTCCTCTGTACCAGAGATAAAGCTGTTTTCAACTATCCTGGCTGCACCTTAAACAGCTTTTGCAGAGGTTGTAGTACCATTTAAACAGGTCAGCAAGCATGTGCTGATTTTCTTTTTCAAGACCTCCGTAGTTACAAGTATTGCTTCATTTATCAAATCTGCCATACTCTTGGAAGCAGACTGTGCTATTAGCACAAACCTTACATTTCTTTGGGAGGTCCAAAACTCTATCTGATGCAATTCTCTCTTCTCCTCTTCAAAATTTTTAAGATTATCTTTATCTCAGACTTCTCTACTGAAAGAGTTTGACTGTGACATTTAATTCAAGAAGGATGACATTATGTAAAACCCAGACTGAGCCAAATAAATGCTTTGTTCAAACTCTTCTCTCTCATCAAAAAATGACTTCTCAGACATCCTAAGACCTCAGGTATGTGCACATTTTTTCAAGAGAGACTGGCCATTTGTAAATGTTTACAACACTAACTAGAAGTAATGCATGTTAGTTTTCTCCTGCTCTGCTGGAGAAGGTTCACTAGCCACCAGAATAATTTAAGGTTTGAAAGCACAAATGGATGACTTGATTTCTAGCTGATACTAATCATCAAACACAGACCACAGGTTCATTCTGGAGGCAACACTGAAGGCAGTGGAGAGATGAACAAAAACCAGTTACAGGGTGGTTCTCACTGTGCTTAGGCAAAAACCTTGCTCATTTTGAAAGACAATGAAAGAGAAATGCATATTTTTTAGGTCTCCGCTTCATCTAGGGCATGGGCTCTGTCAAGCTCAAACTCTCCTTGCCATCATGTCCATTGAGGCACTCAGCCTTTGGGGAGCCCCTGCAGTCAAAAATGGGGCCCCAGGGCACCCCTTACTGCCAAGAGACATTCATTTAAGGCAGTTACACTGATATCCTGCTCCTAACTGCAGAAAAAGTGCTTTAGCATCCCTTTGCCCAAGGCTCCATAGTCAATTTGTGACCTGTTAGCCTGCCTGCTTGGCAGTCAATTTTGTGACCTGTTGGCAGATCTACTGATTTCAAAAGCACTTCTATTCAGAAAAGCAAGTAAATGCACACATATACTGCTCATGTTCAGAACTAAACTCGTGCACATGTCTAGTCGTATCTTTAAAGTATTTGGAAAACATTTAAGGTTGAATTAGGTCACAAATGATCTCAGAAGACAGGAGGAGTGACTGTGCTGGGTCAGATCAAAGGTCCACCTCATCCAACGTGATTTCTCTTTCCTTATGGTGTGTGACTGCAAGGTCAGATCATCTCAGTGAGTTGGACATAGTACTAAAAGTCCAATTGCAGTGTGTATGCATCAATTCAAGCATTGGTCAGAAGCAAATGCTTAGGAAGGAATAAAAATATTCTCTCAGTATTAATTTATTTTGAGCTCAGGGACATCCTGAGCTGGATGTGGTTTCTTTCTATGTTTTTAACAACCCTTGGCTATGTAAGTGCCCTTGGCATTTACCCAACATCTCCTTGAGTCCATGCAAACTTCTAGTGCTTTAATGACTTTTGGCATGGAGTTTCACACATCTATTGCCTATTCTGAAGAACTGCACAATGCATAATAGACCCTGGGAATATTAAGGTCATGTCAAATTGTATGCTAGTTTTGTGACTGAAGCAAACTTAAATATAATTGATTATTTCTCTCTCTAGTATAGATGTTTAGCAACTTCAGTCTCACAGTAGAAGCGAAAAAAATATCCTAAGTACAGTTTCCATATCAGTTCATAAACTGCATTAAATAATAAGATGATATCACCACAATCTTTTTCATTAATGACTTTTCCAGGGATATAAAACTTTACTTCTAGGAGAAAATGCTATTCTTTATTTCACTAACCAGCCCTTCAAAAATTCTTTTACAGGCCAACTCTTAAGTCTTTTCTTATCCATTTTAATAAACATTACTTAATAGCTCTGCACACTGCCAAAATCCATTATCTTAAGCTGTAAATTGATAGCTGGAAAAAAAATGCTTTAACTTCAGGCTGAATATAAGCATTGTCCTTGCTATATATTTTGTTTTCTGCAAAACTGCAGCTGCAGATTTCAAATTAAACTATACATAGTTTTACTCAAAACTGATCTAGTTTCTCACACTTCACTGATCTCATCAATCCAGCTAGAACAGTTTTATTATTGCCAAACTGTTTTTAAGGTAACATCTTAAGCTCTTCAGATCTAGGTCTAATGATTATGCATGTCACTCTTTAGATCTTGGAAACAATCTGAAATGATGTTATCAAAAGTGGGTCAAAAGCAATATGGTTGAAAATCAGATTCTGTTTAATTAGTAAAGATTAACATTTTATAGTACATCTTTGGGATATATTTTTTTCCAGAATTCAAGCACTAATTGGGAGGGGTGTTAATAACAGAATACATTTTTGGTGTCTAAACTGCAGAGATTCCAATGACTCCAGAAAGATCAGGTTCTTCTTCAGTGAGGTGACTTTGATGATGGAAGCAAAAAAGGAAGTAAAACTGAAAGTAACAGATATGTCAAGAAGCCATGACCTACGAGGGAAAGCTAAAGAGAGATGCAGATATCAAGGCTTGATACTCAATTTTGAAGTCCTTCAAGTTCTGCTTCTGAATACTGTCAGGAGCCACCTAAATTAATGAGAGGCTACTTTCCAACTTGCATTAAATTGCACTAAATTGCCACTCAGAGTTCACAGCAGAAGCAGTACTGCCACTCACACTGGTTTAATTTGCTGTCTACAAAGCTCCCAGGCTTCATAACTGCCCTTCAGAGCTCCTCCACTCCCTTGGTAATGTATATGTAATGTACATGGAATTTGGGTGCCTGCTCAGAGGCAGTCTGCTGCAGCCTCATGACTATCTACCTAAAATAGTAAAATCATGACTGGTCTCTGTTGCATACCTCCTCAGAAGTCCTGAAAGAGACATGGCCCCAGCACATTAAATACAAAATCTACAGGAGAACTGTCCTCACTGTTGTGACTATGTGACAACAGAGAAGAGGTAGTAGGGACTAAGTAACTCCAAAATTTTCAAAGCAGGTACCAAAATGGAAAAGTTTTCCTGGAGAAGTTAGCAATTTACACCAAATTTGATAAATTGCTTTCTCAAACTTCAGTCCAGTGACCCACTGCATTTGGTTTAGATCCAAAGATGCAGACAGCTAATTTTCTCCACAGAACTGAAGTCCACAGAGTTCTCTCTCATTTAATCACATGCTGTCTTACTGCTCCTTCAGCAGCTAGCTAGATATTAACAGATAAGCACCCCCCCAGCCAAATGCTGAATCCTGAAAAAGGGGAACTTTTATTACTTAAAATAATTTAATTGCTTTAGCAAATTTTTCATCTTAACTATAATTTTGCCACTTAAACAAACTCTAAATGCCATGGAAGAACCAGGACTGACAAAACAGCAAATCTCTAAAACATTTCCAAACTTGTGGCAAATCATTATCCTGACATGGCACTGCAGAAGCACTAGATTAGCAGCCTTATATTCTAGTTGCAGGTCTCTGAAATTCAGAAAAGTGCTAGCAGAATGAACACATTCCTAATACACAACATGAAGAATCTGGGTGCTCCCCAATGTACTTTAAACTAGCCTTAGCAGATAAAAAAGCATAATTCATAGATAAAAACCATGTGCTCTCCTCACAACAAGTTGTAGTAAGTCTGAAAACTATGATCATTCAAGTTGCAAACCTTTAAGAGGGGTGGAAAGGGAAACAGCTTAATCTGCCTGCCTTCAAATTTAAAAATCTCAATCACAAATTTATCTCATTTGTCATTTCCTTTAATTCTTTTTATGAAGTCTATGGAATTTATGTATATTTTGTATTCCAACAGACTTTCTGAAATAATAATTTATTCCAGATCCTTACCACTTTTTATATGCAGTTCTATTTCCTCATTTTTAAGATTACTCCCAATTTTCAATCTTGAGAAAAAAAAGAGAAGGATATATATATATATATATATATATATATATCTGTTTTCCTAGATCATCTTCCCTAATCTTTACATAACACATAAAATACTTATCTCTGTTACTGCTTTTTCACTCTTTCCCAGACATTATATTTCTTGTGTGGCACTCTGACCAATACTCCACACAGTATTCCAGATGGAGCCTAACACTCCTGTAACCGTATCGCCTCTTATTTTGTATTTTATCCCTCTGATACAACCTAGTAACTTACTTTCTTGCAGCTGTGCATAAGCCCCATGGTTTCAATGATTTTTCCACAATAACCTTCAAATCCTTTTCCTAGTCAGTGTGCTGAATGATTGTTCCATTGCAGCACACACTGTGTTTCCTTTGGTTTCTTGCTCCCAGACTAATTATTTTACATTTTTCCACAGTGAACCACGTTTGCCAGCTGCTGGCCCAGTCACCTAAACAGTTCTAAATCCTTTTATATCTGATTGTATCGTTCCTAATTCACTGCTCTGAATTTTACTACAAAAAGGGTGGTGGGGAGGATAAATCTCTGCACACAAATATACATTAGTTATATGGGGGCCATATGCATGTGATCAGTATAATTAATCATATGGTTTTGCAATCTATCAGGCAGCTTTGCCCACCTCACTTGCATTTTTCCAATAATCCATCTCTGCTGGGACTACTTCGATCACTCCACACTTCTGAGCAGCTTCATACAGCTGCCATAAAAAACCCCCTGCCACAAAACCCCCTTTTACTTTCCCAAATGTAATCCTGCCACTTCAAATCACACTTACCTGAAGTTCAATATTCAACCTTGAATAACCAGCAATATTCCATCTAGGATCTGGGACAGGTTGATGATTTCTTTCTGTGAGCCCTTGAAGATGGAGTTGGGAACCAGGTTCACCAAACATGCACAAACTCTACCTATCCAAGCATGCAGCCAACAGATGTTTCCAGATTCTATTTGCAAGAAAACTACCAGAGCTTCAAATGATAGCACTGTGTTTTGCAAGACAATTTTTAGTAATTTTTCAAATATTGTAATTTTCCTTTCTAATTATTGATGCAATATTAAAGCAGCCTCTGCTCGCCTCATGCCAACAGCAAATCAAGGACATAGACCACTCAGTGTGCATACAAGGGGAGGGTAGACAAATCATGTAAGGTGCTACCACTCATACAGCCTAGTCTTTAAGCACAGAAGTTGCTCCTTCTTTAAAGGAAGTCCTAAACTGCCACTTCCTTGTGAATTTTTAAACTCTGAAAGCATGATGCAGTTTTCACTGCAAGAAGTATTTCCACTTCCAAGCTTGGGGAGTTACAACTCATAATTTAAATGATACCCTACCACCTTCTACCTCAATGGGCCAGTTACTGAACTCATCTAGTAGCTGAAAGCCTCCAGCATCACTATATAATCATGCTTTTCTTTCATTGTAAGAGAACAAAGTTGAAGCATTTGCTCCTTTTCAGGCTATCAAGTCAGAAAACATTTTAGGACTGGCTACTCTCTGTGCTGGCAGCTCAGAGAATGCTTTAACAGAACTTGCAGGTTTCCATGATTTCTTCCATCCCATCCTTATTCTCTGCCTTTAATTTCTCTTTCATAAAACAATATCACTGTTGAGACTATCAAAGACACATTTTACTGAACCACAGATTGTATGTTTGTGATGCCATTCCTGTGGCATTACAAGAAAGTTACTTGTCAAACCCAAAACCTGATGTAAACTTGGACTGATTTGCTGACAAAACCAGCGTGGGACATGAATTAGCTTTGAAGACAGCATGCAATGGAGAATCAGCTTTTGGCAACATGCTAGTTCTACCTACACTACATAAATGCTGCAGAATAATCACCAATTCCCAAATTAAATGTGCTCTGCTTTTTATTTATAACAATTTGAAATGGCAGGCTGTGCTTAAACAGACCAAAATAAAATGACTTCCAGGTTTTAGTTTAATTATTACTTCTAGCTTCTGCCAGAAATCCATCAAGTCTACAGAATCTTACGCTAATTCTTGTCAATTTGTCTGATATTTGATGAAGCAGTTTTCTGCTACATTTTTATTAATTTCAGGTAGATTTTGGTTAGTTGTTTTTTCAGGGTTTTTTTTTTTTTAACACAGGAAAACATGAACCAACACTTCAATGTTTTATTAGAAACCACTAAGTTATCTTCAAACAGAAGTTGTTCAACCAATGAACAGAGCTGTTCATTGACTCATTGACTTCCCCTTTACACTCTCTGTTTACAAACTGCAAAGACCATTTCCTATGGTAGGGGCACTGAACTGTGTCATTTGTGCCACTTTTTAAAGTACTTAGGGTATTAAATAAAGTTCAAGAATTTCCCAAAAGGAGTTGAAAGCCATACTGAGGCAAAAGTCACACTAGTGAAAGATAAATAAAAATTCATCTCTCAGAAGATGAAGCATAAGGAAAGAAGATGGAGTCAGTAACTTCTGGCCACTGCAGCAAATAAGAAGAAATGAGTTTATCTGCTATTAGCTTAAATTTCTCTTTGCATGTAAAACAACAGTTCAGCAAGGTCACCTCAGATGACAGACAAGTCATTAGCTCAAAGCCCACGGAGTATTGCTCACCACTCACTGTCTATGTGCTTGTGACAAATTCCCAGATCCAGAATAAAAAGTAAGAACTCAGTTACCCCTGACTCCTCCTGACTGCAATCGAGAATGATGGGTATCTCACTCCTCATAGTAGTTGGACACCTGAAATTTGATTTCTCCTCTGAGAAATCTATGTCTGCCTTAACTCTTTCCTAGCCAAGTTTTGTATGAAATGAGGGACAGCACAGCAGTTGGCAATAATAGTAATACATAAGCTATGGTTCACATTAATAACTCCAACTGCCTGGGAAAGGCAGGCAACCTTTGCTGATGAAAATGAAAATAGCAAGCACAATCACTTTCTTGTCATAAACCAGAAAAAAGAATAGACAACAGCTAATACCCAAACCAAAGCAACCACAGCAGTTGTAGCTCTGCAGACAAAGAAAATGGGAATGCCTATTCCAACTTACTCCTGCATTAAAACCTACTTTTGCTACTCTTTATGGAAATGTGAGAATACATCCTAGAAGCACTACTCAGTTTTAGATACGTTCGGTCAAAACCCAAAGGAATTGTATCAAGAACTAATATTGCTCTCTACCTTTCTAATCCCAAAGTTGTAAGAAACACCAGAAACTCCTGCATTAACTCCTACTTTCACTATCCAGAGAAAAAGATTTTTGATGTTTCCGAATTTTTATTTTTACGTATTTTTAAGGACATATACATGGTATATTTTCTAAAAGTCTAAATATATAAACCCCATATGTTGACCACTATGGTTATTTTG
Organism: Molothrus aeneus; assembly: GCF_037042795.1. Lineage (NCBI taxonomy): Eukaryota > Metazoa > Chordata > Aves > Passeriformes > Icteridae > Molothrus > Molothrus aeneus. The sequence continues at coordinate 44,501,292 of NC_089647.1, forward strand.
GTTAAAATTAAATACAAGGTAGTTCTTTCTTTTGTAAATCAGATGCTTGATCATAAATATAACCCATGCCTCTGACTAGAAGGCTGCCTTCATTTTCATTATTTGACACAATTATTCTGGAACTCAGCGTAAATACAACTCTATAATGGCAATCAGCTATGACTCCAAGCAATGTGCTGGATGACTCAATGTTCCATTTTTGACTGCATTGCTAGAAGAGTGAACACGACCCATCACACCACTGCAAGAACACACCTCAGCAGAACACGCAGATGATGATTGTCCTTCCAAACACAGAGATGTCAGTGGACTAACACAACTGCAGCCTCTTATTGCTCCCAAAAGCACTGCACCCTGCAGGAGAATCCAGGCACACTGCAAGACACTGGGTTGCACCAGCCCACCAGTCATTTTGTAGCTAGGAGCAAAGGAGCTGTACAGACTTCAAGCTCCATGTATGACTGACTTAAGGGATTTTTTTTTGCTGTTGGTCAAGAGCACTCCAATGATACCTGCAAATGCAGTGACAATATTACTTTTTAGCTCATCTAAGACAATGACAATGCATTTTCAAATTTCAGAATCTGACAGAAAGCATGCCTTCCTCCAAGGTCCCAAGAGACAACGCTAAGATTGATATGCTCATTGTCGTTAAATTTCTTTCTGTAGCCAGAAATTGGTGAAAACTGAACAGGAGCTCCTTCTGCATCTAGCATAATACATTGCAAGCACATCTCTGTCTTAAAAACTTCTACACAGTACAGAAAACTTCACACAGAACCAAATGAGAACAGTTATAGTAGATCATGGAGGCGGTGAGGGAAGGGGGGGAAAGGAGATATCTCCATATATCTCCATTCCACTTTCTAAAGCATTTTTAGCAAAAAGAGAAAAAGAAGAAAAATTAAACAGTGGATAGCAATAGAAAAATTAGAAACATTAACTAATAGGATTGGAAAGGACCTCTAAGACCTTTGCTTATCTTTTTCATGAGCTACTAGGTGCATCTGAAGAAAACACGGGCAAGGGGGTGAATTTACATGTGTTCAAAGCACAATTATCTTGTCTGATCAAGCCTAGGGCTCCAGGGACTTCATAACGAAAAATCATCGGAGTCATTATTGGACTTGCACTCTCCCTGGTTCCTTTGATCAGCAAGCACATACTTATCACCCACACTTACATGCTCAGCATTCAGCACTTCATTTAAATGACTAAAAGAGACCAACCATTCTTGGAGGTATATGCTTTCAGAAAATCTAGAAAAATGAAAGATAAGCACAGCACTGCTTATGTTTATATTTGGATACTTTCTTCACAGTCATAAAAGACTCAAATGAATTGCACAGAGTTTCTGCATTACCTATGGAAAAAATGCTGACTCTTCAGCTGAAAAGACAGAGATGGTGTTATACCACATCTTTTGCAATAAATTACTACAAAAAATGCAATAAACATTTCACTATTTGGACACATTAACAAGCCATGACACGGTAGCTTTTAAACTTCATTTAAAAGAGCCCTAAAAGGAATAAACAATACTTTACAAACTCTAACAGTACTGGGACTTGAAAATAAATCCCAGATAACCTTCACAAGAGGTGATGTAAAAAGTGACTAGGGTAAAGGAAACCTGCTGAGGAGGAAAGAAAGATCAGCTACCAGAAGTGGTACCAGGACATTTTCAGAAAGAGATTGCTACGAGACTCTTGGCCTCAACACACAGCTTACAGCAATGCTAGGGAGTGAGATGTTTTAACATAAAACAATAAGCTGTATATTCTCAATTTGTTGGCATCAAGGTAGAACATTTTAATGCTGAATTCATTTAATTAACATAATACTGAAGGGCCCAACCTGACACATGTAGATCATCTGAAGTGTGTTGCCAAAGCTTTTTTCACACTGGCAGCTACAACCCACCAACAAGTCAGGGTAAGTACAGGTGTGTGAGCTTGTAGTTCTGAATTTGAAGTGTAGGATGCTGATGGGAAGGAGTAACAAGCCCCTCCTGCAGATGTCCACAGAGTAGTGCAAAGACAGAGATGACTCCTAAATCCACTAGTACCTGTGCTTTCATTGACATGAATTTTGGGAACCCTTCATGTAGTGAAGCATATATCTTACTGGATGCTGGCAGGTTGAATATTTTTATACAGCAAAAAGGAAAGCAAACATTTCTCATACATTGCAACAAAGAATTTCACTCTGTGATAAGAAAAGTAACAGCAGACTTGTTTGTGAGAGGTACAACCCCAGGAATGAATGTTGAGAATGTGAAAACCAATTTTGCTGAGTTTTACCACTAGTAGTTTGAGAACAGACATAAAATAAGTCAGACACTGAAGAGATCCTGCTACAATCCCACTTATATATTAAATTTTTTGAAGAACAGTCACTTTATTAAATTGTTATGCAACCAAAGAAAACTGCATAAATTTTATGCTAGCAAAGAGTTAAATCTTCAAATACAATCTGACAATGCAGTAACAATGCAGGAAGTCTCAAATAAGCAAGCACAATCTGGAAGTAAATTTGAAGCTAATCCCTTCCCTGAGCATCTGTTAGCTAGAGGAGCTGAGATCCTGCCTCAAAAGGTGGTCGACTCTGGAATGCCAAGAAGATCAAAGTCCCTTTTGTCCCAATTACACCTGATGGCTATCATGATGCTATACTGTCTGCAAGCAAAACTTCAAAGCAGTCTTAAGGGCTTTTACTATTCCCCTCACACCCCCAAATAAATTTAACAAAATTCATTGTGTTAGCTAGTTTTGATTACCTCTGGACTTCTCTGAGAATATAAATGAAACAGCTTCATGTTACACATTATCTGCACAAACCTTTACAATGCCCAGACTGCACTATGCTGATTTTTTTCTCTATCCATCTCCCTGCTTAGGAACTATCCTGTCATCTGACTTCTTGAAGTAGGGTTTCCCTGTGATGCTTTCTAAAGCTTTACCACAACTTTCCTATTAGAGAAAACCTTATCTGTGTAATATTTTGAAATATCAGAATGCCCCACAAGTTGCCATTTTTTTAAACAGAGCACATACAGCCAAAGTGCCTTATTGTTCCTTTTTAGTCGCAAACAATCAAGCTAAGAGAAAGTCAATAGTTATTTTCTGGATTGGCCAAGTGAACAAGCTGAAGTGTAAAGAGCCGAACTTCTACTTAATAGTTGATTTTATTTTTTTTAACATGAAAACAAGAATGTATTCAATTTCATCACAATAACTTCTAGGTATGTTCAAAACTGTGTTCAAACTGCAACAGGTGCTTTATTTACAAGTAGAAAATAGGTCGAGAGAGAAGAAAATTTGGGAGGAGGAGATGGAATCCTGGAAAAATAGCAGGATGAGAAGAAAAAAGTGCATGCTAAACACAATGGCATAGAAAAGGACTTAATCAGCACTAGAAAAGCATATTGCATGGATTTTACAAATATAATTAGATGAACTGATAATATGACATCAGACTGAAATGATATTCAGTAAAACAATTTACTTATCTTCCATTTATCACAAAATAATTTGGAAAATATTTTTTGAACATAGAAATGTTGTTTCTGTTGCTAAAAAGATTCAAGATTTGTGGCTTCCTTGTGAAGCATTGCTCCATTCAACTTCAAGAGAAAGCTCAAGCTGACCCCAGGCAAGGTTAGTTCAGTGCTGTTTGTCCTGAATGATCTGAAATTTCCAGTAGTTCCAAGTGGCAAGTAATTTAGATTAATTATGGAAAAGGTGCTGTACCTTTTTTTTTGAACTGCTATAAAAGCAGGAATGTACTGTCTTTGGATACTAAAACCAGACTCCTTTACTGAAGAGAAAAGAAAACAATGTTATAAACATCTACTATATTGAATATGTAATATTTTATATGTCTTATGTGTTAAATATAATGAAAAATGAAAATCCATTATTTTCCAGATTAATTGAGCTTTCGTTACTAGCAGTTATAAAAAAGCCAGCATGTTCTGGGCCAGCTTCTGAGGGCCCAGTTACCAACCATGAATTACTATCCAAATGACTGTAAAGTTTGGCTAATTAAAATTTGAGCCATTTAAGAAAACCCTTACCAAACCAGCATAATATTCTCCCTGAAGAATATAGGAAGCTAAACATGAGTGAAGAACATTACCTATTTGTCAAACACACTACAAAAGGAAAATTGAAAGGCAGATAAAGATCTAGCTTGGAAAATTAAAAAAAAAATGATTAAAAGTCAGACCTATGTGCCTGATAGACACCACTGCACTCCAAGCAATTAATACCCTTTCCTCTCTTCCTGGCAAATAATTTTCTACCTGGGAATTGTTAGCACTGTTTTCACACATTACCATCACTTAAAAGAACAATGTGAACATTATGCTTTAGCAGGATAAAATCCTAACCAAACTACAAAATCTGGCAATTAATCAACTGTATATGCGATACATTCTTTGGTAAAGCAAAGAAAAATATTTTGCTGGTCATCAACAGTAAAGTGAATTTCCACACAGATTAATCACTTCACACCTTCAATACTGAAAGCTGGCTTTCTGAATGTCTGATAGGAGGTATTTAATTTAAATATTAAGTGTAAAATTAGCACTGCATTAACTTGAAAAAGAGAATATGCCAACGTTAATGATATAGTACAATTCAAGAAATTTAAATTCTCTAAGAATTGGAACAAAATACACCTCACCACAGCAGAAGCTATTTTGTAATTTGACATTTCAGAACAGCAGCCTGTAAAAAGTGGATGGAAACTTTCTACAAACATAGCACGTCATTTAAAATGAACCAAAATGGGACACCGATTAAAGTCTACCTCCAGAAGTAGATTTGTGATTTAGCTCATCTCAGCAGGAGTCATCTAAAGACCAGAAGGCAATTGTGCAAGCCCACACAACTTGTTCTCAAAAGACAAATTTCAGGCAAAAGCCACAGATCTTGCTAATGGGATATTAGAGCTTTCCTTATTTTCAGCAACCTAAAGCAACACAGTTACTTGAGTTACATGGCAAGTTGGAAGCATAAAGATCCCTCAGCTAACAGTAATTTTTTAATACATCAAAGCACATTTTTAACAATAGACACTTTATTTTTGCACAGAGGGAATGAAGCTGCAGGTGACAGATCACCTACCTCCCTTTCCTCAAGGCACTGTACTTCAGTACAGACATCAACTAGAGAACAAACTGAAACCACAACATTTGATTTTGGGACTATGAAGGTGTGCAAGACTTCTTTCTCTGGCTAAGACAAGGAGAACTTATTTCAATCTACAACATAAAATATCTAAAATGTATGGTAAAAAAGCCTTTTACTTATACTAACATTTATGTCTGTATCACGTTTTATTTTAAAATAAAATTGTGTCAGTGAAGTCCTTTTATCCTTCTGTTATTAAGACTTAAAACTTTTGGGTTGGTGCCTTGCATACATTTCAAGCATGTTATGACTACTGTGCTATTTAACTACACAGGGATTATATGGGAATTATTAGAGGAAGTTTGATCTTTAAAGAAAAAGCAAATACTCAATCACCTTTGTAGAACTGATTTTCAAGGTTCATGTGGATTTCTTTTCTTTAGACAATTTTCAACATATTGATCATGAGAGATTCACAGTAATGATCTGGCAGAAATTTAATAAATTTTAGATTTCAGCTTACAATTACACTAGAAAATAGTCTTCTTTTTTGTTTATGGTGGAAGAGCAAATGCAACACACTATTTAAAGTACTATTTATTGTGATTTTACAGTATGTGGATAGTTCAGTTTCTGCTACCGGGTTGCAAAAATTAGTGGAAGGGAAATGAACGCTATTTACTTATTTCACCTTTAAGATAATGTTCAGCTAATTGTCATCTGTAACCAAAAAAGTAGACAATAATTTAAAAAAAAAGGAGAAGTGCATTTAAATTTGCCAATAACAAAGCTCTTTACAAACAATGTCTTGTATACTACAGTCCAATTTATAGGAATTGGATTATTGTAATTTTTTTTTGCAGCCATTGTTCACTTACTCCCTCCATTGCACCAACATAGAGTAAGAATGATGGGATTATGTAAAAGGAACCCTTGGCCCCAGCTAGAGATTAAGTAGTCAAGTCACACTCTTTCTATCCTGCCACCTTGAAAAATATTTCAAAGCCATTGTAAATCCATGCTAGGGTTTTAAATGCAGAGAGTTTTCAAAAGCCATCTGCAAAAGAAGCCATGCTAGAAATAAGACAGCTAGCCATTTTTAAAAATTCTATGATTAATAATCTTTAGCCACTCACAAAAAGCTTCAGATATACTCAACTCTATCAGCTATTTACAAAATTATTTTAACAAAAAAATCAGCACTTAATCTAAAACTATAAGCACAAATCCAATATGACAGATGAAAAAAGTAAAATACCAGTTAAGTGTTCACAAAATCATTAAAACACCAGTAAATAGTTATTGGCAGATGATAATACAGTGCTTTCACAAACTAACATGCTTCAGCAAAACAGTTTAGGGAGGCAAACTTTTCTTTATAATGGAGAGGTTCAAACATTATGGTGAATATTTCAGGATGTGTTAAAGAGTTGCTCACAAGGACCCTGCCAATACACAGCCAAGTGGTTTTAACCATCTCCTTCACAAATCCCTGAAGAGCATTGTAAATAAAGTGATCTGAAAGTCCATACAACCCTGCCTGTCTTAGCTACCTTACTCAATTAGTTGATAGTACAAGTATTGCTAACAGTGACTTCATGAAATAACTTTGAGGGTTCATGACAAAAGCTCAGTGAAGATCACTCCTTTCAGAAATATTTTTGTGTCCTTGCTGTTCCCCTTGCTGCTGCTTGGACTGCTGCTGTGCACACAGACAGACATATGGCTGTTTCAGAAACATCAGTGATAAAGAGGCAGTTTCAAACTGAAACTGTCAAAACACAGCGTGTCAGCTTGGTCCAGCAAATACATTTACTTGTAAAATGCAGTATGCTGCAAATAAGCATGACTTCCACTCCTGCCTCTGAGGGGAGTATCTCTTTTGGGAGACCAAAAGTCATCTGCAGTCACTCTAGTTTTGACAAGTGAAGGCTACACCACAAAAGGGTGTTCAAAATACCTCTTTTGCCATGTACATAATACGCAATGGCTCACCACTGCCACAGGGTGTCACAAGTTTAATAAAGTTTAACAGAATTCAAAATGTTGCAAGGGAGGATGCAGGGAGAGTCCAATTACAGCTTAACAGAGGCTATTACTTTGGTTAACAGCATCAGCAGCTGGGAAATTTGTTATAAATTTTAATGATCAACAGCAGCTACAAGCAGGTCTGGGGGAAGTGAAATGACTACACTTCACAATAGCTATCCACTTGAACCAGTTACTTCTAAATAAAATACCCTGAATGTCTTGTTCCTAACTCAACTTTTGTGCCTCTTTAGTCTGGAAATTGTTACCATGAAAAAATAAGAAGAAATCCTTCTTCCGAGTAACGACAATTTCTTACTTTCAGAGGTCAAAAGTAAATGAATAAGTCATGTATTCATTAAACTATTAGTACTTTTGAAGCTATGTTACTTCTGCAAAGTGATCATCATTGCGTTTGATACTGCTCCTTTCTTGGAACAGATACTTTTCATTTGGTAATATGGAAGCAAGAAAATATCAGGGGGAGGACTGTGGGAGGACAAGGAGGAGATGAAATGTGCTCAGATGGGTGAATTTTAACTTGGAAGAAAACACCCCACATACCCAGTTTGGGATTTTCATATATATGTGTGTGTGCACACAAACATAAACACACATGCACACTCTACTCCATGTGTACTGCATTTTATGTATGTACATACACACAAACACACAGCAGGAACATTCAGTACAGGGTATCATTTTATCACTTTAATATTTAAAGGAATAGTACAATTACTTATCAAATTATTATCGTTTTTCAAGTTTCTTGTGAATATGCTCCCAACTCCATGGCAACCCTTCACCCCATTTTCCCAAGCAATTCAGCAGGACTGTTGGTTTACATAGAGCTTCACTAATTAATCTAATGCTTGTGTGCAATCACAGCTCCCTAAATCTTAGAAAAGTAAATGTCAAAGAGGCTGCAAATGCATTTTAAATTCTTCTATTTTCACTCATTAACTTATTTTGTACTTAGCTTTGTAAACACTGATGTTTGATGATGACATTTCAGCTGAGAAGTCTTGAGGGCAGCAGTTTATAGGAATACCACACACTTTGCCAGGATTCCATTTCTGCTTTTTAATACTGCAAAGGAGCCTATTGCTAGAGAATGTGAAGAGAACACAAGAACTTAAAGCCAAACACCTTTGACCCTGCATCTCCAACCTAACAGACTGGTTTTTACTAGACTCAGAATACAGGTACTTGGTAGATCATGGCAGATCAGAACATTTAAACACATGTAAAACTTGTTTAAGTCTCTTTCCATTTGACAAAACACTTAAGTCTGCTCAGCCTTACAGACACACTTATGCTCACTTTAACCAGAATTTAAGCAGACAGGGATTAACCTCAATTTGAAGATCTCTTTTTCAAAAAAGTCTTTTAGCATGCTTTCTTAGCTGAGTTGTTTCATCACATTTGAAAACAAAGTATAAAAATGATGTGCTGCATATGCATACAGATTGGTCTCTCTCAATGACACAGCACAGAAGAAATTCCTAGGCCATTTCTGCATTTTTCCCATATTCTGAATTCCAAAGTTAGGTCAGGGAGCATGGCTTCCTGATTTGGCTTTCTGCTTTTTTATATTTGATCTTCAAAGTGGCTGTAGAACTTAAATTTTGTCCCACCTGCCTTATCCCATTTTCTGCTAGCTAGTGTCTGCTAAGTTTTTCCCTTCTGTAAACCAGGTGAAGCTAGTATAATTCAGAAAACTCAGATAAAGTCAGTGGATTTATCCTGGTTATAGATCATAGAACATATTTAATTTTTATTAATGTATAAAAAAATTACAAGCCTGGCTGATTTTGAAGTAGTTCTCTGAGACTACTAAGCATCAATCTTAGCTCCAACATACACATTTGGAGAAGCAGCAATGCTTTCATTTTTAAATATATATACACATACACATGGGTACAGAAAACAGAAAACTAGTCCTAATATTCTTAAAAATTGAACACGAGGTAAACTGATGGAGAGTTTTTAAATAAATACTGTAAGCCACTATCAAGGAAATGGTTTTTACTTACGTATTCTACAATTACATTAATGAATTACCATTCTGAATTATAAACCTGTTTCTCATTAATGTCAATAATATGTAATAAGAATTTCAAGATTTTTCATAGCTGCAAGACATAGTTTTTTGTCACTCTATGACAGCTTTCTGCTGATGAGGCAGCTATTTTACTCTGCGAAGTTACAACTAAATGCTCTTCCTCTGCTGCAGTTTTGAACAAGCCAGTGATGTGATCACACTTGTGTCACTAAGCTTTTCCTATAAAATACATGATGGAGGTTTTTTTTGGTTTTTTTTTTTTTTTTTTTTTGGTGCATGTTTTTTGTTGCTGTTGTTTGTTTGGGTTTTTTGTTTGTTTGGTTTTTGTTGTGTTTTTTTTTTTTTCATTTGAAACAGATTTAGGAAAAGTATTGCACATTCCTGGAACAAGAAAACACTTGTTACCATGCAGTAAAACACTTTTCTCCTTCACTATCCTAAGACTAAGAAAAGTAACATAATGAAAAACTCCCTGAATGCCCAGAAATGTACCAAAGCTATGTGTAACACAGACAGACTCCACATCTCTAATGTCAGAAATGTCAAATCACTGTCTTTTTGTTTTAGTTCTCCAGGGGGGTTGAAAAATCATGACAGGAAAATGCTGTAACAAAAGATGTTTGCAGCATGGTCAGAAGAGAATAGATTTCCCCTCCCCCCAATAAATAATGTCTTCCTCTAAATCATAACGTTAATCCAAATATTGGACTGACAGCTTCCACAAAGAAGGAAGAATAGATAGAAAATAAGGAATTCTTAATCTCCCAAGGAAGCACAACACAACTGAAGAAAGCCAAAAATAGAAAGTCAGGCCATCAAGGTGGTGATTGTTCACATTTACAGTGATCTTTCCCCAGATTCTGTAAAGACCATAAACTAATGGAACATTAGCAATTGTTGCAGTGTGATGTAGTATTATTCCAATAAGCAATGGCCTATTAGAAATATCTGAGTGAGAAAGGATCTAGTGACTTGCAAGACCAATGTAAATGTATCATTTAGGGAAATTTATTTTACTTCTTTCAGATTTACACTTCCTAGAAAGAGCTTATCTTCTATGATTCTAATTTTTCCTCAACTTAATTGAGGAATTTTTCCTGCTGTAATTTTTCATGCCCTTTTTTGAAAAGCTTCTATAATTTGAACCACCTAAAGGCAGACATCAGAAGGCATATATTGGACTTTTATTCCTTCCTTCACTGAGAACTGCCACTTTTCCATGATGAGGAGAATGCAATTACATTATTATTATTATTTTCTAATTAGTATTATGGTATCTAAAACTTTTAATAATCAAGTTGATACAGGAAGGAGAAAGCTGCTCACAGAAAGGAAATAAACAGCACATGAGAAACAGTAATATGATCATAAGTTCTACTTCAAATCAGAAGAAAAGCTTTGGCATTCACTTAAACAGAAAGCATAATAAATCAAAAAGCCCTCTTACTCCATCAGTTCATCTAAACAAAATATGTGAAATTAAGAATGTGTATTAACTGTTCTTTTCAATTCAACATTTACTTCAAAATGGAACAACATCCATGAAACGGCACAAACAATGCAATAATTGTTTACATGATATTTGTAATAGAGCAAGCCAAGATATTAAGTCTTTTATGACAGCAAAGATCTCATGAAGTTCCTTTTAAGAACTATTTTTTAAAATAAAATAAAAGTATAAATAAGAAAACCCTCACAAATAAATCACTGAAGAGATTTCAGCTTCCCACCCCAAAACACTCTTGCTGTTGATTCAGACAGCAGTTTACAGGGAACATACAGAGCTTCCCTTTGAGGAAAAAAGGAAAGAATGCCAATAATTAGCCACCCAGGAGGCAACTGTTTCACAATATTTTTGTTTCTGCATGGATTCCATTGTGATAGGATTTGTGAAGACTTACAAGCAGCCTTGGAATATAGCTTCTAATTCAACAATTCTGGCTTGCCATAAGTAATCTTCATTTGTTTGTCAAAAATTATCAAGGTTGTTATGTTTTGCTTGATGCTTTCAAAGGGCACAGAAAAGCTAGGATTTTATTTGTGGTACAGTCTGAGAATTTGAGTTAAAACCAGCAATTATATAATGCTGTTCCCGCTTCCATTTAATGAGGCAAATTTGTTATTGTTTTAAAAAGCAGAACAGAACAGAATACTTATGCCTGATTTAAAACTTGCAGATACAAGTAACTGAGTAAAATTAGAATTGTGAAAGCTGATTTTTAAAAGACCTAAATATGTAAGTCCAGATGTAAAAAAGTCATTAAGAATTCGCCAGGATTCTATCCAAAGACACTATCAAATGTAAATAAGAGAATTACAGAAGAGTTGAAATGACAGAGATGAATATTGTGGTTTCTTTCTGGAACAAAGAAAACATCTTCTCATAACCAAAACAAGTAAAAGATGCTCTGAAAAGACTATTATCAGTACATTTTTACAGTATGTAGAATCACAGTCTGAAAACAAAACACTGACATCAAAGCATAAGAAAGCCAATTTAGAGCCTACTGGAAAAATCACAGAGCAATTTTCATACCAAAGTTTATGCTTCTAGAACAGGACAGGATTTTAATTTAAACAAAGAAAACCTAACCCTTTTCTTAATGATCTCAACAGGAAAGGCAGAGACAGAGCAGGTGAGACAACCACACCAATCCATCCATAATTAGTTAGGTGTTTCCTCCATGGCATGCATATTACTGGGACAATGCACAACAGCCATGGGAAGTTTCCTGTCTTTTTTCTCAGCAGGTTCCAGCGTGAAAGTGCCAACAATAGATGGTACATGTATTTAACTTTTTAAATTTTGCTGGATTATCTATTTAGTACTCTAACACTTCACCATATGAATGTTCTGAAATAAATCACATTGTGGTTTTGCACAATTTCATTTAAAATATTTAATTGAATTTAAAAAATTTAAAACTGTGAAACATTTTAGAAAGAAACTTCACATAATCCGAAATTCTCCACTGTATATTCTAGATAGTTTCAACTTATGCATTTATCTGCTCCAGAACAAGTATTTTGACCTTTTTAAAAATCAGTACACTCAAGAGAAACCAAATTATATATCAACTGTAAAACTTCATGCCGAGAACTTTAAGAGGATCAAATGCATCCTAACTCAAATCAACTTTTATTGCACTTTCTCTACTATTCATCTGCATCTGTAATGGAAATATACACGTATCATTACAGAAAATACAGTAAAAAGAAAAAGCACAAAATTTGAATTAGTACACATTTAATTTTACTCATCAAATCCACAGCTATCTGAAGCAATAGAAATGGATTACTACTAAGTCACAATTGGTAAGTAAGCCACATTTCAGCTCCTGCTAGTACCTTAAGTACACACTTTCTGTTCTTGGGCTTAAAACAATTAAGGCTTCCCTGGCAAAGAATAACTTCATTCCTTCCACTGGTCCAGGGACTGCAGCAGTCTTCATCCAACTGATATGATGTTATAAGCTGGTCTGATTTAGAGCAATCATTATCTTTTGGAAGGAACTGATTTACTACAACTGTAGCCAATGGCCTAACCATACTCTCAAAGTACCAGTTAGAACAAAAGTCATTATTTGAAGCAGAAGTGCTTTAGAGAACACAAATATTCTGTCATTTCCAGATGAAAACATCCCCATCTCAAATAAAGATGTTATTACACTTTAAACAAACACAGGGCTTTGACATCCATCAAATTAATGACTCAAGAAACCACACTAACAAAAAGAGGCAAAGAACTCCAGAACTAGTATAGGCTCCAAGAGAGAGAGCAAGTAGAAAGAAAATTTCTCCCATCTATAAATCTAACATAACTGCAGTTAAATATTTGAAAAAAGGTAATTTATTGCACTATTCTAGTTCTAGTCTGCATACACTTCTTCCAATTATTATAAAAAAACCTTTGTCAACACACCTAGATTAGTGTTACAATTATTAAAAATGAAAATTAAGTCTTTAAGCAAAGTGACAATTCTGCACACAGGAATTACAATTCTTCCTTCACCTCAAGGCATCTTCCCAGTTATTAACAAGAAGCAGCACCTCAACAGAGTCAGAGGACAATGAAAATAATCAGTTTTAATAGAGAACATTAATATCATACCATATAAACCAATTTAAGAAGAAACCATACAAAAATTTCATGGCTGTCAAACACTTCAGATTTACAGGGTAGCATTTCTTCCAAACACCGGAAATCTTATTAAAGTATACTTCTCAATTTCTACTCCACAATCTCTGTTAAGAATTAACTATGCTTTAATTTGAAATGGCTCCACTCAAAGCCAAGAAAAAAGTTCTGGTTTACATACTGGAATTGAAAAGAAATCCCACAAGCTCATTCACCTCAGACTAAAAATGCAGAAAAAAGAATTTTCAGATTTTTTTCCAACAACATAGTGATTTCAGGGAATTGACAGGCAAATCAAATTCTCTACAGCAAGACTACTTGGAAGACCCAAATCAATAATTAACCATTCCTCCAAAGCACTCCTTGCTGAGTCTCAGTTGAAGAATTGCAGCAGTATGGTGTCTGGCTAGGGAGCCACACTCTGTGCGCTTCTGTCCTGCAAATCAAAATCACATCATCTCGGCAATAAGGTGGCAGCTGCCACAGCTGGAAGGGTCATGGATTTGCTCAGCCCCAGAGGAGGTCCAGGAACTTTGCCTCATATTCCCACCTCTGTTGGGTGGTGAGGGAGATGCTTCAGGCAAAAACTGAACCTGGCTTAGAACGTCAGAGAGAGCGAGAACCTCCATTCTCACAGATCTGGAGCATTGAGAGTCATGAAAGAAGTTTAGCATTAACTGGGTAAGCAAAAGAGGAAAGCAAATAAACATCAGAAACAGAAAGGGAAATACTGAGCTTAAACAAGGGTATAATTTTATGGCTACAGACTGTGGGCTTAAGAAAACATCAATTGTCATCTGGTTAGGAGTGAAAACTGCCAGTGGGACTGAAATGGTGATAATTTTCAGCAAGCACCAGCACTTCAAGAATAGCAGTGATTTTGAGCAGATATCTGGCCCCAAGAAACAGATTAAAATCAGTCTGTCCAGGAGAGCTTAACTCACAATGTTAGCTGGAGAAAAGACAATGCATTGAGCCATCTGGAGCATGGCTCTACCACTTATGAGAGAGGAACAGGCCACATCTCTTTTCATTCCACTGCAGTTGGAAAATGCCACTTAAAAGCTACACATAAAATTCAAAGGTGGATCTCAGTGGTGTGGAAAGGAGGGAAACTAAAAATCTTTACATAACTGATCAGCATGAACCATACTTAGAGAACCCTCCCAGAGATCAGCATTTCCTCACTTCTGAGACTGTAAGAGAAATATTCATTCATGGGTCACTAATAATGTCACATTTACTTGAAAATAAAAACCAAGTAATGATCAGCACATATTCAAGAGACAGAGTGGTTTTACAGGTAAGGTAGAAAAATGTGCACCTTTGGCATGCATTGAACATACACAGTATGCATCATCTTCTAAACTTTTACTGAAGTTTTAAGGCTGCAGCAATCCTGTGGTGCTGGCAAAAATTAGTTTAAAACCTACAGGCATCTACTTTTATAACTACATAATCACAGGACTGTTATTCAATTTCTATCATAAGTTCTGCTCTCATCACAGCCCACAGGGGTTTGAAATTCTACTGAATTGCACTTCTTGACAGAAAAGATGAAGTTACTTCAGTAGCATCTTGTTTCTCTACTATGACTTTTCACTTAAATCTTCTGAAGATATTTTAAAGGATTGGAAGCATGGGCAGAACTTGAAACACTCTTTGAGGATTTGCACTTTTAAAATTTTATTTAAATAATATCCCATGTAGGCGTTCAGAAATTTTAGCCAACCTTTTTAGCTTACCAAAATGTGACCTCTGAAATGAAACACTTACATAACTGGTTTTATAACAATGAGATTATTCCTTTAATAGCAGAAGAAACTACAGACTTGCCAAATCCTTTTCCCCAATATAGCTATAGCAGTTCTAGAGGAAGGCATGACATCAGTAGGAAGAAGGGCATATAACAGGTCAGGAATGACACTGGCGTGGGAGGAGGGAATCCCTCAGCCTTGAATTAGCACAGACCCCCAGAAAGAGAATTTGCAGCCCCTCCAGCCCAAACAGAAAGGAAATGTCTGAATCATCAGAGTCCTCCCACAAGGGAGTTTGTCCTTGAGGGCAGAATTAATGAAAAAGACTTCATGAACTGGAAAGACAATTTAAAAAAAAGTGGTAGATTTCTGCACTGCAGGACAAGCAAATGTACCTTCAGAATTCAAAAGGATGACCACAAGAGGCAGAGGGCCACCTCATGCCACCAGCAGACACTGCCATGGAACCACACTGCAACATTTACAGAAATCATTTGAGAACTTCTGAATGTCAGACTCAACTTTCAAACTAAAAAGGAGAGATGAAAAACAAAAGAAAATATATAGTTAGGTCAAGATAAAAAGGAATCCTACTATTTTTTTTTCATTTTGTTTCATGCATCTTTATGTATAAGAGAATGACAAGCTTTATCAGGTGGCTTTGCAGTGCAGGAGCAGCCAATTCTTGCACTGCATTTCATGGACTCACAACAGTAGACATGTAATGCAGCTCAGTGAAAGGTGCTCTGTGAGAGTATTTCATATACCATCAAATCAGAGCTGTGAACTTCACATCAGAGATCAAAATTACACATCACTATCAAACATTGCAGTAATTTCATAGACACGGAGAATGCAGCAGGTCTAAAAATACAGTAATTCTTTCTAAACTGCAAAGTTTAAAACCTGATACCGGTACAAAAATATAGCCTTTAGTAAAATCTGTTGTTCTCTCCCTGAAACAAGACTTCTTCTGTTTCTTTGCAACACAGAATGTCGAAAGAAGGATTTGTTATAAATTTTCACAGTACATGGCAGCAAGAGATGATTGTAAAAGAGGCTTCAGCACTGAAAATTTGATGTCTCGTGTAGAGACACCATAAAACAAAGATAGGAATCAATTAAATTAAATTATTTAATTAATAGCAATTTGTTCTACAACAGTTTAAAATATGGATGAGACAACCAGCTGCTAAACAGAACAACTCATTAAATAATTTAACTGGATTAATTATTTTCTATTTTTGATGTCATTTACTTGAATGACACATAAGTCTGTGATTTATAGTCAAGGTAGAAATTAATTTTGTCATTTGCTTCCATTTTTGCTAAAATTATTGCTTTGTTTCTAGCTGGAAGTGTTTTATAAACAGTCAGCTTATGATTATTTTCAAGAACTAGGAAAGGCGAACTGGCTCCAGTGCTTCCAGAAGGGGATCAGTATGTACAGAGCAATGAAATACTTATTGAAAAAAAATCCCAGGGAGGTTTTAAGTGGGATGTGCCCATACTGCAATTCTATTATACAGGGACAAGAAAACATAAGACAACCTCTCATTCATGCAGGACAAATAGTGCACCAAAAGCACAAATTGTGCCTAATTACAGGGTATAACTCTGTCATCTTTCTTTTTATAACCTAGCCATTTCCACACTTTGATTTTTACTTCCATTTGGGTTTATTAACATCAAAGCTTTGTCATCACTTATCTGTTTCTACAGACTTTTTTACCTGAGGCAATAAATAAAAACTTCTTTGCATTTCAGCTTTTCGGATGCAAGGAAGGTTTAGTCTACATTGTTCTTATGATGTTTCATGCTTACTAAACTTTTGTATGTTATAAAGTTTATTGCCCTTGGCATACTAATCTTAAATGTACTATAATTAAACTGACTCTCATTGCGCATAAATGCATTAGCACTATCCTATGATAAATTTTATTCTTACTATTAAGGCTTTTTCTCATGTAATTATACCGTCTTGCATAAAAGTGTAACGGACAATTTAGTCTAATGCATTGTTTAGCTTTTTGTCAAACATAAAATGGCAATGAATTTTTAATTAGGATATATGGGTCTTCTCCTCTATAGAGATTACAGCAAAAAACCCCACACAGATGACCATCCTTGAAGAAAAGGAGAAAGTAAAGATTGTCTAAAAGGCTATAAGTTTTTATATGTTTTTAATTTTTTAAACAGCTCTGTTGCAAAAAATAGTTTAGACAGTCATGCTGAAGAGATACCTCTCAAATTAAAATCAGAGAAAGATGAGGACAGATAAAAGTGATGATTATACAAACATAAATATATTGTTTAAAACTCATCTGAAGAGAACAACTGCTAGGATTCAAATTCCTGCTCAAGCATTAAAGGGATATTTGAAAATGTCTCTTGAAGCAAATATATTATATTTGAATCAAGAGAAGAGTTTATCACTTTCACTGTCCAATATGAATAAGATCTCTAATCTAGAGCAATCTTTTAATGTTATTTTTACTCCTCCCCCGTCTCCGCATTACAATGAAGAAAAGGTTTCCTCCCTTTTCTTCTCAAAGGAGAATTCAGGTAGGGTGTAGTGTAAATGTAACTGCTGATGTTATCTCACTTCAACTTGTATACTTCTGTTGGGGCAGTCATTCAATCAGAAACTTCTTGAATAATACAGGCTATAGAAACAATATTTAAAAAAAAATTCCATCTTACTCTCATAAGTGGGGAAATCTATAGCTTTGTATCTTTAACCAGCTCTTCAAAGCCCAGCAATGACAAAAATTCAAAGCCTTCTCATGAAATCTACTTAATTATTTTATTAATTGCAATTCTAAAAGGTTTCCCTAACATCTCCTTTGAGTTCTTCTTGATAGTTTCAACTGCTGTTACTTATCAAAGGCTGCTATCCACAAAAGCAGCTATTTCTTTATTTCTTCTGCAACAGTCTTTTACCTATTAGAAAACCACACTCTTTTCTCTGCTGTTTTTCCTTCCACAGGCTAAACAAATGAAGCATCCTCTAAGGGATTCCTCCTATCTTCTGATCACCTGTGATGCTTCTGTTCAGCCTCAAAGTGGTTCAAGTTTGCTTTGCAACGTCTATCCCCAAGAAGAAAACAGTGTTCAAGCAAAGACTTCAATCAAGGTTTAACTTTGCTTCTTTAATTGGCTGAACTTCTACCCGTACATCCCAGTGACAGGATTATCTCTTGATATAGTATAGCGCTATCAAATGAAAATTCCTATCAAATCCTTTTCTGAAGGACTGCTATGATTTATTCAGGGGTGTCATGTCTTCTCATCTTCACTAGATTTCTCCTGCTCATGTGCAGATTATTTTTCCAGTTTTGTAAGATCTTTCTGAAATACAGTCTTGTTCTCCAGTCTTTCTCGAGGTTTGTGTCATCTGACAAGTGACTCCAGCTACCATTAAGTATATCAGGTAAAAAAACCAAAAGGGAATCAGCCTCCAGGCAGGTCTGTGCAAAACTGCTCAATATACCTTTTCATTTTGAGAGCAATCCATTGACAATAGTCAACAGAAATACGAATCCAATAAATTTTGCACTTACTGTACACTAATTTCTCCTACATCACATGTTTCTGCATTAGTTATAAAAATGTTACAAAAGACAGACTTATGTCTTTAAATTTATGGCTTTAAATGAAGTAAAAATATATGATAAAAATAGAAACAAACTACTGCTTTGTTTCTATTGACAAGTTCAACTGTTTGATCATAATTTAAGATTTTTTATTCTTTGTAAGCCCATGCTAGCAATTGTTCATCTCTTCATTATCTTGCACATAAATAAAAATGGTTTAACAAATTTTGTTTTTAGAACAACAGTATTAGGATAGCTGAACCCTCCCTCCTTGACTCCTCTCCTCACTTTGACAACTGGTACATTTATCCTTCCCAGTCCTCCAGTATTTAATCCACCCTGCACCATATTTCAGAGATAAGGCTGCTATAAGATAGCTTAGGAGGTGATCTGTTAATGAAAATAGCAAATGTGTGCAGCACTGTCCCCAGATGAGTTAGAGGATATAGTTTTACCCTCCCATCTCATATTTCCTATATAGGCACCAACTGGAAAAAAAAAATCTCAAGAAAGGCAACTTGGAAGGCAGAACTTTTCCAAGGAGCAGCCTATTTGCCTCCATACCCTCAAGAAAACCACTGCAAAAATACTGCATTAATTTGAAGTAATCTAAATGTGGTAATCTCCTTGTCTTTTGTGATGCGTCTCACCTGCATCTATATTACTAGCAAGTTTTTTTTCACTTAAGTATCTTCTGGAAATAAAAAAAAAACTGGTAAGGTAAATCCAATGGGATTACAATCACCTGCACCACCTTTCCCACTTCAGTTTCAGCACCAGTAGCCTACAGTCATGTAGCAGGGGCATTGGGATACACACAATTCTGGTAGGAGCGCATCACTATCTGAACTTGGCTTCCACTTTGAAGGTGTTTACACATATAGAAATTTTCTACCTTTTCTATTCTGTCTTATTGTACTTTCCTAATCTAAAATTGAGACAAAAAATTTCCCTTCCATTTTGAGGTGCTTATTTTTCCTTTATGTTTGGAGTCATAGAATAGTTTGAGCTGGAAGTGATCTTTTAAAGGTCACGCCTGAGTCCACCTCCCCCGCTGTGAGCAGCGACATCTTTAACTTCATCAGGTTGCTCAGAGCCCCACCCAACCTGGCCTTGATTGAATGTTTCCAGAGATGGGCCATCTTCAGACCTCTCTGGGCAACCTGTTCCAGTATTTAACCACTCTCATTGTAAATTACTTCTTATATATAAAATAATTCAAACCTTGTCCCGTTTAAAACCATAAGCCCTTGTCCTCTTGCTACAGGCCCTGCTAAAAATGTTTGCTCCCAGTACTCTTATAAGCCTCTAAAAGGCTCTATCAGTCTTCCTGGGAAGTTTCTCTTTTTAGTTTCCTGTTGAAACTCCAATTATTCTCTACACTTAATAACTGAGATCCTGTGCTCTTAAATCACTGCATTATTTAATTTTTCAAAGTTTCTGCTTGAATCTGAAACTAAATCAAACCAAAACTCCTATGCATTTTTAAATTTTATTATTGTTTTACATTCAAATTGATTTTTACATATAAATACCATTATCCAAGCTTCTGCAACATCCTCACTAAAGAAGATTTAGTCTACAAGCATGATATTCCTTTGAAGGCACACATCCACACTGTGAAAAAACATGGCTGCTGCTACACCCAGGAACACAGAAGCTTTGCCACTATTATTAGCATTTGTTTGCTGGTTAATTAACTGGGGAAATGATTCCATGATTAGTCAGTTTTGCAAGAAGCTGGATGGGGAATGCTCACACAGCTTGGCTGCAGGGTGAGCAGCAGCTCTTCATGATGGTGGAAAAAATAATAGAGGTGGCAAACAGTACAGGAGAGAAACTCTGTCCATAAAGTAAATCTCACCTACTTAGTGCTTTCTGCCATCTCTTCCTTTACAGATATATTCTCATCTGATTAACTTTTTCCTCCATGGTAAAAATACTAGACAAAGAAACTTCTATGTCATGAATTCAAACTTTTATCTTCTTCCTTGCTCTTAGTTTATATACTTTACATTGGACCTTCTGTCCCAGAATTCAGAAGCAATTTGTCTCAGGCATTCTGCTGGGATACATCACTGTCATCTTTTTTCAACTGCTTTCCAGTAACGGAAGAGCCCCAATGACTTCCTGATTATGCTGCATCTTGAGCTTCCTTCTCTAAGCTGTAGGACAGAAAGTCACCAGAACATCAACACCTGGCTCTAACGATTGTCCACAACATGCACTACGTTGCTTCATCACTTCAGCAGAAAATTGGCAATGTCATCTGTTGCCACAAAAGGCAACTCAGAGACTTACACAGCACAATGCTTTTCTTTCAGCTTGCATCCACATGTATGACTGTCATTCTGCAAAAATCCTATCCCTTTATGATTTGAAGTTTTAGATCCGTTACCTTCTTCATGTTGCACATTGAAAATTTATTTGCCAGAGCTGACATTTTGAGTCAGGGCTTATTATAGGCATTTTGCTAAATATTATAAATTTAATAGTTCTGTCATTGGGAATTAAACAAGAAAAATCCTAGAGTATGGGTATCATGTTGCCTTCCCACATGAGCTCATGACACCACAAATACTTAATATTAATTTTGGAACTCATTAAGAAAAAACAAACAAGGCAGTAGATAAGGTTCAAAGATGAGCTATAATAATGATTCTATCTTGTAAAACATATCTAAAGCAAAGAGCAATTCATTTTAGTGCTGTTCTTAGCTAGAAAAATATTAAAATTTCTTTGTTTTGATGTGTATTATCTACAGTCCTAACAAGATTAAACAACAAGAAGATGCAAGTTTCAGATTGGGGAGGGAGGATAAACAACAACAGTGAAGTGGTGAACTGATGATATCTGTAAGAATAGCAATGAAGATGGCTTTCTTAAGCCATACAACGAGCCAGTGAAAAAACAACTAGAGTGTTTAAGATGGAAATATATACCTTGCTCTTTCATGACTTGTAAAAATAATTTAAGACAAGTAGCACTGAAAAAGAATATCACTGCAACTGGTTGAAGTACTAGAATTCCAATAAATCTAAAGGCACACTATCTGCCCAGGGCTAGGAGCCCAAAACATCAAGCTTCATGCACATGAGCCCCCTGCCACCCATGCCCACACACAGCTGGAACCACACCAGGCAGCTGCCTTAAGCCATGAACTACCTTACCTGGAAGCATGCCTCTCTCCCTCTCACACACAGTGCACAAGAGATGTTTTTTGTGATAAAAATCACAGTTATCTTATTTTTGAGGACTTAAATACAGTCAGACACTCTGTGTCTTTGTGTGTACATGCACAAAAACCCAAACAGCCATATATTAACAGCCATACTCAGTGTCCTATTAACTGGAAAATAATGGCACTGGTATAAACAACTTATGAAGTAGACAGTATTAAATATTTTAGTGCATGTTTTTTCTCAATATTATTGAACATTTAAAATCCTGATCTTCAAAAATATATACCTACTTTTTAATTATCCTTGAAACAGAGCAGTAAAATTTTATTAGAAATAAAAACTCTAGAATAAAGTTCAGAAACTTTAGAGGTCATATCGATACTATGTCTTTATAACATTTGGCAAAACGTTATTAGACTTTAAAGTGGGTTCTATATATATTGCTTTGGCATACATAGGCAAATTGCATAATTTTTTTCAAGGAAACCAGCAATTTCTTAGTCTCAGACAATCTGTGTTTCAGAATATTTCAAACTTAGAGCAGCAACGTATCTACAAGCACCATCAAACACACAAACCCAGAGAAACCACTAACCTGGGGATCTGCTTATAGAATTTATCTGTGCTGTGTTCTCCACTTCACTGTAGGACCAGGCAACTGTGAGAGACTGGCAAGTTAATGGCTCAGACAATCAATCACTTCCAAAAGCACGGGGCGCTTTGCTGACAACACCCAAAGCACCAGCCCAGGTGCAGATGGGGTGCACACCCACCTCCGGAGGCTATATTGTTGCATTTCTAGAGATAACAGTAACACAAAAAGCTACATTTTAAATTTTGCCGAGTACCATATTCTACCTTAATGCTCTAAAGCCTGCAGGTAAACATTTGTTACTGAACCTCCTGGGAATTTTGCTGGTTGTCCCTCACGCTGCCCAGAGTAAATCAAACAACCTTCCCCTAAAGCTGCTGACTGGGCTGGGCCACAAGAACAAAACTCTTGTGATTTCAACTGCTACAAAACTCCTATAACCTTGCATCCTAAACCAGATTTACATGTCATTTTCTCCAAAGATAGACACACTAAAAAGAGTAAATGCACAAGAAAAGACATTACTTTTGTTGAGTCATTTGTTCTCAACTGATAAGGGCCTGGAAAACAACCACAGGTAGAATGACAGACTAAATGTACTTAAGAATAAAATATTAAATGAAGACACAAAGATTTCTACTTCCTTTGATTTCTAACAATGGGAGTGCACCTCCCATTAAACTTATCCACTCTAATTTGATTAAACCATTGTCATTGTTGAGAGAGAACTGCTGAAGCACAGAATTAACAACAGCAGTATCTGTTCCAAAAGCTATAAAGAAAGGCAGTAAATCAGACAATGTTAGAAAGGGAAGACAACTGGAAAAAAATATAAGTAATTCAGAACCAAAATATGCCAAAATATGAGAACAGATCTTCATAAATGTTAGGACAGTTTCAGAGGGAAATTAAAGGAGGAAATTAATTCATTAGACATCTAAAGTAATTCAAGTAATAGGAATAAGTGAACAGTAAGATTCTATACAGATTGAAAACTAGTAGAGAAATGTGTGAACATGAATACACAGTTTTTCCCGTAAAAATTTTAAACAGAAGTTCAATATGATAAATAGAAACCACAACTACAACAAAACACTGTATGGTACAAGCAGGATATCAGAAAATGAGAATAAGGTGGGTGACAGTCATGGTTAAAAAATGTGACCAGAGATATAAGTGGCTGACATTTCCCAGGTCATAACACTTACCAGCAATGTTAAAGTTCAGCCAGGTTGTTCAACTCAGATAGTTTTGGCAAAAAAATGCACTCCACAGTAGACAGCAGTAAGGACAAGGGAATTTGAGAAACAATTTTTTTAATGCTCCTACAAGGCAGAGCTAATTGAACATTGTGAAAAAAACCCGTTTTTAACAGCTGAAATTCAATGTACATAAGCTGACAGTAAATTAATGAAGAAGGATAGAGGGACATAATGCATAAAACCAGATAGAAATGCATAAAAATTAGCAAACGAAAGGAAATGCTAATTGATGGGAAAGAACAAAGAGAAGACGCACTAATCATCACAAATAATACAAACTGCTAAACAATGTACCCAAGGACAGGTAGAAAATGCAATTCTTTTGCTAAAGAATAAAAAGTGATACATTATTTAAGTTGTACACTCCCAATTAATCAGGATCCACAAGGCACACAATTCTCAAACTGACTACAACTACTGAAGCACAGCCAAGCAGACTTCAAGAGCTGACAAAACATCTCCTGGTTGCAACAAAACAATCATTCCAAGACATATCTGGTATTGAAGAGTTTCAGGTTTTATTCACCAACAAACTTCAGCATAGCAGCAGCCACATAACTTTGATATTCAACAAAACAGTGCAAGTAATGGCCTGCCTTTAAATACCACTGACAAAAGAAAAAGAAAAAAAATCCAGTCAAATTAAAGGGAAGAAGAAATTGTACAGGATCATGCACAGTCTTAGAGTGGTAAGTTTGAGCATATTTCCTTCCCTTCACAAGTTATGCCTTGGAAAGTAAATGATAATCAGCAAATGCCAGACCAAGGAATGCCATTCAAAGGGGAAATGAGCAGTGTAAAAAAACATCCCTCTGAACACAGAAGAGATGCTTTACAAAATGAAAGAAATTATGCATGGGCTAAAAATAAAAGTATTCTGCAAAAGTACTAATGTTGTGTATTGAAGTAAGGGCAGGTAAGTTTATACATGAGTCTAGAAACAATGACAAATAAGTCCTTTAAGCAGAATAACTGTTTAAAGGCAGGGACATTTTTTCATTAGTATCATAGTATTTTAGCATACTGGTGACCCTAGCCCCTATGACTTTGGACTTTTAAATGAAGATGGTTACAAAATGGGAACAAGGGGAAGTCCTAGAAGCAATCACTTTTAACATTAAAAAACACTCATTTCTTAGTAGAGAAAATTGCTCACAAGAACTTACAGAGAAAGACCATTTATTCAACAACATAAATCTATTACTGACATAAGAACTGGCAGTCATTACCAACTTAAGAACATTATATCTAAGAGAGAAAGCTCAAATTCTAAGATACTCTTAAGAACATATAACCTAAAGTGCAGCACATTTGATAGACTAAATCACTACACGCACTGCAGAGTGCTCACTGCTGTTCCTTTTCTTAAGGATCCCTCAGAGGCAGTAAGGCACCAAATCCTGGGCCACATACGCTTTCTAAATAGGATTAGAATTTATAACATATCCTTGTTCACCTGACAACACAGGAATAATATTTTTTGCTTCCCTTATAGATGCAGATGCATTAGTAAGGCTTTAGCTTAGCTGAGAAATCTTACTGCTTGGGTTTGGTTCAGCTGACTTTAACAAAGGACTATGCAAAATGAGCTGTTCTGCAGATAACTGCAATCCTTCCTGACTTTGAAATCTCTAGCAAATTTAACAATTAATTGAGGATTTCTGTTGAAATTGCAGCAGAAATTAAGCACAATAGTTGTGCTCATATAACCTAGCATATTGCTGATTATGTAAAGCCTAACTTAAACCTATTGCCTGCTTTTAAAAAGGTAACATGTTGGCTATTGCATTTTTGATATTTATGGCTGGATCCAGAATTGGCAACTGCTGCCTGCAGCTTACAGATGGACAAAGGAACTTTTAAACCATATCAAGAAAGAGAAAGTTTTTCAGCACAGCATACAGTACTCCCTAACTCCAATGCAGCTGTTTCTTCATTTGATAAATGCAATTAAAGACAATTCAGACTTTCCCCAAGTTTATCTTCTGCTGAAAGTTTTCAGCAGAACAAAAGAGTCATGCTGTGGTGATAAACAAGCTACTGGTTCTGGGCCACCAGCATACCAGATAAAGCACCACTTCTGCATCTCTTGATTAGTTTACAGCTTTGGGATCACAATGTAGACCAACCTCAAGAAATCTGTAATTTTCTCTATGATGTTTAAAGAACATATTGTCCTTATCTCGTGAAGGCAATTTGTGTTATTTCTTGCTCTAGGAGAACTTCTGAAGACAGGATGAAGAAATTACTAAGCACATTATGTTCATTCAACCTAGATGGAACAAGTATATTCACAAGCAGAAAGGAATGCTGCATAAGTATCTCCTGCTGCATATTTCTGGAATCAGATGTGCTAGACTTCTGGAAGATTTCTGTATTGACAATTTCATTATTTATTACAAATAGCATTCATTATGAAAGGAACATTCTTGCTAAAAAGAAGCTTTTAACTTTATACTTGTTAATTATACACTTGAGATACTTTGCACTGTATTCAACCGCACATAACAGACTTTGATAAAACATTACAGTTCATTTCTGGCTACCTGAAACATAAAAAAGTAACAGCTGTCTCTCTGACACCAAATACTCAAAACCAAAAGAAGATGCTTCATGGCATGATCAGCTGTTAGATGCTGCCAGTTTATGCTGCAGGCACTAAAACCTTTTGTGTTCAAGTGAAATCTGGAAATGTTTACTGAAAAGAGAAAAAAACCCAAAAAAGCTGAAAGCCAGTAAATCCTGAGTAAAATACAGCTCCTCCTTAGGCTGTCCAAACTCAAATGGCCAGCACACTACAAAAAGTGCCATATACACTTGCCCAGTTTCTCATTTCTTCCTTGGCTGAACCTGGATGGCTGTTCTTATGTTTTTCTGAGAAAAGAATCACTTCTCAACCATGAAATGAGAAATATGAGGGAGCAGTTAGCAGAGTTAGCAGAGCACAAACTACAAAACCTCGAGCTACGTGAGTCACTTTCTTAAAATTGATTTTAAAAATGTCTTACAGAGAATATCAGGTGATGTACTTTTCTTAAGGCAAGCAAGAATAACAGTGAAACCCATCTTTTTTTATTCCAGCTTCAGTAAATGAGGGCTACAATCTTGTACAACTAACATCAGAGGTTAGGAAAGCTTCCTCAGGAGGCTCAATCATACAGTACTGAATTCCAAATGAAAAAAATATGTCTGAGGATAACAGAGGAAATAATACTATTGCACAAGTTAAGACAGACAACAGCAAGTTTCACTAATCGTCTGAATAAAGTTTCTATATTAAATGAAAGACTAAATATTATGTGATTTTCCACAACAAATAAAGGTAGGGCCTCTGTATATTTGACGTCTCCAAGCTACTTACTGAGATTTAATGATATTTTCCACCTCTCCAGTTGTGCTTACACTTTTGCAAGTCTGGAAGCGCCTGAAAGGAACTGGTTTTACGTATACATATTTTCTGTTAAGATTGTTTTCATGTCTGTATTCATAACCCTCTTTATAAATCTGTTTTGTGAATAGCTGGACCATTAACACTGAAATAATGACTACCTGTGGATTCCATAATCCTAAAGGCTATTATTTTCAATCAAGACAGGTAAGTTGCAAAAACCAAACCCAAAAACCACAGAGCCAGATATAGTCCAACAACACTATTAGACTGTTGACATCATGAACAACATTCTTACTCAACTTCTGTGGAATGCAAATACCATCTAATTGGAACAGCAACAGCCCAAAACACTCCTAACTTTCCCCAGTGCCCAGTGCTTTTATTTAGGAAATACAGTGTTAAAAGAATGTTAGAATTACCATGCCAATCAGTTTAAAGTTAAAGAGGCCAAATATTCAACATTAATTCAAGAGCCATGAAATCCTGCTATGTACCTCCATCAAACTTCTTTTTAAATCCATCTAGATCCTCTTTATTTCAATTCATACCCATTGTGTCTTATCATCTCCACCATTCACCACTGCAAAGCATCTGGCTCCGCCTTCTTCATTACCTTCTCCTGGACACTGGAAAGATGCTATTAGGTCCTCTTGAAACTGCTTCTTCTCCAGATTCAACAAGTGCAGACACCTCCATCTTTCTTCACTCAGCAAGTGTTTCAGCCCCCAACCACCTTGGTGGCTTTCTACTGAACTCAGACCAGTTTGTCAATACTTTTCTTGTACTTGGGAGTCTAAGACTAGAAGTATCTTGGACTACGTATGTCTAAGAAATGCCAAGGCCAAATGCCTTTTTCTTCCCTCAATATACTACTGATACAGCCCAGTTTAGAAAGGAAAATTATTCCTGCTGTAAGTTGTCATAAAAATTAGAAACCTCTTTTGATGCTGTGAACACACAGTTCACAATGCCAGTTACATCCTGAATCAAAGAACCACTAATCATAACTGTAATACACTCACATTAAACTTGTTTGGAATAAAATTTGTTATAAATTTCACCAAAGTAAGCTGCATAAAAATGAAGAGGCAGTTTAAAAGAAGTGCCTCAAAGTGTAAATGCTTGCATGTGAGAGGGATCATCCATCAAAACCACCAATATGGTTAAACATACACCACTTATTAAAAACAAGCAAGAAAGAATAAGAAAAAAAGCCCTGGAAAAACCAGCTTGATTAAAACCAACATTGCAGAATGTTATTTTAGGTAGAAAAGTGTCTTTTTAAAAAAGATGTTGCTCCTTAACAATGAGAACAGGAGGGGGGAGGATATAAACAAACTGGTTAACTAGAAATTGTAAAAAAGGAAAGCAAAGTAAGTTTTAAAACCAACTTTCTAATAACCTTCTCAATTCACATGAAAACCAACTGTTCCAAGAACAAGCACAAAGATAAGAAAGAATCAGTAAGGCAAATATGAAATCAAAACATGAAAGGAGAGCTCAAACAAAAACACTAAAAAAACTACATTGATCTTTCTTCTCCCTGATGCTCACTATAGAAGAGCAGATGGAATTTGCCACAACTATCTTTCTCCAGAGGGCTAGAAGAGAGACAGCCTTTTATGCAATCGGCATAAATTAATCTAGATAAAACCATTAACAAGTTATCAAGATCAGACAGTATTCACCCATAATTTCCAGACAAAGTAAAATATTAAACAGTTGATCTAATGACTGTGGTGTGAAATTTATTTCCTGAAAGTGCTCTATAAGACTGCAATGATACTCAAACAGCCTACCATTTAAATAAAAAAATAGCTTTCTGGGAGCAGCAACAGAAGTTTGGTATAGGTAAGCCAGGCCTGCACCAAATAAAACAATTTAAACTGTAGCAAAACCAGCAAGACAAAGCATATGGATAAATAAATGGGAAAATCCAGCAGCTTTTGTAGTGGGAAGTCATTACTACTAGTAGCAGCTGAAGAATTGATAAGCAGCTGCGTGTGATTTCAGTATCAGGACATATCTCAATTTTCAAGAAGTTTGGACAAGCTATCTAACATAAGGTAAGAAACCTCCCAAACAAACTGTGCTAACACAAGACAAAAGGGAAGATCCTAACAGAACTAAATAACTAGTTAAAACAATTGCAAGCAAGAGTGAAAATAAGGCATTTTCCATACGAGAGATTTTGCCAGCAGAGCTCCTAGAGCCAGTGTGATTCAACATACCTGAGGTCTAGAAAACCAGTTTAAAAAAAAAGTGAAAAGGCTCAGTAATTATTCAAAATTATTTGGCATGACCAAAAACAAATCTGATCAAAAGGTATAAATGACTGTAGGATAAAATTTCATGTAAGTGAAAAAGAAAGCACATGGAAAAACAAATTACACATGATCATAAAATAGAATGATAGAATCATTGATGGTAAAGACCTCTGAGACCCTCAAGTCCAACCATTCACCAGTTACCACTATGCTCACTAAACCATTTAATGAAGTACCACTTCTACTTGTTTTTTAAACACTTCCAGGGACAGTGACTTCACTACTTCCCTGGACAGCCTCTCCAGTGCTTAACCAATCTTTCCGTGAATAAAGTTGTCCTAATATAAAACCTGAACTTCTCTTGGTGCAGCTTGAGGCCATTTCCCCTTGTTCTATCTATCATTTGTTCTGTGGAAGAAGACCTCCAAGAACGACAAAACTGTAGAATGTTTCTTTTCAAGTTACTGACAAGAAAGTTTGCCACACAACAGGGGACTGTTAAGCAGGACTATTTTCTAATACAGATAACCTGAAAAAAGTAATTTGAATACTGATATTTAATAAAGATATACAAGGAAAAATTACAATTCTAATGAAAACAGCATCAGCAGGCAGCCAAGTAACTACAAGAAATTAAGTGTATTTGCACACTTCAGCTCAAAGTGCAAGACTTTCACACTTTCTACTGCAGATATCTTAATACATCTGAAAAACAGTTCTTGCAGCTGGTATGTCGATATCTTTATTGCTACACAGCAAGGTACCAGTCTCTTGCAAAGGCAGACTTCTAGTAAATAGCTGTCAGCAAGTCTATGCGTGACTGAAGTCAAATTACAAATAGTAAAGGAACGGGTTTTTGAACTTAATGCCAGCAGAATATCATGTATCTAATCCATGAAAGAATTACAGACCTTAAGTCTGCTATTATTTTACTATCCATACCACTTACTTTTCAGTCTGCTCCACAGCTTTATTTAAACTTACTAATCAATGATACTTACCATTGGTACCTTACCACTAACAGTTTCTACATTTATACAACAGGAAATATTTATATTTTTAATTATCTATGTATAGTATTACATCTGCAAAATTTATAAATACCTAACAATGTTGCTAGTAAAATTAAATATGCCTTTAAGTAACAAGCAATTTGGTTAAGTCCCCTTAAATCTCCACATCTAACTTTAACATTTACTCATCAAATGCAGGTCTTTCTTGTCAATAAGAAAAGATTTGAATGATGAGAACTGCTTCCTAAGAGGAAAACAAAGAAAAGCCACTACATTAAAAAAAACACATTAGAAGAAACCCAACTGACACAACACTCACACACTAACACATCCTCCACTTGAATTCCAGAACACAAGTACAACTTTAATTTTCTATGCTCATCATAAGAAAGATCTTGCCCAAGATCTTGGTTCCCCAAGCACACACAACACAATATGACAGATCAATGCTTCTGCTTGTTTTCTGGAATGACATGCCACACCAATTTTGGCCATCTTTCTGACAGACCAGTTAAAAGCACTACAATTTTACTCACAGTTAAAATAAAAGCACCTATATGTTATTTTAAATTTAAATTACTTAAATTTTATTTAATTTAAATTACTTTTTTAAAATTACTTTTTATTTAAATTACTTTTATTTAAGTTACTTTTATTTAAGTTACTATCTGCTTAAGAAAACAATCTACACAGTAATTGAAAGGTACTGAAAGAGCCATGTGCTACAATGAAAACTCATCTTTTCATAATTGAATTATTACAAAGAAAATAGTTTCTTGTCTTCTAACACAGAAAGAGCACAGAGATTTATTACAAAGCACTTCACAATTTTCAGTTAAATTCACTGATTGTTGCTAGGAGAGTGAAGCAGAACAAATGATTGTAAAAACAACACAGGTCTGAGGATTTTTAAATACACACAAGCATGGTAAGAACCACTACACTTTGATGCACAATTTTAGAGGTGATGTCAGGAAAATCTGCAATTATTAGTGAATTCATGTGAAAAACTAGGAAACAGAATTTGACAGTCTGGTCTAAAAAGTGAATCAATTACTAAGATGAAAACCCAGATCAAGAAGAACCAAAACTGCTGTGTTAATCCTTCCTGGGCATCACATTACTCACAAATTCCACATTCTGTATATTTAAATATGGATTTAGAGTAACGAATGATCACAGGCAGAAGATCTGACACAGAAGATTAATGATAAGTAAGGAAGACTATGTGAATGGTCTGTGAATGGCCCAGCATAACACAGGATTAGCATGTCAGAGAACAGTATCTTCTCTCACAACTGCTACATGCCATCACATCACATAACAATGCTAATAAAATGTTAGTCATCATCAAGTCTTATCCTTTTTAAGATGCAGGCATCAAGTACAGACACATATATGGATGCAGTAATTCAAGAAAAGCAAGAAGTTTTATTTTATTCCTGAAGTAAAACATACATGATATAGTAAAAACTCACCCTTTTTTTAGAAGCAAGACAATATTTAAAAGATTAAAAAAACCCAACCCTTGTAGTTTAATACATTTATACATAGAAACTAAAAATATTCTACACATGAAGCAACTTCAAATGATTGATACATCTTTAGGGCTGGGAAAGACGGGTCCCAAACAAACACTCAAGATCCTGCCATACCCAACATTATTCACACCTCATAACCAAAGCACCTCATTCAGACAGGCAGCACAAAAGCC
The DNA here is from genome assembly GCF_037042795.1 of Molothrus aeneus. Lineage (NCBI taxonomy): Eukaryota > Metazoa > Chordata > Aves > Passeriformes > Icteridae > Molothrus > Molothrus aeneus. The sequence goes on from NC_089647.1 coordinate 44,533,435, forward strand.
ACTTCTCTGGTGAAACACCAGTGTGTGACAGCTCCTCGTACACAATGTTGGCCATCACCGGGTCATACTTTTGTTTCTTCTCTGATTAGAAAGTATAGAAAGGAAGGTAATTAGCTGGCTGAGCAATAATCAGAGCAATTTACTGATAAAATACAGATTCTTATGGTTTCTACCTGGGTTTTAGGTAAAATAGTCATTTTGATTACACCCTGTATGTATGATAGCATCTGAAAGTACTTTTAAATAAAGCATTGCCTAGTTCTTTCACTGTAGTGTTGCTGTCTGACACCTCTTAACTTCATAGGTCACACATCAATTTAGCAACCATATATTAAATAAATTTTTCTTCAAGTAACCTTCAATCAAGTTTTTCTAAGCTATTATTTTTTCCACTTCAAAGATCAGAAGCTTTGGGATGCCACTCCCACATCAACTAGCAACGTTCATTCCTAATAATGATTTGGAAGACCTGAAGGGAACTTCCTAAAAACAATTACGAATTTAGGAGGAATACCAAACAACAAGTTCAGTACAATGAGCATTCTTATGACATGTGTTGTGCTTCTAGTTTTTCTCAGATATTGATGTTATCAACTTAGTTCACTGGAACATCAATGAAGTGTGCCAACCAAGAGGCAATCATGAAATATGTTGTGTCTCAGTTAAAGAGCTTGTTTCCACACTTCAGGAACTGGTTTTGGCACAAAACTGAACTCAAAAGCCCATATCTCTCCCCTTCCTCTTCCCTCCACCAGTACATGCTATAAAATATTTATTTCTTATAAAATTAAGCAAATCTAATAAAAATAAAATGAAATTTCAGATGTTTTAAAATAAGCAATACTAAATGAGATTTTTTTAGTGTCTAGTGTGTCTGCTTAGTTAATCCAGGATTGATTTCAATTAAGAGTCAAGTCTAATGGAGCCTACAAAGACATTACAGCAATTTTTTTCCTTATCCTGTTCATAAAATAAAATCAATTTAGCATTTTAATCAGAGAAGACCTTTAAAGAAGCCTTAAACAGTTGATATTAGGGAATGCAATTTACAGTCCTTGAAATTTTATTCATTATTCTAAACCTGTTAATTACCCCCATAGCTAATGTTACATCTAAATATTAATTCCTTGAAAGAAAATGGCTTCAAGCTAGTCAGTAAAGCTTCTACTGAGGGCAGTCCAAGTTATCTTTAAACTCAGCAGTTTAAAAGCCCTGAATTAAATGAATTACAGAAGGCAACTAAACAGAATGTATGTAATTACTTACAGTATTAAAAAATAACATTCCAAATTATATTTTGTGTGTCTTTTCATTACTTACATTTTGCACCTATCTGCTAAGACACATGTGCTCACTATTCATTGTAACATAAAAGAAGTTTGCAGTTTAGGGATCTGTATATTTTACTGTCTAAATCACATAATGCTACATTTTGGTTGGTACAGTATTATCTGTACATATTAGGTAGAAGAATTTTTAAAAAGTTGATTGCTTTACTTAGTTGTGTATGGACACCTTGAAGCATATATTTTGGCTCTTTAAGCTACACTACTTACTGCAGAAAGAAAATTATTCCATTGTCTCTAACTCATTTTTCACAGATACTTTTTAGTTTCAAAACAGGATACAGATCTCCATTCTTCTTCAAACAGATGCTTGTGTAATTCAAAATCCACCAAGAGAGACTGGAAGTTCAAAGTGGGAATTAGGTGGCTAAGATTACTCTTTAAAAGGAAGAGGTAGATGACATAAAAGCAAACTGAAGAAAGAATCAGAAAATTCTTACCTGGGAAGACTTAATCCCAGAATAAGCTCAGTTGGAAGGGACCCTCAAGACTCATCATCTCCAGCTCCTGGCCCTGCACAGCACCATCCCCAGGAGTCACACCATGTGCCTGAGAGGGTTGTCCAACAGTGGGTTCCAAGTACCAGTGGGCCAGTTTCCCATGCTACTCTACACAAGAGTATCAACATAAGATGTGGATATTTACTTTCTTTATTTTGATAGGATTTTGAATGAACAGATAAGAGAGTTGAGAAATAGATGATATTTCTCAGTGTTACAATTTTTTTTTGTCTTAATGTAAACACTACTGCCTTTGGTTCAGCTCCATATTAATTTCTCTTTAGACACCCAACACACTAAATGCTTGGGAAAGCTCAGTAAAATTTACTTAAAAAGGACACAGCTACACAGCTTAGACAAAGTAGTTCAATTACAATTTTAAGAAGTGCCTCTTCTTAGCATCAGAGAAATTTGCCAAAAATGAAACACAACTCTCCTGTTGGCACAACAGACTACCTATTCTAAGGCCGATTTGATACCATTTCACACTACTATTGCTCAATTACATCTAGTTGTTCTTAAAGACCCTTTGTCTTCTCAAGTGCTTATGGATCCCTATATTTAACACAGATAATCTTAAGGCCACTTCTAAATGTGTGAAACATGAACAGGGTTGGACAAGGGCTCCAACCAAGAAACACAGTGCTCTTCAAATATTCTATCTAAAAGAAGTCTCTCCAGTATGAGGATGAGGAGCTATAAAGATCATTAGGGTATAAGCTGGCAGCAGCTGTGAATGACTATTTAGGTCCCACGCATAAATAGCTTTGTTCAGAACCACACAGAATGTTAAATGACAGCATCAAATTAAACACAAGTTTTTTGAACCTTGGCTTCTTTTTAAGAAAGGCTGTGGGAGTGGAGGAGGACAGACATCAGTGTACCACGCTCCTAGGGCTAGAGAAGGAAAATGCCATCCCTTCCTTTGTACTTTCCACTGTCCAGTATTTCTAGTTCTTTGCATCCACAATTATAAACAATACTATGTAGCACTCAAAGTAGGAAGATTTTCTAAGAAGGCAGGAGAGGTGAAAGGCAGATCAGTTTAATTTAAGAAGCTTAACTTATTAGAGTGCATCTTTGAATAAGGATTAATTGCTATCAACACATAAGAAAAACAAGTTATTTTTAAAATAGATTTTGGTCACTAAGCTTTTAAAAAGTGAATATAAATACTCATGCTGGAAATGCAGGTCATTTTACATTTTCAAGGCATGGCACCTCAACAAAGTGTAGGCCACAGTTACCTTGGGCATAATGATATATTTCAATAACCCAGCTTGACACAAAATATTTATCTGAAGGGTCTTGTTGCAAAAGAACTTTCCAATAACAATGAAAAGTAATCACAGCCGTTAGCATGAAAAGTTGAAATTAAAACCAATAACATTATACATATTTATATTTCATAAGATGCTTTCATAACATGCCCTTTTTATAAAGAAGTTGCACACAATCAAACATACAAAGTCTACACTTTCAGGCTCTCTCTGGTCATTCCATAAAACAAATGGCCAAATAATACCCATAGTCAGACAACCTTGGAGGAAGTAACTTCACAAAACAGTGTATGCTTGTCATTGGGAGATGAAAGCCAGGAAGGAGAAAGAGGCCAATTCTGCAAACATTTCTGAGTGTCTTTAAAGTTTATAGTTTAGGAGACATAGCACAAAATTTTTTAGCTAATTCATCTTGCTTTTAACTGGCCAAGAAAATGGGAAAAGGTGGAAAATTAGGTTGGTAGAGAAAATGGGAATGATAAGCCTCAAAGGTTGGAGGATGGAAACTCCCATTGTGGACACCTTTGGGGTATGAGTTTTACTGTGGTGCTTCATTACTTGTTAAAATATACAGGTGCCTTGCAGTGATGGATAATGCCTTTTTCCTTCTGTTCTTCCTCTTTGTGTTCAGAAAAATGCATCATACATGTATCAAAGTAAGTTGGTAACAGGACAGAAAGGTTAAAAGGTAATCCCACCACCACTTAATTTTACAACTAACCCCAATAGCACTCATAAAACATTGATTGAAAAACCATCTTCTCAAGATGACTTGCTTACAACCAGAAACTGAGACCAGAGACAACATCCAACACCCCACTGAAAGCAACAGCAACATGAAAAATGGTGCCTGCACAGGAGATTCAAATGGGGCTCTCCAGCCATGTCCAAGCGTTTGGAAGACAAACACTGCCCTGAACTGAAGAAGTGACTACCAACAAGCTGCACTGGTACTGGAATTACCTCCACTGAGTGCCTGGCCCCTGGCAGAGTGGACCATGGGGAAGATGGATTACACAGAGGGCTCAGCACACTCAGGGATTGCTCTTAATGCCCTGGAATGCGCCTCAGCAGAATGCCGGTGTCCAGCACCACTGGCTGGAATCCAAGCAGATCCATTACCTTCCCTTTATACAGCAGCTTACCACATGCCTCTCTGACACCAGAGATAGGCCTTTCCTCCTCCTTTTTATTTTTACTTTAGTATCTTTAACACAACTGAGATGCATACTTTAGGCTATACCACTAAGGAGGATTTTAAGCCCATTTAGCATTTGGTAAATTATTGTGCTATTTTCCCGATGCTAAACTAATACTGTTTTAAAAACAGCAAATTAAACTAACAATACAGTTCACCCAGATGCTTACATGAGTTACACTGAATTACCTGTACTTTGAATATCAAATTATCTGCATAAGAATCCTCTAAATGCCCCTGAAAACAATTCTTTTTGACTCAAAAATAGTTATTTTGACTGTCTCAGGAAAAAAATAGTCCTTCTCAAGAAGTTCTTAGTAAAAAGGGAATAGAGACAAGATAATGATACATTTCCTTTCAAAACTGATGTGCTTTTTCTTCAGTTGTGGGTATTGCTGTACCCAGTTGTACCCAAATCTGGTTGAGAAACAGCATACCTTTGAAATTCCATATCTCTCTTTTACTCTGGCCCCCAAAGAATCATATTTCTATCCCAGAATAATAGTACCACAAGAATCTAAATATTTTTACTTGAGGAAAAATTAGGCAACTCTCCAGAAAGTGGTCTTTTTTTTTTAATAAATAAGCACACAGTAAGTTGGTTGATAACATGCTTATCTGATCTGAAAGATGCAGAATGAATTTTGTGTTTTGCAGTATCTAGATCATGGATTTGAGACTAAATAGTTGATATCCCAACTTTCAGACTCTCTATATTCTGAAAAATTACTTCTCCTCTCGATTCCTGTTGTATGCAGTGGAAATCTTCCTAATATTGTCAAAACAACTGTATTCCTACTTTGTAGACTACAACCACCTGTTATGTTTTCAATGGGAAAAAACCTAATTGAAATAAACCTCCTGCCCATTCTGCAGCAAAACAGAAGAGTCCGAGGCTTTCTGTACAGAAAAGCAGATGCCCAAGACTTTTTAGCACAGTTATCATTATGCTGAGGTGCAGCCTTGTTGCTTTTAACAAGGCCACTAAAACTGCACACCAAGCCTGGCATTATGAACACAGTTGTTCATTCCTATGCTAATAAGGAGAAGAATTAGGAAAAAAACTAATTGTAACACTACACTCCCACACCACCACCAAAAAAAAAACAAACAAGGGGGAGCTTTTATTCTGAGAGCAAAATCTCAATTCATAGATTCATAGCTCAGGTATCATATGTTTTGCTGCAGTACATGAGAACCCCATTATTAACAATTATTTCAACATACAAGACACTACAAAACCAACTGACATAAAGACAGTCTAAGTTTGTATATCTAAACTATTTCCATGTAACAAAAATTCCCTCTCAGTTTTCTTTTTTTCAAACTTAAGATCTTCTCAAGCTGCTTCTGCATGGGAAGCGATCCTCTCCCCCTTTCTCTCTGAAGGTCACAAGCCCTCAGCAAATCAAGAAAATAAGTCACATGGAGCAAACCCATACTATTAGGAAAGGAGCAGGATATTCAATGGATAGCCAGCTAGGAATTCTACAGGATTACAGCAGTTGTCAGTTTTTATGGACTTTCTTCCATTACTACAGACTTGTTTTTCACAATTAAGAAGTACACCTTGGCACTTCAGTGAAGTTTCTCCCCTTGTGATGTAACAAATGCCACCAAAGAACTCATCAAGGCTCTTCCTACACTTAACTCTAAAGTCTAAACACGGACGTAAAGTGTATTTATACACCAATACTTCCATTTAGTTTCATCATGAATACCAGCAAAGGGTTTGATATCAATGGAGTGTTAAAGGGCATCATTAAAACAGCCCTGTGGAGAAGGACTTGAGGTATGGTTGATGAAAAACTAAACATGAGCTGTCAATGTGCATCCCAAGAAGTCTACTGCATCCTGCACCCAAAGCAGCATGGCCAGAAGGATAAGGGAGGGGAGTCTGCCCCTCTGCTCTGCTCAGACCAGCACAGTAATGGTGTCCCCAGCATAAGAAGGACTCCATGGAATTGATGGAGTAAGTCCAGAGGAGGCCACGCAGTTGACTGGAGACTGAAGCACCTGCCCTATGAAGACAGGCTGAGAAAGTTGAGCCTGCAGAAGAGAAGGTTATGTGGAGATCTTGTAGCAACCTTCCAGTGTCTGAAGGGAGCCTACAGGGAAGGTGGAGAGGGATTCCCTCTCAGGAACTGCAGTGATAGGACAAAGAGTAATAGGCACAGACTAAGAGTAAATTTAGGCTGGATATTAGGAAGAAATTCTTTATTGTGAGGGTGGTGAGATACTGGAACTGGTTGCCCAGAGAAGCTGTGGATGCTCCATCCCTGGTAGTGTTCAAGGCCAGGCTGGATAAAAAGACCTTGAGCAAACGGGTTTAGCAGGAGGTGTCCCTGGCCATGGCATGGATACCTATTTTAAGAATAACAAAATTAATTATGCTATTTTATGCATTTATTGCATAAAATAATATTTTTTGAGACAACTGCAATAACACAGGGTGCTTTCCTCAGTGCCTTATCGGTTCCAAAAATACAGTAGAGAAGCCCCTGGAGAAGAAAAGATCCACTTTCTCATTCCCTGCTTCCTCTACTATAAAAATATTATATTAAATAGGAATATTGTGGGTCCAATATTATAAAAGAATAAAAGAAATTTTTGCAGAACAACTGCTTTTATGAACTGCCTATAGGAGAAGTTTCAAACAGCAAAATATCTCAATTTAAAATATTGAACTGATGCATAGGCATGCTATGCATTGTGTTGTGTTACCTTCAAATTCATATGAAAACTATTAACGGTCTCTCCTCTTTGCAAATTATGGCCTGAAGGACCAACACCCTATCCACAATAAAAAGTGCATCATTTATTGTCTCATGGCTATGTCAACATAACCTGATCCCCATCAGAAACTCATCATCTGTCTATTCAAAGTTTACCAACAGAAAACACGTTCTACTGCTTGGTGTGGTGATCAAAAGCTTGTGCAATCTTCCCAGTTACAGAAGCTGCTCAAATAAAGAATGTTGGGTCCAACTTTGTTTTGCCAAACCCTCACAGGGACACTCAACGGGTCAGAAACACTCCACGAGCAGGCAGAGATTAAACTTACAATCTCCAGCTCTGACGCAGCAGGATAACAGCTTGGTTGTGACCTCCAGAATGGCAGGGAACATTGTATGCATGAAGTTTTATACACTTTGAAGAACTGCAAGCAACTTCTAAATCCACTTACAGTGGTCTAGTCAGATCAGCTGGACATTTCCAATGGCCAGAACCAGATGTATGTTACATGAATTCATCGAGGTGATACGCAGCCACACACACACACACACACACACACACACACACTACTGAACCCTATGGAAGGGTCTCATTCCATCCTATTAATACCACATCCAGAATTTAATCCCCATGCAGCCTGGCCCAGAGCCACTGTGTCTGCTTTCCATTACTCATCACCTTCTAACTCTGCATTCAAAGCTGAGCCCAGAACAGCCCCTTTGCTTCAGCAATGGAAGCAATCTTGCTTCCTGCTGGCAGAGCAGCCTCTCACATGGAGTCTGCTGCTCCTGGAAGTTATGGAGGAAGAATGACCTAACCCACAGGCTACAGGGGATGAAGAAGGAATAAAGATGCCCATTACTCCCACAACTACAGTCTCACAAATCCTACCCACAAAGGATTCAGCCATGTGATGACTCCCAGGATAATCACTCCTTGTTTGCTGTCAATACCAGAACCCTTTGATACTGGAAGTGGTACCTCCTACCACTGCCAGAGAGAATAAGTGTACACTGCAAGGAAAAATCCATCTGTACTGGAACACCATATAGTCCTTTAAAAATTTTACACCAAGGAATCTGACTACGATTCCATGATTTCTGACAATGCAACTTGATTGCATTGCTGTCATTTCAAGAAGCAGTACTGTCAAGGGTCTCAGCACTGCAGATTATAAAGTGAGGCACCCATGAAAAACATTCAGTAAACAAACAGTGTATTATCAGTGCAAGTGCATTATTTTTGATAGGACTGTTAATGTTAATACAGTATTTATTGCTACATGATGTCTCCCCAATTAACACATCCAACACTTCTGGTGCACCTAAATATTTAGATTTTTCTTTTTTTTTCCCCATTTTTGAGGCTGAAGAGAAACAACAACGCAAATCTTAAAATTAAAGAATAACAATGCAACACCATTTGGTAATATGACACTGCAAGTTTTCCAAATTTAACAGCAGTTGGAAAAAAAGTATGTCAGCAATTTCCCAATGTAGTTTTCTGGAAGACTGAGTAAGAACATTACATACAATTGGTAAATTCAGAAAAAAATACTGTTCTAGGCAAAGTAATTTTATACCCTTTACACTGTCTATCATTCATGATGGTTCTTCAGCTAAATTAAAATCTAAAGTTTTAATGGATTTTTTTTAAATCCAGAAACAGAAGACTTTCTTTAGTTTTTCCCATTTTTGTTGTCCACATTGAGTCCTCTCCAGAGGTCACAGCCTAAATGCTGCTACTTATGGCTTTTTAGATCTTTAGTACTCTTATTCAAGACATTTCCTAGCAAGAGCTCAAAAAGACAAGCACAAATTTCTTTACAGAAGCGCTAACTACAGCTCTATGTGAAAAAATTAACAATTGGGTTTTTTCCCAGAAGGAGAACTACTGCAACAGTAACACACACATACAGTAACAACCAAGCTATAAAAACAAACTCCAGCTCTGATATAATACAGAATTTGATTTAACTGGAATGGCAAATTACAATACACATTTTAACTGTGTATGTCAAAATAGAGCATATTTCACTATTATAAATTAATCCCAACATATTTTAAGATTTTGTTGAGAAGTTTCCATATAGGAATGTCTGGCTACATCCAGTTCAAATAAAAAAAGAGTTCACAGAGCTCAAAAAATTCTCACTTAAGTGAAGAAAAAATAGCAGCATGCACAGCAGATAGTCTGGTGGAGGGTTAGAAGAAGATAATGGCAGACAAAACAAGTCCAAGTGCAGAAAAAGCATCTACACATTGCACTGTCTGTATTCTAACCTACAAGCTCTCTCCTCTTTACTCTTCTGACTCTCTCCCCCAAGGAGAAGGGAATGAGAGGCTCTGAGATGAGTAGTTGCCAAATGGGGTTAAACCACAACCAGAAAAAGTAGAAAAGCTTCTCTTAAGTGGAGATGGATGTCATGAAGAACATGTAAGAACCACAGCAGCAAGCCTGAATGAGTTCAAGAAGTGTTTGGACTGTACTTTCAGGTGCATGGAGTGACTCTTGGGGATGGTCCTGTGCAGGCCCAGGAGTTGGATTTGATGATCCTTCAGAGTGGCTTTTCAAGTGACTTATTCTGTGATTCTGTAAGATGAACAACTAAGTCAAGCATCAATTCTCCTCATTCGTTCTGTATTGTACAGTACAGATTTAATATTAGTGCTCTGGATAAAATCATCAAAATTGATCTGGGAAATGCTGGTTTAAATTGATGCATGTTGTGTATTGTGCTTTTCATCTTTTGAAGATTACAATGCTTATTCCTGCTGTTTCCCATCTTCAGCAGAAGCCTATAATTGTTTGCTTATTCCCAAAGACAGCAGTGTCAGCACTGTATTCCCTGATGCCTAAGACCATCAAGTGTATTTTTCAGTAAAAAAGGTGCCAGATGTTTTATCCATCAGCTTTACCACATTTCCAAGTAAGTACTTTAACCCGAGGGAAAGTCATTAGAGTGTAATGAGCAAGGGAAAACATTTCACTGTGACAATCACAGGCTACTTAGGCCACTGTCTTTATGCATTTAAACAATATAAAGCTATAAAGTAAAGAGCACTTTCTTAGTCTCCATGCCAAGTATAATTTTGATTTTTCATTGCCATTAAAAACACCAAATTACTAGACAAGTCCACAGTTGCTTCAAAAACAAGCCTAGAGAGGACTGGTACAGAAACTCTACTATATTTCCAAACCAATTATTCTGTCAGCTACACAATTAAGGTCTGTTATCTTCTAATTTTCAAAGTTCTATAAAAGGAGAAGCAGATTGTCAGATAATGTGGTCAATACGTAACCATTAAGACTTTTCTCTACTAAAAAATAAAGTTCATTTTGGCAAATTTGTGAGATCATAAAATATAATCACCAAGTCCATTTCACCACAGTGAGCAATACAACATGACAGAACTTCGTGCTTTTCTCCTTGGCAAGATCTCACATCATCAAGCCCATGCAGTCAAGTTCAAAGCCCAGCCTGATCTGGCAGCACACAGACCTCAGCCTCTTACAGGGCCACCAGAAGAAGCTTTTGGTAAAACTTCAGGCAGATTTTGTCCTTTAAATGCTGAGCATATCTGGCCATTTAGACTAGAAACTTTCAAAATAAATCCCATCATTTCTCCATTAGCACATTCTTATGTTTATTTTTTATTATTGTAATCACACAATCTGTATTTTAAGTATATTTTATACATATGCATACCCTTACTAATATATATAAAGTTACATTACATATAGATACATACACAGCTTTATACGCAGCTCAGTATATATTGTTTTATTATTACAGCATTATTTCTTAATACATCATTGTAATGGCAGTATTGCCTTTAAAAGGCATTATCAAAGAAAATGCCTACTTAAAAAAAAAGACAGATTTTAAAGTATTTGGAAACACCAATTTTCTTCATTTCACGTAACTTTTCTATCTGTGCTAGAATTTGTGCAGTTTTTGGAGAGAAATGAAGGAGTTTCTCTGATGATTTGGCAAAGAAGCAGGGAAAGTATCAGTACCTATAATATTTATTAGCTACATCTGCTGTAAGTGCTTTTCATAGACTACATGAGTGCAAGATAGTCATTCTTGAAATTTCTCCTACCCTGAAGGGGACACAAACCTTGAGGAACTACTTGAAATGACGTCTGGTGTTTGAAGCTGACGAGACTCCCTACTCTTGTCTTTCAGCTGTATGTGTAATAAAAAGCTCAGTGAGTAGCAGCAAGGAGCTATAGCCTACTACACGTGTTCTGAATGAGCATTTCACATAGTTCCATCTGTCATTTATCTTGGATGATTATTTAAACTAGATTCTGAGTTATTTGTTCTTTCTGGCTAGATTATGTTTCCAAAATGCTGAGCCACTTGCCAGGAATAACCATATTCAGTCAGCCACAACATTACACAAAAGTCTACAAGTAAGGGCAATACAGAGCTCTCATGCCAACCCAGAAAATGCCCCAGAAAATGCATTTGGAAAACAGTACAAAACAGCAGCAATGGGAAAACAGTTGCTACTGCTTGCACAGAATAGAGCATGTCTTACTAAAAAAAAAAAAAAAAAAAAAAAAAGGTAATTATGAATAAGCTCAAAGTTTCTAGCAAAAAAAAAAAAAAAAAGGCAAACAGCTTCCATCTAAGAAACCAAATAAAAAAGAAACTTTGTAATATCTATGTTGAAACCATCTACTGTATTTGCTGGAGAAAAAGTCTTGTATCACCAGTAAATAAATGCTAGTTTCTTCTTGAGATTCTTTGTTAAAAATCAAAATACTATTTTGTGCAATTCTTTCTAATCAATCTATTTTTTTGTTTATAGGCAAGCTATTTTCTTATCTGTTTATGTTTGTCCATTAACATAAACAGTCAAAAATTCTCAAGCACTAACCTTTTACTACATTAGCTAAAAGCACAAAATCATGCAGCTTAACTCACCCCATCTGTCCACATGTATCAAAGTGCCTAGAAGGAATGTTAGTTAGATTTTATTTAATCACTGAAGTCACATAGCAAGAGTGAATTCAAGGAAAAGGTGACAGATCAGATGAAAGACAGATAGTTAAAATTTAACCTTGACCTCTAAGATTACATTTTACATCATGTTGCTTTAGTATCAATGAAGACACCTGCACAAAGAATCTCTGTGCACAAAGAGAAGGGAATAAATGTAAATATTTTCAAAGCCAGAAACTTAAGTATATATATATAGACTTCACATTAAAAAAACTGAAAAGGATATAATATATTTAAAGTTGTAAAACAAATGCACATATGTAAGTAATATTTAAGGGTATAATTAATTATAACATCATGGTCCTAGAGATTCCACACTCTCTATACCGCATTCTATTTTAAGCACATAACATGACAATGTTATGTCACTAATGCAGAGAATGATGTTTGTGATATATTTAATATCCCAGTTATTGATTTAGACTACTTGATGGATACCTGATACATACAGTATTTCCATAACACAGTGAAATACAGAATAAAACAAGAGGTAGCTAAGGTTACCCTCACTGGCTGCACAAAGGAACAGTTTCAGAAATCATGAAGCATATTTAAGGAAAAGAAAAAAGATTGGGATAGGCTGACCTAGCAATCTAATTGCATATTTATCAATGCTTAAAAAAGGTTTTGAGCACACACTATTTTCAGAATATTTTGAGACTAGTACCCAAAACTCATTCATTGAAGATGAATTTGGAGGCAAGAATGTTACAAGTCATTCAAACTCAGAACCAAACCACTTGTAGTACTTCATCTACTTCAAGATGCACAGTAGAGAGAAAAAATTAATATGAATATATTCACATTAAATACCTGAGTTAGAAGGCAGATGCATAAATTATGTTAAACTGCCTCTTTCATAGCCATAGACTACAGGTATCTGAATAATTTAATAAAAAAATGACTACCCATTTCCTGTTCAGTAACAGGCAGTATGGAATGCATTTACCTACTGAGTTGACTGCCTTGTCATGATCTATGACAACTTTTTCTTTAGTAATATTTATTGAGATAGTAAATATAGCAGTAAAGATACAGTGGAGAATAAACCATGAGGCTGGCAGAGGGATGGATGCTACCACATGCCAGCAAGAGCACTGCCTGCAGCTTGCCACGGCTGAATAAGGAGCCTCTCCAGTGCTGGGCAGGCACTGCTGGAAAGAACACCAGGGGTTCAAAGCACCTTGAATCCAACTGGAGCCTCCTCCACAGGCTGCAAGTCTTGCACAACCTTCATCAGGAAGATTTAAAGGTACCATCTTGTAGATGGTTCAAGGACACAACCTGCAGATGCAGTAAGAAAACCTTTCCAGCCATGTTACAAGCAGAACAAAAATCTGAGGCTGTGCAGGGAACCACTGCCTGGCTGTGTACTGCCACTCAGAACAGCGTAAGACAGCAAGGACAACAATAACCAGCAGCAAGGCAAGACACAAAAATACAGAAGGACAACATTTTGAGGAAGCTGTCCCTTCCTTTAAGGAAGTTGTAAAGCAGGAGATTTAAAAACCCAAATAAGTAATAATCTTTGCTTAAAGATGCTCCAACCCACAGAAGTAATGGCAATTTTCATTATTTCTACATGGCATTGTTTTACTACATAGATTTTAAGAACTACTAATGTAACCATGTCGTCAGATTCACACAAACTGAATTCCACTGTGAGGCTTCTCTGAGGCCTGCGAGTCATCACTGAGCAGCTTGCTGGATGTGGATTACAAACATTGGCATTAAGTTTCAAAAGCATGTTAAAATTACGATGCAGACTCATTTTATACATGCTTAATTTTACTTAGTGAGCACCCCAGTAATCATCTCTGTGCATCTGCATTCTCCATTAAATTCTAATAGAATAAAGACTTGAAGATAAACATTTCAAAATATTACTTAGGAGAAAAGAACCTGTCTTGGGATTATTATTCCAACAGAAGCAGGCAACCTTTTTTTTTATGACAAAGTAAACACAAGAATCTTCTTGTATGTTTCTTAGATTAGACTGCACATATGCCTCCTGGTTTTATTTTAGAACCACATTCCCCTCTCCAGGCGATTCTATACATCATTACAAATCCTTATGCAATTTTATCCCAGATTCTATATTTATCAAGACACCTCATCTTAACAGCAATATTCTTTCCCCAGCATGAACCAGGCAAAGATACCCTCACAAAAACTCCCATTCTATCACGATACATCATATCTCACAACTCAAAGCACTGACGTGTGACTTTGTAGGAATCATTATTAATGTATAAGAAATATGCTCTTTTTTTCTATTTGGTGAATGAATTCAAACATCACATGTATATTTTTATCTGGCAAAAAATCCTTCACATGCACTTATTATGCATAGCTTCCTAAATAACACTATGTTTTACAAAACAAAACAAAACCAAAAAAACCCCCAAACAAACAAAACAACAACAACAAAAAAAACCACCCAACAAAACAAAACAAAAAAAAAAGCAAACCCAAAGCAATCAACCTAAAAATCTTTAATATAGCGAAAGTGTGGCCTACAAGCAGTGTAAGCATAACTTAAGTCACAAAGTGATCCTGGTTACTAAGGATGTGTGAAAAACCAATTAAAATCCCAGAGCGATGCACTTCTTCCTTCCACTGCTCTGTGGAAAATAATTCAGATGATTTAAACAAAATGCTGTTTTGACCTGCATGCAACTGCTTACAATTGTTTTGGAAGCACATGTAGTTTATATGTTTTTGCCAGAAGTTACCAATCAAGCAAATATACACCAGACAGGTAACATGCTTATAGCATTTTGAAAATTTTCTATTGATCTGGTTTGGAAATTTTACCTGAGAAGAAAACCATGCATAAAATACTGGAATTTGCATGAACCAACTATGTTTCAGCACTCAATCTCTTTGGAGACACAGCGCACATCTCAAAGTGTCACCAAAAAACACAGGTAGGATTACAAAACTTTTTAAATCTTTTTTTTAACAACTTCCAAGTCTGGGAGTCCAGAGATTTCTACTAAGCCCCTGATAAAGTTATATTTAATATATGCACTCTCCCTAGATTATCCTATGAGCTGTGGAGCTGAGTTCTGCATAGCCCTACGTTTGTTTATATACTATTTTACCTTTCCACAGTGGCAGAACCAAGGGAGTGTCCCCTGAAAGAGCTAGTATTTGGAGAATCTTTTACAGTATTCTAATTTCTTTAAAAGGTGTAAGGCAATAGCTCCAAAATAAATGTTCATGGTGGGTACACATATAGACCTGGTAAACAAATCTAAGCTCTAGTTTTATTCACTCAAAGTTTTCTACTCTCAGTTGCTCAGAATAACAGTTTTCATATCGTGACATAGAAGTTGTCACTCCCATGTGTGTGACATGGGAGTCACCACTTCCATGTAGTGTGTGGGTAGTGTGACATACAAAGTTACCACTCCCATCTTTGCTTCTCTTAAGACTCATTGATACTCAAAAAATTACAAAACATTCAATGCAGTTTAAACTGAGATAATAAAATTATTGCAGTCCAAAATAGAATTGCTTCAATAAATGCATTTTAAATAAAATTAGATTTTCGGACACTTCAAATATTTTACAAATTATCACAAATTGTTTGTTAACTGCTATAAGCACTATCTTAATATTTTCAGTATGATCAAATGCAATATAAGTATTTAAGACCTCCAAGGGACAAATTGAGTCTCCTCTGATCTGGAATAACTGAAGAAGATTGCTGATGCAAGACAGCATTAGCAGAAAAGGTAAGATAAAGAGAACCAATTAGACTATGACCATGTAACAGAAAGTATTAACAAGAACAGACCCCAAAAATTTCTGTTAGTTATGATTTTCACTTTACTTATATATTTCATACAACTTAACTGAGGTACCAGCTAATGCTCGCTCCCACAACCCTAAAAAACCAGAGTGCTGAAACATGTAATGTTTATCAGCAGACAAGACTTTGCACACATAAAGCTTCGTATATGTGCTAGTAACAATTTTAGTTAGTCTCATTTGGAAAACAGTGACTTAGACTCAGTGCCAATTGTGACGCGCTGCAGGGATCACAACTTTGCAAGGGCAAATCAAATTTTATTCTTTCTGAAGCTAGTGACCTAAACATGGCCTTAGAAAACTCAGCAGGGGCAGGATATACTGCCTCTGGCAGCCTGCTGCTGCTCAGAATTTTCTTATCATTTGCAGTTTGTGTGTGTCCAAGATCAAGCCTGCAGCCCATTGGAAGGTTCCAAATTTAGCTGGAGTGAGCCATGTTAGTATTGCAAACTGCATGCTCTGAGAGAAAAAGGGCACAAGAGACAACACACCAAGTCTGATCATGGTTACAAACCATATACCCTTGTGCCATTCCACTACTAAAAAAGAAAAACAGCCTGTATAATATCAATGCAGTGTGCAGAGCAGTGTGAACGTTTTTGACCTGGCTGTGTTGGTTAGGATACTAGAAGGAATACTTTTAGTGATTTCAACATAAATCTCCATTCTGAGTTACACTGGTAGAACAAAAGCCCTTCCCCCCACCCCCCCTTATTTTTTTCTCCTCTTGATACAAGCTAATTAACTCATTTTATTAAAAAATGAAAATTGATCTATTTTTTTTCTAACGAAGGCTATTATCTGGTTGGGGTATTGTCACTGTAGCTTCACAGGTAAATATCAAGTGTAGATGGAACCAACACCTGGTACTTATAAAGAAAAAGTTTCAAAAATACTGTGTTCATTTTACTATAATAATCTTTGTAGAGTTTTACAATCAACACTAAGGACTTACACCAACATATTACTTGTTATATGTATCTAAACAGTAGGTCAGCAAATGAAGATAGAGAATGAAAACAACTTCATAAATCATGAAAGATTACATCTGAGGTATATTAAATCAAATATAGAACATTTTATTACTGGGATGTTAACCACTTAATGTACATTGTAGGAACAAATAAGTGTTAGTGAAAATGTTGACAAAAAACCTGGGCCAAAATTTAAAAAAAAAGCCCTGAAGTCATTGTCAGAATAAACAATTCTATTAAAATACAGTAACCAGAGACACGCCACTACAAAATAAAACAGACACTATCCATAGAACTCACAAAAAGAAAAACAGATTATCTGACCCTGAAAGACCTTTGATTCTGCAAAGACTCATACAGGATTATGCTGTGTTAGGCTGGATTTCATTTAATCTGAGCAGAAGTCAGAGGTGCCCCTAACCAATATAAGCAGGGTTAAACCCATTCCAGCAGGAAGAAAGGACAGGAATTAAAAATAGATTTGAGAAACTAGGTGCCAAAGGTATCAGTCTTTGATTTTAGGATATTCAAAAGCTTTAGAAGAAAGAAATAAAAAAAAAAAAAGTACTAAATATACAGAACATTACCTTTGGCATGCTGTTTGCCAGCTTCACTAGAAATTGTATGTCTGAAATTGCCTGGAATAAGGAAAAACTGAAAAATGTCTGACTACCTTGACAGAGATTAGTTTCAGTGAGAAAAACAGAAAATCTAAATAGAGTTATCAACTTCAACTACTTAACCTAAACAGAGAGGAAGTATTTCCAATGAAGTCTTTGTGCAAAGAAGTTACTAATGGTAATTTAGGACAAGAATGAAAATAACTCAGTGGCTCAAATTATGCTTACACCAGAGTCACACACAGACATGAAATTGGTCGTAACGACAGAGCTTTTTAATCATAATGTAATGCTGCTGAAAAGCATAAAATCTTATTATTTTGGTTCTTTACAGCATGGAGATACCTTGTCACTTTGTCAGCTTTATTTTGTCAAATATTTTAAATAATTATGACCAATTTTGCAGCAATTAAACAGACAAGACTATATTACCAAGGAAAATTGGGAAGCACTGTACCATAATCCCGCGGCATTCCCAAGAGCAACCAGTAAGACTTGTTGATGATACAGAAGTATAAACATTTCCACTACATATTCCTTTATAACAAAGATAATGAAAATTACGCTGTTTAATTTCAAATACTTGCCTTAACCTGTAATATTTCATACACCATGCTGCCAACATTCCCACTACATAGCATACTACAACAGGAACAAACAGTTTAATATTGTTTGTCAGCACAAGCTCAAGCAAGGCTGGTTAAGATTTGTTACAATGAGAAGGAATACTAACAGAAAATAAGGTTATCCACTATGAGAATGTGTAAAGAATTTTCATATCTCATGATTCCACAGTCTCTGACCTGAGAAAAAGATGGCTTCAAAATATGTGATAAAGGTGACTACTTGTTTCAACACTGTTTCACTTTGGGCTATTTTCTATCAATCAGAAGTCACAAGTAGCATCTAAACTGCTTAAAAGACTTGCAGCGGGGCTCTATCACTGTTGCTCATAGCTTTCACAATCCACTTGCAGCATTATGCTCTGCATGGTAATTTCTTAGATAGTTTTAAAAAGCTACCTGCAGCAATATGGAGTACAACATATATGGAGAATTAGCTTCTCCAACAATCATTTTATGGGAAAACTGAAAAGTTCAAATTGAACAAACATTTGAAGAGTCCAGCAATTTACTATCTCCAAACCCATTAAGTAAGTCCTAGACTTTTGGACTGCCTCTTGAGAATTATTAAAAGTGTACTCATAGGACTGTCCATGCATTACATAGAAGCTATTCCATGAGAACACATCGGCACCAGACTGAGACCTCTTCACTCAACACCCTTTAAAAGTGATTACTTCCCACATTTAACACTTTTTATATATACCTACATACACATCTACTTTAGCAAGAGTTCCATGTATTAATGAGATTGGTCTCAATGACAGGACTTTTAAAAAATAACGCAATGCTGCTTAAAAACTTCACATAATTAAAAGTAAGAACAACAAGGAGATACATTTTCAGTAGCATATCTGTTGAGTAATGGATGCTTTCCTTGCTAGGAGAAGGATATAGAAAATTAAAGTTTTAACATGTGCTGTCCAAAGTTTTAACTTGTCCTGGTCCAAGGACCAGACTACTATATAATCTATTTAGAAAAATGCTTATCTAATAAAATGTGAGTTTTCTAAGAAGATGTAGTTTAAGTATTTTCCACAATGAAGGATACAATATTAAAAAAACTAATTAAAAAAGTAATTATTTCTTCTTGACTCAGAAATAAATGTTGTCCTCAAGAATAAAGGCTGCTATTTATCTGCTTGTAGTTCAGCCTGTTTAATCACTTTAAGAGATAAGACATCAAAGCATACAAAGCATTCAATACTTCCAAAAATTCTTAGATATAAGTAGATGAATGGCACTGCAAGCATAGACTGACCTCTTCACCCATCACACCTAAACCCTCTGGCCTACAAATCATTTAGGTCTTCCAGTTTGAAATAACAAACCTACTCTAATTGACAGTAACTTCTTATCTGGAGGAAGAAGAGGAAAAAGCTCACTGCCTCCATGAAAAGGATAAAGTTGGGAAATCGTGTACAAAGATTATTTTATAAATAATAATGATCTGTCTCTGAACACCCTTCTGAGTGCCCTGACGCTCCAAGGCAAATCACATTCTAGTATCCAGGGCACACATTTTGGACATAATAAGAGGAAATAAGTCTGTGTAATGCATTTCAGACAAAGTACGAACTACAAAAGTACTACTTCCGTGAAATAGCTATATATATTTTTTTCAAGAGACAAAGCCATGCATGACTGTCTAATAGCACCTGACATGCAGACCGGGTACCGTGGAAGTTTCCCCTGGAAGTTACCAGCAAAACACGGAGCTCACTACAGGCCGTGTGTCTGCGCAAAGCACACAGGTCCATCGTTCAGCACGAGCAGGGCTGTCAAGGTGAGAGGGGAAAGGCTCCGTGCTAAGGCCAGCCCTGCCTTCTCCGGCTGCGGAGACCGGCGGAGTCCCCGCCGCTGAGGCGAGGCAGCTCCGCGTTAAGTGACACGCTGTGATGCCAAGGGGGCCGGGACGCGCATTACCTGCCACACCACCGGGGCCAGGAGGGCTCCCGCAGCCCAGTCCCGCCTCACGACGGGGTCTGACCACCGCGGACCCCGACCCGCCCGCGGGCCGCCGACAGCCGCCCCCGCGCCCCGGCTCCCGGCGCGCCCGCCCTGCCCTGCCCGCCGCCCGGAGCGGGGATGCTGCTGCCTTACCTGAGCCAGCACCGTCGGGAACACGCGCGGCCGCCCGCTGTAACACGCCGCCAGGCAGCCTCCCCCGACCAGAGCGGCGGCGGCGGCGGCCCCCCATACGGACGGGCGGCGCTGGCTGCGCGGGGACCGCATCCCGGCGAGCCGCCCCCGCAGCGGGGCTCGGGCGGCCGCCGCCACCGCCGCTCTCCACGCCGCCGACATCTTCCCGGAAAGCGCCGCGGCGGCTGCGCCGCGCATGCGCAGTGCCGGGCCCGAGGCCGCGGGGCGGGGGCAGCTGTAGCCCGGTCCCGGCGGGATCGCGCCGGCCCCGCTCCGCCGGTGGGAGCGGCGCCACCCGCACAACTGGAGGGGACAGAGCTGGCAGAGAGGTAACCCGAAAGGAGGGTGTAGCCAGGCGGGCGTTGACTCTTCTCCCAGGCAACAAACGACAGCACGAGAGGACATAGTCTCAAACTGCGCCAGAGAAGGTTTAGGTTGGGCATTAGGAGGAATTTCTTCACAGCAAGGGTGGTTAGGCGTTGGAATGGGCTGCCCAGGGACCTGTTGGTGTTTAAGGAAAGACTAGACGTGGCACTCAGTGCCATGGGCTGGTTGACATGGCAGTGTTGGGCCACAGGTTGGATTCGATGATCCCAGAAGCCTTTTCCAACCTAACTGGTGCCCTGTTTCTGTAACGCAGGTGGAGTGCGCCCGGTGCCTCCGTCCCGGGCCGCGGAGCCCCCAGGTGAGGGCAGGCGGCAGGGCCCCTTCCAGGCGGGTTCCCGGTGGGGAGGGAGGGAAGGCGGGCAGGGCAGGGACCAGGTGTTGGGTTGTGTCAGGGGAGGGGGCAGGAAAGGCCTGGCCTGTGCGGTAGGGAGTGAAAAGTGGCGACGCTCGCAGCGGTCCTGCGGGCCCAGGGGTGCCCCGGCCACCCCCGTGTGTCTGTCACAGAGCTCAGCTTCGCCTCGTTCCCTGGTGTGACTCTTCTCCCAGAGAAGATTCCCACTGCTGAGAGCATGAGGAGGAATGGGTCACGGGCGGGGTTGGGGGTACTGCGGGAATCCCGGGGTTCTGAGCAAGGCGGGTGAGGTGAGCTTCCACAATCAGGGCTGACCTGGCGCTGATGATTTCCGAGGCATTGATGGCCCATATGGATGTGTTGCTCAGTGTGTGATCCAGATCAGAAACAACAAAAGCATGAGCAAGTTTGCAATATCCTTCTCAAGGGCAGAGTAGAGTTTCTCATGAAATACAGATGACAGAAGATGAGTTTACAGAAATTGTCATGGCAGAGGTGTTAGCTGAGAAGCATTACAGAATGACTTGGTTGGCAGTAACACTTGTGCCAAAAGACTGCTACTCACCATGAATGCTTCAGACTGCTTTTTTTTTCTCACTGCCATAGTTTTAACAAAGCTTTCTAGGTCTTGGTTGGTTACATTCAAACATTAGTTGATCACATTCAAAAATTGGGCCACTGAGAATTAATGATAAGGTCATATGAAGTAAAACAGAGAGTAAGTTAAATGTCATTTGTATGTTGGCAGTACCGATATCTTTGTTATGAGAGTAGTTCACCTAGTGACTCCATATGAATGGAGGAAGACTGCTGAGAGAACAGCTGCATGTAATTTGCTATTACTTTGGTCTTTGGTTGAAGGCCTTCAGAAGGTACTCAGTCTGTTTTAGCAAACTGTATCTTCCACCTCTTTCTGATATGACAGCCAATGCTGTGTTGTCAACATTACAAATGTTCTGGTATGGGCTCTGAAACATGGAAATGCTTTTTTGCCCTCTATCCACTGACAAAGGAGGGTCATCCATCACTGCCATCAAAGTAGTCTCCTTCTCTGACCTGAATTCAGAGTCATTAATTCAGTTTCACAGAGCATCATTTCAGTCATTTAACAAATGGCATTTCAGAATTTATCCAGTTTTCTTTTAGCATGTATTGTTTACTGAGTGTCATTCTGTGAAGTGTTTGAGATGTCTTCAAGAATCTCAGGACTCAAGTCCTTAGCACGATACAAATGCTTCAAAAACACCTTCTCTGGGGAACACAAATGACTGCTCATTGCAAAATCACCCAGGAGTGCAACATCCAGGATGAATGGTTTCCATCTCTACATGCTAATGTACATTGCAAAAGCTTTTTCCTATTCCCAGAGACCTAGAAAATAACTCATATGGGAAAAGCCTTTTTAATCCCAATATAAAACATAGGAGCAAAATCTGTCAATTGTTAAACATACTGGAAAATCCCACTTCTTCTGCAAAACTTGTAGGAAATGCCTATTGCCTATTTCTGTTTCCCTCTAGACAGACAAAATATTTTCCATCCCAATCTTACAGTTTGACACATAGTATTTTTACAAACACCTTAAAAGGACTTTACTTTCTGTGTAAGCCAATAGCAAGCACTCCATGAGTGCTGGCAACATCTTAGAAACATCTTGTAAAGGATGGCTGAGAGATTGGATTTTTGAATGCCAGATCCCTTGATGTTGAATACACAACCACAGCACAGGCAAGGAGGTATAATTCATTGTTCTGACAGGCATTTTCAGTTTTCCTTTAAGTAAAAAGAAATAAGTAGGTCATTTGTCTTTCCTCAGATGACATTTCTTCCTGCCTGGAACAGATGCAGCTGCAGTGTGAATGGAGAGCTATCCTCATATGGCTGAGAGCACGCAATGCTGATGGGCGAGCTCAGTGTCCTCAGCCACCCCTTGTCTCCTGCAGTAAATTCACTTCGTGGGCCCAGGCTCCCGGAATATGAAGCTGCCACTCGTGCTGCTCACAGCTGTGCTGCTGTCACTGTGCTGCTACAGTTGTGAGTGCTGTGAGAACACACGCCTTAAACAGCTAGAAAACTCCTGGTGAGTCAGACAGAGTCCTGTTGCACTCCATGCAGTATCACTGCAGGGTGGTTTATGACAGAAAGCAAAGATCTCTGTGGTCTGATGCTGACAGTCTGGTAAATATAATAAAGGTTTCACCAGACAAAATGAGTAATGTGGTGACAAATGTCATCAGCTACTGTATGCTGCAGCACTAAAGTGTTACCTCCCTTTGCTGTCCTGCTCAGTTTGCTCTTCCATGCTCTTATAAGCAGAAATCATTACATTTAGCAAGATGTCATACTTGCTTTTTTATAAAATGCTTTCTGTGTGGTGACATCACACTTTGTACTAGAGGTGTTTGCATTGCTGAAAATTTGAAAAAGCAAATGAAAATACTAATAAAATGTTTTCTGAAATGTTTAAAATGCAATTTTTCTTTAAGGTTCAATGTCCCACTGAATAGTTATGTAACAATGCTTAAATGCAGTCTTTTCTTAGTCTTTCATTAGGCACAATGAATATAATGTAAAGTCACATCAAAAGACAAAAAACATACCACCATGAAACAGAACCCTTGTGAGTCCTGTCATTCTTAGGAAATCATGTTTGGCAGAAACTTACTCCTTTTAAGTTTTGTTACAAAGTTGAAAAAAAAAAAAGCCAAGTAAACAACATCTCCTCCTGCCTGAAGGTCCACTTCCATATATCAGTGTCTTTTAAGAGTGTTAGGCCAAGTTCCAAGAGGGATTCACTCTCTACTAGAACTCCGATCCCCTCAAGAGCATTAGGCTTAGTGCCAGCATTCATTTACTCTTGGAACAGCTTAAATTAACTCCTGTTACATTCTGTCTAAACCCTTTCTTACAGAATAAGAGTTGAGAGCTGGATTCAGTCGGTTAGTCTGAAGGCCACCCATCATGCTTGTCTGTCTTCCTGGACTTAAAATGCTGCTAAACTGGATTGGGGGAGGCAGTGATCAGCTGTTTCTAAGTTGAGGGAGGAAGCTGGCAAGCCATCTTTTGTATACATGTCCCCATTTCACAAGAAATAGCGTGGGGGTTGGTCTGACTTATTTAACATAAGTACATATGACAGTAAGCTCCAACCAAATGTGAAATTTTAGTAGGCTGTACAGTGTGCTAACATTATTTTGATACTTTCCTGGCAGAGCTGAACAGACAAGCTAATCAAAGGACAACAAATATCACTGCTTGGTTTTATAAGTCAAGAACTGGATTGTAAGATTATATTTTGCCCAATGTCAGACAGAAGATTGAAATGGAAGGTCTCACAAAGCCAGACCTTCTTTAACCCAGTCAAACTTATATGGTCTCTGAAGAATATCACTTCTGTTTTACTTTAGCAAACATGAGAACAGTCTGTTTGCCTATGAGTACAAGGCAAACACTCTGAAGCAGGTAAGGATGTAAGCACAGGGAAGACAAGTTTTCAGAAAAGTGATAACACAAAATGTTGTTAGCACACTTAGAAAAGTACAGGGTGATTGACAGAACTCAACAGTCATTAAAGTTGGCCAGGTGATACCTTGGTCTCTATCCAGAGGCTCAAAAGTCCTGTACCCAGGTCTTCATGGTGAAGGCTAGAAGTTGAGTTCAGGGATTTCCAAAGCTGCCTTGTAAGACTGTTATTCATAGAATAGTTAGAACCTTTCACAGTCATCTAGTCCACCTCCCTCCAATGAGCAGAAACATCTTCAGCTAGGTCAGGTTGCTCAGAGCCCTGTGCAGCCTTGACCATTTTCATAATTTCTATCTATCCCTCCTCCACAAGAAAAAAAGAAAACAAACAACAGATAGAGGAGAGATTACTTTCAAGGAATCTGAATTACCTTCCTCCAATGAAGAATCTTTTAAGCTGTTAGTTTACAAAAAGTCCAGTTATTTTGTATGCTTTGGAGATGATGGAAATGGAACTAATTACTAGACAGTCAACATTCATCCACTAGTAGGTCTGAAAATAAATATGAGCATTTTGTAGCTAGATAACACTATTCAGCTCATAAATAAGAGTTCACAGCAATCTTTGCAGTTAGGAGCTACACTATAAATATAGCTTATCTCCAAATATTTTCAACTTGCTAAAGTTACTTGAAAGCTTATCATGATAGAGTCCATTTAAAAGGAAAAGAATTAAAATTTATCTAAGATATGTGTCCCCAAATACCTCTCATAGCATTCATTTATACTGACCTTTCTAACACACTGTCTTCCCACACTCTTTGTATGTAGTTAGCTGAAAAACTTTGCTGGTGTATGTAACACAAGTTCCCTCAAGCTTCAGAATTACTTTTTTTAAGTGAAGTTGAAAATCAGAGAAAAAAAGTTGAAAGCAAAATACTTACTTAAAAAATTAATTTGAGAATGGAAGATAACAGTAATGGAATTGGAAAGATTTTAAAATGCAGTTTCTAAGTTGGCAGTGACCTTTTTGTGACAAATATTTGATTTATTAAAGAAATGGTACACAGACTGTTTAAACACTAATGTGAATACAAAAGGCAGATCAAAACTGATTCTCTTTTGTGAAGGAATATTCATTTTTTAAATTTGGAAAGTTTATTTGCTATTACTTTCCAAGTTAGGTTATAGGTCTCAGTTCTGTGACAAGTTTCATATATAATACCTAATTTTAAGCATTTTGAAAAATTCTGTGGTCTGAAGCAAGGCTACTTTGACTGCATAAAATTAACTGTATACATAGATCTTTGAAGAGTGGAGACTTTCTTGCTATTAGATGAGAACTGTAGTTCAACTGCTGTTTTATCTTTTAATGATAAGATCCCATTGCAGTTTTGCAACAATAATAGAGGTCCCTTGAAAACATTTTAAGTAATGGAATTACATGATGTGTTTTAGGGCTTGTATTTTCCTCATGTTTTCACCTGAATAAGTTATCCTTCATTTTTCTTCCCTTTCAAACATTCTTCTGCAGTGCTGCTAGCACTGATTAAAAAGAGAGACCTATGTCTAAGTAAGATCCTGTCATTTTGACCCTTAACCTGTACTTTTGTATACATACAAATATATGCACATTTATATATATATTTTGCCTATAATATATTAATCATAGGATTTCCTGAAATCTTATTACCAGTGCTTCTTATGTAAATATAGAATTGTGTTGCTGGGTCCTTGGTGTATTTCAGGGGGTGTTTCTTCTCTTTTCTTTCATTCTCTGAAATCAGTGTGAGCATTGCAATCAATTTTAATTATACCAGTATTTCACCCTGAATTTTATAGGAAGAGTTGGCAGTAATAACTATAGTTAAGATTGCCTAAGACTTTCTGCTGTATAGATTCTGTACTTAAAAAGAGAGAGGGATAGAAATTGTGCATAAGAGTACAATAAAACATGTCAAGATTAGCAAAGTTAATTTTATCTGTGTTACCTGAAAAACCAGAAGGATTTATTAGGGACTCTGACTTTATATTTTTAAATGCAATGTGACTGAGACTGATATAATTTAAAATAACTATTATTATGTAGTTCAAAAAATACTATAAAGATGGCAAGGCATTACTTCACAGTATTACCAAAGAAACAATTATAGAATTATCAGTATTGTAACCTGTAAAATATTTTTAAAATATGTGTTTTCTGGAAATGTTGAAGTAGAAGCAGCATCGTATATTTATTTCTCGTTTCTTTTCCCAGACCTCAGTCTAGAGCAACTATTAATAACATGTTGCACTACTACTGTGATTTATTAAAGTTACCTTAATACTACTGAAGATGGTGAAGTATATATAATTATTTCTGTGAAAAAGAAAGAAATAATAAAACTCTAAATTACTGTTTTCTGTAATGTATTCCATTATTTCAAACAGTGTTTACTTCTTTTGCTCACAATACTATTTAGGAGCTGTGATTGCACCTATTTTTGTATAAGCACCTATTTTTATATGAGCAGGGGGAAGGCATGATTATTTTCCGTGTATGTGTTTAGTTGTTTAATATTACCTAACCTAATAGAATGAGTGTGTGGTAGACACACAGCTTCACTATAGAAGATTCTGCAATCCTTTCTGAAAAATTTGGAAGTCCTAATATGAAGTTCATTGTAGTCAGCAGAATCTTTTTCCATAGGTGTCTGCATTTGGCACTTGCAGAACTGAAAAACAGCTTTACTATTTGTGTGAATATTGTGGGCAGTCTTGATATATTTGCTGGTGAGGGATCCTCAGTCTGTAGCTGCACCAAAGCTGCTGTTAGATCCACTCACAAAAGCACAGTAATAATGGCACTAATAAAAATCCCCAACAAAGCTATGGATAAAGTTGACAGTCCCCATTTGGCAGTAGTCAGGCAGGAGCTGTTTTGCTGAGTACAGCCAGAGAGGATTTCCAAGCCATTACATAACCTTTTTCTAGAGAAGTGAAAGGTCTTGAGGGAACTTGAAGGAGTTGATATTCTGGAATATCTGAATTGCATGTGTCCAGGAAGGCATAAGCTATGCCAAGAGCAAAAAGTTGAGATACACGGACTGTCCCGTGTTCACAAGGCTTAGGGAATCTCCTGCTCACATGGCTTATGGGTCTCATGTTCCTGCTGCTTAGGTGTAGACTCTCTGTGGCTGGTCTATAATGGAGAGATTTAGTTGAAGTAGTCCAGAGGATCCACAGCAAATCAGCCATAACCTAATTTCTGAGGAACAGAAGAGACTGGTGGGACTAAAGCATACACTAGAATTTTTTGTAAAAGGGCAGAGGTGTGTTAGATGTGGGTAAGTTTCATCCCACTAAAAAGAAATGTCTACATATAGGTGTCTGTATCTGAATTTATCACCTTATGCTCTTGTTCATGAGGTAAGTATTCACCTTTGGCATGAGTTGTCTCATCCCAAGATAATTGTTGAAGTGGCTCAGTTGAATCTCAAGCAAAGAAATACCTGTATCAGTCTCTCTGACTGTAAGGGGAACAGAGATTATTTTTGTGCAGCTGTAAATGTCTACACTTTAAACTGCTTTTCTTTACTGTGTCTAGTTGCTGCAGAGATTTTTGGAAAGGAACTCTTGCAGATCTGGATATCAAACTTGCTGGGCACATATGCTGTCAGAGTTGGCAACAAATGAGATAGTCAGACAGAGTTTGATTATGGGGTGCCACCCTGATGACAGATGAAAGCCAGGATGTGTTACTTCAAGATGTAACTGAGGGAAGAATGTTGCATGGGAGAAGTTGTGATATCCTCATTCCCTCCCTGTGTACTAACTTGTTTCTAGGCTTATGAACATCTGTATTTGGGAGCGCTGGAATTTATGTCTTTTTTGTGTCTTGACTTACGTGAAAAAAATATATATCCTCTGTCAGTTCAAATATTACTGCTATCATTTGCTGCAGAGAGAGTTGGAGAGAGCTCACAAAGGTAGATTATCCAGTGTTCCAGAGGATGCCTGCCTACCTCCCTGTGTAGTTGAAGGCATTTAGGAGTGCTCAGCATACCATGCTAGATTGCCCCTGAGTTGAGGTGGGAGGGGTTCTGTTAGAAGGGAGGCAGTGACTGATGACAGCAAGTTAGTTATTGTTCTTCACAGCAGCAAGAGAAAGTGCCATTTTCACTCAGAGGACCTTAGGTCAGTCAGGAGCCTCCCACTCCATAAGCCGTGAGAAGCTCCAGGAAGCTGACACCTGTGAAGCACTGAGGATCAGAAGAGTCTGTGGGTAACCTGCTGGAAACCAGGAACTATCTGTGGTGTGACCTTACCCCAAATCTACCCCAGAAAGTGGTCTGTCAGTGCTGGTAACATCTCAGCACCCAGAGAGCCCACTGCTCTTGTCAGACCTGGATGGATGAAGTGGAAGGCAAGTTTGAGGAATAAGTATTGCATTATCATATTGAATAAATAGTAGGCAGCCGTTTTTGTTGCAGATTAAGTAGGATCTAAATTACTTAACACCCATGGAATCTCTTTTTTCTTCTTCTTTTAGTGTACTCTCCTCCTCAATCTTTTTTTATATAATCTCTGTTTTATTATATGTAATACTGGTAAATTCAGCAGCTAGGTTTACTTGCTGATTGCCAGAAACTCAGCTGCCAGTGGTAGCTGGGATGGTACCAGAATCCCGGCAGGGAGAGCAACAGGGAACTCATCTGCTCTGAAAGGTCAGGGTACCTTATCAAGACCTAGGTATTACAGCATCCATGTAGGGTCACTAGAGGTTGATTACCTTCTTTTTTTGTACCATGGAACACATTAGGCTGGAATAACTTGTCTAAAATCTTAAAACAAGGCAGTGCCAGAGCTGGAAATAATCCCCAGAGGCAGGTGCTATTTGTAACATATTTTCTGCAAATATTACTTTATTTGGACAGGTTTTGGTCCAAATTTTGCAAATTTCAAAAAATAAAAATTTCTGCATTACCAAACTTTTGGCATCCACATTGATTTTAAATCCAAGGATGTCTGTCAGTCTGATGCTACTACTCATCACTTTCTTACATCCACTTTACATGTAGTTTTTAAATTTTCCTAGCTATAACTGTACTGATTCTAAATTGTTGTAACTTACATTCTGAAGAAATAGGACAGACTATGGCCCAATAAAAGCAAGTAACAAGAAGACGTAAGAAAAAATGTCTAAAGCATTGTGGGAACCACTACCATTAACTTTATGCCTTATTTAGTGCCCTTCATTCTAATTCCTTTGTATATAATGATGTAAGTTTAAAATCCCTTATATTCCTAAGACTGAGACAATCTGTAAGATTTTAAGATGCTGGAAGAAACTAGCAAAACTATTCCAGACTTCAGTCCAGAACTTATTTTTTTGTACTTCTGCTTACACTTGATGGCCTAAAACTTAATCTGCCTTATTCATCATCTTCATCCCCTACCCTTAGAAATAGCTTAGCTAGAACAAATAGTTAATGTTCTACAGAAATGGGTTTAGACATTAAAGTCATCTATTCTGGCTTTTCCTGTGCATCCTGGAGTTACAGTACTGATATTGTACAAAACACAACTCTGTTGTCACAGAGGTAATAAATAATACTGTGTGTTAGGCTTATGGGTACAAAGTGAGGGTTTATGCTGTCCTCTAGCAAATCAGAGAATGCTAAAATGTTTACTCACAAAAGATGTCTTGTCTTGTTTCTCCATACCTGAACTTACATCAGCAGTTATGAAAGTAAAAATTACTGCTGTGGTTTTACACAAAAAGAGAAATTCTGCAAGAGCAAATTTAATGGAATTTTGACCATTTTGTAGTCCTTAGAATCTGCCACATTTTCCTCACCACTCAAGTGATTTTAAATTATAAGTAGTTTTGCAATGCTGTTAGCATTATTTTCTCAGCTCACCCAAAGTTTTTGCAAGACTTATTATCTATGATGAATCACATCTTTTATTCATATTGTTATAAATGCATTAAAGCTGACAGGTGTAATTTGCTGCTTTTTCTCCTTTAGATTCAGCATGGTTTCCAAAAATAAGTTAATTTAATAACTAGGGAATCTAAGTTATAATCAAATTTATTATATTTACCAGACTTGAATTTCAGATGGAATAACATAAAAAATGTGCTCATAGAGGAAAGAACAGAATTGCCAGTGGCCATTGAATTAGCAGCCTGAAAAATACCTTAAAATGTTGTGATCCAGGGTGTTACGATGATGAGAGGAGGAAGAGGAGTTCTGTTTATCTGTAGCTTTTACATGTTGCAAACTGGAATGAAGGTTAGAACCCCAGGCTGTTTTCATTTTAGATTTTCCAGTGACTTAGTGTGCCTTTATAACATAGCTCTGCAGCTCTGCCTACAAATCTCTAAATTTCTGTTAGAAAGGACGTGCTGTTCGTGTGCTTGTATAAGCACTTGCCACTGTACATGGCATGCTAGATGTAATCCCATGAATTCTGCATCCACCACATTTCTGCTGAATTCTGGATGAGATTTGTGCTTGGAAGGCTTCTGGATCAAGGTTTCATGTCAGGAAGTGCTGAGTAAAAGCCTGTTCAAAACCAGTCCAACAGAAACACAAAAAATTAGGTCTTTTCTTGTAGCTCGTGTTAGTCTCCTCTGAGTCTTGGTCCCCCGGTCATCTTAACCAAGTCTGTGGCACAGATTGTGTTTTATTTATTGATATATGTTAAGACAGCCTCTTATTTTGGGGCTCTATTAGTTGCTTTGTATTGTGGAGATTTCTAATTCCCTAAGGTGCTGCCTTTTGTTTTTGTGTACACAATTTAAACTGAAGCAGAGTTTTAGTTTTTCCCAAGGACTTCTACAGACTTTTAGATATTTAAGATCTGAAATTATGTTTCTTTATGGTTTGTCATCTGTTAAAGACTGCTGGCTGTACTAAAACCGGAAAAAAAGTTAAGGATAAAAAAGAAGTGTTCCAGAGAACCAATATATTGTACCTCTCCTGGAGGTACATTGCCACTTAGAAATCACTAGGAATAATGGTCATACAAATAAAAAGAAAGACAATTTAAAAATGACTGAAATTTTGCTTAATATTGAAAAACTTAATTAAGGAAGAGCTTGAGGTTTCAGCATTTCTAGCGACCACTTTGTGCAAAGGGGATTTTCTCTGTGTGGATGTGGTACACCATTGGCAGAGCACAGTGAGTCAGCTGTTCATCTGGCTCTGCTGTAGTTCTAACCCTCCACAGCTGAGAATGCTCATGTCATGAGTGGGAGGAGGAGAATATTAGCCCCTGGCTAATTCAGAAGATGTCTGTGCTATGCTGCAGAGCCCTTGGTGCTGAACGTAGTTTTGACCAAGAGGTTATGGCACAGGGGCCATAGCTGATACGAAGATACAAGTTCTTGCTCTAGAATTCCATATTCTTTTGGTCTCTGTTTTACAGACATAGTTCTTTGAGGAGTCTCATAGTTTGAAGATGACAAATTTAGTAAAAAAAGTTGAGGAGGATCTTATTGTTACAGGAGAAGAACTAAATGAACTTTTAGTAGAAAGGTAGGAACATGATGAAATGTCATAATACCCACTGTAAAGTCTCTGGGTATTATTCTTAAGAGCAGAATGCTAGAATTTTGTGCTAAATGCTCAGTGATTCAGAGCTTTAGGACACAGTACATGAGTAAGTATTTCATGCCTTAGTCATCAAACAGCCACATTAAAGCATGACTAAGAAGAAAGGCAAGGCGGCAGTGAAATGTGGAGATGATGAGATAGCTCCATACTGAGAGCAGAACTGGAGATGAGATCAAAGATGATTGAATTGAATTGATTGCACCTTGCTCAAAAAGTAAAGAAGTAGGGAAGAGTAGGAACCTTTCAATAATTAGAAGCAATCAGAGGGAGAAAACAAACCCCAGAAGACAAGACGTAAAAACAGCTCACATGACACTGTAATCTCATAGCTTATGCTGTCAGCAAAAAGGGATTGGATGAGTTTCTGCAAACTCAACAGTACTTGCCATGCAGAGGCAGTCAGTACTATTGAAATGCTGAAACTGATGGGAACCAGCTAGGCTGTCGTGACTGGGAACAGACGTCCTCCAAAGAGCATGAGACAGCATTCTGCAGCGTGAGAAATCCTTGCCTGTCAGTCTAAACTGCTGGTTTGTTTGGAGGACTGGGACCTGCATCTTTCATGAGATAGGAATTTTGCCTTTTTCTTCATTAGTGTCTGTAGATACCCGGTCTGGTTCTCAGTGAAGATGGAACAATCTTTTTTTTTGTAAATGCAGCCCTATGGATATTAATTTTCAGCAGTTGTTTGTATTCTAAATATCAACATTAGGACGAGCAAGGGTGCCGGTGTTTGTGAATATATTCAAGAAAGAGTAGAATGTTGGGAGCTTTTCCTCTCCAGCTCAATGTGAATTAATGTTTTGTAACGTTCTGGGCATAACTCACCTCGAGTTGAGCTGTTTATATTCCCCCTTGGAGAAACTGCTTAAGTTCATGCAGTTCTATACCATCAAGCAGTTGAAATTTGAGCTACTTGTGTGAATCTTGCCTCAGGAGGTTTGAGGTTGCTGCTGAATATTTTTGGCCTGTGGACAGAGGTAGGATTTGCATTAGCAGTGTCTCAAAAGGGGCTGAAGTCTTGAGGGTCGAAGCAGCCACAGTTGGCCCTAAGTCCCTGAACATATAATAGCTATGAGCTGTATGCCTGTGCTGCCCACCTAAAAAATGTAGGGGAGGAGTCAGACCGCTCTGTGTTTAATGGGAAAAGGAATAAAGACTGTGATCTCCATTCTTAAATGCTGTTTAAAGATGTAAAAATTATCTAATTTTATCTTCTACTCAGGAATAGTTTATCTAAGGACTACTCTTGAAAGGAATTGCTGGGAAGGCCAGTTACAGGCAGAATTTAGTATTGAGCTTTGTCTCATGGTGTATATTGCATGCTGTCATGTTGCCTGCACCAGCTTTTCTTAATTTGCTTAAGAATCATGTGAATGAAAAGGTACCATGAATTAAAAAGTACTATGCTTATTGGCCTTCTTGGCAGCTCATGTCTGTTCTCCCTAATGTGGTAGGAGTTCCCAATGTGGTAGTATTTCCCAAATACTCTAGAGCAAAGATCATAGCTGTATATCCATGAAACAGGAAATCTTTAGTGATGCCTGTGTATCCTATGAAATAGGAAACCTGTAGTGATTAGTCTGGGTTGACATAATTTTCAGAAGGGCTGAGGAGGTATGAAATGGTATAGAGTAAATTTTCATATGAAAAAGGTGCCACATATTAATGGAAGAGTGATCTCACTACAAAAAGATGAGGCCAGGAATTTTAAACAGTGGGAGCTTATCCTCAGGCATTGAAATCCTTATCCTTACTTAAGACATAAGTAATTAAATAGTTAAAGACATTGAGGAGTCACAACAACCTCATGCAGCCCTATAGACTTGGGGCAGAGTGCCTGGGAAGCTGCCTGGTGGAAAAGGACCCGGGGGTGCTGGTCAACAGCAGCTGAACACGATCCAGAGTGTGCCCAGGTGGCCAAGAAGGCCGATGGCATCCTGGCCTGGATCAGCCAGGTGTGGCCAGCAGGAGCAGGGCAGTGACCGTCCCCCTGTAGCCAGCACTGCTGAGGCCACAGCTCCAATGCTGTGCTCAGTTCTGGGCCCCTCAGTGCAAGAGAGACATTGAGGGGCTGGAGCGTGTCCAGGGAAGGGCAACGGAGCTGGGGAAGGCTCTGGAGCACAAGTGCTGTGAGGAGCAGCTGAGGGAGCTGGGGGTGTTCAGCCTGGAGAAAAGGAGGCTCAGGGGCAACCTTATCCCCCTCTACAACTGCCTGAAAGGAGGCTGTAGCCAGGTGGGGGTCGGTCTCTCCTCCCAGGTAACAAGTGATAGGGTAAAAGAGAATGGCCTCAAGTTGTTCCAGAGTAGGTTTAGACTGGATATTAGAAAAAAATTCTTCTTGGAAAGAGTTATCAATTATTGGAACAGGCTGCCCCAGGAAGTTGTGGAGTCACCATCCCTGGAGGTGTTTAAAAGTCATTGTATATGTGGCTCTTAGGGACATGGGTTAATGGCAGCAGACAGTGCTGGGTTAATGGTTGGATTCAATGATCTTAGGGTTCTTTTCCAATCTAAACAATTTTATGATTCAATGAAGAGATCTTAATGAACCTAATTTTCTCCAAGTATTTCCTGCAGTTCATTTACTGAGCACTCATGTAAGGCATCTTCAGAGGTTTTGAATGTAATTAGCCAAAAAGAGACACCAGTGAACAGTTCTGAGAATCTTAGCCTTTCAGTCTTAATTTGGGCTCTAATTTTTGAATTTTTGCTCTTATAATTTAAAGCATAATTTAAAGTTATTTCAGTAATAGAAGTTTTTTGATTCTCTGTTCTGAGAGAGACCCCACTTGTAAAACATCCTTATTAAAAGGCTGACTTTTTTCAAAGCATGTTACCCGTATAGTTCTTTTTTGAGTGTGACATTTGCGTGTGTTATGAACGAGTGTTTGAGATCACTTAAAAATTGCTTAAAAGGCTTACATATTTGCTTTTACCTTTCAGAAATGTTAAGGAATGAGCTTCATTCTCACTGTTCAGGGACAACTCTAATGCCTCAACTTTTGAGTAGCATTGAAGTTAAGTTTCAAAGTGAATTTGAAGTGCTTCATAGACTCTGCACTATATAGACTTTGCTTAAACCCAAGGAAAATGGAAAATATAATAATAATAATAATAATAATAATAATAATAATAAACCCCCAACATTTTCTCTTGTCTGAATACTGTGCAAAGATGCTTTAAATGACTAGACAAAAAATGATGAAAGCAGCATATGACCTAAATTATAAATAAAATATGAGGACTACTGGACCAAAATCTGCATGCAGGAAAAATATAGTGACAATCAAATCTACAGAGAGGACTATTCAAGAACGTTTACTAAGTCCTCACACTTTTACAGTTGAGAGTCACGTATTTTGAGCACCTGGACTGCAAACAGTCTTTCCAGAAATTCACTGCGTGACTCTGCAAAAGTTTAAGCAGTTCTTGGATCTTTGACTCATCTCCCTGATCTTGGTGTACCTGGATTTTGCTTTCATCTGTCCTTCTATGATGACTTCCACAGCTTCCTAATTATGTAAGCTGTGACTGAGAATGGCCCACAAATTCTGAGTGTTTGCAGTGATGAACTAGAAAAGGATTTTTTACCTGAGGGAATAAAATACTCAAATTTGCTTGTTTTGCATTTGTATAAATTGTTAACACTCCAGCAATAGAGTGGTGCCATGGTAGCTTACCTAAGGTGGGAGTTTGCTCCTTATCTTTTTGAAGAGAGGGGTTTGCAGTGTCATCCCCATCACTCCACTGGAAGACACAACCAGAGAACATCTAGTCTAGAGAAGGGAGCAAGCTTATAAGCTTATATCAGAGCTCTCCTTAGCAGCCCTCAGCAGGGTAGCAGAACTAGGTTCCCGCATGCAGAGCTGGAACACTCAGATGATGGCAAGAACACAAGGTATGAATTTTCAAAAAAAGTTCAAGCAAATTCCTTCTGCTTGTTCATATCAAGATTTATAGAAATAGCATAACATGAGGCTTGGCAAGATAATTTTCCTTCAGTTTTGCCATGTGTTTCTTCACAAGCCTGTGCCCCGTTAAAAAAAGCAGGATACTTAATACTAGATGTTTGCCTGAAGTCTCAACATTTGCATACTTAGTTCTGTTGGCTGCAGTGCTACTGCAGTAACAGCAAGGTAGTCACAGCCAATTTGTTCGTATTTGCAGAAGTGAGTTCTCAATGCTTAGTTGTGCGATAAAGTCAGTGCCTGAGAATCTCTGACAGTAATTGCCATTCTCCTCCTCAAACCTAGAGCAATATTTAAAGCAGAGGAACCTCCTGAACAGTTTATTTCCCCATTCCCTGTCAGTGATTTCACTGCAATGCCTAGAAAAAGCAAAGTAGTTCAGGCGGCACCTATTTCTGGCATGAAATCCTAGTTGTGGATTCCCAGTGCTGATGTGTTTTTCAGATCCTGTGATGAATTTCTAAGCTCTCTTGGAATAACAGCTTCTGGGAGGGGACTAAAATTCCTATGGTGGATTTCAGGTTTGCAAACTTTGATGAAATCTAAACAACAGGGTAGGAAAGCTGTTTTTTGTCAAGAGCAGCCATGAAAGCAGAGAAGCAAATTCTTGTTAGTAGAGAGCTTTTCATCTCCTTGGAAATTTTTTCTGAGAAAAGTAGGGTAGGATGTGGAAATCAGTATGAATTTTGAGGAGTGGGGGCAAAGGAATGAAGACTTTTTTCTGTTCTGCTCCTGCGCAGGGAGGAGATATTCCAGCTATGGATAAAGATACAGCCTGGTACTCAGAAGTGTTTTGGTGACCCTCATGAAAGCATGCCTTGACATCCAGAGAGAGGCAAGGAGAGTCACATTGAGGGCTCAAGAACCTCTGTTGGTTTCTTTATCCTTCTCTGGTAAGCCTGAATTCACTTATTTTAAACCTAGAAGGTACAGCTATTACCATTAACTCCCTATGTAACAGCAAACGTGGGTTGTAGCTGTTCATGGCAAAGATGTGGAGTAGAAAAACTCCTTATCTGAAATACCTTAGATACAGATCACAGACATTTCCAATTCTTCACCAGCAAATAGGACACTATATAAAATATTTTTGGTAGCTCACAACAGCATATGAAAAGATTTGCCAATGGCACTTTGTACAGTGTGGTCCCTTCTCTTCCCCCTTCACCTTTTGCCCAGTTTTTTTATAAACTTAGGCTGGGCAAACAGAAATGGCTTAAACAGAAGATGGCAGTCCTCTGTGGGGAATGGCTTAGGAATCTTGCAGCTCGGCTCCCCACAGCTACTGACTTCTCCAGAGCTTCTCCCCCTTTCCTCCCTGTACAAGAGGGAAGGGTCTCCAGTCTTGCTTTCAAAGCAGTAAGTTCAGGAGAAATAAACAAGATTCTAGTCAGAGATACTTTTGTCTTGGCCAACCAAAAGGAAAGCATTAGTATAATATCCAGGATAGTTATTTAAAGCAAATTGTTATATTCTGTTCCTTCACATTACTGAATCAGAGTGCAGTTACATACTGTTGAGTTATTGGTGAAATAGCAACAGAATGATTCAGAAAATCACCAGGCAAAACCATGCAAAATATGTTAGTTATCAACAAAGTAATTGGATAGCATTTAAGCAAATGAAACGGACACAGGCATGCAAAGGATTATAATAACTGTAGCAGAGAGTGGAGGTTTCCAAGTGATGCATTCCAAGTGACCCAACTATATTTACTAACAGCAGAGGACTTTCTCATTACTGCCCTACCTCAAGGAGTCATGAGAGGGGATGGTGACCCCAGAGGTATCAGTGATTCTCCAAAAATGGGAAATTATAAGTGAGAGTAGGAAAGCTTTAGAGAGGAAGAAAACAAATTCTGTTAGATGGCTAACAAGGTATATTTCATGAAAATGATAACTTTTAAGCCTATTGTGGTTCAGTGGTTACAACAGTCAGAGTAAAAATGCAATATATAATACTGAAAATAATTTTTAAATTGAGGAGGGAGAAAAAGTATAAAATTTATCTGCAAAATGGGAAAAGTGATAAAGTCAAGCTGAAGTCTACAGGAAGAAAGTCAGTCACTGCCAGTTTTTTAAAAGATGTTAGTTTTCTAAAACATTTGTAAAGCAAGCATTCCTACTGATAATATGTGAACTTCTGTTAGATGGAGATAGTATGCTTAAAATAATGTAGGAAAGGACTAGTTTTTATTGATTTGGAACCAGGAAGGAAGAAGATGATGGAGATGGCGATACTGAAATATTTTCTAAACCATTAGCAGAAAAGGAGAATTCTTAGTAAACACAGGCTACGCAACTTAAAGAACTGAAATTTTGGTGTGTCAGAACACCCCACATGAGCGCAGATGTCCTCCCTTTCCCAAACACGGCCTCCAGCATCACTTCCACCCCACTCAGCTGTGGGCTGATGCAGAGCTGCCTCCAGGTCTCTGCGTGCCCAGCACTCCCTTGTCCGCAGTGACTGCTCCCTTCTTCAGCAGCAGCGGGCACACGATACTTGCCCAGCAGCTGGGGTGCACGGCCCCGTGCTCCACTTTGGCTCCCCCTCCGTAGCTGTGGTCAGCCAAACCGGCTGAAGGAATCGCAAAGACGAATGGTGTCTCTGACTGCCCATTACGGTCTTGCTAGTCGGCTCTTCGTGCTGCTGGCTGGGGCCGTGGCGCCGGGTCGCTCTCCCCGCAGTTGGCTGACCGGCGGTGGCATCCTGGACAAGGCGCTCTGCTCGGAGCGCTGCTCCCGCCGCGCTGCCCAGCCCGGCTGCCCGGCTCCCGCAGCACAGCCCGGCCCCAGGGCACGGCCCCGGCCCCGGCGGGGCTGTCCCGGGCGGGAGCCGGGCTCCGGCAGAGCGGGCCGCGGGCTCTGGCCTGGCACGGCAGCGCTGGCCGGGGGCACGGCGGGGCCGCCCCGCTGGCTTTGCCCGCTAGAGGGCAAGAGAGCCCCGCAGAAGCGCGGCTGCCCCTGCCCGCAGCCCCCGGCCCGCCGCGCCCGGCCCCCCTGCCCCGGCGGGGTCAGCGGCGCGGCCCCGTGGGGAGCAGCCCCGGGCGGCCGCTGCAGGCCTGGGCTCGGGGCCGTTCGGCACGAAATGTCCTGGATGCCGCGGAGGGAGAGGTAATCCCTTCCGTCGGGAAAGCTCTCAGGGCCTTTGGCCGTTCCAGAAAGCGGGCAGAGAGCCATCCTGGAGCTGGCACGGACCTAATCCGTCGGGGGACGGCACACCGGGCTGCTGCCGCGCCTGCCGCAGCGCACATGGAGCCGTAAGTGGGGCACGCACCAGCTCCTGCCGTGCTGGGCAGGTGCCGAGAGGCGCCTTGTCCCTGCCCGGCAAGGGGGCGAGGACCTGGCCACTGTCTGCAGCTCCAGTCTAGCACTGGTAAGTAGCACCCAGCTGATGGTCAAGCTATGTGCCTTGGTTGGTGTACAAAGGCCGCCTCATCTTTCAGGCAGTGAACTATCTACAGGAGAAGAATATCAGCCAAAGGAAGAGCCTCCGGAATGCCCTGCAGCCTGCTAGCAAACCCTACTGAGACTGCTGCTGCAACT
Source organism: Molothrus aeneus (assembly GCF_037042795.1). Lineage (NCBI taxonomy): Eukaryota > Metazoa > Chordata > Aves > Passeriformes > Icteridae > Molothrus > Molothrus aeneus. The sequence continues at coordinate 44,573,011 of NC_089647.1, forward strand.
GAGCACCGACAGTATGGGAGCATGAAGACCGCAGAAACCTCTGATGAGGCACTTGTTTGGGCAGGGAAGCTGCACCAAGCAAAGCACTGGCCATGGTAAAGAAGTTCTCGCAATGAGCAGTTCTGCGAGCCTTGCCACACAAATTGCTTGCCATGTGGAGGCTTCTGCGGTCACCGCACACATGGCAACCCTGATTTCCTCCCTTTTTCTCCTTTCAATCAGTGGCACTTTGGGTCTTGAGCTGGAGGGATTTGCAACACAGTAGACAATCAATTCATTACTAAAATAAGCAGATACAAGCTATGTACAAATTAACACACCACAGAAATTGCAAACATATTTGGCAGTTTCATACTTATATCACCCTGTCTACCTTCAAGTATCACCAACAGGGACGTGCATTCAAAAAGACTGTGTTTGACACTTGTGTCGATGCACTTGACTTTATCCTAATAACTCCTTCCCTAAGATGATCACAAAGATCATATTCTGCCAGTATTTGTTTATGTGATTCACTGATTCCTGTACACTGCAAAATACTATAACACCATGAAAAGTCCATGTCAGATATCCCACTGTTGCTGTGTATCACATGGTGACACCGACACTGGTGTTTTCTTGGAATTTTCCATCTAAACTTCATGTTTTACACTACTCTAGTGTGAAATTTTGATGAACTGGCCTTTTCCTGCTTAATTCTGGAATTTTTATAGGAATCTTTTTGGTCATAAATACTGCTATTTTTTCTACAGTCTCTAAAGTGAGAAAGCAAATACATTCCTCCAGTTTAAATTTTCTGGATTTGTAGACATTTCTTTTATTAATCCAGTTAACCTGAATCATATGGCTTTTTGTTTTGTTTTGTTTTCACAAATGTTTTCTTTATTTCCAGTCAACCTAATGTTTGATAATCATGACTTTCAGTCATTTTTCATTGCTGAGATCACATGAGTTTTCTTTAGAGTGTTAATTTCTGTGGCTGTATTAATAGTTTAGTGCCCTCACCAGCCATTCTGGGGAAATGCTCAATCACATGTATGAGGCAGCAGGTGGGATCCATGCAGTCCTAGCTAGACCTCTGTCATGTAGAAGTCTATATCTAATATAGGCTCCCTCCATACACGAGGAAGAATTAAGCATCTTTAACGCATGAGTCATGTCATCCTAAAGTAGATGCCTAGAATAGGTCAGATGATTTGTGCCCTAAAATTGCTCCTATTTCTCTGTGTTAAAGAACAAGTCATTTATAGCTTGATGTTTCAGTTCTAGCAGCCTCAATGAGATGAGATTAATTGTCTTATATCCAGGTTTGTATCATGCTTTGAAATACCCTAAAAATTCTTATTTGTCAAGAAAGCTGAAAATAGCATTACTTTTTTATATTATTCTCAATTTATATATATAAAAAAGCTTTTAAAAGTTTTCTGCCTCAAGACATTTTTTAAAAATGGCAAATGCCACGTGTTTCATGGGAAAGTCATAACACCTCTCTTTTTAATAACTGAGTCTTTCAGTTCTCTGTCTGCAAGGATGGAAAATAAATGAGTTAGATACATTAAAGGTCCAGAATAAGAACCTGCTCTTGGTGAAATTATACAATACAGGAGGAGTTTAAAAAAAAACAACCCAAGAAAAAACTGTTTTGGCAGGCTGAATTATTTTTATATGACACTCAAAAATGATATGTGAAATGATCTTTTTAAACTAAACTAGGTGGCAGAGTGCAGGTAAAATAGTTTTCTTTTAAAAGCGCCATACTATCTAAAACCTGACAGAGGTGTTGCATTAGTGTGGTACATGTGAGAAGAATGTGTGCCAGGAACTCCTCAAGAAATGCAGGATCCTTCTGACCAGTTCTGCTCTCAGGAGTTAAAATCCTGCATAAAGCTGATGAGTAAGCTCTTGATGACTCACAGTGGCAGATGCAGTCTTTAATTCCAGGAGGGTATAAGGGAAGTGGGTGTGAATCTCGAGTAGAGGGGAGCTAGGGATGTTCCTGCCTCAGTGTCTTGGGGATAAAATTGTAGGTTTTTAATACAGCCCCAACTATCAGCAATGCCAAACTTCTGTAAGGGGTAAGTTTGACATTACACATCACACATAGATTTTATGTGAAGCAAGGTTGGAATACCACCTACTCACAGATGGGTATAATTTTGGGGATGTCCTGCATAATTCATGTGTGGCTTTGATACTTATGAGTAATTCAGACATCAAAGCCTCAACTTAGATAACACTTCTATAACACTAAACTTCCTATAGCAAATAACCTGTAGGCTTTCATTTAAGTCCCTTAACAAAAAAAAAAAAAAAAAAAAAAAAAAGAAAAAAAAAAAGAAGGCAACTATTCCAATACTTTCTTCTTTACCTTAAGATATTTTTCTTAAGGTAAGCTGGTGTGAAGTACAACATAGAAAATACTGAATCCTGAAGTAAAGAAAAAAATCCATATAATACTCTTCACTGGGACTAGAAATGTAAATTTAAAGCACTAGAAAGGAGATGGGAACCTCTTTCCTGAGAGCACACCAGATACCAGGCCCTTATGGTCACTCGGCAATATTCCCCTCTGCTTTGCCTGTGGCACAAACCTTCACTTTTCTGCAGTGCTATTTTTTAACAAGCAATTTTATGTTCTCTTCCAGGTTAGCCATTATGCATGGAAAAATCTCCCCATTAATAACTGTAAATCTCCTTTATTGTTCTCCTTCAAATCTCCTTAAAACTCCCTTCTGACACCAAACACTTGTCACCGGCTGGGCCTGTTGCTTTTTATTCTCAAGGCTCTTTTTCCCTTATCCTTCCCCCATGGGTTTGTACTATACACCTGTTGTCTTTCATCATGGGTTAAGATCATAAGCTCTTTGGGCATAGACCATCTCTCTTATTACATGTGTCTACAGTATCCGACACAATGGAGCTGTGAGCCCTGAATGGGGCCTCTGGGTACTGCCATGATCCACTTGATAAAGAATGATGATTTTTGACATGGTGAGTTCTGCAGTTTTTCCCAAGTCATTCTGCAGTTGTTCACGCTGATATAACAAGTGTGTGAGAGCAGTGTCCTTAAATCCTAAGAAAAAAAAAATGCCTTGGAACTATTTGCTAGAGAGCAAGGACTTTTCTGCTTTGGTGTTGGGGTTTTTTTTCTGTTCCTGCGTATTGAAATGCATGGGCTGACACGCAGCAACTCTTTCTTTTTGTAGGTTTGTACAGAACTAGAGTGATGTGACCCTGCTCTGAAGCTTCTGCATCCTGTCCTTCAAATTGCAATAAAGACTGTTAGAGTCAAATAAAAGGGGGGGTGGCTCCTGCACTGGCGTGAGTCAGTTCCCTGAAGGTCCGTGTGGATTCAGGACACAGCTTTTCCCTGCTGCAGTTTCCCCGCTAGACACAGAAACTAGTCTCTCTCCCTCCTCTTGTGTTTAGTCACATTGGCAAGCGGAGGGATGCAGGAAAGCTGCACCAGTCAGAGCTGGACTGCTGGCTTTTGTGGTGGGGAAGGCAAGGAGAGTCACCCCCTCGACCGCATGCCCATCAAGCAGGAGGACATGCAGAGTCGATTATTTTTAATTAACCCCCTTGCAAAATTCTTCTTCTCTAGAGTTCTCTTTCAAGGCTCCACCAATGACCTTCCTGGACCCCTCTACCTCAGCGGTGCACATCATCATTCACACCATGCAATCTCTTCCCCCAGCCCCCAAGATATTATATTTCTCCTCCTTTTCTCCCTGCTTCTCTCTCTCCCCTCACCATTCCCAAATGAGCCTGTCTTTAGGTTTTGTCCTCAATTCAAGGGTTTGCCAGAATGTCTTCTCCCTCGTGCAAGGCTCCGCATCGTGCCCAGTCCTTGAGCTCTGCTCAAGAATGCTTTTGCAAATGCAGGAGACCTTCTAGCCCTTTGCTGATTCACACAGCTCTTTTCAAAGGGCAAAACCACAATAACACCAATTCTGGGCATCGTAAGAAGGAACAGAAACCCTCTCTCCACTTGCTGAGTCTCTCCCGACAGTTTTAAATAACTTCATTTTGGGGGGCGGGGGAGAGGTTGGGGGCAAAGAGAACACATATTTCGCACTGCACCCCTATCTCCCCCCATACCACCTCCTACTCGCTTTTCCCTTCTCTCCACCGCGCTCTTACAAACTGGGGCCGAGCTAGGAACCACGGGTGGCCCGCGGGGCGTCCCGGGCGGCGGCGGGGCCCCGGCGCTCCCCGCACCGCCAGCGGCATCCCCGAAACTGCCTCCGGCAGCGCAGGGGCAGAGCGGGAGGGCTGCGGACTGCCGGGGCGGGGGGCCAGAGCGGAGAAGGCAAAAACTGCGGCGTGGGCAATACCGACCCGCACCACCCGCCCCAGCTCCCCAACTTCCCGCGCCCCGCCGGTTCGCCCGCCGGAGCTGAGTTTGAGCCCCGCTTGGGGCAGCGGCAGCCCGGTTACCTGCGGCAGAGCGGGCCGGGGCCGGGCTGCAGAGCGGTGCGGGGCGGGCTCGCCTCCGCCTCCCCTGCGGCGGGGCCGGGCCCCGGGCCGAGCTCGGGCTGGGCGGGCAGGGCGCTGCCCGCCCCACTCCCCCCGCCAATGTCAGCGGGGACTTGGGCTATGCGGGCATCTCCCGAGGAGCCCGCTTCCCGCAGCGGGCGGGCGCGGTATATTTAGCATCGCGTCGCTTTATTCCTCCCCCAAAGTTTCGCCCACTTATTTATTTATTTGCCGGCGAGCGCCGCGCTGCCGCAGAGCAGCAAGAGCCGCTCCGCGCCGTGCCGAGCGCTGGAAGCGGCTCGGTATTGCAGCAGGTAGGGCTGAGCGCTAGGACCTCGGAGAATCCTTCCAGCAGCAATCAGGACTACCTTAAACCCAGCCCAATGCCTCTTCCTGCGCCACTCTGCGTGCTGGATGGAGATCCACAGTCAAGAGCTGCAGCTCAGTGCTGGAGTACAACATTTCACAGGGAGCCCTGCAGAAGCAACACCTGTTTCGAGCCAGCCAAGAAAGACACAAGCACTTGTATGTTGCTGCTTTGCTTGTGGATCGTCAATAATCCTAAACCAGTGGACATCTGCTGAGCCTCCTGAGAATTCTGGATAATAGATTTGGACGTCAAAAGTTTTTTTTTCCTTTTTCTTTTTTCCATTTTTTTTTTTGGATTTATCTCAGCCAACAACGTGAGATTTCCCCCCTCCCCCTTTGCAGGATTCATGCTGATGTATGCAGTCTGTTATAGAGTAAAAACAGCGCATGCCTTTCTGGAGTCAGAATCCATAAATCCTGACGTAGCCTGTGCATCTTAAAAAAAAAAAAATCCCTATAACGCCTAGGTATTTAAGTTGCTATGGTCATTCTTATCTTAAACCAAATGGAGAAACTACGGATTTTTTTCTTTATTACAGTTGGATGGGCTGAAGACCGTATTGCTTGCTAAGAGCTGGGGATATATGCATTTATATAGATATACACATCTATATGTTTATAAATATGTCAGTGTGTGAGTATAAAGTGGTGGTTTCTTAGACTAACTGGTTTGACCTTGAACCTGTACCAGTCAAAACAGAATATTACTTTTATTTATGCATTTAATGGATTGAAGAAAGAACATTTTCTCTGTAACTGCGCTAGGGAGGGGAGAGGAGTGGAATATACCTAATCTTATATCTCCTGGGTTTGGCACCATCATTATTGTTTATTCTCATTCTCTAAAAGCAGAATCTTCTGATGGCTCCCTTAGGTGAAGTTGGGAACTATTTCGGTGTGCAGGATGCAGTACCCTTTGGGAATGTGCCCGTTTTGCCGGTGGATAGTCCGGTTTTGTTAAGTGACCACCTGGGTCAGTCTGAGGCAGGTGGGCTACCCAGGGGGCCTGCGGTCACGGACTTGGACCATTTAAAGGGGATCCTCAGGCGGAGGCAGCTATACTGCAGGACTGGATTTCATTTAGAAATCTTCCCCAATGGTACTATCCAGGGAACCAGGCAAGACCACAGCAGATTTGGTAGGTATTTTCCTTAACCCTTTAGTGGTCATGTGATGAAATAATGGGGCAGAACTGCGGGCGGGGGGACGGTGGGGGGTGCGAGGCGGGCGGGAAGGGGGGTTTGTGTTGATGGCTGATCCGCCGAGGGGAAAAATGAATGTGTCCGGGGGTGCAGATGTACACGAGCGGCACCGCCGCGGCGGAGCAGGAGCCCTCGCCGGGTGCTCGGTAGCGATGTTTGTGTAGCCCCAAGTTCTGCTTAAGAGCAGACGCGTACTGAGAGGCGGTGGTGGCGGTGGTGGAATTTTTGCTCGGGACGTTTCTGCTGAATGATTTGATTTCGCGAGTTTAAAGGGTTTTTAATCATTAACCACCACAATTTAAAATTCACCGAGTTTCCTGGAGGGAGTGGCTCTCGTCCTATACGCAAATTGACGAGGGCTTTTCTTTCGTTTTCTCTGCCGATTACCTGCCCTAGTAACTGCCCGAATTGCACACCCTGTCTGGTTCGCTGCTCGGCGAGGATTTAGCGGCAGCGCACCCGCAGCCGACCCGCAGCCAGGCTCTCCGCCCGCCCGAGCCCGCACCCGCAGCCGTGCGGCAGTGCCGGTGACAGGCGCCCCGGGAAAGAGGGAGCGCAGGTGGGGTCCGGAGCCAGCCGGGAATCCTGCGCCAAAACCTGCTTTTCTCGAGCTGTGTGGCGTGTCACAGCGAATTTGAAAAGAGCATTCCCTGGGTTTCCCTTCCAGGGGACACTATTTGTGACTCAGCAGCGAGGGCTGGAGGGCTGCTGGCCCCGGCCGCTCCGGAGAGCCTGTGCACGCACACACGCACACACGCACATGCACACGCGAGTCCAGTGGACCTGGAGCTTTCCGGCTGCCAGGGAGTCTGTTCAAGGCCCGGCAGATTGAATGTATGAAAGTGACCAAAACAGCCTGGCTGAGCTGATACTTTGGGGTTTTTTTAAAGGAGGGGTGCGGAAAATATGCCAGGTTAGCTCGCCACGCTCCCAGCTGTTGGAAGGAGTTAACTTGTGAGTGAACCGACCTGACAACACTTAAATTCGGTCATAAAAACAAAGTCCTGTGTTGACTTTTTTTCTCTCTTTGTATTTTAATGCCAGATGTTGAACGATATCTAAGCTGCATTTTATTGCCTTGTGAAGCTATTTAGATAATGCCGGTGTTGTAGGAGATGATCTCCAAAGGGCTCATAAGGGAAGCGGAGAGGGAGGGACGGGGGAGGAGAGGACTGAGGCTCCCGCATGGTCGCAGGTTCATCCTCCATCCCCCTCCATCCGCTGCTCCCTGACACTCTCACGCTGCTTACAGGCTCTTCCTCCCTCCCACGCCGCCCGCCCGCGGTCTCCGGGGCTGGGTGCGGGGTGGGGGGCAGCGTCGCGGCTCTCCCGGGGGCGCAACATCCACGCTTCCTGGCGAGAAAAAGTGCGGAAAGTGTTTAAGGCAGACGCGTAGTGAGGGGAATGGGGCGGGGGTGGGTGGGGGTGTGTTGCAGCTAGGCGTTTTCCTTGGCACGGGCAGGCGCCGCGCGTGGCTGCCGAGCCGCCGCCGCAGGTTCCCCTTGCCCGCTGCGGTGCGGGCCCAGGGCGGCGGGCGCGGGGCCGGCGGCGAGGCGCGGAGCGGGGCCGCAGCAGGTGTAGGGCGCTGCGCGCACCGGCAGCCGCGGCGGCGGGGGGCCGGCCGCCCGCGGGGCCCCGCCGCCCCCGGAGGAGGGCCGCCAGCTGTTCCCTTCGCAGGGCGGCGGTGACCACATTATTCGTGGCGTCTATTTTTAAAAATGGCTTTCCAGCCGCAGTTGTAGGAAGCTGACAATTCCGAGGGGCAGTTCTTCCACCCCTTGCAGAGCCTTGGCTTTAAATAGATTTTTTTTTTTTTGTCCTTGTCGTTTTGATCTCCCTCTTCCCCCCACCGGGACGCGTCTCGGTGGTAACTCTTTTCCCCATGCAGCGCGCCGGTGATGCCCCTGCTCGCTCCGGGGTTGGGAAGACCGGGCACGGCAAACCCGTGGGATGCCTAGGGGCTCCCGGTTTCTTTGCGGGAAGGTACTTTTGTATCGTTGCCGTGACATTGCTGTTGTGTTTGCCGGAAGGTCACAGAATAGCTGGTGCTATTTGAGTTTTGGTGATTTTGAAATCTTCTGATGATCCTGGGGAGGTCTGCATCCCAACTCGGGAGCTGCCCTGGGGAGAGCGAGCTCACATGGTCTCCTGCGAGCGTGTGCGGGAAACCTGCGTGCGCGTGTGTGGATGCGGGGGTACGCGTCAGAAGGAAGTTTTTCTCCAGGAATAAGGAGGACAAAGAGAAAACCCCGGGGGCTGCGCGTAAACTCCTCTCTGGGCTCTGCCCTGTGGGAATCCCCCTCCCCGCACACACCTCTGGAGAGACATCAGATAAGAGTAATTCTTTTGTGATGCTATGTTGGATGTGTGCCTATTGCATACAATGAACCGAGCCATATTGTGTGTCTATACTCGCCCGGTTCTGGGAGCCCTGGCATTTCGCAATTCCTGCAGCAAGATGTCCATCTCCAAAAGAAAAGCTCCCCGGGAGAACCCGGCTGGGTCCCCCCCGTAATGTGATCTCAGGTGATCAAAGCCTTATCTCTCCCGGGTCACAAGAGAAAATTTTTTGATGCAGTCTCCTTTAGTGTAGGGCATTGGCTAGACAGTAGAGTCATTGTAAATTCAGGAACTCTTTAACAGCGGAGAGGCGTGTCTCTGTGCGTCAGCACAAGTACTGCATGCACAGCATTAAAAAAATAGGAGCATGCAGGAAAAGGAAAAAAAAAAAAGCTTGTCAGCAGGTGACCTCCGCTCCCCGGGACCTGCTGCTACAAGGAACCGCTGCGTTCATCATCTGCGGGAGCCGCGCAGCCGCCCGCCCTCCGCCTGCCCGGCCCGCCCTGCCTGCTCCGGCGCTGGGCTGGCGGGGCGGGCTCAGCGCCGGGAGGGCGCGGGGGCGGCTCCGGCCGGGGGTCTCTGCGCTGCCCGCCCCTCTGCTGCTGGATGCGGGTGGGCGGGCCTGCCCCCCGCCCCGCGCTGTCTCCGGGGAGAGCCAGCAGGCCGGGGCGGGGCGGGGGGAAGGTGCTGCATGCGGGGAAGGCGCTGGCCCCCGGGACTGGGAATCGTGGGCCAGGTTTTAGGCGGAGGGAAAGGCGCCGAGCAGGCCCGACAGTCTCCTCCGCTATTGAGCGTTGCAGAGGGGAGGGGATGGGGGGGAGGGGATGGGGGGGGGGGGGGGGCGGGCAAGGGCGCTGTGAGAGCCTGAAACTGAAGCAGGGCCCTGCTGCCTGGGAGTGCTGTGTCTGTCTGCGCTCCCGTCTTTTAATTGGCATCGTGTGGGGGAGCGGGCGGGGTGGTGACAGCTGCGACAGGCGGGACGCATCCCGGCGGAGGGCTCAGCCCCGCGTGTCTCCGCGCAGCCCCGCACCGCAGCCTCGGCCGGCGGGCGGGAGGCCGAGAGGGGAGCGCCGGGGACGGGGGGGCGCAGGGGAAGCTCCTTCCCTCGCCCCATCTCTGGGCTGACCTCCCGGCGGCTTCTGAGACACCAAGGGCTCCACTTCCCTCGCCCCGCTGCTCTCCGCGGCAGCCCGGGGAGAGAACAGGCCGGAGGGTCCCCCAGTGCTCCCTCTGCGCTCCCCTTCCCCTGGAAGCCGTACAAAGAGGGGGCTGGCAGAGATATTTGCTCACCGTCTTCGTTGTCATAGATGGTCTGTTGCAGTGCTAAGGGAAAGCTGAACTGCTCCACTCCATTGATACAAGGAAAGCCAACGTGTAGCCAGAGACAAAAATGGGAAAAGGGCAAACCAGCAACAACATAAAACTGCGGTTACAGAGGTGTTCATTGCCTAAAAGCTAAGGAAAATGCTTCTGTAGGCTTGCTTTTCACCAGAGCTAAGACAGATGAAAATTAAAATTTTACTTTAGTGAACAACACACCTCCTCTCACCTGTGAGCGTGTCGGGAGAGCAGGGCCAGCATTTATGTCAGGCTGGTGTCCTGCACCATTCAGCATGGTTTGAGCTGGATCACGTAGAAGAAGGTGTGTGAAGGGCCGATGTGGGCATGTAGGAAATAAATAGCTTCCCTGAAACTTTCTTCCTTGTGAAGGAATGGATCTTCGAGCATTTTCCTTAATAACACCAGTTATTAAGGAAATGCAGTTCAATGCAGTGAGAAGAAATTCAGCACCCCATGTACTGAGTTATTTCCTCTCTACTTCTCTTCCTTTCCACATTTTTTAGCTATAAATAGGGCCCTAGCTTTCAAAGTTTGGAGTTGTCCTGATTTTCATTTGATACAGCCTCATTTTGAAGAGGGTTGTCTATTTTAATATCTGGTTCAGGTCCTAAGTAATATCTGTATATTATAGAAACTATACAGTGAAAACATGCACAGAACTGTGGGACAAATACAATCCTTTAGCTGACAAGACTTCTGTAAGACTGGATGCTTGGCCCCAGATAATCTCTTGAAGGACTTAATATGGCACATAAAACTTGCTGTGAGTAGGCTTTTGAGTATTTCAAATGAAGAAGTCTTTATTCTGATCTCAAATATGTGCATGCTCTTTGCCAAGTACCTTAAATTAATTTTCTGCACTTACGATAGGACATGACAGTGCCTTTTTTGTTCTTTTGATGCAGTAAGCAGCATGCATTCAAATATTTGAAATGATGACAGCAATTAAAGACTACATGTGGACTGATATGAAAAATGCCAGACTCACTAACTTAGCTATAGTAGTGTCTAATACACACTTAATGTAAGATTTAAACTCAGTTAAAATTGCTTAGTAACATGTATCAAGTAATATGATATTTTGGTAAAAGCTTTAGAGAAAAAGCCTTAGTAAGAAATCTGAAAGTATTGCATGTCCAGATATAATGGGAATTTTAAAATTGTTTCAATGGATCAATTGTATCTGAGACACTACATATACCAGAAAAAAGGCGTGCTGCCACTTTATATTACTTAAATAATTACATAGTGGCAAAATATTTCCTCCCAGTATTTTTTATTTGTGCATATGTAGAGAATAATTTAAAATGACCAGGCCTTAAAGAAGGGTTATCAAAACAATAATACTGTGGTGTTTGTAGTGCTGAATAATATATAAGGTAATGATCAATACTCCCTTACAGGGAATACTTTTCATCTTTACATTAGCTTGGCTATAAATTTTCCCTATTGGCTTCAACTTGTGCTGTGTTCAATCTCTGCAATTCATGCCTGCTATTGATTAGTGCACAACTATTTTGTGGGAGATGCCAAATTAATTGTCTAAAAAAGCCATGAAAGTGCTTTTTTATTGGCCATGTGAGGCTCAACACACACTATACTGTTATTTCATTATTTCATATACATATGATTTCCAATAAGCTTTAAAAAATAGTTATGCAGTGTACTTATACATGAAAATTCACATAATGTATTGAAAATGCTACTCTGTGCAGGACACACCTTATTTTGTGACTCAGAAAGTAGCATAACACAGCAGCATGCTTCTGAATGTTGCTGGATAACTTCCTGTGAGACCATTACAGTGTTAGATGAGCACTCCCAAATAGGAAGAAATTTCCATTTTTTAACACAGGATTACTAGGCTTATGCTAGATTTCAGCAGTAGCATCCTCACTGAAGAGGTAAGCAATTTGCAGGGAAGGCTGCTAGAAAATCCCCAAACCCTCAGAACCAGATGAGCCAATACTTGATACAGATACTTGTACTGTGCACATGGGTGCTGAACCTTGGAGATTTGCAAAAGCAGTGCTTCTCTGCGAAGTATTCTTGTTCCTAAGAGAACAAATGTCGGTGTAAGTTTGCTGTTATTTGCATGGGAAAACTTAATCATGTACGCACTATTACACTTAGGTGTAGGATGTTTTAATGTCTGAATTTTAGATGAGTAAATGATAACACACCAGAGAGACTGGTTACTATCTAAACAGAAATGCATGACACTGGACTATACTAAGGATTTTCATTTCTCAAGCCTCTGGAAGATCATACTGTGAGTAAATCTTTCCCTGTATTTCTGATTCATTGATGTCTGAAAGGAGATCTTTTGGTTCCATGTGTAACATTGCTTTATTTCACAATTCCAATTAAAATGCGTTTTTTCAGAATTTATTTTGCAAGACAAGTTTCATAGGTTCCTCATTCCTGCTAATTTTGGCAAACTAAAAACTTTATTTTTTTTCTGAATATATTATCTGTTGTGCAAATCAGAATAACTGAGCTTAAGATACGTGTTTAGGAATGATGAGAAAGATTGGGGGCAATCTCTAAATTTGATACATTAATGCTGTTTGCAGTGCATCATTCTAACAAAGACCCAAAGTACTTGAAGTATTGTATATTAATTTTGTCCTCATCTTCCAAATAACTCAGAAAATGGGAAAAAAGCCTTGAAAATAGCTGCTTGACACTCAGGGATAAGTCATATATGGGAAAAAAAATCTTCCAATAGGAACAACTCATACATTGTTTGTTTTTTCCTTTATTTCATAGGTATACTGGAATTTATCAGTATAGCAGTGGGCTTGGTCAGCATCCGAGGAGTCGACAGTGGACTTTACCTTGGAATGAATGAGAAAGGAGAACTGTATGGCTCGGTGAGTTCCTGCTAGCCTTGGGCAGTTATAATCCTTACATTCTGTGGGGGAAACACTGGCTAGCTCCTACAAGCTCCCATTGCACTATGTGTGTGTGCTGTATGAGCACTCTTTCTGCTCTGAATATCTTGCAATCTAATTCAAAACAAGACCCCGTGGGTGACATAATGAATGTGGGAGAGGGAAAAGGTGACAAAATCAGGAATGAGTAATAATGCAGATGAATGGCAATTTAGATACAAACAATAGAGACTGATGGCCAGATCTGGTCACTGAAGACTAAAGGATGTACTCTAAAGTTTGTAAATATCTCCTGTCAGTGGAAACCTAAATCCAGACAAAGTAGATTCCTTTTGTGTGTAGGCAGAGAGCTTTCTAGGAATTGACAAAATAAGGTAGAGGAGGAGGGAAAGGGTGGCATATCTGGATGAGAGAATGAGAAACAAGAGTATGACAGAAGTTATAAAAAGTATAGGAATGAGGGCAAGAGGCTTGGTGATCTTGTCCTGAAAGTTTCACTGGTGCTCCCTGAGGGATGGCAGCAGGAGTGAGTAACGGGTGTGAGGGAGGAGTAAAACTTGGTATTTCAGATGTGGGAGTTTGCCAGCCTACCTGCAGCTGATGGGCGACTGTTCTTGGCAGCATGGGCTGTCTTCCAGCAGAACAGAGAGAGAGGGAGTGTGTGTGTATGTGTGCATGTGTCAGTATGACATGGCTCTTACCTGGGACTGTTGGAAGCATCTGATGTACAACCGGCTTCATACCCTGGGTAGATCGTGGGCAGGTTCATCTGAAATTTGGCAGCTAATTCCCCAGATAGTAGAAGGCAAGCTCTTCTAGCAGGTAAATATCAACCTCCAAAGCTTACAAGGACAAGAGAAGCAGTTGTATTTGAGGAAAAGGATGGCAGGATTGAAGGGTAAACAAATATCTGAGGCGAAAGAGAATATCTGAAGCTAAGTAAAGCTGTGCATTTACAGGGGTTTATTAGAAGCAGAGGAGAAGGCTACAATGATCCATTGATTGTGTAAATGTTGAAGAGAAACACTCAAAAAGAAGTTAACGTGATAGAGAAGGGCTTTGAATGTAATTGAAGACACCTGTGTCACAGGGGAGTAGCAGTAACAGGGAGAAGGGTGGGGATGGCAGTGAGAGTAGGAGAAAATGTGAGATGATGGCTGGGAATGGGCAGGTGAAAACAGAAGGGATAAGAGGGAAGTCCAACTTCCATGTATATTATCCATGTAGAAGTGTGAGCAAGTGAAACTGGGAAAGTCCAGCAGAAGTGTTTCCATAAGGGTGTCCAGGTTCACTGATCTCTTTCTAGAAAAATTTTGTGTGAGAGAGATGAAGAGGATTATCTTCTCAACAAAGAGCAAGCTAGGTGAGGAAGCCGGGAGATGCAGTGTATGTGGGAAGCAGAAAAAGAGGTGGTAAAATGAGGGGCAAGGCTGGGATGGAGGATGAGTGAACATGGGAGAGGGGGAGATGCAGAGGTGGTGAGAGCCAGTGAGCAGGAAAGGCCAAAGAAACTGAATTTAGCATAAATGTCAATAAGGAGCAGGTAACGTTTGGAAGGATGGAGAGGGAGTGAGAAAAGGAATTGATGCAATGACAGATGTAAACCAGTTGCCTGTGAGGAGCAAGTTGTCATAAGTCATAATCCTTGTGCAGCTGATGAATGTGATAAAGAACTAGCAAAGTACATCAGGTTCAGTTAGGCAGCAAAAAGGCAGAACAACAACAGTAATATGAATCAGTAATATTGATAGTCATCAGTAAGAGTAATTGTTTCAACATATAAACACAGTGAATCAGTTACTCTGCATTTCAGATATTCTGTGACAGGAAATGTGGTTTTTGATAGGACTTAAATGCATAGACTTGGGAAAGCAAACGTTACATAACTTTCCTGTGCAATTTATGTTTTGTATTTGCAATATGTTTGGCTGTCAGAGTGAATTAGTCAAGACAATCTTTGCTGAAGAAATATACACAAGAAATTCTTTGTAAATTAGTAAACTCACTGCATTTATAAAATAGTTGTTCATGAACAGCAGTTCTAAAGGAGCCTGCTTTCCTAAGGAGCTGTGTCTCACAGTACAAGGCATGGGTCTCTCTGACATTCTGTCCCTGCAGTAGCACAAATTCCCTAGCCTTTTGTGTTTCTTGTATGGAGAAAGGACAGTGTTAGCTGTCCATGCTCACCAGACTGTCAGTTTGCAGGAATTACATAGCTCACCACTCCCAAGTGGGATGTGCAAATAATTTCTCTTCTTTACCCTGGCTCTGATTAGTTGCAAAACTGATAGGAACTTAATTTTCTTGAAGACCTTTGCCTTCTAATTGAAACTGGTTGACAACCTAAGGAGAGACAAGCAGGCAAATGGATGTACAGTATAATTGGATAACCTCTTTTTCCTAAGAAATGACACTAAAAATATGAAGCCATTCATAATGGAGAACTGGCAATCTCTGAGGCTAGAATACAAAGTTCAGGTTAAAATCTGATGGATGATAGGGCTTATTGTCAGCCTCCAGAGATGGGACATACTAAAGAGTGATGGTAATTGAATTACATTACTTCCAATGAAATATAACCTCTAATGGCTACTCAGTGTGATGATGCTTTAAAGCCTTGTCAACACTAGCAATCCTAGTGCCTATATTTCAGCAACTGTCAGTTCCCTTAGAAACACTGAGATAAGCAGGCCTCAGAGCAGATTTTTGTGTATAATTGGCTGGACATTTTTAAGTGACAGTGTTTTGCTTTTGGTTTTGGTAAAAAAATGCAATTAATTGAAAGTGAAGTTCTCTGATGGGAATGAATTTGCTGCTTGAACCAGAAGCAAGTCACAATCCAGTGCAGAATTATCTCTCTGGCAAAGTAGATCAGATTAAAAGAAATTAGTTTTGAGACTGATGTGTGGTAGACTGTGAAAAAGTTGAATCAGTTTTTCACCTGCATTAAGCAGACCAATATCTTCAGCTGAACTGCTCTGTAGCACCAGTAAGTTGTCCTTGTGCTGCTGTGCTGTGAGGTGTATCCCTCTGTCTTGGTTTATTCCCTAAGGGCTGTGAGCAGTATCAGCTTTGTCACCTAGCAGGTACCTTTAAGACACTGTGGCTGTGTTTCCTAAGATGGGAAACCCACACACAACTGAGCAGCAGCCTAAGAAATACTTGGTCTTGCTCTACATCAGCATTGGGGATCTAAGTAGGTGCTTAGATTCACAGCTTGTGAGGCATTCAGTACTTGACACTATTGGAATATGTGCCCTGTGTCTCACACTATCATATTTATATTCTAATTACTGCATGAAAAATACATTAGGCATGAACCAAATCAGTGACCTAAAAGACCTCTATCCTTCTATATTTGTATTTGAAACATTTGACACAGGAAGATTTTTTTCCCGGCATAATTGTGATGCCACTGGAGATGGGACATATGGCAAAGCAGAGCAGCCAGGATGGGTGATTGCTGCCAGTTTTCATGAAAGACAACAGTAGAGGCAGTTTCAGGATATCTTGATCCAGTCACATCCCTCTTGGCCTTCTCAAAGTTCTGCTCTCCCCATGGATTAGCTGCTTGACAAGCTCTTCCCATCTCCCCACTCTCACAGGGGGCAGGTCCTGCTGCATTTTCTGGTCAGAAGGGCACAGTGCCTCTCATGCTGCTTTCAGGCAGATGTGTGACATAACGTGGCTGTTCTCAAATTCCTCCTCATGCCATGGATTTAGCCAGGGGAAGCTGAAAGGCACCATGCACATGGTGCTGCAGGGGAACCATTGGTAGCTACCTAACAATGACTCAGAGCCTGGTTAGTGACAGCAGCTTTCCCTCCTGCCTCATCTGTCCCTGCTTTCCCTTTACCTTGCCTTTCCCTGGCAGCCTGCAGCTATGACTCATCGTGTTTCACAGCAGCTCCTGTGCTTGCCACTGGAAAGGAGCAAAAATGCAAACTACAGATAGGACCCAAAGGGGGTTAAGACAAGACATGAAGACCTTTTCTTTCCCAAGTGCCAAACAGCTTTTACCAACATGTCTGGCAAGGACATTAGCAAATGTGTCTTAGCTGTGTTCCTCAGGGCCATACCACTGAGGGAGGGAGGTCTTTCTGATCTGATCCCACAACCTTCATGCTTTTGTAGGCTGTTCCCATTGTCATGCTGCCCTTGGGAATATTAGCAGCTATTGTAACTATTACAGTAACAAAATATTGTGAATCACTCTCTAATTTTCTTCCAGCCTGTGTAATAGTAACTGTGTTAATCATTTAAATGGTTTGCTGTATTTCCATCCTTTATACAGCAGTATTTAGAAGTGCTCCCATCACTCTGGCAAGGTACATTGCTGAGTTTATGTCATGCCAGTCATTATACGGTCAAATACTAATTTGAAAACCTAGCAAAAATGAATATTCCAGCTGCAGGCTATCCTCTGATGGAGTTCTGTGCTACCTCAAGCACAGACCAAGCAGGAACATGGGACACCCTTGCCTCAGCTGCCCTGGCTGTCCTGGGCTTTTCTGCAGCAGAGAGCTGTGCTGCATCTGACCGCTGCCATGCCCACCCACGTCACTGATCTCCCACAGACATGCACCTGTCCCATTCCTCTCCTCAGACTGAATATAAATAATTTTTTTTTGGTAGTGGGTGTAGTGAGGCACAGGAACAGGTTGCCAAGAGACACTGTAGATGCCCCATTGCTGTAAACATTCAAAGTCAGGTTGAACCAGGCTCTGAGCAACCTGATGTAGTTGAAGATGTGCATTGCAGGGGGGTTAGACTAAATGAGATTTAAAAGTCCTTTTCAACCCAAACCGTTCTGTGAAATGCTGGTGCCTCCACTGCTCCTTGTGCCCTTGGCAGGTGGCAAAAGACAGCTCAGGTTGGTGCTCAGGAGGAATTTTGGTAGTTGCAAGATCTGGAGTAGCCACCAGGAAAGCTGTGCAGGTGGGGAGAGGAAGGCAGGAGTGGAGAGGGAAGAATTGTTGAGGAAGCAGGGAAGAGTGCTTGGAAGGAGAGCTCAGGGCAGCATACAGAGCTTCATTTACTCACAGAGCAGTTGGGACAGAGCTGAAGAGCTCAGACCAGGAGCCAGGGAGGGAAGCTCCACACCTCTGGGCTGCAGACTTATAGGGTGTGTACTGCAAGGTGAGATGTAGGAACGCTTTTAACAGGGTCATAAATTGCTGTCCTTCAAAAAGTGAACTGAAGGCTTGATTTGGGAGACTAAACTAGCCTTTTGCTCCTGAAACACTGGGGAGAGGGTGGAGGAGGAGGAGAGAGAGAAAGAGTACTGTCCTTGAAGAAACATGTTTTCCCAGTAAGTGTGCAGGGAGGTGACGATATGCCTCTTTATTGTCCCAGCAGGGCTGCACCTGCAGTGTTTTATGCTTTTGTTTGGGTCCCCACAGTCCTGGAAGGGCTGTGAAGCTACAAAGACTGGTGAACAGAAATTTTTCTGATAAAAAAGGACAATTTGTCAAAGTTTACTGAAAATTGCTTGGTGTAGGCAAGGATTTCTTTGGCTGCATTCTAAAAATATCTTTAATGTTCCTGTGCAAATAAAGGAAGGGAATTGTTCAGCCTTTCAAATGGTAGGTCAAGGTGCACGGAAACAACACGAAGAAAAAAGCAGGTTGAAAGTGCATGTTGGTAACAGCATTTGGGCCAGGTATATAATTACTACAGGTGTTTAAGAACTGGATAAATAAATAAATTACCCTCCAGTACCATCACACTTTCCTTTTAAATACCTCTGATCTAAAATGATTCCATGTGTTTCAGATTGATTTTTTAAAAAATAATAATCTGAATTATCTGTTCTCAGTGTCCAGGTACCACAGTTGGCATAAGCCTGGAAACAGAACAGTCTTGGTGCACAATTTTTGGAAGAAGAATTAAAAGCAATTTCCTTGAGTGAAGGCAGAGACTTCTAGGCTGAGAGTGGTCAAATCCCAGGAGGGATAATGGCTGTGGCACCTGGTTTAATGCCCTTCTGCTTGTGTTAGTATTATTATTTACAATAATAAAGTGGCTTCTGGTAAATGGTATAAATGGAGAGACAGAGGGTGATTCCTATGGCAGCTGGCTTGTAAGGAGTGGTCAGGCTTTCTGCACGAGCAGCTTTGCTCAGGAAAACCTGGCACTCCCATGATCAAAAACCCGATGGTGTCTTTTACTGACGACAGTGACTCGTGTCTCCCTGGGTAAATCTGCTTTAAGCAGGAGACTGCAAGAAGCAGGCCTGTACTTAATTTGATGGGCAAACTCTGAAGAGGCCCAGTTCAAAAAGGTGCTTATGGCTCTGAATGTTAAGGAAATCTGAAACTTTGTCAGACATGCAGAAATCCTGTGGAAGTGGTATCCCAGCAAGGGTGAAACTGCATGGAAGGATTTGAAGATTGTGAGAGCAAAAACCCGATGGGCAGAGGGTCTGCAGAGAATGGGAAAAGAGCAGGTTGCAGAAAAGATTGTGTCTTAGAGATGTAGAAGAATGGGCATGAAATGGAAATTGATGAAATAAAGCTGATTTGGGCCCTGAAATGTGTACTTAAACTTTTATAAGGTGAAAAGTTTTAAAGCTATAAACCTGGAAAGGGAACAGAAGTCTTTACCAACATGATGTATTCAGGAGGGAGTGTAGATGCAATACAGTTTGAGTGTGGATGCTAACTGGGCTAGCCCTGTCTCTGATAAAATCCTTTGGGTGGTAACATGTGTCTGGGGAGCTCCCTGCTGTGGGTTGAACAAAGGCAGTAGGGGCAGCCAATACTGCTACTGAAAGAAGTGGCTATTTTCCCTCCAACCATCCATCCCCTCCCTTTTGCTGGCACAAGTGTTTCTTTGCTGCCTGGGGAATTGAGGCACAAAGCTGGAAAACAGATCTGGCCAAGCAAAAGGGCTTCAGCCACAGTGGTTCCCTTCCAGGTCACTGGAAGGTGCAGCACAAAGGTGGGAGCAAACCCTGGGTGAGGGAGTGTTTGCTTCCCTCTGAGGCAATTTCCAGCCTCCAGTGTGTGTGTACCTGGGGCTGTGTGCTTTGTGTTTGGCTGCAGGGCTATCAGTCTGGCTTGGGATGCCCTTGGGACGTTAGGAACATCCTTTTAAATGGAAGAGTAGAGGAAGTACATGCATGATGAATTTACTGAAGCAGGATAAATAGTTTCAGGCAAGCATGGTATTTTATTTTTGGTAGGAATACCTTTTTCTAGAAATCGAAAATAGTGCTAATCTTCAGGACTGTGTTAGGTATGACCTACAAAAGAGAATGTTTGTTACAGTGGGTAGAATGAGTGTTATTAGAAGACTTGTATGATAGATGGTGAAAACTCTGAAGAGAAGACAGCAATGGGGAGTGCTGAAAGGTATTAGACTGGAATGAAGCTATTAGTGAAGCTTTTATGGATTGGTCCCTGGACTGATTTTATTCCCTGGTTTTATTAGGGACATTAAACATCTTGTCATAAAAAGGTAGTGGTGTGTTATTGAAAATTTTGCAAAGCTGGGAAGTATTTTCTGCAGAGGAGGCAAACTCACAGAATAGTCTTGGTACCTAAAATATTTACGCACGAGGAGAGCTCTATCAGTGCCACTCCATACAACACTAGGAGGATCCAGTCTAAGTACAAAATGAAGTTTGTCACTGCGTTAAAGAAGATGAATTGAAACCAAAACAGGTACAGAAAGGGCATGCTGGGATGATCAGAGGGATGAAAAGACTATCAAATGATGGACTCTAAAGATCTTGACTTAGCCTGAGAATGAAAGCTGAGAGGGTATGCTCTTGCTCTCTGTAAGTGTTACACTTTGAGGTGTAACACTAGGGAGGAAAAAGAAGTCCTTGAAATAGAGTACGAGAATGGATTGGTTTGAATGGGTTATAAGAAAGCTTTGGCTGCATAATGAGGAAGATTCAGGCTGTGAGGAAATGGGTTTTTGAGTTGTCCAGAGGGATTTTTGCAGGGAGGTGTAGATGAGACATAAATGCTTTCTCTGCACTGTACATTAAGAAACAGCTTTGTGACTGTGGAAATTTCCTTTGTGGAGAGTATAGATCTGAGAAAAGTCCATATACTTGAGTTACGTCATTTACTTTACCCTTGCAGATAACCAATCTTAGAATTAGGATGGGCAGTTTTGCTGAAAGCTGGGTACTGTTAAATGGTGTTCCCCACAAGCACCAGCATGGGGAATGAGGCAGGAACTGCAACCTGCTCAGCAAGGTATGAAGGAATCTATAGAATAAAAGGTCTTTTGAGATGTGGGCACTGGTTTAGGAAGAAATGATAGGTCAGTACACTTGACACAGGTGATATGGGAGAAAGCTTTGTGAGAAACTGCAACTTTTGTGGTTGTTTTTGAACTATGGCTTCAGTCTTTTTTAAATCAGAATTTCATAGACTTGAACACTGTCACCAAAGAGGGACACTTACTAGTACTGTTCTGTGAGATAGATACTACACTTTTCCTTAAGTCTATGGTCTTCCTCAGGAGACTTAATTTCAAATGCTCACTAGGTCTGAAGATAATTTTTTCTGGGACAAAACTCTCAGTGATCTCCCTGCCTTGGTCTGCAATTCTATGTTGATCTTGGATTCTCACTACATGCCTGGGACAGGACAGTATGAGTAACTTCTATATAAATTATGTGTGTGTGTGTATGTGTGTGTATGTTTGTATATATATATATATATATATATATACACACATACATACATATACATATATTTATGTGTTTATATGTGTATATAAAAGCTAAGCTTTGGTAAAGTAAGATCCTACTCAAACCTTAGTTTAATGATTTGTTTTTCCCTAACTAAAGATGTCTGAAATTTTGTGTTCTCATAAAAACAGGAGGCTAGAGGTGCTGCTTGAGGAGGCAGCCAATGTGACCTTGCAGGAAGTCTCTTCCAGGAAGGGCAGTTCTGATTCCCTGCTAGTGCTGCATGCTTCTGCTTTCTTCCATGCTCCAACACTGGCACTCATCTGACCTGTCAGGAGATCAGTTGAGGGATATAAAGCCACAGGAAAATGTTCAGCTTCCTGAACTGGCTTGCTGCCTGTTTGGGCAAGCACTGGGGCTCAGTGGGAGAATCAGGTGCAGTGTGGGATGGTTGATGGGTTGAACACCATGCTTTCAACAGCAGGGAGTTGTTAAAGTGGCATAACTGCACTTTAACCCAAATCATACCCAGCAAGCAAGAGTGGGACATCTTCAGATTCTTTTCTTTGCAGTTGTGTTGTTCCCTGTCACTGCAGCCCTGAGCCTTTCTGGGGCTGGTTGTGCAATGATACAGGGGTGTGAAAAGGTTCAGTGCCTTTGGTTGATCTGAGAATACTGTGTTGAAGTGACATGCTAAAAGCATCAGCAGCAGTGACACACTGAGATGTGCTTGGGGATTATTCACTGCATCAGATAAAGATCAGATGTGCTCTGTTTCTGATTCAGGAGCCAGTGCAATGTGAATGTGGTACTCTCTCCTACTTTGCCATTCATAATACCATTCATAATTTCAAAGAGAGAGTAGAAAACGTTTGCCCTGTGGGGACTTCATTAGGGATTTTGACTAGGTTGAGATTTGCTTTGCAGTTTGAATGTGCTTAGGCTGATTTGGTGATGTGCAGCAATGTGGTTCATTTGTGTCACATTCAAAACCTTGAGAAATAAAGCTTGTTATAGTGCAAATCCA
Source organism: Molothrus aeneus (assembly GCF_037042795.1). Lineage (NCBI taxonomy): Eukaryota > Metazoa > Chordata > Aves > Passeriformes > Icteridae > Molothrus > Molothrus aeneus. The sequence continues at coordinate 44,595,319 of NC_089647.1, forward strand.
TATTTTCCCCTTCTATAAGGACCTTTTGTTTCTTTTTTCATTCATTTTATACTGGCAGATATCTGATTTGAGGATAAGATTTTATATTTGTGTTCCACAGGCTGCTGCTCAGGTAAAACTTGTGTTCTAGTGTGGATGCTGCATACTTTTGAGGTCTGGCCCAGGCTGCACATCTTTAATCTGCTCAACTTTGCTCTTCAGATTTAACACAATTATAGAGACAATTGTGACTCAAGAGAAATTTTGACTTGATTCTATTATGGTTGAAATACCATTGCCTTCAATGGAATCAGGATTGGACCTGCTCCTGTAAAACCACCAATTAGTTTCATGGTTGTGTCAGCAGATCCCAATCAAGATAAGAGCTGTATTGTATTCATCATTTTAAAAACCTAAATCTAGACAGGGTTCCTGCCTATGAGAGTCTGCAATCTAGAGGCAATCTTTTAACATATAATCTTACTCTTTCATGACAAGGAGGATTTTGTCCCATTGATGCCTTTGTTAAGACATCATATAGTGTATAATCTGAACTCAGAACAGGAAAGTTATTGGAGAAGACTTCAGCAAAATCTTTTTATTTATTTTAGAATATACAAATGTTGTAAAGTTTAAACAAAATAGCAGGGTTTTCCCCTTTTTTACTTTAAAAATCTGATTTCTTTGGAAGATCCATGTTTGCAGGTGCCTGGAAGAACAACAACCTGGTCTTTGAGCTCTTCAGTCACTAGTTCTGTTGAAGTTGTTACTATATATCTTTTGGGTTTTTACAGACAGAATGACAACTTCTTTCATCAAAGCTGAAATTAAGTGCATGACTGAAGTTTTACCCATTGAAAGACAGGCCCACTGGTGCACATGTGAGGAGTAGGGGTCTCATGAAGGAGCAGAGCCTCCACTGTTTCCCAAAGGCTGGGTCAGCTGTATCACTGACAACATAAGTCATGGCATAGCAACACCAAAGATGTATGGATTTTCTGAGAGATATTGAGGAAATATCCTTTATTCTACTCAGAAAGCAAGATACTAAAATTGTGTAACTAAATCCAAGACTTTTTGGCAGGATTGCCCCTGGGAAAAGGAAGGGGGGAAGTGTCCAAAAAGTCACCCCTGGAGAGACTGTTTATGACAAGTGTTTGCCAAGGGAGGGGGCACTGCTGTCTGAAAAAGGAAGCATGACATCTTTTCTTCAGCAGCAACTATTTGACATGCTGGCCTTCCTTCCTGTCCAAACAAGGTGGGAAATCAAAAGGCCTCATTTTTAAACAATTGAAACTGAATAAGCAATTGAGCCCTGCTAGGTAAAGATCATAGTGTGCCAGTCCTTTGTTGTAGTGCCCACCAAAGCACATAGTTTTAAAAATTTTTCTGTGAAGCTTGTTGGTTTTCAAACCCCAGTGGCTATGTGGCATTTCAGTGAGGATCTTTCCAAAATGTGATAGCTTGTGATGCTGTATTTGTTTTATGACCCCCATCCAGAATGACAATGTGATCAGTAATGTCCTTATTCGCTGAGCTAGTACCTAGCTGGTAGCTTTGCATAAAATTAATAGCAAAATATGGAGACAGGCTTTTGTTCATCAGTCCTTGACCAAATCATCTTGCTGAAAGAATAAATCATGAATTACTTTTATAATGTATATTTATATCACTACATATGTATAACAATTATTTGGTCCCTGTGGCAAAGTGTTTCATGAAGGGTCCTGAGCATTCTGCTCTTTTTATGATGCCACCTGGTAGCTGAGAGATGAGGTGCTTCGTTAATGGTGGATAAATCTCTTTTGTGGGGTACTCACTGAATGTAGAGGCTCATGCAGATTAAGTACTTCTTATCCCTCACTTTACAATGTTTTCTGCATGTGAGTTTAGCTCACTTAAACAGCACTTTTTGCTGAATGAGGTCTAGCTGTTCTTTAAAGCTGTGTTCCGTGCTTAGAGAACTGCAGAACAAGGCAAAAAATACTGACAAAACACTTTGTTCCATCTTAGTTGGATTTAAGGCAAGCATGTTTTATTTACAAATCTCTGTCTGGGTAAAACCTTAACTGGTATTCAGGCTAAAGACTCTGTAGCTGTAGGGTGGCAGCCCTGCTTTGAAATACAGGTTGTCTTTTGATAGAAGAGAATTTGTGGAGTGGGGAGCTGGGGAAGGTCAAGTTACAGCTTTCAGTAAATCTGAGCATGCCTGAAATGGTTCTTTTAATGTCTTAAAATATTTGTTGCCTTTTTATCATTGCAAGGCTGATCCATGTTCCGTTTAAGCTGACGGGAACCCTTCTCCCATCTTCTTTAAAAATTGGCTCTGGCCCCTGTATCAGATTTCTGAATACCACCTTGCTTTCTGATTCTTGGAAGGGTTCAGCCAAGCGTTATGAATTAGATGCTTAGATAACATTGATGACTGCAGTTCTTTATTGTGCCAAGGGAATCAAAAATAAAGTAGAGGTTAGAAGTGTGACTAGTAAATGACACAGTGTGGGCCCAGATCTGCTGGTGTGGAAGGGAGGGGAACAGACCTGCTTGTTTATTTGTTTTCTAAGAGTCGACTTTGTCCTGGTCCTGTTCTGTTGTGGTGTGGAGAAGGAAGCTCGTCAGCTTCCAGAGAAAAGACACTGTGACAGCTTATGTAGCCTGAGATCTGCCCCTGGAGTTTTGTCAAGACTTCCAACAGCGTCATGAGCAGATCTTGGGTGTTTAGGTGAAAATGAGTTTTCATCTCATGCGCTTGGCTGAGCAGATATAAACCCAGCCTTTGTGAACTTCGGCATGGCTGTTGATGGGCTGCCTATCCTCAGGCACAGTGGGGCTGCTCGTCCCATAATGATTTCATGTCCAAGGAGGGCATGCTTAAGGCTTGACAGATGCTGCAAACTTGAAATCTCAAAGGAGAGGATATCAGTAAAACCAAGAGCTGAGGAGTTGGCAGTGGCAAAAATGGATGGAGGCCTAATTGGCATCTCATCCTGCAGCTCACATCAGAAGAGCTCTGTAAACAGCCCCGGTGTAGCACAGTGCTCTGTGCCAGCCTGGTCTCTCCAGAGAAGGTTCTTGATAGTGTGGAGAGCAAGGGAGCAGGAGAAGAGTGGCAATGGGACAAAGGCCTGAAGCATTGAAATCCCTCTTGCACTGACAGTGTCCTGGGATTTTACTGTTGGTACTGGAGTCTGCTTACCGTGCTCAGGAAGTGCTGCTTTTCTGTTGTCTGCATCAGGGCCTGGAAGTACCACAGGGTCTGCATCTATGTAGGTGTTGTGTTGTGGCTTTTGGCAATCATGATCCCAAGGGGTTCAAGTTCTGCTGGATCTTGGGATCTTTACAAGCTTTTTGTATGAAAGATGCTAATCTTTAAGCACCATCATTACTTCTGCATGGCAGCAGCACAGAACAGATGCGCTTGATTTTTATTTTGTAAGTGGGGATTGATGTATAATAAAAACTTTATACAAATTAACTAAGAGGTTTAGGGGAAGCAAGTAAGATGGATACTGGATGTACTCTGTGAGAGTACAAGGTGACCTCAGGTAGGGAGAATGCAGTTGCCTAACTGTGGTTTTGCCAGGGACACCTTGCCTGATTTCCCTCATCTTATTTAATGTGCCATGGAATATGAAATGTATATCAGTGGCAGCATTGGTGCCTGACTGCTTGTCTCTCCTCTGGCCCTGAAGGCTTTCCTGCTAAAAAAGAAAAAGGCTTTCCTGTCTAAAAGGCTTTTGGAGAGCTACTGACACAAACACAAAAACCAGTCAGCTAGTCCTCTTGGCAGACTATTTTTTTCCCCATTTATTTCATGTTCTGTCAAATTATCAAACAAAGCATTCTGAAAAGAGGCTGCTTGGAGAAACTCATCAAAGAAAGCTCTGTGACACTTACCAAGTCAGACACACAGTGTGCAGGCCTTGACTCACACTGTGGTCTAATTTGGAAAAGAAAGTGGTGCTGCTTGGACACTGGTATTTGGCTTCTCGTTGTGGCTGGAGGTGGTTCACCCAGCCAGAAACGAACAGGCTGAGCATGAGAGTATAGAAAATGCCACAGCAAATGCTAAGCTAGACCCTTATTTATGACAGCTCTGGATGAGTGTTAATTATTAGCTGAACATAGTGTGTTCTAGAGGCTGTTTGCATTACAGCATGGGAAGGGCCAATGGCATGTAAAATGTGTGTGTTGGTAGGCAGAGCAGCAAAGCAAACTGCTTCAGAGGAGAATAGGGCTTTTCTTTGTTTCCCTTCACTACATATGCAGTTTTCAGTAATGCCATGTAGCCATAATAAGGGATTTCCATGAAATTACTCAGGAGATTATACATATAAACATGACTTTTATTAAGACAGGGTGGATTAACAAGGTGTTAGTGTGCAGCAGGTATACAGGAAGTGTTGACTACATCAGATATATTTCTTGTTAATAGTTGTTTGGACTTCTGGATTAGGTGTTTTCTTGTCTCTGCTGAATCAGTGTAGCAGTTTGCAAAAGGGAGAACTACACATGGCATAGAACAGAGTAGTTTGCTTGGCATGAAAGGTACTTGCTGTGATTTTAGGAATGATGGTCTGAAGAGGCTTTCTTTTATCAGATTACAAAGTAAATTGAAGTTTTAGCTCCATAGGGTTATTTAAAAGAAAGAAAGAAAGAGTATTGATGTGTTTTATATTGGACCCTGTACTGTTCTTTCAAGTATCAAGCAGCACGGATGTCTTACATTCTTTAGAGTCATGAAACCATTCTCTGAGCAGTATACATGTGTTTTACGTGTTTCTACTTATTTGCAATTAACCACTTCACATGGATAGCTATTTTAAAACAAGCTAGCAGAACTTTCATTTGATGCCTGTAACCATGCACTTTATTACTTTAGAATCTGACTTTTAGTCAATCTGCCTGGAGATAGGATAACATAATTATTTTCTTTCCTTGTTAGGTGGTGGAGAATGTAAAAAGGGAAAGGGGTCCTGAGCTTGCTAACACTGACCAGCCATTAGCAGTTTTCTGAATTAAATCTTTCTCGGGGTTTTGTCTTTATAATATGTGCATCTTTGTACAATGCGATTATTTGCACATTCTGAGTTAAGTAACAGGTTAAAAAACCAAACAGGTGAAGCATGGAAATGTAGCAAAATGAAAATCAATTACTTCGTAGCTGAATACTCTATGAACAGCTCTCACAGAAAACATGTGGAATGTGGTGCAACATCTGATTTATATAATTTTGAGGTCACCTCCTTATTTGGCCCTGAATTAAATGATTTGAGCAAGGCAGGCAGCCTCCCCTTTCACAGGAATGCAGGTTACTTTCCATAGCTGTTCCAGTTGGGTATGTTTGGTATTTGTGTCAGCTTTCGACAAAGATGTCCAGCAACTTTAAGTATGGTGCAAGGAAATATTTGCACTGGAAAATTGATAGAGAAGTCAGTTGCTGGAATAAAGGTATGCAAAAATTGCTGTATTGTAGGGCTAAATCTTGCTCTTCAAATGTGCATAGAGGGACTTTCTAAAAGTCATAGCTAGAAGGAGAAATGTGATCAGGAAACACCATATCCTTTCCATACTGGGAGAGTCGGTTTAGAGCAAGACTTTCCCTTCCTAAGATGGAGAGACAAAGGGTGATGTTGGCAGGATGGACCAGCCTCACCTCTGTGTTATGCTCATTTCTGGCTGGAATAAAGACATGCATACTTAAAATGTGAGCATAAGGTATTAATGCTATGAAGGGCTATGGTGGTACATGGTTTAGGGGTAGGCTCATCAAGGTTAGGTTAATGGTTGGACTCTGGGATCTTAAAGGTCCTTTCCAGACCAAAGGATTCTGCATAAATGACTGTTCTGGTGGATGCTGATTTCTGTCTGTCTTGGTATTAGATGAGACATCATTGTAAGATTCTCCTAGGGCATGGGAAGAAGGATATTATGGGATTTCAGTGTGCCACATTACTTACAGGATCTGATCCAAAGTTGTCAACACTGATTTACTCCAATGGTGTCTGACCACAACCAGAATTTCTAAGTCTCCTAGAAGGAAAAGGCTTGACTGTATAAAGAAATAATTTAATTTCTTTTAAAGGGTAATTGTTAATGTCCTGCCTACCTGATCCCACATTCTGATTGCTCTGTCATGTTCATGTTGAAGTATTTGCCTCACGTTTGTACATGAATTTCTGAGAATTTTGAAGGACAAAAGAGATGTAGCTGTCTTGTAAATGAATAGAAAGTTAAAATAGGATAAGCTTGTAAAATGAAGATTGAATTTGTGAGCTTGAAATCCATTTAACTCATCCAGAGTGCAGTACAATGCAAACCCTGATTCAGGGTCTGCTAGTTATGTGTACCACAGCACTGTCATGATCCATCAAACCTGCCAGATAAAGAGAGGCTATTTTAAAATTTCTCCTTCAGGGCATGGGGAAGTAGTTCTTGCAAAGATAGAAATTTATGATGATGCTAAAAAAAACCGCAGATGAAGTGAATAATTAATGAATTCACGACAGGACTGAAATATCTTCCTAAAATGCTGCTATTTTTAGCAGGGAGTTCTTCTGCAGTGCTTGTCATGTGATCCTATTGCCTTCTGAGAGCAGGAAAACAATTTGAATTAGTTTCTCTTTCCCCACAAACTTATATAAGTCCAGTATATAATACTCCTTAGCATCTGAATCTGCCTTAGGACAAACACAGATGATTTTAAACCTCATGCAAAATAAACCACTAATGAAATCTATACTTAAAGATAATCCTCTCTGCAGCAGATTACCTTTTATAATAATTTGTACTTTTGAGGCTGTGCAAGGGGAATACTGCAATGGGTGTAACTGGCAGCTGCTGCTGGTCTGGTGATGCTCAATGCGGCTGCAGTTTCAAGCTGGCAAAGGACATAGAGGCAATTATCAATAGGAGGTTGCAGGGTATGGCCCACAGATAAGGGTTTAATGTGAACAGATTTGTGCTTCTTTTGCCTGTTACCATTGTAGACTATTGCTCTGTTTGAAGTAAAAAAAACCGAACTAAAAAAATTAAATTGAACTAAAAAAAATTGAACTAAAAATGTCAAAGTCAGGAATTACTCTAAAAAAAAGTTATCACATCCACAAAGGGATATGGTCACTGCCACAGTGAATTTTCAGGTGTTGAACATGTGAAACCAGGTCCTGTCTGGGATTTCTACTTTCTGAGTGGTAATGAGGTACCCATTAAAGGGGAAGTCAGGAGCAGCTTACTTGCTGCCTTTCTTGCCTACTGGAGTTGCCACAAATTTAATTTAGAATAACCCTCCAAATCCCAAACCTTCAGGTGTTTGGGAAGGCTTGAGGAGGACTCTGTCTTTGCAGCTCAATACCCAGTTTGTACAGGTGCAGAGGGGTGTTGGCTTCCTTTCCCCATTTGCACAGGGTTGTTTCCCCCACAAGGAATACTTCCTGGCTGTCTTCTGTAAGGTATATAGGGCTCCTTGGGCCTCTCTTGTCCCCAGCCCAAGTGGGCTGCCCTGGGAGCAGAGTGCTTGCCACACAAAGCAGCAGTGAAACATCTGGGCCAAAGCACATTGGTTTGGTAAAGGATTGTGAGCTGAGTCTCAAGCAGCAGAGGTGGCTGCAAAGGCACCTGCAGCTTCAGGAAAGCTGCTGGGTTTGGTGGTGGTAAACCTTGGGAAGCTCCTTGGTAAAGTCATGGAAGGTGGTTTCTTAGGGGTGCTTGAGCTGTGGCTCCTTAGTTGTGTGCAGGCACAGGTTTATGCCTTAGGTGCCATACATTGCTGCATCTGGGCCTTGGTCTCTTTTTTCCCATCTCCATGCTCCAATCTAAAAGAACTGTTTTAAGATTTAATATCTGTAAAACACATGCATTGTATGGAAACTTGTAATAATTAGAAATGGATCCTCAGCTGGAAGCTGGGTATGGTTGATGTGAGTGCTATTGAAATGAGAACTTGTTGCAAAAAATACATTGAATTATCACTATTCTTTTCTTGTGCCTGATGAAAAGACTATTTTCAGGCTTGTTTTTGCCAGCTTTCCATCAGCTCTCCCATGCTCACCACCTTTTTTCCCAGTAATTTGTGTGAGTCCTTCCTAAAATGAGTCTGGTTATCAGGTGCTGTGTTTTAAGCAATTTTTTAAAAAGCAAATTTAAGCAATCTTAAGGATGTGGAAGGCAATGCACAGACTGAAGAAGTGGGTCAGCTGGAAGGAGTGGGATTCTATGGTGGCAGGGGGATCTGATGAATGGTTGATATCCTCAGTGGGTCCTGTCCTCAGTAGGATGGGACACAAGGACAACCCTGACAATGCAAACCTGGAGGGCTTTTCCTTGCTTACTTCATCTCAGCACACAGGGTTCATGTTCCGGTTTGAAGCTCTGTTGGGTTGTGTGTTCATGATACAAATAATAAATCAAATGAAGGCTAGCAAATTGCATGTCTTTAAATTAATGAAATGCACCAAGTTCTCCATGCGTTGAAATGACATAGAGATTTTAAGACTGTAAATTTTATTACAGCCCTGCAAACTGGTTCTAATTTCTTTTATTTATATCTGTTTGTTTGAATGCCTGCACTCACCATTGAGACAATTTGTTACAGAAGTCCAGTAAGGTCTTGTGAGCTGCTTGGGAGCTCTCAGAAATGAAAAGTATCTGTTTTTATCTTTGTTGTTATGGTATTGATTTGGGCAGTGAGGCTTTGAGAGTCATTTTTGCTTCACATAGAATTATCCACCCTTCTGACTGCCTCCTGAAACACCAGCAATACAGATCTTCGTAGCTAAAACTGGGAGAATTGAAATAGTTTATTCTGCAATTTATTGAGGAGATACCAGTTTCAAGCCATTAAAGTAGTGATTCTTTAACAAGTAGCTTATTTTAGTGGCTGTCTCCTTACTGCTCTTTCTTTTCTTTCCACAGGAAAAATTAACCCAGGAGTGTGTATTCAGAGAGCAATTTGAAGAAAACTGGTATAACACATATTCATCAAATCTATATAAACATGTGGACACTGGAAGACGGTACTACGTTGCGTTAAATAAAGATGGGACTCCAAGAGAAGGGACTAGGACTAAACGGCATCAAAAATTTACACATTTTTTACCTAGACCAGTGGACCCTGAGAAAGTACCAGAACTATATAAGGATATTTTAAGCCAAAGTTGACAAAGACAATTCCTTCACTTGAGCCCTTAAAAAGTAACCACTATAAAGGTTTCATGCGGTGGGTTCTTATTGATTAGCTGTGTCATCACATCAGCTCCACTGTTGCCAAACTTTGTCGCATGCATAATGTATGATGGAGGCTTGGATGGAACATGCTGATTTTGTTCTGCACTTAAAGGTTTGTCCTCCTGGAGGAGAGCCTATGCCCACTCGCTTGATTTAGTACGAGAGGGAGCGCGAGAGAGTGAGTGCGAGAGAGAGAGGAAGGGAGAGGATGAATGGGAGTGAGAGCGTGAGAGAGAGGAGTCGAGGGGAGGAGGAGGGTGAAGAGGAGGAGGAGGAGGAGGAAGGCCTGATGCATGCTGGGGAATAGACACGCTTTTAAATTTTTGATCAGTTGTACTTCGTCATATATCAGCATAGCTGCCATACTTCGATTCATCAGGATTTTTGGCTGGTGGCCTGCTCAAGTGTACGCTGCATTTACAAAGGCATGGAGGGTGCAGTCTTACTTAAACAAGAGACTTTTCAGTTAATCGCTCTCTGGGTCTCACCCCACTGAGTTTAAAGCAAAGACCTCTTAGTAAAAAAAATAAAAATAAAAAGTTAAATTTATTTATAGAAATTCCAAAGGCAACATTTTATTTATTTTATATATTTATTTATTATATAGAGTTTATTTTTAATGAAATATGTACAGGCCAGATAGGCATTTTGGAAGCTTTAGGCTCTGTAAGCATTGAAATGGCAAAGGCCACTATGAACCTGTGGTAAATTCATGCAAGTAAATATAAAGGTGCATGGATAAAAAAACGCCAACAATAAAAAGGTAATAACAATAATAAATTCTAGTGACCCTCATGTACTAAAGGCGACAATCTCTTTTGTGCCCGTATTATTGTACAAGTATGCACACCACTCATGACACTGAGTCCTCACTCTTCTGACTGCTTGTTTCATAGCTTACCCCAGAGGATTAAAGAGAAAACTGGGTCTTCAACTTTTTTTTATGTGTCTGTAATATTTCCTCTCTGATAAAGTGACTTCTTACATCATTGTAAATTTCACAGCTGTGGAAAATATAGGGGTTGGAATATATTCTACTTGTTAAAACCTATTGCAGATTATACCAAAGCTAAATGATAAATATGCTATTTTTTTTCCTAAAGAGAATGCCAGAAACAACATAAGTAATACCAACAACAATTATACTAATTTTAAGATTCCACAAAGAACACATAAATATTTCAGAGGGCAAGAACCAGGTTAACAGGATCACTCTTGTAAACATGTTTATTTGTGCACTTGACTATCTACTATGAAATTATACAAGTTCCATAGGGGTCATTGTAATACCTTTTATGGAAAATTGCTTTCAGTGTGAACTGTCATAATACATGATATTAGCACCCTTCCTAAAGTAAAACTTGCAAAATGAAACTAATAAATCTCTATCAATAATGACAATGAGGGGGACAGTATTAGACTTATTTTTATTGTTTTTCCTAAAGTATGTTCAAATATTCATGAACCCTAAGTGAGGAGACAGTATATAATATTTAAGGGTATGTAGCATTTTAAGATAAGCACACGAACACATTGATTAGCAGTTACCATTTGGAAATTAACCCTCAGGAAGAGGCATTTTTTCCCCTAATACTCTGAAGAAAAGAGGAAAAAAAAAGAGACGAAAACCATGTTAGGATCCATATGAAAAATGCATTTTGTAGTTGTTTTATCCCTTAGGATTTCAATCCAGTGCCATTAAGTTGAGTGTAGCCTTCACCATTGGATATGTTGGGAGCAGGGCTGGTCCTGACACCCTAGCTGTCTGCATATGCACGGGGGCTCCTTTGGAGGAGTGATGTAAAAGGTTGTAGCCTACTGGTAATTAAGAAATTTTTACTCTACAGCACCCTTGTCCATCTGATTTATATGGTTTGAAATTTATTTCTGTTCTGGAATGACCTCTGGCTCAGTGTGCTGAACAAACGTTCCCTGTCCGTGCTGAAGCAGGTAGGAGGAGCCATGTCTCAACCGGCGATATCAGTGATCTCAAACACAACATGGCTTTTGTTGTGATTGTTCATGGATGATAAAGAGACGTAAATTACATTAGTTGATTTGTAGGGTACCTGTCTAGGGACTGTTATTGCCTGGGAATTCGCAGCCTTCAGCTGCAGCCCACACATTTGTGTCCCAGCCTTTGGGGCTCGGATGGTTTGGCTGCTGTGGGTCGGTTGGGTGCCGGACCATTCGTGTGGGTGATGCAGAGATTGTAGGAGAAGAAAAGGCGCTCCTGGACAGGACCAAGGCTCACTGCTCTGTGGTAAATGCGTCAAGCCCACCATGAGGAAGGGAGGTTGCAACTCTCTGCTGTTTCAGTAAATCTGACATACACCAGGAAATTATTTGCAAAGGTTAAAATGACTCTGAGTTGAGGCCGCAATATTAGGCCACAGTTAAAGTCTTAATGTTAAATTGACTTGGATTTTTTTAGTCATAGGCTAATCATTACTACTAGTTAACATGTTTTATTTAATTTATTTTTTTTTGTATTTTTCTACAGAAAGGATTAAACTCAAGAAAAATGTTATGAGTTTATGGCAGTCCTTCTAAATAAACTGTAACCGATTTACTCGAATAACCCGTAATGGTGTGTAAATACTGACTTTATGTAAATATAGAAATGTGTAATTTAACTTAGGCATTACTGCAAGACTGGATGGCCCAGGAGCTGGCAGTTTGCCACTCCCTGCAGGTTCACTGGGTCAAATTTGGCCTGTTTCGGGTAGCGAACAACAGATTCTGTTCAGTCCCTTGTGTAAAATGAGCGATTTCTGTTTGTTTTTGGGTGGGGGATGGGCAAAGCCATTGTCACCTGGGTGCTGCTCAGCTCCTTTGCCAGGAAGGTGTGAAGGGGTATGGACACCCTCCTGCTCCTTATGTGATCCTGCTAAATCAGGGCTGCAGAGAGCTGACACGGCAAAGCAGGGAGGCTTGCAGTGCCTCTCCTCCTGTGCTGTGGACAAAGAGAAATCTTCACCTTCTAGTCCTGCCCATCTGGCACCTTTCTCGAGCTCTAAAATTGACCTGAAGAAAAATCTGGGGGAAAAAGAAAAGAATGATTGGTGTTATTTTTACTTGGTATTCTGTAATGGTGTGTAAATACATACAGAATTCTGTAATTTGTATAAATATATTGCTATAGAATTTTGAAAACTGGTATTATTTGCTTGCTTCAGAGCATTTTCTTATAACTGTGCACATGTGTAATAATGGGATGGCAGAGAGAAGTCCTTGCTTATTCCTAGAAAGAGTGTGAGAATATTCAGGAAGACAAAAATCATCAATGTTTTCTATGCCTTTCTGCTAATTTGCAAAAAAGCAGGGAGATGTCTTTTTGGCAAGAATTGTATTAGCATTCCACCTGAAGCATATCTGTCTGGGCAAGCAGTATGGCCCAAAAGATGATGGAGATCCAGACTAGTGTTATAATATGGGCTGGTGTGGAGCTGCATTTGGTAATGTGTAAGGCAGCACTCTCAAACATATGTGGGGGGAATGAAACCTGGCACAGCTGGGCAGTGCAGAGTTGAAAGAGAAAAATCCTAGGAAAATTGCCTTAAGTTTCTACCAACCAGTGCAGGACTCAAACTGCCTGCCAACTGGATGGAAAAAAAAGGGTGTATTTTGAAAATGACATGAGATGTGGAGGCTGGAGATGAGACTCTGGCCTAAAAAATCAAGCTCTTCTGTTTTCCCCCTGAAAATAAGATAAATGTGAGTTTAATAAATATGCAAATAGGAAGGAGTTAAAAAGATGCTTCTGAGGCAGTTTCTTTGTGTACAGAATATTGCAAGAGGTAAGAGAAGATGCTTCTGCAGCATGGCCTTCTCAGTCCTAGCTTATGCTCTGCTCTGCCTCTTGTACCAAGCAAGGAAGTGTCTCTAAGGTTCAGCTCTGTTACTCATGATTATAGGAGTAGAAATGGATAGGCTGTGAGCCATGCTGAATACCTTTTTGTATGAACTCCTGTCCCACCTAGTGAATTCTCACAAGGTCCCCATGAGGTACACGAGGAAACCTCGAGATGAGACCAGGCTCCTTAAAACTGCAGTTTGATTTGCAGAAATGGAGAGGTTCCAGATTCTTTGGAATTTTGATGAAAATCTTGGAAACTCAGACCTCTGCTCATTTAGCTGTGTATGTGCAGGCAGCTGTGTTTGTAGGTAAACTGGGGACAGAAGTAGACAACCATGTAATCCTCAATATTCTATTCCACGTGGCCCATTGTTTACTGATCTGAGAATAAAACCAGAAGGCTTCTGTTTTCCAGAATTTTATCTCTGTTCTTAAATTGTTAGAGCTCTCCATGGTTTGTTCATAAGTCATTTCTGTCCTGCCTTTTTGTTATCTTTCGCCTTTCCATACCACTACAAGATGGTTTTCCCAACTGGCCCTCAAGTAAGTTCCAATAGTAAAAACTCATCTCCTCTTGTCAAGAAGCTGGAACAGCCTGCTCTAGAGCTTGTTGCTGAACTCTTTGGCATTAAAGTATGCAGATCATGGATAATTGGCACCTTAAATCTAGGTCTCAAAAGACAATTAGTGATTAGAAACAAAAATTTGTGAAGGTGTCTGGCCAGTCAGATGCCAGAAGTTTGAAAGCAGAAAATATTTAATGGTGTTCTGGAAATTTTAACTGAGAATAACAACCAAGTTCCACCTGCAAAGTAATTTATAAAACCCAGTCTTTTTGCTTTTTTCTCCTCATGGTTTTCTACCTTTAATATCTTGTGTGTGTGGTTTTTTCTACCCAATGATAGTGAAAATGATTATTTTATATTTTCATTCATGATTTCTGAAGTCCAGCTGCCTTTGTATAATTTTTCAGAGTTATTCTGGTCTGAACCCTGGGGCAGGAAAATTGCCATGTGATTCTGGATTAGGATAGAGGATCACATGCCTTGCAAAGATGCTGCTCTTGTGCTCAGAGTAGCTGTTAGCAGTCCATAGGATGACCTTTTCTTACCATATCTATTACATGGAGGGCAACAACCTTAATTGTACTTTAATACCTTGTATGTTGTTGTTATCATGGGAGAAATCTTTCCAAATGATCCTCAAGTCATGCCAGCTTTATTAAACCTGCATCTGTTGCCTGAACAACCTCTCACAAATATCCTGTCACAGAGAGCTGTGTATAAAATAAATTTTAGCTCTATATTGTTTAGTGATGCAAAAGAGATTTCACTTCATAGCAAAAAACCAAAAAACCAAAAAAATCCCACCCCCAAAAACTAAAAAACCCCACCAAAAGACAACAACAGCAGAAAACCTCAAAAAAACCCCACAAGCCCAAAAACCTGACCCCCTTTTCCTTTAGGTTAAGGGAAATTATTTTTATGTGCATCACTCACAACTAGCAACTACATAGCCAAAAGAATTCTGGAATTAGACTGAACTGTCAAAAAGTTTCTCACATTTCTGTTTTTTTGAGAAATCACAGGCAGTCAAATTATGCTGATATGCAAAATATGCCCTGTAGATATTTTTTTCCATGTCCAGAGGGTCTGGATTTATGTATATCTTACAGTTGGAGGCAGTCAGTCTAGGTGAAAAGAGCATTTCGGTAATGTTGGAACTCATTCATTTTATTGACAAGCTCCCCCTGCCCCTGCAGAGGGTAGCTTTAGTTAAAATTATTATTGTTATTTCTACCCTTGTTGAGAGAGTAGATGTAAACATTGAAACAGTGTCTTGAAATACTCCCTCACAGCTGCGTTCTTGAATGCATACTTCTTTCTTTTGTATTTCTTATGTAGCATGATTTCTATTGCTTTTTAGAAATCTTTATGCTTGTTATGAATGTCCACACACAGAAGTGGTTGCAGTCAAATTATCTATCTCTGGCTTCTTCGGTTAAGCCAATTTTCTAAATCTCTAATGTTTTGGCTGGCAAGGCTGTAACTTCTCAAGCAGGACTCTTATTTTTCCTTTTCTCTTCTTTCTGCTACAATCCATGTTTTTTATTCTTGGACTGTAGTTAATTTCACAAACCTTCACAAGGAATTTGCATGGTAGGTCCGTCTTATCTTCATTCCTGGGAAGCAGAAGACTTGCTGGTAAACAGTTCTCTGTGCATTTTCATCTTTGATATATTGTGTGGTTTGGCTCCAGAAGAAATCAGTGCTTGCATCTTCCCATTCAATGGTTTGGGTCCCTACTGTGACCATTAGAAGGGTGTTCAATATATAATGTCAGTTTATTTGGATATGGTGTATCCATTCCATTTCTCCTTTCACTAAGTGTTCTGTGCAAGCCTTGGTTTATTATCCATTAAGATAATTTAACACCTAAACTACATTGTAGACATCACCTTATTAACTTGAAATCTCTTGATCAGCCACATTGAATTACTCGTGTTGGCAACTCATTGAATTATAAGGACTTGAAATGTGTGTTAAAGAGGCACAATTTGGTTGTCAATCCCTTTTGTTGTAAGACCTGAACTGTTCTCTGAAGAATGAAAGTCAGGTTCATGTCCCCAGTTCGATTAAGGATATTTTCCTCACTGTCTCCCATCCACTCCACTGTCCTTTGGAGGAAAGCAGATCTTTTGGCCTCTTCAATGTGCATGGGAATCACTCCCAAATAGCCTGCTGTGTTATGTGCTCTCCTGTATTAGCTCTCCTCCTTCTAATAAAACCCACACCTTTCCAGTATTTTTAAGGTGTTTCTTCCTATCACCTCAACCTTCCTAATATAATTTTGTGGTATTTGGGTATTTAGGCTGATGCTATCAATGAAACTTGTACTTTGTAGTTGTGATTGAGTCCAGTGTAATCTCATTTCCAATCAAGTCAGTCTTTACTCAGTAAAAAAACTTTGAAGAAACAGTGAAAGAAAAGAAAACTGCATGTTACCCCTTACCTCTAGTGGGTTTGAAGGAGGCAAATGTGAACTTGCTCATGCTCTGATCCCTCTCAACAGATTTCCATACTCTTAACTGTCTTTCTGGGATTCTCTAATATCCCATTATTTTCCAATTGATATTATCTGTCATCTTAGCAAAAGCTTTTGTCAATGTCTGTGAAGTTGATGTACAGTGAACTCCACGAATGCTCTGCTAAGGGGATGGTGTTACACGCTGCCACCGTCATTGACATTTCCTGCTGCTTGAGATCAGCCTGCTCTCTTCCAAGTGGAATGTCCCTGCTTGTTCCAGCCTCTATAACAATGTGCCTGCCAGGCTGCTTGGTGTAGAAAGGAAGCTGCTGTCTTTTGGTTTATTGTACTGCACAAGCAGTTCCCTCAGCAAGAGACTACCTTCCTCATTCCAGGACCACATGAAGGAGTTCATGCTTGACTTCAGTAGAATTTGCACCTCTTATCTTTCCCACCTCAGCCGATATTCCATGCACCTAATTAATGTTTCTACTTTTATGGCTTTATTATCTATCTGAAAAATGCACTGTTGGTGTATGTCTGAAGGCTGCTCTGAGTAGACTGGTGTTTTCCCTCTGTACTCTCTGTGAGTTGTTACATACACACAGGTACTCTGCTAGAAGCATCTCATAGCCTTCTTTCTCTTTAGAACAAACAGGCCTGCTTGATTAGATTAGGTGGGATTCCAGGAGTATCCCCACTCTTCTGTAGCAGCAAAGTGGAAAACAAGCAAAGTTCTGATCTCAGGTGTCAAGAACAGTCTTTGCTGTACAAATTTGGTGGCTGTGAAATCTTAAACCCTCCCCTCAAAACTAGATGAACAGGCTTGACAGTACATGTGAACCTGTTTATTTCCAATTCCTCTCTTGTATTGCTTAAATAAACAATTAAAAATTAGCCAAGATACTCCCGAGTTGAAATTTTGAAGTCAAAGCTGTGTTACTTGTAGCCATATTTTTAGTTGTGATGGTAGGTAAGTGTTCCATGGCTCATGAAGTAGTGTGCAGCTGAGCATCCATTTCTTTCTTAATGGAAAATGTGATTTGTTCACAGAGATGTAGTCTTGGAGACCATATTCAGCTGTTACACGGGTATGCCAGGCCTCTGATGCACAGCAGAAGTGCTTACCTCCCCACCTGCTGCAGATGCCTCTCAAACCTCCCTGCAGCTGCTGCCGCCCAACTCCAGGGTTAACTTCCATCAAGGCAAAGTGCTCACTCAGACAAGCTGAGGAACTTGTCTGCACTGCAGGGAAAGTCTCTCTGAAACAGGGAAGCCATGTCCCTGTGGAGAGGAGGGAGAGGCAGCAAAGAGACCTGTCAAAAACAGGGCTCATCTAAGCAGGGGGACAAGAAAGTTCCTGGGTTTGCCGGGGGAAGTTAGCACAGTTAGTCTGAAATGTAATAAAAACAGAATGTAATAGAAACAGAAACACAAATGTTTCTGTTTCTTCTCCCTGCTTTGCCTGTGTGCTACCCCTTTTCTCCCAAGCACACTTTCTCCACTTTCCAGCTAACTGATATTTCTTACCAGCTTTAGAAGACCATGTGTTGCACACCTCTAATGAGCAATCCATCTCAAGGGTCAGCTCCATAATGTAAGTGGTGCTAAAAGGACTCAGACCAGAGAAGAGGGTCTGTTTTGGGGCTGGAAAACTTCTTCTCCATATACTGAGGACTGAACAGCCTCACTGTTGACATGAGTGGGTGCTGCAGAGCCTGGTCTGCTGAGGTGTGTGCTGGATTGTGGTGCTCACAACAAAGCTGTCTGCTGAGCAAGGGCCAGGTCTGGCACCAGGAGATGTCTGTGCTCCTTCTTTGCAAAATTCCCAGTTGACCACAGACAGCTACTTAAGATACAGGCAATTTGTGCCTAACTGATCTTTGTGTGAGTTTAAGGCTAAGCCCTGGCTTGGAGGAAATCAATATCTGCATGATCAGTACAACTGACGAAGGCTTAATAGTGAGAGGAGGTAGGATAGCCTTGAAGTTTTCCTCTCTTCCACAGTTCTCCTTGTCACAGGCATGAAACAATAATTTTTGTAGAGGTGTTCCTCTTAGGAAGGTGTTCCTCCTTGCTAAGGTCATGCTTTTTCACTGCTTTGTCTCCAATAGCCAGTTAGGATGTATTATTTTGCTATTGCCTTCCATAGCAATAAATAGGATGAAAACAACATTGTGAACACCACAAAGAAAATTAAAAGAAAATAAGATGTTTACTTCTAGATTGGCCTGAACCAAAAGTCAAACATCTCAAGCAGGATGACTGGGTAACCTTGGGCTTCTTCCACCACTGCTGTTGCTGGGACCTGCTGTTTGTCTCTGTGGGCAGCAGTAGGCAGGATGCCCAGTACCTGATAGGGGAATCTCCCTGCCCTTGATTCACCCATCCTGGGGTGTTGGGGGTAAGGGCTGGTACAGGAGGGATGTGGTGGCCCACTGATTCAGA
This sequence comes from Molothrus aeneus, assembly GCF_037042795.1. Classification (NCBI taxonomy): domain Eukaryota; kingdom Metazoa; phylum Chordata; class Aves; order Passeriformes; family Icteridae; genus Molothrus; species Molothrus aeneus. The sequence continues at coordinate 44,613,857 of NC_089647.1, forward strand.
GGAGCAAGGAAAGACCAGCCCTCCTGGCCTCCATGCACTCAAACAGTGACACTGGTGGGCAGGACCAAAGCCATTCCAATGCTGGCATCTATCCCTGACCTCTCTCTCTCAGCAAAAGCTCCCCGAATTTCAGAATGAACATCTGGTTTAAATAGGAGGTTTTCTTCTAGCGGTATTATTTGATCAAGACAAATGGGAAAATTTATATCTTACTATTATTTTTTGGGCAAGCTATCAGGCAAGTCCACAGATCAAGGAGTTTTTTCCTCTTTTCTTTGTATTTTATACTTCCAAGTAAAAACCAAAGGCAATTGCCCACTTTTTCCCTCCTTGAGGAGATCATTGGTTCTGGGAAGACATGGATGGAAGTGTGTTACAGAGCAATTTAGGAAATTAAGCTGCACAAATCTTATCATTGCAAGGGGACTAGAACAGTAGTAGTTGAGCCAATACTTGAATTCATGTCACAATTTTTGGACACAAAAACCCCAACTCTCTTGCTTCTGGAGTCTAAATAATTGGAAAAATGACTTCAACAACAAACAATAAAATGAATAGCTACTTGGTAGTGAGCGGAAACAGAATGGTGGTGGCTCTGTCACTTGGACCCTCCCACTTCTGCTCACTAAGTACCTATTTATTTACACAATCTTGGAATTCCATTGGCTTCCCCTTGATTTATTTTCTGCTCCTATTTTGACTCGGGTCTCATCGTCCCTGTCCTTTAGTCAGCAGTAGGAACTTCTATGCCCTTGCAGGTCATTTGTTGTGAATATCTTGGTTAAACCTTCTCAATTTCATGCTTCCCTCTTGAACTGTGTGTGGTGCAAAACTGGGCACAGCATTTCCCATTTTTTATACACTGCAGACTTGCCCCATCTCCTTTATAAAAAATAAGGGGAGTTCCAATGAGCAAAGTTCCTTTCATGCCATGAGATGCAATTATTAAACCCTCATCCTCTTCCTTGTCCCTGCTTTAAAGTATTAGAGCATTGTGTCCAATTATTTAAGCACATCCAAAGGAAGAGAAGATCTGCTAGAAGTGCTTGGTTGACACGATTAAATCTCTGCATTTGCTGCAGAGTGTGTTGCAGCAGAATGTGTTGCAGCAGAGTGTGTTGGCTCCTTCAGAAGAAAGTGACCTTCAGAAACAAAATCCTCTCTCTGAAAGCAAAAACCCATTTAGTATGCTAATTATTCTGCAGCCAGCAGGCTTGATTTTAATTTATGTTCATGACAACACATATTTGAGAAGAAGTAGTTGGAAAAGGGTGCATACTTACTGTGGAAACTGGACCAGGGAAATTTTAGGGGAAATGATCCTATTTTGTTTCACATGCCTTGGCTTTACTGGAGCTTCTGAGCTGCCAGTGTTTGGACTGACCTGTGTGAATTGCATGAAAAGGTGTCTAAAAATCAAAGTACAGAGAAATAGGCCAAAATATAATTTCCCTTTATGTGACCTTTACTGCTTTAGTGCTACAGAAACTTGCTCACTTCACTTTGCAGGCAGTGGGGAGGCAGTAGCTGTGAGCCTGGGCCTGTGGCACTGAGGTGGGCAGTGCTGCAGCCCAACAAGGTGGTCAAGGCTGCTGCTCTCAGAGTCAGAGGCAGAGCCAATAGCTTCAGCAATGACAATGCAGTCCCTGAGGTGCCCCAGGGCACCTCAGGGACACTGGAAAGGGTCCTGAGGGCTTGGAGATAGGCTTTAGTTCAGCTTCTGCTTAGGGCACCCTTTGCTTGCCTTTCTTTTAGCCTCCAAAAAATACCTACCTAGGCTGATGATTTGATCCCAAAAGTCAAACATTACAACAGCTGCCAGGCATAACACTGTGTCTTGTCTAATGTGCCAGCTTTGATTTTCTTTGCTGCTGCAGTGAATAAGCAAAAGCAGAGCTCCTAACTCCAGGAAAGACGAGCAGCATGAGTCACGATTCAGCTAAGCAAATTCCCTGTGGGTAAGGCAGTTGCCATTCTGTAAACTCATCTTCCTCTTCTGCTGGGACAGAAAAGAAGGCAAATTAAGGAAACTGTACAGCTCTGCTGCTGTAGATACCGTGTTCTTTCAGCATTTGTCACCCTTCCTGAAGAGGTATTTCTTTTCTCTTTTTCCTGGTGTCGTCACTAAGACAGATAGAGAGAGATACACAATGGGCAGCCCTGCTCCTGACCAGGTACAGCTTACCTGGGCAAGCTCAGATTCTGTTTAGTTTTGCTGGTTAGGTATGGTTGGGACTGCCATAATTGTCTGTCTCAGACAGCAGCGACCACCTGACCAGGCTTTAGCAAATAAAATACCACAAATACATTCTGAAAAATGTGAACATAATACCCATGAAGGACTATTAATGTGTACAGAAACTATGCAGGCTGCAAATACACCTTCGTCCTGACCTTCAACATTCCTCTTAGTTTAGTCTTAAAGGAGATGGCCAATTATGGTTTTATGATATAGATTACAGGTGAGCACCTGGTGCTGTTTGTGCCAATCAGAGTTTTCTTGTTGGCTTCAGCAAGGTCTGAGTTTCTCTTCTTTTGTATCTAAAGAGAGGGAAGCTATACAAGTTACTCTACAAGCTAGTTTAATTGTAAATATACACAAAGGTTGTTATTTCAAAGTGATGTGTATTTTTTTAACTTGACACACTATATCCAAAATCACCAACTGCAGATGTAAAAAAGCCCCAATGAAATACTTCAAAGGACATTGTGTAACAACTGGGATAACTTCTCACTGGATTTTTTTAATAATTTAAACCCTCTGAAATGAAAAAACACCATCTCAGAGGCATAGGAGTCCTCACTTACTGTCAGTGGAAGAACAATAGTAATCAAAATCTTCAGTGAGAAAACTTCAGCTAAGCTAGACAGTTCAAGAGGAAAGTCCTGTCTGAAAAATATATTTTCTATATGTAAAATTTAGACAATATTTAAGTTATACATTTTCAGTAAGACAAGACATGCACGCAACTTTTATTTTTCATATCTTTTTCTTCTGTGAGGGAATTACAAGATGGGGAAACCCAAAAGGGGATTTTGGAAGTTCATGCAGGCCACAAGGAGGTCTAAAGGACTGAGTCACACAATGTTGAATTGTTTTGTTGTTCTTGTTATGGCAGACCAGAAAGAGTAAATTTGTGAGTCTTGTCTGATGTGACATTACTTTAAAACTGAAGGAAACAGGAGGTGGCATTTCCTCCTCACAGACTGAGCAGGTGGAGGAAATGGTGGTAAAGGTAAAGGTGGAAATATTCTGAATGAAGCTGCAGTGTATCTGATGAGCCCTACTATGATGTGATTGCAGTTGCAAAAATGGGAGTGCAGGGAGCTGATACTTGCATGTGTATAGTGTGAGTTACACTAAGGGCTGAGTGCTACAAACAGTTCATTCCTGCCAGCTCCATATGGAGTCTGGTTTCTCACATTTTCCATTTGACAGTGTCTTCTTATTGGTCATATAGATACCAAAGGTATCTTTATAGATACTAAAGGTATTTTCTTCATGGGATCTTTAGGTTTTGCCCCTGTTCACCTACAGCCTCCAGCTAGATGGACAAAAAGATGGACATCTGGGGACATCCCCATATGAGCAATCCTGCATCCAGGATGTGAGCTATGCTAACAACACTGAGCTATCCCCTAGGGGAAGAGCAGCACTATTGCTCTCCTGAATCTGTTCACCCCAAACTTGTTTGACCTTTCCAGTGCAAGTGAGTATCTGTCCCCAAACCACCAGTAAGGCTTATGCTTTCAGGAGAAGTGGCTGCAGGTCACTGTTTCTAAGAACACCACACTTGCAAATTCCTAGAACACTTCTGCTCTGTGTAAGTAAGCTGGGAACATTGTTTTGCTAGACAGAGTATGTGAATGACCACCCGGTGCCCGTTTACTCAAGTCCTCTGGAATGTGAAAAGATTTGCAGCATGGGGCTGAGCACTTCTTTTTGTTAACTTAGTGGAAACCACTTGGCATAGGAACATGTTCGAATCATGATGCAGGCTTTTGAAATTCATACTGGCAGGGGATCCAGCTGAAAGAAACTGTGAAACCAAACTTGGTTTATTCAGGTTAGTTCACTGGAAAAGATTCTGGAAAGTCAGTGCTGCAGGTTTTCCATTTCTGCTCTGACAGAACTGATCCTGAAATTACCTGCCTTGATGTACTAAAATATTTCTAGCCCAGAAAGGGGTCATGAAATGCCAAGACACAAAATGCAGGAGATACCTAATTAATCAAAGTAACTTCTCAACATATTTGCCATGTTACATTGTCTTAAATGCCAACAATTCCCTGGAATTTAGAGATGAATATTCAGAAAACTGCTATGTTTCCTCTCTCTCCAAACCAATGTGGTGTCACTGAGACCCTGCTGCTGGCAGAACCTGTCTGTGCAAATGGTCATTGACGTGCAGGCATGGTCAGAGCTTTCATGTTTGGCTTCCTTCATGTTCATGGTAAGCTGTGTTTTTGGGTTCAGCTGGCATAGGGACACAAACCAGGACAATTAGGAACCTTTGTAATTGCAGTTTAGTGAACTGACAATTTTTATAAGGTTAAACTTCAGCACCAAGTGAAATCTACTTTCATGTCTTACCTTCCTTTGTTAAGGGCATACACTTAGAAGTAGTACTACTCTCAGCTCACTTCATGCTCTCAGCTCCAATTCCCAGTTTAAGCCAATTTTAGCTGCCACAGCAGATACTGGAGCTGATGATTGATCATGATGCTTCTAGTGCTCAGAGTTTCAGAGTGTAGCTTTGAAAATTTATAAAGACCTGAAGGATGAGAAAGTATGATGATGCTGGAGCAGCATGAGGGTAAAATTGATCAGAAGTGCTGGCTAAAGAAAATCCATTTTATCGCTTTAGGGAAAAGGATTTGATTTTCTTTAACATAAAACTGAAATCTTCAGAGTTTCCCAAGATTTGAGTTTTTGCTTTAAAATTCAAGTAATAATGAAATTCTGTAAACTGCTAGGTAATCAATAGAATTTTATGCGTGAGCTTAGGTATTATGAATCACAGTCTTTGTGAAAGATTTTTTAATAAAATGTAGCTACAAAGAATGTCTATGAATGGATTTTTTTAAAACTAGATCTAAAAATAGCTTCATAGAAAAGTGAATTGATTTTGTTATAATTTAAAAAGGTAAGGGAAGTCCAGTGCAGCAATGGTGAGCTGGTGGTACTGGCCAATTGAGAAACTAAAGGGTACAGAACTAGGAGTAAGAAAAATATCTGCTCCTTCCTTTTTCTTGCTGTGTAACTTTTTGCCTGCATGAGACATGGAATAAAATAAGAAACATGTAAATCTGCAGGGTGTCCTGTACCAAACATTGGTTAAGGCTGAAGAAGGCTCTCTACAGTGCTGAATGAACTGAGTGGGGTGATAAGGGTAAGAAAAGATCAACATTTTCTATCTTGCTTCTCTCCAGAAATGGGTTTCAGGAAAAATTTTGGGAGAGCCTTTGTGGCCAAGCATATCAGAAGCTATTCCATTGGCTTGCAGACATTTTTAAAGAAGTGTTTGTAAACAGCTGCATAAAGGAACAGAGCAACAAATTGTCTTGAGAGGGCAAGGGGTAGGAGTCTCTTGGCCACTGGTGGGGGCCACTCACAGCTGTGAGTTTCGACAACCCCTGTGGACAAAAGTGGCTCAGCTGAGCAACCTCTGTGCTGCTGCTGCTCTTCTTTGGACATGTTTTACCCTGTCTCCCCAGCACCCTTTCATAAATAATTACAGAGAGGTAACTAAGTTGAGTGTGTGCTTCTGCAGGCTCAGCTCAGTATGGTGTTATACATCATTGCCTTCTTGCTTATGTGCTGAACTGTCAGTGTAAGCAGTAGGTTGTTTTTATATTTAGAAAGTAAGGTATTAGCTGAGTGGCAGTTTGTCTGGCACGTGGTTTGCTGTCTTTCTTTGTCCAGCTTTGTGCAATTTAATTTTAGGAGGCAGCATTTTCCACCTTCAAAAGAACATCTTGGCAACGTTTTTTTCAATTCCCATTTGTTAGAGGTTATTATTGAAGAAAAGGTTCCTGCTCATTGTGCACAGCTTGCCTAGTACAAGCTTCTTTCATTGCTTAAAAATGTCAGATTGACTCCAGGGGAGCTGACACAGCATCCAGAGTGTTGGGCTGTACCCAGCCATGGTAATGCTGTCCCCTTTGCCATCAGTACTGAGATGCTGAGAACTTCACCACAGATCCAGTAAAGACAGAGAGGTGAGCAGTAAAATAGAGAGAATATTTTTTAAAATTGGGAGATACCTCATTACCTCATAAAATACAGAGAATATTTTTAAAATTGATAACCTGGGAGATATCTTATTGCTCCTGGTGGATATAATTCAAGCTTAATGTGAGATTGAAGTAGGTTTTGCTTTACAGATTGTCAAAACACTGGGGGCTTAAAGAAGCTTGAAATCACAGTTGGACTGGTGGGAAGGGGCCTTCCAGGAAGCCTGTGTGGGAAAATCTGTGTGGTGGTAGCTGCCTGTATGGGACAAGAAATGGAAACTGGAGGTGAGTTAGTGGGGAAGGGATCAGAGCCTGTGGGTGAGTGGGGAAGCCTTTAAGGGAGTGGGGCAAGACACACTTTGGGAGGGCTCACTTTAGGGGGCCTTGGCGGATTGGATAATCACTGGGTAAGTGAACAAAGAAACCATCTCCTGAGGTTTGAATCCTGCTGGGTTCAGGGCAGAAGGACCTTATGTAAAGTCTCTAAATAAATAGGACTGCAGCAAAAAATAAAAGAAATTCTTGTTTGTGTCATTTTCTTCCCAATGGAGAGAACATGTAGGACACTGAAATTTGGTTACTTACTCAAGTTGCAAAAAGTGTGGGTATTAAGGAACAGTGGAGGGAAAGGGGATATTCATAGACAGCAAATTATTTAGAAATGTGGTGTGAAGCAGAAATAATTGGTGAAACTGCAGAAGAGGAAGGGGGAATTTTTTCCAGTAACTATTAACCATAAAGGAGCACTGAAAATTATTCCTCTATCTTTGGTACACAGAAGAGGATTGAGACCAAGCTAGATACAGAAAATATTCCAGTGAGGCAATTTTCAAACTGGAGATACAGTTACTGGAAGACATTTGTAAGTTTGAAACAAGACATGGTGTCCAGCCTTGAATCACAACATGTCATCATTTCCAAAATGAAATATGTGGCCTGCCACAGTGAGACCTGAGCTGTTGCCATCACCAGGAACAATGGAGCTTTTGGAAATAACTTTCTCAGATTTGTGTGGGTGCAGGTCCTGAGGATGGACACCTCAGAACAGCTCCACCCGCTGTGCTGGGCATTGTGGAGAAGGCAGCAGTGGGATCTGCACTCTGCCAGAGCGGGATGGGCTTCCTCGTGCAGCAGCCAAGCACAGCAGAGCTGCAGTGCAGCACAGAGGAGAAGCCTGCACCACTCAGAGGGAGGCAAACACAGGGAATAATGCAACTGTGAGTAAACTGCCTGGCTGACACTCAAGATGACTGGCACCTGTCTCATTTTTGCCCTGAGTGGGGCACTTTTGCCCACAGTGTGGGGAGTTAAAATACTGTCCTCCTAATGTGCTGAATGTGCTGAGTGTGCCGCGGGGGATGAGATGCTGCAAGCCAGGCTGGGCTGCTAGAGCTTCCCAGAAAGGCGGTAGCTGACAGCAGGCAGCACTGCCAAATGTTTTTTCTCAGCCTTTAATAAAACTGTGAGATTCCTTTTACAGCTGTGCAGTCCTGGAGAAGCTGGAGGCTTGCATGGATTTACACGATGGCAGAGTTTGTCCCTGGGTGTATAGGAGGGGGAAACTGTTAGCATTCTTGTACAAAGAATATGACTAGAGACAGCTGGCAACCTATTTCTGGTACTCACCACTTCAGTTTCTCAGATGACATCTGAGAGCACCTACCAGCATTTAATTCTCATTAGTACATTCTCAACAATTTTTGTAGTTTGCATGATGTGTGAATTCTGAGCCCCTTTTCTTTTGCTATGCATTAGGGGAAAAAATTGTCATGGGAGACACACATCCAACTGTTTTCTCCAGCCTTTGATTCCCTCTGCTATGTGCTTTGCTTTGAATGCTCCATCACTGCTTTTAATAGAGAGTGTAAGATTACTCCACCCTCCCCTTCCTTTGTTTCTCTGCTCTAAACATAAAGAAGTGAGGAATGAGCCAAAAATGTCACAATATACAAAGAATTTGTGTCAGCAGTCAATAAACTAAAAAATCTTGAATGCTGTGACCTAAAGTAGTGTAATAAGCGATGTCTGGAGTTTACCAGTATAAGATCCAGGGTCAAAAATAGGAAGGAGGTGGCTCTTGTTGTCTGCTTCAGGCTATGTTGGGCTTTAAACTGAGGTACAATTCAGCCTGCTTAGGGCAGGTACCTCCAGGACATGCTTGAGGTGAGGCAGAGACACTTTCTGGAGGACAGCCTTGCTCTGGAGAAAAGGATGGAGTCAGCAGTCTCTGCCAGATTTCTGAGGATAAGGAGGGGAGGAGAGACTGGGCTAATGGAAGGCAGCTCGTCCTAGTGATGAAAGGTCATGTAATCATCCAGGGGAGGAAGAGATGGAAAGTCCCCCAGATGGAGGGGGAGGATAATAGTCAGGTGGGTGGTGAACAACTGTGGGATCTAAAGAGGGACTGAGTGTACAACTGGTGCATGAAGCCTACCTGGCTTTCAGAATGAACACTTTTATTCTCCTGCTTTTGCTGTTCTTTGTGAGAACTATGTTTTCTCTGCTTCTGCTTATTTCACTTTATGCTTTTCCTTTAGGCTTTCCTTAAAGTCAGATTAATATTTGGAAAGAGAGAGGAAGAATTGATTTTGATTCAAATGTGGGCTTATGAGCAAAAGAGAACTTCTAGAAATCTGTTAAATCCCCAGATCTAGACAGATATTTCAATTTTTTCAGCAGTTTCTTATACTGAGACTGCCTTGAGGCTCAAGTCCTCACATCTTGGGAACAAGTAGGACAGTATCAAACGTTCATTTCACCTTGAAGAGGGACCCCTGGTAGCATGACCCTTCATAAGATAAAGATAATGTGTTTCTATCAAACAGTACAGTGAGTTTTTTCTTAGAGTTTGGTGAATATTTTTGGTCTCTGACTAAAAGAAGAAAGGAAATGAGCTTTTTCTTAAGCCATAGAAGCAGTAGGGGAATGGTTGGTACAAAAATGGATTAAAAAATAAAAAAGCCACACACGACAAGAAGAAAAGCAAGCTGCCCTTGTGTCTATCAACTTTTCCTCCTACTTCCATCCTCCAAGGTCAACCATCACTGCAGCAGAGACATGGCCTACGCTGCAGGAGTAGAAGATGTTTTTGGACCTTTTTGAGCAAGAATGTGCCCTTTGCAGCAGCTTCAGGTGTCCTGGATCTGCCCAGCTTTGCCACCAGCAAATCTGCCAGCACCAAATGGGTCTTGTGGCTGAAGACTTTGAAGTTGTGTGTGCACGGATCCCTCCCCACTGGACAGTTGCTGCCTGGAGTGGGTGCATGTGTTTCCTCTGGCATCCATTATGGAGATGTCAGGCTGCTGACTCAGCATCCTGTCTCACATGCTTTCCTCATCTTCTCCTGGATTCTTCCCTGTTTGGGGGAAATTCCCTGGGCCCAAAAACAGCACTGCAAAACTATTTACACTGAGACTAAAATGGTGCTAGCTTCCTCTTGGAAGTCCTGTGTTTGGGTCTTCCTGGCATGGCTGTGGGATGAGTGATGTGAGGCGTGTTGGGATGGCCAGGCAGGATGTGGGCAGCAGCAAGGGGACCAAGGCAGGACATTGAAAGCTTCTGCTGATGGAGCAGCAGGACTGTGGCACCACTCAGTGCTGGCAGGAGCCAGAGAGCACCAGAGCCTCATTCTGGGTTACACACTGTAATGGGTTTTGGTCAGAGCTTCCTACAGTGCAGGATAACAACTTCTGTTTCTGGTCACTACCAGAGTGATGTGAGTGGCTTGGGAAACATCTACAATGGGGGCCAGGACAGTGCCTCAGAGACATTCCAGGAGTAGTCTTGGGATGTATTGCTACATGACACCTGAGGCAGCCCCCTTGGAGGGCTCTGTGCACAGCTGGACATTCTGCAGAGGCTCGCTCCCCCACACCACTGAACCTCAGCCCTTTGGCAGTGCCTTTGCTGGGAACCCCTGTGAATTGCTCAGGGGGGAAAAGTAGGCTCAAATTCCTCCTGCTGGAGAAGGAAATCTGAGGAAAGGCCATACATGGATGTCGGAGTTATTTGCATGACAAGGCTCTGTGATGCATCTCTGATCTGTTTACACCTATGTTGTATTTAAGCTGCAGACTGCAGATGACCTCTGTATGATGTATCTTATGCTGGTTTGGATCTAAACACACTCAGTTATTTTTACACAGTCTCTACGGACATGCAAACTGAGTTCAGTTTTTGAGCTGAGAGGGTACAGGATGTGCATTTCCAGCTTCTGAATGAGCAGAGAAGAGCTGTGTGCTCTCCCAAACCTTAGGGCCAAGCTTGTGGAGGAGGGTGCAGAAGATGTGCTGCTTGGAGGTTTTGAAGTTATTCTGGGGGAAAATAAAAACCAGGAAGCGTGCAGTAGGAGTAATCCCAAACCAGGCGGGAGGTGAACTGCATAACCCCAACAGGTGCTTTCTGTCCAGCTTTTCATGAAGCAGGGTGGCTGTGTGCTTGGAGCAAGAGTAATTAAGACTCTCAGGACAAGTTAGGAAAACAACCACTGGGTTTAATAACCACTGAGCGTGGGACAGTGTACCCCCACCAAAACTCCCCATGGGGCTGTGGCAGAGGTGCCAGGCCTTGACAGATGTCTGCTTTGGTGGAGGGACTGGTTGTTCCAATGATGCTTCAGACTTCCTCTACACTCTTGAAAGAGCCCAGAGTCTTTAAACCTGTGCCCTCAGGTGTGCCCCTAAACTGAAACAATACCTCACCCTCCCAGCCCAGCAGGGTTACTTTCTTGTGATTAAATTTTTCATCTTTCACACAAGTTGAAATCCTGTTTTCAAACAACTCTCAGGCTTGAGTAAAACTAAAATTTGAAAAAGCACATAATTAAAATTTTCTAAAGATACCAAACAATATTGCAGAACCAAACCAATCCTACCCCTGTCTGAACTCTGTAAACTGCTACCCCACCATTCTAACTTCCTTCCTGTGTCCTGCAACCTGCTCCATATCTAATCTCACTATATTGCACAAGGTGTTTTCTAACATCCAAAGTATCTTTTACTGTTCTGAATGCTCTTATCAACATCTTGGTGTAAGCAGTAAGCCTGACTAGGCAAACAAACACTTTTTCACATTAAGTTTCACTTAATAACTGACCGAAAATTCACCGTCTCCAATTAATAAAATGCTGAGCTGGACAACATCTCAGGCTTTTTGAGCACACCTTCTGAATATTTGCATCTGGAAAGTACACAGTGTTTACAAGAACTCATGTTTATTTATCCAAGAACACTTCCACAGAAAAGCTTCTTTATGACTAGCTGTACATTTTCCTTTGCCAGTTTATTGACCTTTTGCAATGCATGGCTATTTGTTTGGTAAAAACGATAGCATTGATCTCAACCTGCCATGTGTAATACATCTTGGTAACTTGCCATTGAAAAAAAAAATATTTTGGGTGCCAGAAAGCCCCCCATGTCACTGGGAAGAGTGTTTTAATCCAGTGCAGCTCAGTAGTAAGCAAATATCACTATCTGATGACCCCTGCTAAGTGGCTGTAGGAAAATGAGTACATGCTGGGAGCTCACTTGTTAGCACATCCCCAGTGATCCTGCTAACACTTTCAAGCTCTTTAATAGATTTTGTCCTTGGACCAATGAGGCCATGCAGCTGGGTGCTCTGCTGCTCAGGTGGCCCTGCCAGCTGCTGCTGGTTGGGACTCAGGAAACTTCTGCCTCTTCCCTGGTTAACGGGGCAGCTTTAATTCCCCTCTCTGCCTAGTCTGGCATTTGCTCAGAGTTAAGCATATTTGTCCAAGAGCACTTCCGCAGAAAAGCTCCTTTATGCTTTGCTGCACATCTTCCCTGCCAGCATCCTGATCTTTAGCACTCACCCGCAGGTTCGCCTCAAGAAAGTTCATTTCAGCAGAGCCCTCGCTGGACCGCGTAGAGGCCAGCGGGCACCGACGTGGGGCTGCTGCTCTCTGCCAGGGACCACTGTGTGCAGAGCTGGGCTTCCACAAAATATATCTGGCTGTGCCAGGTGCTGCTGGTTTTCCAGCTCTCCAAGTACCTGGCTAAGCAAAGTTGAACTGCTCAGAAGTGAGGGAAGGCAGGAAAGACAGAGGAAGGCAAGTGGGCAGACTGTAGATGTTGACTGATTCCCCCCACCTCAAATTGCAGGGATAAAGAGTATTTAATTTAGTCCCTTTTATGAATTGAGGTTACCTCCAAGTTTGAGTTAATTAAAGGAGGTTTCATGGAGCATTTTTTCCTTACAGAGGAAGCTGTTTACTTGTGCAGGAAGAGATTTGAGATAAAGACCTGAATTTCTATTTCGTTATTCTACAGTTTCATATTAGAGTAGCACAGGAGCAGAAACTGCATCTCGTTTTCTGTGATTCCAATGGCGCCCAAGCTGCAGAGCCATAACCATTGTTCCTCAGTCCAAGGAATAACTGGACCTTGCAGGTTAGAGTGGCTGGAGGAGGAAGGGCTGGAAACTGGTATTGCAGATATCTGCATGAAAGGCTCACTGTGCTGCTGGTGGCAGATGCAAGTCCAAGATGGGACCTGAGGATGGGGAATCTGTGCATGAAGGCCCTGAGCACTGGGTTCACAGGGGCAATTAATCATTGGAAGGGCTTTATTTGATGGCTTTCAATCAAGACTAGAAACCTTAAAGCACTACTTGTGGTTTCCTTAGGAAGGCAGTGCTTTTAACCGAGGAACAATCAGAGTAAATCCTGTGCTGAGCTTTGTGCAGGGACTCCAGGTGGATGTCCAGTGCACTATGGCTGGGCTTGCTCTGGCAAGGCCTGGGAGTGCCATGCATTGACCTGAGATAATACCTGAGCCTAGCTTCACCTCTCCCTCTGGCAGACTCTTGGCCTAGATGAAGGGAAAGGGTGCAAAAAGAGCAGAAGCCACAGTGAGCTCTGGTAAAGCAGTGAGGAGGTAGAGGCATCTTGGGAACCTGGCCAGGCTTTATGCTGAGTCTCCTCCCTTGGTTTGTGCAGTCAGCACTTAAACCTGAATTGCCAGGGACAGGGCCTTCTGACCAGAGGAGGAACAGCCTTTGGAGATCGACATGAGGACAGAGAACAGATGTCAATAAGCTACTGCAGGAGCCATAGGATATATATATATGTAGAGTTCTCTGTAGCCTGTTTTCCTCAAAATTTTCGCTATAGCTGATAAAATAATACCTTCATTTTCAAAAGCTCTGAGATTTGATATCAGTAACTGCATTTCTTCTTTGGTGGATACCAGAGCAAAACCAGTGAGCCATCAGGAAAGTGTGACTAACATGTGTACTCTGTGTCTGCTCCTAACTACTCAAAATCTAATTTTGGTGAGCCCTGGACTTGAGCCCTCTGGGGATGTGCAGAGCCAGGGAGTAGGTACCCATCCAACAGGGATGATCACAGCAGTTCAGTCTGACTTTTAAACCATGTAAAACCTCCAAAGTGCAAAGCAACCTGGAAAGCTCACTGGGAGTTGATGGCATTCAGTGCCTCCCAGCTCTGGGCTGTCAAAGAGAGATTTTAGTAGTACATTAAGAGAGATGCTGGAACGTGATCAAGACCTAACACAAGGAAGTAGCTTTTAATTAACAAGTTCCACATGCTATGTATGAAAAGTAAGAGCCATTAAAATTTATTAGAATTAAGTTGCACATCAAAACCCCTTTAGTGTTGAGTTTGACTGCTTTAATTTAAAATGACTATTTCTACACTGAAGTGGCACAAAAGAAAATTTGCTTAAGTTTGATTTTTATACTACTAAAAAGGATTTAACAGCTTAGAATATAGGCTTTACTTCACACCATACAACTGGTGAAAATTGGATTAATTATGCTGCTTTCAGCAAAACTACTGGCATAAACCATTAACAATTTAGACTCACAGAGTTTTCTTTTCTTAATTTATTTCCAAAAAATAATTTTTACTGTAGAATGCTAAATTAACATGTAAGCAAACATATTTGCTTGGCGAGTTTCATCTGGTAAAACCCATAACTAGAATAGCGTTAACTATGTTTGGATTTTGAAATTCTAGAGAGTTTCATCAAAAGCAATCCTATTAAACCAAGAACTTGAAGACATAGTTTGGTTTGATTTTGCTGTAGTTTTTGAGCTAATATGAATTATAGCATTGCTGTAATAAGAACTAGAGGGGTGAAGTCCCGCTTAACTGTATCCTCACAGCTCTGTTGTCTCCCAAGTCTCCCTAGCTTTGGCATGTCATTTTACTAGGCAGAAGATACCTTTTAATGTTTTTACAGTGACACAGTGCTCTGCTGCTACCTCTGGAGGACTGGCTAGAGAATCAGATGATGGAATGTCCATGTTTTGAAGTCCATTTCACAAATTAGATCACAATCTGTGTTTTCATACATTTCTCAGCAGTTTTTAACTGTTGCATGAAAGCTCATTTGGAATTTGTATTTAAAAATGAAACATCCCAGAATGTAACTGTATGGAGGGAGAAAGGAATAGACAGGTCTGGAGGGAACCTCTAAGATCACTGAATCGGGTCTCTGCTATTGCAAGTAACCACATCACAGGGTCCCCTTCAACAGCAATTCATAGGTCTTCAGAAAGCCTTCTCCACTATGCAGAGCCTTTGATATTGAGTGCAGGCTAACTGTTTAGCACATACATTCCTGATTAAAAGGAGAGGGAGAAAAAAATTTAAGTCTTTGCTGATTAAAGTTAATGTTTACTGAATAGTGGAAACTGTCATTCCACCCACTAAAATGTGATTAATCAGAGCTTGCTCTGTTGCCCAGTACAGCCAAAGACAGGAACTGCTTTGCAGGCTCTTGTTGTGTGCAGATCACTAGCTACCATCCCTGGAGAGTACCTGTGCTGCCCACATGCCTGGGGTAGGAGGTTTTGGTTCAGCCTCCAGTCTGCTGCTGCTGTAATGCCTGTCCCCCACACTCCCAAGCCACCACAAGCACCATAAATGTCATCAAACAAGTAAATATTGTCATTTTTTAGGCTGGGATCCTGAAGCTTTTGATTTAGAATTTTCAAGCTTTTCTCCATAGACAGCAGGGCCCCATTTGCTTTTATGAAAGCGATAGCTCAAACTCCACTGTGTAAACTCTTCTCTGTGCATCAGGAGTAAAAACTTATCCCAAGAAGGCCAGAGAAGCCTACAGGCTTCCTGGCATACCAGGAAGCTTCCTGTGGGCAGAGTGGCTCTTGCATTTGATTTTTCTCACAGTGCTTTGCATCCCCATGTCAGTGTGGACTTTAAGATAAATTCTGCTTGTCTGTCCCTGTTGCTGTGTTGGTGGCCCCTGTGCAAGACACTGCATGGCAGTCACAGGAGGATGCCTCGACTGATGCCTTGTTTGCTAAAAGGAAAGCTGCCTTTCTACAAATCCAGATCTACCTTTAGTGTATGGCCTGACAATCACTTGTTTGAATGCTGAAAACTTCATGCTTTCCTAACTCCTTCTCCTTTCCTGGGCATTCTTCCAGAGCCCCACAGCCAGGCTGCTGCGGATGCTGCCTGGCCCCTTGCTGTTTGCACAAGCAGAGGTCTCCATATTTGTTTAAGGGGTTCACTGAGATCTGAGGTTCCCACCTCCAGCAAAACAAGGTCTTCAGAATTAGTATGAGCTTTGGCATTTTCATTTTCTTCTCTAAAAATCACGCTCTGAAGCCTCTTGTGCCCGTGTCTTTCACATCCATTCAGGCCTATCGGTGCTACCCAGCACATCTCATGCAGCCACCCCTTGGCTCTCCCCACACTCCCTTCCACTGCTGGTGGTCAGGCCTGCCTCTTTGCCATGCCAGCTGTCTGGATTAATTGCACTCTCTCTCTTTCCACCTCACCAATTCCCCATCTGTTTTTCTGCTATAGCTTAAATCCCTTTTGATCTGACCCTGAAATACTGACTACTACAGGAGCCTCTGCACACAGGCTGTTCCTGGGAGCAGGTCCCTCCCTCTCTCCCACTCCATGGCTCCAGATGATGTTAGTCTGAGGGGCTTATTGTTGCAATATTGAAATTTTCCTTGTCAAGGTCTGGATCCTGAAAAATTGTGGGAACATGGTCTTCATCTCCAAGAGTGCATAGATAGCTGTATTTTTTTGGAAGCCAATTAATTTAGTTGAATTCCAGACTGTACTTAGGGTTTGTCTGGAGAACATCCAGAACATGCAGCACATTGCAGGGTGGAACCTTTCTTTCCTAAACTGTTCTATTGGCATGCTACAATGCGCAGTATAGCCAAGCACATAGGGAGCACTGGTCCTCTCATTTAATTTAAAAGACATTTTATTTACCCTAGCAGTTATTTAATGCCATTATCTATTTATTCAGTTTAGTTAACTTAATGCACCATGACTTAGACAACATATTTGGACTGGAGACAGAGACCATCACGTTAATTGAAACTGCAACACGGTTCAGTTATTATGTAGTCATGAGAACTTAATTGTGTGATCAGAAACCGTTATTTACTGCTGGTGACTCTTTTGTATCCCAAACACTGGCATTGATTGTAAACCAAAAGGCCAAAAATTATACATAACAACAATCTTCACAGCCTCATCTGTCTTCTGGATCTTGAAAAGTAGTAACACAGAATGCCCTATTCACCAAACATTTCTCAAGACCGAGGCAGCCTTTTTCACCCATGGGTGGAGTGATTAAGCGGCATATTTATGAACAGTTTGGTTGTGCACTCTCCAAATGTGTACTTCAAAGTGTCTGTGTTTTCTTGGTGCTGTGATAGATAAAACAGGTACACACAAGATCCCTCTACTCTGACAAACATGAGTGCAAGGGACCAGAGTACCTACACTGTAATTACAGGATAAGCAGAGAGATGTTAATGTAAACTGTTACTGAGGAATGTGTGTTTGAGTCTCCCTTTTTATGTACAGGAGCTAAGCAGAGAAAAGGATCAAGGCAAGCTTGCAGGTGAGCCCAGAAATCAGCAAAATAGAAAAGCAGTATCTGGGAATTATCTGAAACACCTAATCCATATAAGAAATTACTGTACCAATCTTTTTTTAATAGGCTGATAAATGGAATGGAGTAGATTACACCAGCAAGGAAACCAGTATCTTTGGTGAAGATTTGAAAATTTATAGAAAAAAGAGCAAATGGTAGTCATCACTTGATGTAAACCAAAGGAGAAAGCTGAGCTTCAGCTGCTACCATTAAGCCTGCTTTTAAGGTTTGATCTTGCAAAGCACTGAATAGCCTTAGCTCCCACTTCAGTCAAAAGAAGTTGAATGTCTTTTGTAAAAAAGTAGTCAGTAGGCTTAGGTGATTTACTGTATTCAAAATACTGAAGGTAATTTTGTGACATCAGGAGCAAGTTCTAGAAAGATCGGAAAGGAAGACCAAAATCCTTTTAGAGAAAAATAGCAAGTTGTGCCATTGGAACAATGAGACCCTCAAAAGGGCTAGAAGGGAAGCATGGGCTACCAGACACCTGATTAAGTAAGGGTTCACAGGGATATCAGTGTGGGGGGCAGGTTTGTGGAAGCAGTCCCCAGTGCTTTGCATTATTGCCTGTGCTCCCTGATTGTATCTAGTTTCCTGTTTGACTATTACCCCAGACTTAAGCTGGCATAAAGAGAAGAAAAGCAAGAACTGGCAGTGATGTGCTCATGGAGGGACCCAGGGGAAAAGGGGTGCTGGGCTTGGTGGGCTGCCTGAAATCCTTCCAGATTTGTCCCTTCTCTGTGCCAGCTTTACCTGTCCTCTGCTCTTCCTTGGGGTCATGAGACGAGGCACAGCTGCCTTTCCCTGAGGTACCTGATCCGGCTGTGTACCCTCTCCCCAAGTTCCCACACTACAGTCCTTACCAGCACTGACATCCAGTCCTAGGAGTAATACCTCAGGCTTGTATGTGCTCTTTTGCCAGCCCTGAGGACAAACAACTTCAGTCTTGCTCAGTGTGAAGGTCTTACTGTGGGTGGAAGGTATACAAGCTCTGCTCAGCTGCTCTTACCATGATGTCTGGTGCAGGCTGATCTTGGCTTTTAAGTAACTTTCCTTCATTCTTCTTTGGCATCAAAAAGCTCCAGCCATTATAAAATTACTTTTTCCCTGTAAGGCACTTTGAGAAAGACTGAAGGGTGACAAGAGACCTTTCCCCTCCCAGCTATGTTGGACTGGCTGGATTCGACTGCCCCAGCTGCAGGTGCTTCCTCTCTGTGTCCCCCAGTCCCCTCGGCCCAGCCAGACTCTGCTCTTGCAGCTTTTTGGAGGAAAGGACAAAGAAAGTGGAAGGTTTACAGAAGGAGCAGAGGGTTCAGCCCAGGAAAGAAAGCAAGGTTGAGATTTCTGCTGCTGTCTGTGGTCACTGAAGAGTCATGCTGGGAATTCTTGGAGCTTTTGATGGCCGGGGGGCAAAGCATTTTTGCTCTCTGATACCCACACAGCCACACAACTCCCCACAACTCCAACACCCACAACCACACTCCAACACTCCAACAACCACACAGCTCCTCCAGTCTCCTAAATGTCCAGCAGATTCGAGCTGAGTCCAAGTAAGCTGCACTTAAAAGTGCCAGGTTTGGGATCTGGGAGGCACAGAGGCTGCTTGGGGGGCACAAGGCTACTTATTGCTGATGAGTTCTGTCTTTCTCCAAGATTTATTGACTTGAGCAGAACTCTGGGCTGACCAAATTGTTCTGGAGGGGTCTGTGCCACTTGCTGACAGGCCCTGCTTGTGCTTATCTGCCCATTCTACCTCCCAGCAGGAACTGAGCTCGAGGCTTGAGTACACATTTAGAAAAGAAGAAGCTGAGGACCAGCAAGTGTTTCTGCATCCAATTTGCAGCTCACAGTTCTTGTTTCAAGAGCTGTATGCTGTACAACTTCAGATCTCTGCAAGAGCCCTTTAGCTACCCTGCCTGCACTGTGAAAAGAATTACACTATTTTACAGTTGCTGCAGGATGAAATGGCATGGAGAAACTATTCACAGAGGAAGAGGCAAGGATATGAACGTGTGCATGTAAGATAGGCAGATATATCTTGGAAGAAAGGAAAATGAATGCAAAGCAAAGCCATACCTGGAATTCATTGGGCTATCTGCAAAAGTACTTAAGGGGGCCTTCTTTGGGTTAATTCTTTCATAGGTCTCTAGAGAAAATTACAGTCTGGTTATTTTTTCCACATTAATCTTTCTGTAGCAATCACCACCTTCTTCTTCATAATCTTTAGATTAAGGCATGTATTAATTATTTATACATATCCATCCATGTACATGGACATTTTACGAAGCAAATAAAATGAGGTCTTGTTCTCAGTAAGAGTGTGTTATTTAGCACAGGCAGAGGCAAAACAGGCAAAAAAAATCAGGCAAGGAGGCAGCAATGGAGAAGAAACTTAGTCAGGAAATAGTTACAGGAGAGACAGTTTTTCAAGGAGAAAAGCAATGGCATTCAGTGGCTGGGGCGAGCTGTTCTGCTGAGAAATGGAGCTTGACCAAGACAGGGGTGTTTGGAAGTTAATGTTGGTGGCAGAGTGTGATTCAGAAGAAGCAAAGTCCTGAGCAATAGCAACAGAGGTCATACTGGGACATGATTGGGTTGTCCAGGATCTCTGGTATGACCGAAATAAGAAACATGCTTAAGAAAAAAATGTCTGGGTGGGGAGAAAATGAAAAATTTCAGTCCAGTTGGTTTTTAGTGTTCCAAATCTCTCTCAACCTTTTATATGTATCAACTGAAGGCCACAATGATCTGACCATGGGTCAGCTTAAAACTAATTTCAGGTAACTGAAGGAATAACAGCCTCACAGATGCATGGCTGTCCTCCATGTGTCACTGTTCACAGCTTGTATTGTGGAAGAAGTCAAGGTTCAATCTTGACTCCTGGATTGTTGCTGCATTTCCCATGAGCTGTACATTGAAGGGTATGGCCTTTGCTCCTGGACTTTGCTTCTACCTCTCTGCTCCTTCCTGGGCTGGTGTTTACCACAGGACCAGACATTCAGCATGAGGAAATAGGCATAGCACATGCATGTGTCTCATTTCTGCTCATCTCATCTGCATCTGAGTGTAGTTCATGATGCTTACCAAGAGATAAAGGCAGTTCAAAATGCAGGTAATTTGTAGAACCAAGAAGCCAGCCCTCCAAACTTCCCTCTTAGTTTGGGAAAATTGGAGGGTTTTTGCATTGCTCAGTACAAGCAGCTCCCCTGCTGAAATGTCCCCTCTGCTGAAATGAAGCCTACAGCTCCTTCATCCTCGGCTTGTTATGACCTGCCGCCATTCAAAACGGCCCAAGTAGAGCTGTCAGAAAATTTGCTGCCACTATGAGTGCATCCAGAGGATAGTGGGGGCCCCCTCAGGAGGGTCTGCATGCTCCCAGCACACTCTCTCACTCTCTCATGGGAATGGTTGGTTGTGGCTTTTGGGTGCCTGGTCAAAGAGACACACTACAGTATGAAAACTACCAGAGATTGGATATCTTTGCTGAGAAATGATCTTCTTATCCTGTGAAGCTCTGAGACTTAAAAAAAGTTTGACATATCCTCAAGATATATTGCTGCTTTTCTTGGGAAAAGCACAAAAAAAGAGCTCTCCTGGATCTCATAGTTGTCACTGGACTCACTCACGAGGAGGGAAACTCATGCTCTGACTTCTGATCTAGACTGAGCCAAACCCTTTTATTTCCTGCTAACTGGATGCTTTGAATACCAACATGTTGCAAGGGCTCCTTCCCTTTCTCTGTCCCTAGCTTTCATCTAGTCCTTCAGAGCCTGTTCCTGAGTAAACTTTAACCGGAACAGGTAAGTGTCTGTGAAAAACAGTGATTTTCTTGAATCACTGTTTCCCAGTAAAGAATTGCTCAGCTGAAAAATTCTCTACCAAACCAGTGGGTAAGTACTTAGGAAGACCCACCTTTACACACCTGCACTGCTCTCTTGTCCATCCCTTGTAAGAGAGCACTACAGGCCCTCGCTCCACGAATTTCTCACATTAACAAACATATATTTATTTATACCTTGCTAGCTCTTCCTACCAACCCTTGCCCTGCCTGTGCAGTTCCCATGGTACAAGTGTCCTGTAAAACACTTTGCTGTTGCGTCATGCTCGCACTGAGCTCAAGGTCTCTCCGTGCAGACCTGCACACCCTGGCACACCCTTCCTTATAAAAGGGTCTGTTAAATGCGAGACATGAGATTCAGGGTCTCTTACACAGTTTTATTTGCATCTAATCAGCTTGCTGAGGTTTCTTAAAAAAGTTCACAGTACTTTTCAAATAATTTTGCCCTTCATACAGTAAGTGTTTTGCCCTAAGGACAACTTTTCCTGCTCATCCTTCTCTGTCTCTTCTCCTTCCTCTCTAAATACAAAATGAAACTGAAACAAATGGCACCAACAAAAATAATGACATGAAAAATCTTTGCTGATTTCCTGGAGCAACACCACACAACCTCTGCATTTCACTGGAACGGCCTGGAGGAAGGCTAGGGTGCACTCTAGCCTAATTGGGTTTTCTTCTGTAGGTGTTTTATGAAAAATGACATTATTTTACACAGGTGAAATCAGCCTCTCTTCCTGCATTTGTCAGGGCCACTTCTCTGCTTGCGTGACACTGGTGCTCCTCTGTTATGCATGAGAAGGCTGCTGCACAAGTGATGGATGAGTCAGCCAAGAAAATAAGAGATGTCCTGACCTCAGTTAACTGTTGTAAATATTTTTCATGATAAAAAAAAATTGATTTTTATACATCTCGAGTCAGTCCTCCCATGAACCGGTTTGAATTTAGCAGTTTACAAGGTAAGTTGGCTATGCACTTCAGTTTTAAATTATTTATTTACTCTACAGTTCTTCAACCAAAGATACTTTCCACAGCAGCTTTCTATGTCACATTACTGGTAATATACAGCGACTTAAAGGAACACATACCTATGCACAAATTATGGGATGTGTGGGCTTGACATTGTTTTAAAGGTCATTGCTATTTACCACCAAACATATTTTCCTGCTTATTTAATAACAGCAGTTTTGGACAACAACACATAAAATGTTTCCATGTCATAGTCAACAAACAGCTTTTCTAATTAAAAAGGTGAGGAAGGTTTATATTTGGGGAAGAAGGGAAATAATGGATACAAGACACAGCTGCTGATATTTGGATACTACTTTGTGAGTGTAATATAATACTAACTACTGAGACATAAATCCCGTGCACTCAGCAGTCTGCTAGGCAACTGCTTGCCTCATGTCCATATTTTAATTTTTCTTGGAAGTGTGTGCACACTGGGAACATGGTCACTTAACAGCTGGATTATGGCACTGGTGTTTTTTGAATTCTTGCAATTTATCGCCTGTTTAATGGCAATTCACATGCTTTCCTGGTGAGCAGTGTCCCATCATTTCTTGACCACTTCTAGTTGTCCCTGTCTGGTTTATGTGTGTGAGAATGGGCCTGGATCCAGTAAAATATTTAAGCATGTGCTTAACTCTGAGTACCTGATAAGGGAGAGGGCTTGGGAAGTACTGACACAAACACTCCTCTAAGTGCCCGTCAGTTCTGTCTGAGAGCACTTTCACCAAACTGGCTGCAAAGAAGAGAGGGAGAATTGATGCTGTGATAGACAAAGCCTCTCACAAGAAGAACACAAGCAGGAGAAAGAAAGACTAAAAGAAGCTCAAGCAGGAGGTAGCACATCCCTGGGTCAGCAGTTAGCCATGCCCTGGAAGTACTGAGCCACTGGCCCTGCCACAATACCCACTATCAATGTTGGTGTCCATGCTTCTCACTGATGGAGACAAGACCTTCTAAGTGGTCCGTGCCCACTGAAGGAGAAAGTGCCTCCCATGCATGTGAGATGCCTCCCAGTGTAAGCAGTGGATCTCATTTATGTGCTCTTCCTTTCTGTGCTGAAGGCATCCTTGGCACTGCTGCACAGAGATGTTTCCAAAACCAGGCCTTGAAAATCTCCACTCCCTGTCTTCCTTGGGTCTGCAGCTTCCTTGACCTGCATAAGCCACTGCACCTCCATGAGCCCATTCTCTGCCGATCTCATCCCCATCCATGTAGCATATCTTGTATGACACTACAGCAGGTGCCTCAGCAGAAACCAGGCAGAAGAAATAACACACATTTTATTTGTGCAGTTTGTCATTAAATAATCATTACATTTGTGATTTGATTCATGAGTTGTTATCACTAGTTTTTAAATGCCTGTAGTATTAATTTGTTTCTCTCAGTGTTATTGATGGAGTCCTTTCAATAAAACTGTGAAATGATTTTTCTCTCATTGTAAATGTGTCAGTACTCCCATTTTAAATAAATAATGGTTACATCCTGGAGAAACCTATTAGAATAAAACAAATATCTATGTCAGGCCTCATCCACCTTTCCTGGTTCAAGAGAAGCTGACTCCATTCACTCAGTTGGGCAGTTTAAGCTGATTGGTCATCTTTTCCATTGAAAATGTGTAATTGTGCTGTGTTAAGGACATCCAATAAATGTAATCTGGGAAGTTCTTCCCTGTTTGCAGATGTTCAGGGATTTTCTCTCCATTTTATGCAATTTGAATTAGTATTTGAACTAGCAAGAGAAAAATGCTTAAAAAGCAAAGAAAGAGAGTACTTTCCACATGAATATTTTGTATGGTTCTTTTGGTCTTTTAACACAGCAAACCTGTACAATTCATATAAGACATGCAAAGAACTGTATATTAAAACAGCAATTATACTTTTGAAGAAATATTGTTTAACAATGATTACACAGATTTTCCTTCAAAAACCATTTAATTTAAACCATATTCAATTGCATTTACTATATTCCAGTGATTTAATAAATGTGACTTTAATTTCAGTATCCATCAAAATATAAAACTTTTAATATAAGAGAACTCCTTCAATCCCACCAAAGAAAAGCAGTGGAGCAAACTCTTTGTCAGGAATACAGATGCTCTCAAAAAACCATCTTTGAAACACTGTTGGAAATTTTGTCCTTAACCACCCTGAGTTACCATAAAGTGAGATGAATTCTGTTTGTTTTCATAATTGAACTACCAAGGCCCTAAGTATAGAGAATTTTAGAAGAAGATTTTTTAACTATCACTGATTATTTTGTACCTTGGGAATAGTTTCCGAGACGATGAATACTTTTTGAAAACCCTTCTTTTCTCCTCAGTATTTTGAGGCATTCTGTGACCTGATGCTTCCTTCTACATTTTAAGTGACTTCAGTTCCCAGTTGCTGCAATGAGCAGGGGTAATGCTGGCCCTGTATAACCAGGATTTATCTCGCCGTGTACTGCAATGCTATGTAAAGTTTCCCAAGTAGCTCTGTAGAGCTGTGTAAACATATTTGTCATCAGTAAAATAATTGAAAGGTGCTATATAAAACTAACCTCAAGTACATAAGGAACATGTGTGTATTACCAGGGATCACATAACAGTATCGCAACTGAATTTCCACACTTGTCTTTGTTGTGGCTGTTTTTCTTCTGCATTTGCCTTGCAATAATCAGCATACCTTCACTCAGAGATTTTTGTATTACGTAGATTACCATCTTTTGGGGCAAGAATCTTGCAGGCATTTAAAGCAGCATGCACAAGCATTTGAGGCTATAGCCATCATAAATTATGAAATTAGAATGCGCAGAATTTCATAAAAGTCAAGCTATCTGAAGGTTTTGTCAGGTCAATGTTTAATTAAAAAGAAGTTCTAATAAAAATTCCATATGTGGGGCTGGAGATGTTAGGTTATGAATAAGAAGATTTGAGGTTCTCAGAAGAATAACCAATGAAAAGCATAGTGTGTCAGCAGTACTTCCTTTTCCAAACTTGGATGAATCATGTAAGGAAAGACACAAATTATTTTCTCATGCTCTAATTCTGATAAAAGTCATTACTACAGGAGGCTGGGTAAGTTTTCTCCTTTCTCAGGGCTAAGACTGCAACACAAAGCAGTATTTTTTTGTGTAGAATCCTTTGGTGCAGCTCTCTTCTTCTGTAGAATCCTTTGGTGCAGACCAGTCTACTGAGGGGGAGGCAGTGTCTGATGAATGACTGTGCAGTCCTTTCATTGGAAAGGCTTGGAGGTTTTTTTTGTGTCGTATTGATAAAAAAAAACCCCAAACCCCAAACCCCCTCAGCCAACCAAAAAAAACAACCCAAAAATCCAGCCACAAACCCCAAACAGACAGTTTTGAATCTGTTCCAAAACTCATGTCCACCCCAAATTTGCTGTGCTGTTTTGGGACAAAGTCACAAAATGTCCATTATCTGTTTCCCAGCCAGCAGTTTGGGGAGCTATCCCACACTTGCTGGGGCAGGCTTGGCTTTGTGAACCCCAATTAACAAGGGGGACTCAGCTGCATGGGAGATGAAATTCAGGGCTGAGACAGGTTTGGGAGGCACATGTGCAGCTTATGCATCTTCCCTGCTTTTCCAGCCAGCAGGCTAGCTGCTGATACTCTGAGCTGAGAGGCTGCTTTCAGGCAGTAATGCCAGTGTTGCTGTTGGTGCAGGGCCAAGGACAGGGCCCCTTGTGCCACTGGACTGAGGTCACTCAAAGATATGGTCACCTGGGTGCAGTCTGATCCCTGGAGGAGGATTAGGACACACATCTGCAGAAGCACCTGAGCTCCACCCATATAACTGACACCTGAATCCTGTTTTTACCAACAAACACATAGCTTTAGAGAAAGGTGGGTGGAGAGGGCAAGAAAAGCATGTTCACAAAGTTGTGTAAGCTCACTCTGTGCACGGTGTGATAGTTGCAATATCAATTATGCTCCCCAGCTTCCAAGAAACAGCTGACCACAAGGATGAAACTTGTGTGGGAGGAAGAGGGAGCATGCTTGGCAGCTGGCCTCAGACGCAGGAGTCGCTGCCACAGGAGGACAGGTTAGTAACAAACTGGACTTACTTGGAGCACACTGTAACATTTCCCAGTTTCAGCCTCAGTTCCTTCCGTGATAATAACTCTCAGAGGGAAAAAAGGAGGGGACAATGGGGAAATTTTGCTCCTGGCTCAACTTTCACGTTTATAATGTACTGAGTTGTAATGAAGATGGGATAAAACTGTTTTCTCCTATAGATCTGGGAGGCTTGTAGTTGTGGCTTGTATTTTCTCTTGTATTAAACTAACATGAGTATGTAGTCCTAGATACCTGTACTCTCAAAGGATATTGAGATGAGAGCTACAGTAATTCTGGGAAAAGGGAAGATTATTCTCCTTTTTTTTTCTGACATATTTTAGTATTATCTGAAAATAATAGTGATATTTAAAAATATTGTAGTCTTATGGTTTCACAAAGAGGAAACATTAAACTTGGGGTACCTTGGGAAAAATGGTACGTTAAACAGAGTTTTATATCTGTTTAAAGATGTTTATGAGTTTAAAGACTGATTTTTCTTTTCCTTGGGCCTTTACACGCTGCTGATATAGAAAGAACAGTCATCAGTCATTTTTAGCTGCTGCTTTCATAAGTAGGAACCAATAAAACATTTTAGGTTGGACACATACATGTTATGTTTAGAACAGCCACCCACTATCTACCATATGCTGTCACACTTCACAGAATGAAAAAGACTGAGTTTCCTCACTTGTTTTTAAGGTGTTTTCTCTTCAATACCTTCCTCCATGCACTTAATTTATTTTGAAATTTACAAATGAGAGACACTATTTCTTTTTAAAGTAGACTGACATGCAGGAAGTCTGTGTTTCATGGTTATGGTATTGTAATGCTTCCAGCTTTATATTTCCTACTCCATGAAGAAAGTTTGCTGAAATGGACCAAACTCTACAACTAAATTGAAAATCTAGTACAAACTACCTCATTATAGTGTGTGAATGAGCTACAGAATACCCAAGTGTCTGGGGCCCAATCCAGCAAACCACTTTGGAAGCATGCAAAGAGTCCTGGAAAAAAAAAGGAGAAGCTATTGTGCAAGGCTGCAAATGTTTGCAGAACACATTGTAGGTATTTTTCAAGATTGGGCCAAAATGCTCATGACTTCACAAAACTGATAGTTACTGAAATAATATGAGATTCCTTATGTCATGATCT
Source organism: Molothrus aeneus (assembly GCF_037042795.1). Taxonomy (NCBI): domain Eukaryota; kingdom Metazoa; phylum Chordata; class Aves; order Passeriformes; family Icteridae; genus Molothrus; species Molothrus aeneus. The sequence goes on from NC_089647.1 coordinate 44,641,061, forward strand.
TATCTACAGGTTATTTTGTAATAGCTAATACTTTCCATAAAGCTAAAACCACACTGAGGTCTATGAAAGAGCAGCCAAATGGCCCAAAACTTGGGCTGTGCATAGTTTCTTGTCTGATGTGGTAGGGAGGGCTGAAATGCTTGTATATCATGCTCCTAATGCTCCCCATGAGCAAGGACCCTGCTGGGTCTATCCAGGAGGGCTTTAAATGCCAGCATAGAACCCACAGGGGGGCTGATCCCTGACCTGGGTATACTGTTACAGTGCTAAGGTAAACTAAAGTTAAAATTGACCCACAGTCCTGGCAAGTGTGGCAGGGCTTCCCGGGTGGCACATGGTGGGGGAGGCCAGACCACACATGTCCTGGTGCTAACATGGTCACTGGGAGTTTCATAACCCTTCTCTCCTGAGTCAAAGAGGACAGTTAGCCAAGCATGTTTTCGCTGAATTGCATCAATGAGCAGAATACTTTTGACAGGAGATGGCTTTCCCCTCTCCCAGATACCTTCTGCATTTCTAATCTGCCTCATTCAAACCTACCTGATAAGCCTGAGGTACCCCCAGGCACTGGCCAGACTGCCTGGTAAGCAGGACAGTTTTCCAATTTTGTTATCTGCCACCGCCTTTTTCTACTCATCTTATGCTCTTGCACTTTTGTCTTTGAGTATTTTCAGACCCCGTGCACCCATATGAGCAGAAGAATACAGATTTAACCCATGTCCTCAGAAAGGGGGTTAAACCACAGACTTATGGTTAGCTTATGGCTGCCTCCTGCTATAGGGACACGGTGGAGGAGATGATGTGGCTTCCGCTGATGGAGAAAGCAGTCATACCCTGCATATGCAAGTCATTGTGTTTTGAAACAGTACTAGCCTCATGGAAAATGTTATTTATTGCTAAGCCTTCCCAAAGGTTACTGTAATTATAGAACCATTAGGCAGCAGGACCTATGGGGCAGGGTCTTTATCGACCCTGAGGAGAGCCAACACACTCTGAGATAATCTAAGCAATGCCACCCAGCTTCATCACACTGTCAAGTCAGTCCGCATCATGCTCCCATGTCACTGAATCAGCTAGATATATAAAGAGAGTAATCTGAAGAGCAGTACATGGGCAGTAAATCAGACAGTAGGGAAGAGAGTGCATTGCCTAGTTGTAAAATGGGATTTCTGTGAGGTGGTAGTTTTGGGAGAGCCTTTTAATTGGTAAGGTGTATTGGTGATCAGTTCAGCTCAGAGAGAAGTTCTTACTGGCAGTGCTTTCTTTGTGAATGAGTGGTTGGCGTGATGCTAGTGATCTGCCATTCTTCAGGCTCTAGAAATACAACATGATGGCAAAGGACACCATTTACCAGTACAGCATACTTGCTTCTCTAATAGTAGTACACCCATAATCATGAAAGACCTTTCCCACATCTATTCTCCAGCTGCTCACCACCCTTGCCTTGCCTAGATCCCTCCCAAAAATGCCTCCCTTCCCATGTTGCCTACCAGAGGGGGTTATAAAACTGCTCGCTGTGGAGGCATCATGCTGGTCACACATCTTCAACTGTGATCATATTTTGGTAATCTTTGGTTTTTCTTCCTTCATCAACTGAATTGTTTATCAATGTCACTAATTGCCTCATGTAAAACTTGGTTAAACACAGTGAGGCAAGGACAAAATAATTTCTGATTCTTTTGTAAAGCTAAGACCTGACACCTCTTAAAAAACCATAAAATTACCCACCATTCATTTGCAGAGGAAGATTATTACAACTTTCAAAACACTGGTAAAGGATGGAAAGTGAAGGATGAGGTGCCTTCAGTGTTAGCCAACATGGCCCTTCTGGATCTAAAAGTAAATAGAGTTTCCTTTCCTCAGCTCACAGCTGCTGGAACCCATGACTCCTTTACTAACAGCTGCTTGGAAACCAGCAGAGCCTCAGGATCCAGTGTTTCAAAAGTACCTAATAATGTATTTCCATCTTGCAATCTACCCATTAATATTTAAAGAAGCCCTGAGCAACACGCTTTAAAGAGCAGCTGTGTCAAACTGTCATGGTGTCAATTCCTTTGCAGAATTCACTCTATATTCAAGCGGAGCACATCAGTGCTGTATGTGAATTCTAAATCAGCAATAAGCAATGGCTCTTTCCCAGTGTAACCATTGCTCCTTACAGGCCTATTGCAAGGTACGTATTCTGGTTTTGTTACTGTCACAGACATTTCTGGGAGAAGTGGCATTCAGGAGGTGGCCAGAATGGAGTCTCACCTGTGAATACTTTGGAAGTCGCCATTCATTTCGTGGAGTCTGAGGTGAACACTATCCCTGTGAAATCAGAGCAGCAGGCAACTATCACCTGTACAGTTTCTGTTGTGATCACTGTCCTGAAGCATTAGAATATTCCTATGTGAAAGCCAAAGAGCCCTGCAAAGGGCCTTAGAGCCAACCTTGAGCATGGAACACCTGGCAAATAACTACACAAGCTGTGTGCATGCATGTGGAGGCTGGGAATCATATCCTTATCATGTATGTGAGGAAATGGGGAAAAATCTAGGTTGATAAATGAAAATGAGAGAGAACATGAGGAGAAAGATTTATGGAGAATAGATGTTCCAGCTCCAGGCACAATGCATATTTGTTCTAAAGCAACAAATCCATGGAGTAATTAGAAAATGTAAAGCACAGTATAAATGCTAAGGGGTATTTGTCCTGATGATTTATACTTATATAGTATTCCCTTCCAATTAAATTTACAGCCATTTAGGTGTACCTATATTTTTGATCTGTTAGTTTTGTAAGAGTAATGGACTCAATCCCGTTAAGGAGAAATGAACCAGATAAGGAAACTCCTGGATGGGAGTGTGGATGGGCAATTCTGCAGCCTTATGCTTTATTCTCACAGGATTTACAGGCAAGTGGGAATATTGAGGGGGAGAAAAAAGTCTGGCATTGTTGCAAGAATAGTTTGGAGCTCATCAGACAATCTATGCATATTTTCACAAATATTTGGAGGGGGGACGGGGTGGGGAGAGAAAAGTACATAATTTAGACCTGCAAAGAGGCATGTTTAACTTGCACTCTACTCTGACCACTTACATGGAACTTTACTCCCCTCCACTCTCTAAACACAGATAATTGCCATGGCAACCACTGTATTTCAAGACTCTTACACATATACTTGCACCTTTCTTAAAGAAACACAGAGCACAACAATGTGGGATCCACATAGTAAATCACTGGGCTGTTTTTTATTTGTTGTTAGCCAACTGTCAAGATTTAGGGAAGAGCTGAAGACTTTCAACCCATATCAGTTTCAGGCCAAAACCAGATGATGTTTAGACAGACACTTTGACATCTTTACTAAAAAATTGGATGTTGTTTGGTAACTTAGGCAAAGGAATGACTGATGATCTCTCTGGATGCAGGGTGAGAAGATTCCTGAGCTAGGGAAGGAGATTAAGGGCCTAAAACTGAAAACCAATGAGCCACTCTTAGGATTAGACACTAATTTATCAGAGCAAGGATCTGTGACACTCGAGGAACTCCTTGGTAACACACTGAACTTTCAACACTGCCAGACCTGGAGGGTAAATGTGCTGGACGATTGTCATCAGCTCCATTGCTACTTGCTATTTTCAAGTTTTTATTCCAGCAGCCCTGCAGAAATACAGACCCAGCCTCCTAGGTGCTGTGCAAACAACACAGGGCAGGAAAACCCCCCTGCCTCCAGAGCTAACCATACAAGCTGCTCAGAAAAGCACCCAGCCTGTCACGCCTGGGTGTGCAAAGGGCAGGGAGCGGGAGAGGTGCCGGGCTGTGAGGCAGGTGCAGAGCCAGCATGTCAGCACCAGCCCTGGCCTTGCCCTGTGCTGCCTCTCCCCAAGGCTTTCCTTGTTTTCTTCAAGTGTCTGACATGGGTCCAGGAAAGTGGCACCTGAGGGAAGGTGCCAGGCCTTTGCCCAGAGGGCAGCATCCAATGTGCACGCATAAACACCGTTGGTTGTTTACCCCCAGTTATCGCTGATTAGCAAATCAGGAAGTAAGAAAGAAGGATCAGTGTTGTTTTATTTGGGAGTGGAACAGGCTTGTTATTTTATTTTTTTTAAGCTTTTTTTGGTGTGTGTTAATGATCTTAATCTCTGTGTTTGCAATCTGGACTTCTACCCCAGTTGGTTCTCACGTACTTTATGAAGCATTACTAGATGGCATTATGAAGATGTGAGCTTTCAAGGAAGGAAGGTCTGAAATATTTGAAAGAAGCAATATCTAAAACAAGCTTCTATGTCTAAAGTGCAATTAAACCCTGAATTCTGAAGTATCCCTATAACTCAAAATAGCACCCCTTCTCCCTCCTTTTCAAAAAAATATCTGTCTGGGAGTGGGGATATTAATTTGCCTAGATGACACATTGATTGTGGCTTTTTTTGGGGAGATTCTTTCATTCCACCTCTGAAGTACAGTTCATTCCCCTTTGGCCTTTGGTATTTGTAATAAATTTCAGGAGTTTGCTCTGAACTGGAAGCCTTCACAGCAATTTCAGTCTGCTAAACCATTTATATTTAGTTTCCACAGAAAGATATTTGCACAAAATAATAAAACTTTTCCCCTCCTTCCATGGAGATTGTGATCATATGGGAATCCTGCTGACACAGAACTGTTCCCTTTTTTCGCAGTTCTGGAGAGCTGTGCTTAATTTAGGCACATCCATAAACATCTAAGAGCTGTTCATGTTAAACTGGAGAAGGAATTAAAGGTCCTTCTTTCAGACATTCCTTGGAATCTGCTCATTCACAGGTGATAGTGTAAAACAGGGTTACCTTGAGCAAAAACCTTGTACCCCATTCTCTGAAAACTGATGCTAAACTTTTCTATTTCAGCTGCCTCACAGCCTTTCACAAAAGAGGGAAGATGAGAGATAGTTCATTAAAACCCAAAGTACAGAAAATTTGCCTTCTTTATTTACTTATTTGTTTATATATTCTGGAATTTAGACCTCAATTTTTTGTTAGAGAAGTTTTCCATGACTGCCATTATTGAAATGATGCCACAGGTGCATGTTGTAGCATTTGAAGTCAGTTTTGGAAGAAACTACAATCTTCATAGTGTAGTGAAAGTTATCCCTTAAGGGGACACATCGTCAGAATATGAATTTTGTTTCTTTCAAAGAAAAGGAAAGCAATATTTATATTATCTGGTGGGTGTTTACCCTGCTGTGATCCACTTGGGTGGCTGTACCAAAGGACAATGCTAATACAGGGAGGCCACTGCCTGCTTTTCCTCCACTGCTGACAAGGAGGAGGAATGGTTTGCACTGGAGGTGTTGGTGGTTGCTGTGCTTGGGGTGCAGCTTTCCCCAGGGATTTCCAGCTAAGCAGACCCTGCTGGTGGCTGACTGGTTTTGTGTGTCTTTTCAAATCAAGCCTGAATTTTGCTTCCAAAAGATGGTGCTGGAATTTGAAAGCCAGAATACCCATCTAGAGGTTGCTGCTCCCCACCAAATGGTATCAAATTCTTCTGCTTCCCTGCAGTGCTGTTTTGCCCTTCCTCTTCCAGAGGGACAAACTTGGGGATCTCCCTCCTCTATCTCACCACCACTCCCCCACAGACTTACAGGAACTTAATTTGCTTTTGAAACTCTTCCAGGTTTGGCTGAGGTTTGTCAGCGGCTTCAAGGGTTATCAGGGGGGACTGACACTGCAATCACATATGCTTGATTTTCTAAAAAAAAAAAAATCCAGAATAAATTCCTTGCCGTTTTTTACTGTTGAAGACAAGCAATAGGTCCACTGTCCACCAGTTGTAACTGGTTGGCAAACTTTTATGGGTCAGCCATTCCAGGGAGCCATGATGGCACACGAGCACCCTCAGGTAGAATAGTGAAGCTACCACTGCAAATACATTGTTTTCTGGGATTTTCCATCCCACTGGGGTCTTCAAAAGGGCTCTGCTATATACCCAGAAAGAAGGCTTTGTCGGCTTTGTCCTTGGTTTTATATCTCAGCTTGCATTAGCAAGAAAAACGTACAGGAAATAAGTGATTCTGTCCCACTCCTTTGGCCAAAGAATGATTCTGTGGTTAGAGCTTGGGAAGGGTGTGGTTGTAAACAAATCTTCTAATTCCCCCTTTAAATCTTTCTGAAAATCATGAGGTGTTGAAAGGATACATGAATCTGATAATCCTTGATGTCACATATTAGATGTCATGTTTAAGAAAGAGACAAAATGTAAGTGGCTATGCAGATATATAGCATGGAAGTGTAAATGTCTTATTCCTGTTTATGAAACAGTAATGGTACCTGTGTTCTACAGGCCAGGATAAAACTCAGAGGCTGAACTTCATATGATTTAATGCTAAACTAGGTCACAAGGTTGCAAAATAATGCAGAAACATGGAGTATTTGAGAAACATATGTGCAGAAACATAGAGTATTTGAGAAACATACGTGCTGATGCACAATTCATAATAATGGCATAACCTTATATCAAGTAGGACAGTTTATTTGAAGTTCTGTCATTTACTCTGCTGGGTATTTTCAAAGATTTATGTTTATCGTCATCTACAATATGTCTGTTTAGAGTGTGTTAAGCGGTATTTTTCACAACAATTTAGTACTGATGCTTAAATTCAGACAGAATCTTAGCCAAGTTGTGTCTAGAGGAGAGACAAAGAAAGATAATGGCAAAACAAAGACAACTTTAGCAAACTGACAAACTCTGTGGTTTGCCAGCCACTGACAAACACGAACAGGCCAGTCTAGGACAATTTTGTACACACAGTGTTTTACTTTGGGAAGGTGCATGCTATAAATATACTGCAAGTACCATGAAGTCATGAAGTTGTCTATAATATGGAATGACTATCTCTAAAGAGCTGGTGAAGCATAGATGTGGTTAAACAGTGAGTGAATATCTAGCAAGGTTTAAATGTAGCTCCACAGGACTGAATAAAGTCATTCAATGTAATTTCTTTCTTTCCTTTGGCACTGGTCTTCATCTTAAAGCCCGCTTAGAACTTTTTCACTACATCTGTAAACACTCATGGCTACGATAATACATCTTTTTATTTTCAGACTTAATCAAGTCAATTTGTATATTTTGTTCCTGGCAAAAACGGCCAGACTGTGTTCATTAGCTTTTGTTCCCGACCTGGATGTACCTCACTCATTTTTCACACATCTGAGGTGTCCACACCCTTATATTCAAAGACGAAGAAGAGATGAGAAAAACTTCCAGAAGCCAGAGCTTTACATTTGTATTGGACATGACTATAGGCTGAAATTTATGGCTTTCTAGATTTATTTTCAGCATATATAGAAGAGTCTTGGATGACTTGCTCATACTAAAATGCTTAATTTTTAGATGCCTAATCTAGGGTGGAGGAAACTTTCCTTGTGACAGTACCCAATAGCCCAATCATGACCTCCCAGGATTTTAGCAATAGCACCAATACTTTCCTAACTGTATTAGAAGTGGCCCTTGGTAGGTTTCAGGCTTGCACTTACCTTGGTCACAGTTGCATTATGCTGGCAACAGATCCTGTGGGTAGTTAGCACATTCAGGGTGTGCTCCTCACCTTTTGAATGGATGTGCTCCTAGTTTATTGCATAAATCTGTCTTATAAATCCTTAGGTACAGAGCATGCCATTTGATACCATTAAATATTATCCCATTTCAATTGCTTCACTCCTTAAGGTCATCTAGTTCTTCCTGTTTGCTTGGATTCTCCTCCCTTATAAGAATGCTTTCCAAATTTCTGTTATCAGAAAATGTCTTTAGCAAGCCAACATTTTTGTGGCAAGGTACTTCCCCACTTGCTCGTTGTCTTTAGTTGGTTCCTGGTGCACCTTACAATTCTTGTATTAATCCCCACTTATAATCTTTGTAAAGATTATTTTTCCAAAGAAAGATTGTATCTTGCACGTAATTTTTAAAAAATTTAATCTCTCAGAACAAGAGTTGTTTTGAGTCTGGTATGCTAATTTAGGTAACCTTTTATCCCATCTTCTATTTATCTCCATGTCTTTTATTCATTAAGTATTCATATAATGCATTTTGTTTTCAAGTTGTATATGGTTTTGAATTCAATCAGGTTCCAAAGGTGTAGATTCCTTTTCTCTTCACATTAAGAACTAGGCTTTCCATTCTCTTGGACTTTTTGTTAGCATGGATTTACCAAAATCCTATGCTGTATGTTCATTCTTATGTTCCAGTTTTCTCAGCAAAATGAAAATAATAATAGAATACAGATTTTTAGGTTCATTAACACATTTTTAAGCTGGACAAAGGGAAATATAGGTTGGATATTAGGAAAAAGGTTTTTACAGAAAGGGTGATAAAATATTAGAATGGTTTGCCACAGGAGGTGGTGGTATCACCATTCCTAGATGTGTTTCAAAAAAGACTGGATGTGGCACTCAGTGCCATGGTTTACTTGAAGTGTTAGGGCTGTGTTGAACTTGATGATCTTGAAGGTCTCTTCCAGCCTTGTGATTCTGTGGTTCTAATGTGCCTGCTCCTAAGGGAATAACAAAGGGTGTTTTCAGTGCTCAAATCCTTGTCCTTTGTAGAGGTCAGCAGTTTGAGGACCACATGCATGTCCATGTTTCATCATGAAGCAGATCTGCTCTGAAATGAAGACACAATAATCACATAGATCTTGGAGATATATAGGTTACTTAGAGATTTAGCATCTCTCCAGTCAATACATAGCCAACTACTTAATTCTCTCTTCTTTGCTATAGAAACAAATTTTTTGACCATTCACTTTCATTCTCTTTGCAAGCTCAAACTCAACTTGTACATTGACAATCTCCTGTTTCTCTGAGAACTTTTGTGTTTCTGTACCTCCTTTTCCTCTTGCTCCCAGTATCCTTCTAACGTATTTTTCTTGCTGAGATATGATTTCTGGAGAGCCCTCCCCTTTGCTGCTTTATTTACGAATAATCCAAGTGTCTGTGATGACCACACACACATCCTTTGGTGTAGTTAGTTTTGAGGAACTCAGTTCCTCAAAATCCTTGTGATGGCTCACGGTCTCCACCAGCAGACAAAGTGCCCCCTCACGGGGGTAGACACCCTGGTTGGCATTTAGCATTTCTGCCATTTGTCACCTCTGTCACTGGGGTCCCATCCATCCTCCAGTTCCACCCAAACGTGAAGGCTGGTGGGTTGTATGCTCAAGGCCTCACTAGTCCTTTAGGACCATCACCAACATTCCTCCTCCTTCCTTATTAACAATATACCTGAACTGCCACATCTGCCCATATAACCCTTTGCTCTTGTTGGGCTGATCATCCCTTCCCAGCCATTGCCTGCTCAGAGACACCTCCTCCAAGCAGTGGCCTTATAATGTCTCAGGCTCTTTTTCCTTTTTTATATTCCTTATCTCTGTCTGTGGCTTGGGACCTATCTCAAGTCAGTCTGCCAGCCTTATGCCTGTGCTGCTATCTATCCACACACCAGCTTTCCCTGAGGGCATCCTTTAGACACAACCTGAAAGCAGCTGGCACATTTATTAAAAGCTTTATAGGCTCATGAGTTGTGGAGTTTGTCATTCTTCCCGCCTACTCCATCACACTCGAGCTGTTGACCCGCTTTCAAGCTCCCTTTGTATGAAAACCAGAATTACCTCATGATCGCTGCTCTCCGAGCTAATTTCTATGAAAAGCTTTTCTATAGGCCTATGAAATGATCAGCTGTGGCTGGTGGAATGACTCTGGTGAAATCTTTCCACTGTTCACTTGAGAGGAGTGATGGGAATGTGATGGGAATGTTTGTTCTTTGGTCTGCACCTGAAAGCCCACGTCGCACTGACTTCAGCTTCACAACACGCTTCTGCTATGCTTTCTCTTTACAATAATAGCAGAGCTGCCTTATGTCACACCCTGGTCCCTGTGTGTCCACCCATAAACCCAGAACTGCCAAGTCCACTGCTAAGCTCTTCCCCTAAGTGCCACATCTTAGTGCCTTTAAACATCTGCAGTGATAATGACTCCACAACTTCCTTGGGCAGCCTGTTTCAGTGCTTGAAAATACTTTCAGTGAAGAAGTTGTTCTTCCTCTCCAATCTAAACCTCTCTCTGATCTGGCAGACAGAAAACAGGACTAGCTTTCAGATGACATGAGTTCTGGTCCCTGCTCTACCCCAACACCTTTTTTTTGTGTCTTATTTTCCTTATGGCCACCCTACCCAGCAGGAAGAGTTCAATTTCTCACATCCACCTTGCTCTTCACCATCCATTCTTGACTTTCACCTTGTGCTGTCTCTGTCTCCTGTCAGACTCCATATCAGTTCACTAAACCAACACTCCAAGCTGGACTGGGGGAGACAGGGCCGATAGTGGGGAGAGGAGGTATGGGGATAAACAACCTCCTTTCAGACATTTTACTATTCTGGCTTCACATTAAGTGCATCATGATGAAAACTGAACCTGTTGAATCAAATTCAGTCCCAGTAAAGCTTTATTTTGTGTTCAATGTTTCTATCTCATTACTAGTGTTTTTTAAGCATCAATGCCATGGTGTCTTTCAAAACATGATAACTTCAAGCTGTACTGATATATATATTATATTCCAAGGTCCATAATATAATTTCTCTGAACACTTACACAAAGATTTCCTCAAAGCAGTAGTTCCTGTTCATTATAAAGGAATCTGTAAAAGTTTATTTTTATTGCTTTAGATTTTCTGATTTATGGAAGTTTTTTTTGTGTTTAGTATTGCAAATCCATATGGTTTTCAGTAGATATTGGTGTAGTCAGAATGATTGTGATGTCAGTGTAAAATGAAGGAATCCTGTAGAGGGATAAAATGAGTTCGTACTTTATGTGTGTGCTGTGTTTCAATTAACATGCATAAAACTCAAATACTTAGGAAACAGTTGGAAGAAATGCTCCTTTGTGAACAATCAATATCTGTGTTTTATCTGTGGTATCCTAGCTATTCCTCTGGGCTGTCAAGGCTTCCCACCAAAAAAAACCCCAAGTGAGATAAATGTCAGATGGTAAATAGGTTTTATTAGACCTTGGGTATTTAACATGCAAGAAAAATATTTCAGTATAGTTAAATAAAATAGAACTCTCCCAGGGCTTCTTCACACAAGAACCGGTCATGATGTTGTGAACTGACTCCTCTGAAGGATAGAAAAAAGGAGAACCTTGGCTCTGAAAGGCATTCCTTATATACACAGTTATATCCAACAGCAGCAAAATGAACACAGAAGGATATAGGCTAGGTAAACTACTTTCTGCACTAAAGACATTCCTTTTTTTTTTTTTTTAACTACTGTAATTTTTCAATATAAAAGACTTACTCTAAGGTGTAATTTCTTTAAAGTAATGAACATGTATTGAAATTTGTCCTTCATCTTCTAACCAATATCCCATTATGGTCACCAGATCTAAATATAGCTCTTGCCTACAGTCAGGGAACATAGTAATTTTACAGGTTTTTATATATTTTCATTCTACTTTTCCAATTTGTTTCACCCTTTTCAGACTTCTGACACCCACATTGTCAGACATGAAGCTTTGCACACATTTTTTCTGTGAAAATAATAAGTGAGGTAAAATCCAGAAAAGTTAGAGGTCACATTTAGTAAACTGCACAGATGTCAAATCTTTTTCTGGCATCTATAAGTTCACCATTTTGGGATTTGGAAGCTTAATTAGTATGTGTACATTTATTATTTTATATACAGAATTGATTTTACTTTTATGCATGATATACAATTAGGATTTTCATAAATCTGTGAAATTTATGAGGCAAGATTTATACAGCTATATAGCCTCAACATTACTGAGTGTTTGGAAATCTTAGCAGTAAAGTGAATCTTCTGAAAACTTAGCTGATAAGACTTCAAAAAGTTGGAAAGATTTTCAATCTGGTAAAAAAAATTCCAGAAATTTAGTATATCAAGGGTACAAGGTAACTTGTTTAAAGTGAGATCTGTCTGCCTCTGTTATCATTACTGTTTCCTGAGAGACAGTTTATGGAAGGTGGTTTTATGATACATTCCTGAAACACCTCCAGATTTCAAATATGCAATATAAACCACCTTATGAAAACTGCATAACTTGCCCTTGATTTATAAATAGTACCACACCTACTTTGGCTGTACAAAATTTTTAAGTCCTAATGTATTCAGTTAGTAATAAAAATGAAGTTTAACACAGAAAGATTTGCTAAAGAACCAGATAATGAAGGGACAGGAAACCACCTTCTAGATTAAAGTGTGTTGCCTATTCCTAAGGTAATGGATGGAAGAACTTAGCACATTAGCAAGAATAGTTGGAGAAAACCCAAGAAAAATTTCTCTTACCAAGGCATGTTGTGAACAGTTCCTTTAAGATCTTGTGCTAAAAAGGTAAAGATATTTGCAGGGTTCATCAGTATCAATGGTTTATTAGCAACAAATGAAATAGTCTCAATAAAGAACGGTCCATTTTGATTCAGGTAATCACAAATATTTTTGCATATGCAACTTGAATTGTGGAACCCTGGGAGTATCTTCAGTACAGGAGATTTTTCAGTCAGTGGTCAGCAAATATCTTTTGTATGAAAGTCACAAAAAATATCAAACAACACTTTCCAGGACAATCCACTAACCCTGTAGTATCTGGCAAGCCCCTCAAAATGTCAGTCTAACTAAGATCATAAAGAAAAAAAGACTGATTTTTCCAAGATTCTGTTTCCTGGACCCATTCTTTTCTGCTTCTGCCCACTTGAACTCATTGCTTTCAAATTTGAACTCTTGGTATTTTTCATTCCATGCATGACATGCTGGTCTTTTAGTTGATCCACTGAAATGTTAGTATAAAAAATGCCTTGAACATCTTTTTATGAGTCCCAAGATGCTCAGCCTGTTAGAGGCAGTTATGCTGAGACAGCCTCAAAAGATGCAGGTTTGACATGCAGTTCTTGTTTTTTTCCTGCCCCTTTCAAAATCCAAGTCTGTAATGCAAATGTGGAATTACAAAGGTGCTGTTTTTCATTGCTTTATTTTCCACCTGTACTTTCATAGAAATCTCACTGGAATCAGATCAGTGAACAAAGACCAAGGGTTTTGAAGGGAGCAAGTCAGAAGGACAATTTTTCATCTCTTGCAGATTGGCTGACCTGCTTTCAGCGCATAAATACTGTCGAACATCTGACCCTACCACACACTCTGTACACCTTCATTCCTGACACTAGCCTTCTCCACCTTTGAAACAATGGACTTGTTCCTCTGATCTTGTTCAACTCTGCGGAATGTATGGAAATGAGTTTTCTGTAAAAATATAAATGAAAATAGATTCAACTTCAAGTGTCTTCACAGAACTCTATGTATCTTCCTGGGGATGCCTGCATTGCTCTCAGAGTGCTCCAAAATTAGGCTAAAGTCTCAAGTTTCTCTGTAAATGTTTGCTTATATTTCTCTCTTTTCTTCATCACTGCAGTACTACTGAGTACAGATTGAAAAGGACCCAAAGATGTCCCTGGCTGAAATGCGATAAAATCAAAGCAAGTCCATCCTGCCTTGGCAGATCAAGTATTGCTAAAGGGGACAGATCTCACCTGAGGGTGGCTGTCTAAAAGCTGGAGGTCTGAGCCAAGTCAGTGCTGGAGGATCTGCTTAGAGACAATGGAAAAAGATAGGCACTGCCCAGTTCTTCACATCTAATTTAGGCTGTGGTTCCCTGAGCGGTAGTGAATGTTATTTCAGCTTATTGTTGCTGAAAATGTAAGGTTCCTCCTTCCTCCACCCTCCTCTATCACTTCTGGTTTTCTTCTAGCTGTTTACTTCATGCTGCTTCATCAGGCCCTTCTGTGAACCAAGCATCCTGGTGGAAAGTCAACTAAAACAAGGGAAGGGGGAGGAGTTTGACCAGAGAGGAAGAGTGAAATGCCTTTTTTTTTAGTGGAAATGAGATGTTGCACCAGGTCAGCTGCCCATGATATTGTTGCCTGAAGCTTCTGCTGGGCTCAGAAATGGGATCACCTCTGGAAGCAGAGAGAGTTTTGATGACAAAGAGAGTCTCAGGATGAATTTTTGAGTGTTCAGCTTTGATCAGAAAAAAATATTAGAGGGACTTCTTGGCATTTTTTATTACTGTAACTCACATATTTCTAATTAAAAACCTACCTAGTCTGGAAAGAGACAAGCTCTCTCTGATCTCTCTGATATTCAGAGCTGTAAACTCAAAAAGGGGAGTGAAAGCTAAACTAGTCCTGTTGTCTTGACCCTCCTCAGCTCCAGGACAAATGTTTTTCAGGCAAAACTCTCCTTTCAGATACCTAGGTTATGTCACCCATTGTCTCAATTTTGTACTTTTATCTTCCTACTCTGTGGGAGCTTGTGCTTGGCTTTGTAATGCTCTTAATGATATATAACTATCTTACCAGTATGACCACTTCAGTGATAAAAGGAGTAAGGCATAGAAAAAAATCTCCCATTATAACTGTTGGAAGGAGAGATCTCTGATTTTGTGGATGGGAACGATAAAAAGCGTGAAAAAGATGCTGATTCTACAGTAATTTCTTGGAGTAGAATTGTACTTCAATGCATTTTCTTGCATAGTACAAAATTAAAAAAAAAGAATTCACATGATTTTAGAGCTCAGGTTTCTAACATGCCTAAGGAGCACAGAGCCTTGTCTAGAAAATATTTTGATGCCTTTTCCATCAGTGGTGAGACATGAAGGATGCAACTTCTTCTGTCTCATGAGTTATACATGTACACACCAAGAAGTTTTCCATTCTTGGTTTGGTCAGCCTCAGAGAGCTAGTTAAAAAAAAAGCATTTCTAATTTCTGTGTCTTTGCAATTTCTTTTGTTACACTTATAAATCTGGAAGAACAGTACCACTTTTAGCACGGGAGCAGCTAACAAATTGTTTACACATTACCTATTCTGTTACCAGGGAAAAAAGGAAATGAAGGAAAAGGAAAAGAAGGCAAAAAATTAAGATGGGTATAACAGATTTAGAGTAGAACATTCCCTTAAGACTCTTGTGATGTGATAGTAATGAAGCAGGAGATGGAATCTAGTGGTGTTCCCTGCATACATCAGATGCACAAGCAGGAAAGCTGCAGCTCAAAATGGAAGAACAAATGCTGAACTGCATAGTTCTTTTAAGAAGCTTGTTTGACAGTTGGTATCATCAAGGGTTTATCAGAAGAGTTCACATGAGCTGTACAGCCTGCTGTACAGTTGTAAGAGCAGAAGTGTCGTGGAAGGGAAGCGAGCTGGTGCCTCGTGGCTGCACTCCTCAGGTTTTACCATGGTGCAGTAGCACTTCTTTCTATTTTCTTGCTCAATAAGTAGGTTGTTCTGAGCCAGCAGTTGCCCAAGTTTCCAAGAAGGCCGATGGCATCCTGGCCTGGATCAGCCAGGTGTGGCCAGCAGGAGCAGGGCAGTGACCGTCCCCCTGTAGCCAGCACTGCTGAGGCCACAGCTCCAATGCTGTGCTCAGTTCTGGGCCCCTCAGTGCAAGAGAGACATTGAGGGGCTGGAGCGTGTCCAGGGAAGGGCAACGGAGCTGGGGAAGGCTCTGGAGTACAAGTGCTGTGAGGAGCAGCTGAGGGAGCTGGGGGTGTTCAGCCTGGAGAAGAGAAAGTTCAAGGGGGATCTCATTGCAGTCTACAAATGCATGAAAGGAGGCTTCAGTGAGGTGGGAGTTGGTCTCTTCTGACATGTCTCAAGTGAAAAGGCAAGAGGAAATGACCTTATGCTGCCCCAGGGAAGGCTTGGATTAGAAAATACTAAAACCATATTGTCACTGAAAGATCACTGAAAGAATGGTTAGGCTTTGGATTGAGTTGCTCAGGGAGGTGGTGAATTTACCATCTCTGGAAGTGCCCAAGACATGTCTGTATGTGGCACCTGGGGATAAGTTTCAGGGATGATTATGGTGGTGCTGGGTTAACCACTGGACTAGATAATCTTGAAGATCTCTTCCAACCTTGATTCTGTGATTCTTTGATATTGTTTTGCCTGTTTTCAGTCTCCAGATGACCTTCAAATCTTTGAAGAATGGGATGAAATTCTTCTGCAGAAGTTAATTTGTTTTGATGTAATGTAATGGCATGGTAATCATAGATAAGTTTGACTGAGGAGCTGGTCTGATCTGAGCTCTGACTAAAGCCCAAGTTCATCTCCTGCCCATGCTGAGTGGTTGTATGTCTGTGCTCAAATGTGAATTTTAGCCCAGATCAGGGGCCTGCTGATCCTTGCAGGGATCCAAGGCAGGTCTGCTGTGTATAGTTCTGTGTTTTTCAAAAAGAACAGGACTTTGTAATGGGCTGTCCTTGTTACTCATGAGTTAAGAGAAATATACTGTCCTGTAGATTTGGATTTGAGAAGGGGAAAATAAACCTTCTAAATGAGTAAAAAGTATTTACCATCTGAACCAGAAGACATCACAGCATTGGGATCATCATAGGCAAACTGACTGGAATTGAGAGATGATTGAATCAAAGATTGTAGGTATGACTTGTATTTGTGCATAGGGGACTTAGAAGTCCTGGTACCTTTTTAGTATGACTTAAGGATTAAGGAAAGCCTGCATCTTGGCAGCTGATACAGGTAAACCTGAAATTCAGAGGGTCCTCCATGGTGCTGCATTCTTCGCTGAAAGAAAAGTTGTGATCTTCCTGGTAGAGTCCAGTACTCTCTGATCAGCTTCTTTTAGATATTCCACACATGGAGGGAATTATGCTTAATAGCAATTTAGTTCTTTATATATTACACAGGACTTCTGTTTTAGTAGAATGATACAAAATGTTCTGAAAACACAATACTTATGTAAGTCACACTTAGCAAGTGATAGCAATTGCAATACAAAGCTCAGTCACAATTACCAGTGTGATTCCCATCACTGGTCTCTATAATAGGCTCACTGTACTAGCTGTCTTGGGGAAAGTTGAACATAAGAATAAAAGTTCTCCATTGAGATGGTGGACAGCTCCTGGAAGAGTTTAAGGAGCATCTGGATAGTACTCTTAATCATATGATATTGTGGTAGTTCTGTGAGGAGCAGGGAATTGGGGTCGATGATTTTTATGAATCCCTTCCAACTTGAGATATTCTATGATTATGTGACTCTATGACTCACTCAGTCATGACTCTGAACTTCCCCAGTTTCTTAGGAAGGGATGAGTGTGTTGAAGCCGCTTCAAGCCCACTGTTCTCAAAATTCTTTTGTTAGTTTAGTTTTTATACTCTGCATTGGTCTGACTCCCCTCATAATGGTCTGGATAACTCAGGGAGATGTTTACACCACTGGTTGATCCACTCAGCTGCTGATAGCTACTTGTTGAAGATAAAGATCCTCTCTGGTTCCCTTTGTGTTGAGATAAAGTCAACTGCTTTGTGTTCTCTGAGCTTCATGGGCGCATTGCCCTTGCCCACCTCCTCTGAGATTTATTCCACTGTAGGATTTATTGGTCAGTCACATCCACTAGCTCTCAAACATACCCTCAGTCAAAAAAAAAAAAAGAATCAAACCCCCCACAAATACTGTGTACTGAATCCACTTTTGAACATACCCTGCTGAATTCCCCAGGCTGCCCTCTTGGCTGGAGAATACCTGTCACAAAAGGATAGACACAGATGTTGCTCTGCTTTCTTCTTCTCCTCAATGCCATGAAAGCTGCTTTCCTGCTTCCTCCTAGGTATGGCTCCTGACTTGCATTCACTCCCAAATGCAGGGTATTTTTTGGGGACAGCTAGGTGGCACAGGCTGGATCCATATCAGAGACCTTACTAGTAGATTGGAAAACTTGAATTGTGGGGCCCAAGGATGTGCCCCTGGCCTTTTTCAGTTGCTGGTGATGAGGTCCTTGCAGGCTCACAAAAGTATTCAGATGCTCTGAGAATCAGTGAAAAATATGTTGCTGAATATTTTCAGACATATCTGACCTTGAGGCACTTATTTCCAGGTGCAACCTGATCTCATGCTGAGATGAGCCCTACATGGAGCTTCTTTCCATTATCCTTGAATATTGTTTTTTCACAGAGAGAACATGAGTGAGTGCCTCAGAGACAAAAAGCTCCGTGCTCCAGCAGGTCCAGATAACCAGGAGTTGGACTGGCACAGGGCACAGCCACAATGTCAGCTAAAAGGGATTTCTGCCTGCATAGATTTGGCCTTTAGAAATGTTTGAATGAACACAAGAAAATGGGAATTAAATTATATAAACCATTTAATATCTGTCATATTTTTTGACTTTTAAAAAGTAAAAAATGTGTTTTTCTACCATTCACAGGTCATCTCATTTTGCATGAAAATTTATCAAGTTAAAAACTACACCAAACAATAGATCTCTGAAAATGGCATCATGTGAACCATGTTTGTTTCATTACAGACAGAATAATTTTTCTTCTTTACTCCCCATTGTGTGTTATTAATTCTATAAGAATGCTAAATAAAAAGTGAAGGATTTTTGTTTGACAGCATGCTGGGTCACCTCTTTCCAGATTAAGTAAAAGGGTGGCAGCTGGGCTAGCTGAAGTTGCTTTGCCATGGAGTATTTTCTATCATGATTATTTTGTTAGAAATAAAAGTGCAGCATCACAGCATCATTTCCTTTTCACATTACTGTCATATAAAGACAATATGATAGACAAAAAATGTTAATGGAATAATTTTAACACCATCTTTGTGTAATGTGGAAATATGGTGCCTGCCTCTTCACACTCATTTGTAATGGGTATAGGCAAAAGAACTGCTCATATTTTTAGGTTTATGAATAGAAAAAATTAGAGATATTACACATGGGGACATGCCCAGTATTATTTTATAGTCTGGAAGGGGGTCCCTGTGCCCATATATATTAAAGAGTGCACCTGCCTTCAATAAGCTGACATCAGGATATGCAACCAAACTGCATGCCAAATTTGCCTTGTAAAGGAAATGTAAAAAGAGCAGACTTATGCTCAGAAAAAAAGATGAAAATAAGTATGTATTATTAAATGAAAAGCAATTTTAGTTGAGATTTGGAGAAGAAAGTGTTTGAGTGAGGCCAATGGAACAATGGAATCAAAACCCCAATAACCAGAATTGTAAAGGACTTTTAAAATTTCTCTTTTTGGAAAATCCCAGCAACTGTTTTAAGACAGTTCAGCTTGTCATGGGCTTTTGTGCAGATCCTCCCAGTTTTTCACCTATGTCTTCTCTGCTTGAGAGACTGACCATGTTTACTTAGATCATGTTTGTGAGGAGGACTGCGCCCACCTAGGCCCTTTTTTAAGGGCTGCCTTTTAGACTGCTCTGTCTTGATTCTTTGCAGGGACTAGAGACACAGGGAGTCAGCCTGAGGTCTAGGAAGGGCCAACAGGATTGCCATTACAACAGGAACCACATCATCTTGTTCACTGCTTTTCTATTGATGTAATGGTCTACACTACTGCAATTGAGAGGATAATTTGGTCTCACATGAAGATGAAGACAGGATCTTCAAATAAATGAACTAATAACTGAATTCTGGCTGAAGCAAAGCACTGGTGGCTGCTCAGCAGACTTTGATGCATCACAGGCCATTTTATTTCTTGCTTGGATACTGTCAGCCACCCTAAGTAGAGTTGCAGGTAGCAAACCAGCAAAGGCCATAATCCTCCCACAAAGACCAATGCAGGCTGTGTGCAGGAGCTGAGCAGAGCCAAAGTGTCCCTGCTATGAGTTATCTATGGAAGGTAGAAGGAAAAATCCCGAAGTAGTTGCAAACTGTAGGGGGTTACATTGATGGCTTAGGATTTTAGCTTTTATATTTTTCAAATCCTGTACTGCTTTAGGGTATAATTCTAAATGCCATACAGAGTGTTAGGTACTGTCTTCACATTTTGGTCAGACAAAACAATCCCTCTAGGCCTGAAACTCAAGGATACTCTACTACCTCAGGCTAGACGCTGCTTTTAATTACAAATCAAGAGATTACTTATGGCGACTCTGATCTATGGAATTTATGAAGCCACCTCTGCCTGCTGTTCCCTCCCCCTTGGTGCAAGTGGGAGGAAGGCTGAGAGTGGGATAATCAGAGTGTGAAGAGCTGTTCTCCAGACTACCTGACCCTCCACTTGCACAAGCTCCAGTGGAAAGCAGAGGAGTCCTTCAGGACTCTTCAGTTTGTCAGCAGATGTGGACAGTCCATGTTCCATGGCCTTTGAGGCTCACTGAAGAAAGTGGTTTGCTGGAGTAAGTAGTGTGTCCTTGGATTACCTCAGAAGTCTTCCTTCATCCTTTTGTGATTTTACTTACAGACATCTGATCCAGTTTTTGTCTCCTGTTTGCTCTACAGAAGAGTTTAACGCTACTTTTGAAAGCTTAGGACTTCTGACATGTCTGACCATTATGCACAGAAAAGGATCTGTGCCTTCCAAAACTCAGGACCCTCAAAATGAGTTCCTGTTACAAGACTATCTGGAGCATATTTTGATACAGATTCTGCTCTTTTGGAAACCTGTGAAATGATTATAAAAAGAGAAGGAAATTGATTCTGAATTTTTCATTAAAGAAAATAGCCTATTAGGTGGTTTGAACCTGTGTGGCAGTTCAGTTTGTGGCGCATTTTTGGATGGTTTAAACCTGCTTTTATGTTTAAAGATCCCAGTTTCACCTGGAGAAGTTTTGGAATGACAGATGCCTTGGGTCTGTGAGTTCTCACAGGAGGAGGAGCACTGGGGATCTGCAGGTGGAGGGTCAGGCTGACTCTTTTCAACCAGCCAGGGACCAGCAGGGACTACCAGCAAGTGGTGGGCTGGAGGGTGGTGTGGCTCCAAATCTGGAAAGCTGCCCCCCAGGTCCATGGAGTAAGTCATGGCTTCCATCCTGTGTGCAGAAACATGATGTACCTTAATCCTGACTCCAGCTCTCATTGCTGCCTTGGGTAAGGAAGCTGCATGGGCCAAGGGAGGAAATGATTCAAAAGCACTGCCTTTGCTCTGCTGGGTTCAGTGCTCAACCTCTGAGGCTTGTTGAGCCTCATGGCCTCTGCTTCAGCTCCTCTGTCCATAGAAAGAGTTAAATTTATGAACTGGGGTAACTGCTGTAAGAAATGTAATGTTAGAGCAAGTTTCCCGTCTCTGCTGAACCCCTCACACGAGCTCTCCTTTGGTTTTAATGCAGTCAAACTTAAACCAGTGTGCTTTTATGCTTACATGCTAGAGGAACTGAAGAAATATGTACTTTCTTGGGCAGGTGCAGTGTAAGCTCTGTTAAGAACAACTGCACAACATCATGCAGTGGGACATACACAAACACCTTCCAGTGGAAATTAAAATTGCAGTTAACCTCTGCCATCAGTAGTCCTAGTATCCTAATGAAGCAGGAGAGTAGCAGGGCAGTGGTATGGTAAGCAAGAGACACAGAATGTTTTATGTGTCAGGCAGAAAGGTTGCAAAGGAATAAAAAATCTGCAAACTTTGAAAATAACCTGATTTTTTTCCTCTGTATTGTTTTACTTGCTTGCAAATGGTCTTTTCCATTGTAAAATATGTTTCAGAGAATGGTGGCCAGACTCCAGGATCTAAAACTGATGATATCAGCTCTTCAAAGCTGCCAGATCAGAAACATAAATGTGTACATAAAAGGTTCATTTCAGCGAGAGCTTATTCATTATTTTCAAAGCAAAGGAACTTTTTTCCCCTCCTACAAAAAATTCTATTTCATTAAAATGTTTATACTGTGGTGTGTATATGAGGGGCTGTCCTTTGAACACATTTCTTGTGGCCTACAGCATAGAAGAATTAAACTGGCATTTAATCAGTAGATTAAATGTGGGCAGGACCCCTCTGTAATGTGGTAGATAAGCAGGTGGATGCAAGATAGGCATTAATATCTGTTTGCTATAAGAATAACGAGCAATATTTCCCTACAAGAGTTCACTGAAGACTTAAAAAAGACAACAAATGACATAAGCCTTATCCCCTCATTTATCTCTGCCTTCCCTATGTGAATGTTGCACTTCATGTAGAAGGAACACAATATTTCATATCTGAAAATCTGAAATAACCTTGCAAATCAGTTATTTAGAAGAGATTAAACATTGCCTCTCTCCCTCCCAATGTATAGTTTGAACCAATGGAAAATAAGAATGCATGTAATTACTACATGTGAGTAATTGTAAACAGCAAATTTTAATAGCACTATCACCAGCAATAATGAGTTAATTGTAGTGCCTGGGGATTTCTCTTAGAAGCCTGATAGCAAGTGTGTGAACAAAGAGAAGAGGAGGCAGCTTCACCCCAGAGAACTCATTGCATATTGGGCAGGAATGGAGATGGTGGGCAAACACAAGCAAGAAGGTAAGAGGGAAACAGGACAGCAGCAAGTGCTGACTGAGGAGCCACCAACCACTCTCATGGCACATCAGACAATCAGACTGCCTTCCTTTGGGAAGCCTGAGCACCAGACAGCTGCTCCCAAGCCCTGCAGGGCATGCTTTGGATTCCATACTTTGTTTTTCAGACTTCTTTTGGAAAGGGTTGAAAAAGTCAGAAAAGACATTACTCTTCCATGAACAAGGGACCCCATAACATTGTCTACATCATATACAGATTTACCAGAGGAAAAAATGCCAAGAAATGGGGCAATTAACAGTCAGGTGAGATCAAATACTCACAGATAAAGCAGAAGATACAAATTCCCTGCAAATAGCTAATGTCAAACCCTGATACGAAATCCCAGGCAGTGAGGTTGTAGAAGATATCAGCAAATCAGTTAGTCCATTCCCTTGCTCAAAGTCAGCACTAACTCACTTAACTTTTTCATGCAGATACTTCTTCCACAAGTTGAGTAATTCCAGTGATAGGATAATGCAGCCTTTCCAAGTCATCTATTGTAGCTATTAATGATCTGTGACATAAGAATTTTTTCAGAATTTCCTGTGTGGAAATTTATGATGCATCATGCTCTCCCTCAGAAAAAGTAGCATGAATTCTTCCACTTTTGTGGACAGAACTCCAATCACAGTCTAACTGAAAGCTCATATTTTCCTTGAAAAGTGATTCTCCAAGCTGGACATAAACTCAGACTCCTCTTGGCCTTTCCAATGCTAAGAAGTGTGGGAGAATGACTTCGAATGCCTTATAGTGACCCCTTCAGCCAGTATGAGGCTTGGGATTTGGTAGAAATTCAGTGTGGTGACTCGTGCGCTGCTTTTAATTTCCTATAACCATCCTTTCCTGTCCTTCTTTATTTGTACTTACGTAATTGGTTATTTCTACCTACCTATAAAGCTTACTTAATCTCATGGTGACATTTGCAATCTGTATCAAGTCTCTGAAAAAATCATTCTGGACTAGAGATTCATCCGTAATTGAGGTTCTGACTTTTCGCAACTGTTGTTACCACCACCTAATTCAGATACAAAAGATACTTATTAATATATCAATGTATCTCTTTGTTGTCTGTGTATATGTTTATAGCAATGTATGTTTACTCCACCACACAACTAATTCAGGAAGATGTATGATAATAGTGGACACCTTTTTTTTGACAGTGAACCACCAAAAATTGCTCTGTGTCTGATTCTGCATCTGGTTGTGAACTATAGCATGTACAAAAGTTCTGAGCTTACTTATGAGAATGTTGAAATAAGCAGTGTAAAAACTTTACTAAGGTCAAACTATATGTTTACTAATATTAAGCTATATGATATTACTATTTGTTTTTCCCCATAGTCCTTTCCTCAACTACAAAACAGGTTTGCCACTTCTTGCAGGAAGCTAGATTGGTTGTGCAGAACTGGAAGTTTCCAAATACACTTGCTGCAACCGTGTTCTCTTATTTTGTTTAACTATTTTTTCTTTCTTTGGTGTATTTTAAGGAAATTATTTGTTCTGTTACTGTAAGGGGACTGAAAAGTTGAACCAGCCTGTTATTTCCCAGGTTCTTTTTTACATCTGTTTGAAGAATAAGCATCTCATTTGTCCTTTTCTAGTCTGCAATGTCACCAGTCCTCTACATCTTTCCAAAGATAACTGATAAAGTTTCAGGATTTGTATGAACCAATTTTCCAGGCATGCCTTGGTAAGTTTCACAGGGCTCATTGATTTACAATTTACCTGAATACTTTTTATACCTTATTTCAATTTTTTTTTAAATTTTCTTTTTGTAGTTGTACTGGTTGCTATTTTATGACAAATATCAACCAGGCATGAAACACTTGGCTCTCCTTGGCATCATCTGTTGAATGTTTTCCTTCTCTGATGAACCATCTCTTCCAAGTTCTTCCTCTCACATTAAGGTACCTGTAGTGTAATATCCTGTTGTTTTTAAAATTTTCCTTGTTTTCACATTCAAATGTATCAAACACATATTTCTGCAAACCACAAATCTAGGCATATTTTTATGAGGTGTGATATGTCCATGGATTCCCATCTGCAATTACTATTGCTTCATGTTATACCTGTTTCAGATGGTTCCAAGGGGAAATTGTCTTTCTGGCATATCTGAGGTGGCTGCTGAAGCTTTGGATTCTGGTGCAACTTGGGGAATGGTGGGCCTTCGGGAACCGTGAGTCCTTTTGCTGTATTTAGACAATCGTTGCCTCATCCTTCTATGTAACGTCTGTCTTGGCTAAAACCACATCCTCTGGTTGTTGCTCACATTACAGCTAAACATGGATTTGGTGCCACTTGCACTTTCCTGCTTAGGAATAATTTTTAAGGTCTTTCCTTGGAATTTTTTCCTTTCTGCTAGTGGACGAACAATGAGCCCGGACTTTTCTCTTTGTCAATTTGCTTTTCCCTACTCTTTTCTGGGTTATCTGTCAGACTGATGAAGCACAGTGTGTACTCTCTCCCTTGCTGTCTGTGTGCTGCTTTCTGATGAGGAAACTGCTGCAGTGACCAGGAATGGCAGCTCCTCTCACTGGGAGACACCTGACATTTCAAACCTCCTGGCACTTTTGGCCTTGGTCTTTACAAAGACTCATCTGGGCGTCTTGGGTTCTTCATTGATAATCAAGTTTAGTTACATTATTAGCAATTAAAGTTCATTATATAAACCTCTGGGAGATTCAAATTCTGTATGTCAGAGAGTCAGCAGGTGAGTTTTGAAGTCACATTAATGTCATCTGATATGAGAATCCTTGGCTCTGGAATGAGATTTATGAACTAAATCCAATAGAGTAAAAAGCTTTCCAACCTTAATACAGTAAGAGAGACCTGGATAACATTTCTTAGCATTGATGTCCTCTGAGTATATAAAACTTAGTGGCTACTCCTTAAATAAAAGCAGTTTCACATTTTACACTTGAAGTGTTTGGC
Source organism: Molothrus aeneus (assembly GCF_037042795.1). Taxonomy (NCBI): domain Eukaryota; kingdom Metazoa; phylum Chordata; class Aves; order Passeriformes; family Icteridae; genus Molothrus; species Molothrus aeneus. The sequence continues at coordinate 44,666,291 of NC_089647.1, forward strand.
ATGGCATTGGTTTTCTTCTTAATGCAAGGAAGACTTTGTGCTAATAGTTGTGCAGTGCAAGCTGTCAACTCTGCTGTGTGGCATCCTGGGCAATGAACTGAGGCAGCAAAATGTTACACAAAGAGGTGCAAGAGAAACATGGAGGTGGGAAGTGAAGAGTGGGAGAAGAGGAGTTTGTCCTAGAAAATCTATTTTTTTTTCTTTTTAAAGACTTATGTACAATATTCATGTCCACCAGCAGCATGGAAATAGTGAGCAAGCAAGGCAAAGGAGTTCTACTGGGGCTGAGAAAATGCTGCATTTATAGGGAAAAGAAAGCATAAGATTTTCCAATTTGCCTTTAAAGCAAGAATTTGTCTATAAACTGCAAAAGGTACAGCTCACCAGATGTTTTGTAACAATTGGTTATGTATTAAAAAGTAAGCTACTGTTTTAGTCTTAGAAATAAGAAATCAAATGACTTCTGATTGTTTCTGATATGCAACAGCATCAACATATGTTTTCAATGAATAGGAAATAATGGGCTCTGCAGTTTTACAGAAATTGTTACTTTGTTGCAACTTTCAAAGACATTTGTTGCCCTGTTCATGAAATATTTGTATTTCTCCTTATGTCAAAGGCACAGTATTCAGCCTTTGTCCGCTTTCCCTATTCAACAGGATTTACACGGGCTAAGTGAAAGGGGAATTTGTCCTCTTGTGGCTTTCCTGCTATTTTTTTCACTTGACCCAAAAGCTAAAAAGTAGCATTGAATTAAGCAAATCCTGTGAAAAGTTCTGTATAAAGAAAGCACTGCAGACCACCTACAGTGTGACACTTAGTGAGATGAAAGGATATTAACCTAGGAACGCCTTGTGCTTTCAACAGAAATCTTGTTCCTTGTATTACAAACAAAGATAACTAACATAATTTAATTACACCCTAATAGTGGTTGAAATGTATATGTCTTTTGGCATAATGCAATTTTTGTTTAGAAAATAAAAAGTATCTGCACATAGCCTACAATTTTGCAGGAATTCCCTCCCGTGGGAAAAATGTTACCAAGGGGCTGTTGTCTTATGCATATTTGCACATACTATTTATGTTAACAAGCCTGGGATTTTTTTTTCTCTTTTGAATTGAAATGAGGTTCAAGGGGTAATTTTATTCTTTTCTCCTTTATTTTAAGACTCTCAGTATCACAATGTCACGGCTACTCAGTTCCAATAATATGTTTGTGGCTTCTAGCATTCAAATGCCAATGAATTGCCAGAAAAAGAGCCATTTATATTATTTTTGCTTTTAAATTATAGAAAAAATATACATTAAAGATTAAAAAAAATAATCAGGAAATATTCCAGCTAAAGGCAAGAGTGAGGTTAACGGTATCCCTTTAATCTTTGCAGAGTCTCAAACATTTACTTTTACCACAGCATTAGCTCTACATGGATATATTTACATGAAACTGGAATGTATGAAAACCAGTTAAAGAATGTCACACAAATGCAATGAAATATCTCCTGGCAGCTCCTAACTAAAGTTTTTATGCTAAACCTACTGGGCTGCACTGGGTGTCTGAAACCAATTTGTTGAATATTCCACTGTGCTTCCTATTTTTATGTAACAAAGAATAGCTGTTTTTTTTTTTTTCCCTTCTTTTTTTTTTTCCCTGAAGAGAGACTTAGTAAAAGCACTTTTGGCTAGGTAAATATTTACATTTTTGTACCTAAGGGATTTTGCCAGTTGAAATAAATTATAAATCAACAAAAAAAATTTCTCTGTAGAAGTATTAATTTTCATACAAAGAGTTGAAAAATAATAATTGATCTGCTTTCTTTAAACAGTTTTTAAACATGTTAAAGATGGATTTATCATTGATGATCCTAATGCCAACACCAGTCAGCAGTCTCACAGTAACATTGCATAGTTTTGTTTAATCGCTTGTCACAAACTTTGGACTTTGGAATTGATTTTCTCAGCCAAAGATCCCATTGTGGAAAAATCCTGTAGACTTAAGTAAGTGGTAATCACCTCTACATACTTGTAAAAATAATTCTAGAATGTTGTCATCTTTGCATAATATTAAACGCTTAAAAACTATCATACCAGGAATGTTTCCCTATTACTACAGTTTCTGGATTTCAGGTGTTTTAAAGTCTTAAAAGTTATACAAATATGTTTAGGGCTAGGAAGGAATGTTCTCTTTGGCATTTTGCTTCATAGCTACTTAAAGCAAGATTAATTGTACCTGCCTGTGATGTGTTTGCTACTGCCTCTCTCCAGGCTGTGGCTGCTGGGTTAGGTACATGGCAGAACAGGACAATTTACTCAACCCAGGATTAAAAGGGGTTCCTATGCTTCCAGTAGAAGCTCATTAAATTTCTCTACTATCCCATCATGTGAAATTAATACACTGTAGGGTTTCTCTGAGTTAGGGTTCACAATTTGCTCTCAGGTATCTTGTATATCCAGATTTACATACTGTACCACATGACACTTTGGGATTTACCAAAGAGCAATGCCTTTTGATGTCTTAGCTTTCAGGAACTACATGCATTGTATTTGAAAGGGGAGGAGAGAGCAACTCAGGACTCTGTAAAAAAACTTGTTAGCAGCAGCATTTTATTTTTTTTGCATAAATTTGGTTTTGCTGAGCAGTTCATACAATATGCAATATTTTGTTTATAGCCTTTGAAAATTAGTCTACACTTAGTGCAGGCAGACAGCCACTTAGATTTTAGACTTTTGATGCCTTATCTCACATAAAAACCTTTTTCTTGTGGTTCTTTCAAAAAATTGAATACAAAAGACACTGGGCTATGAATGGTGGAAATCCAGAGTCTGGAAAATGGTAGGCAACAGAGCTCACATTATCTCTTGTAAATTGTAGAAGCTTCAAATAAAAATTATTTCTACTTAAGCATAATTTATGATCTGATTCTGTTTTCCAATTAGTTATTAATGTCTTGTATTAACAGACTATTTAGACATTATTTGTTCCTGGCACTAATGTTTCCAGCATTGGGCAGTTGAACATTGATTATCCATTTCAAATGATTCTCTTCTGCAGCCAGACAAGACAATCTCCTGCTGCTGTGCTGGGAGCTGCCAGTGAACTGAAGTAGGAATAGGTGTATTCTCCTACCCTGGACAGAAGGTGCACCTTGTGTCATGTCAGTGTGTCCTTCTTCACTGCAGAAGTCCAAACAGGTAGGAGCTTATACCTCTGTGGGAATTGATCTGTACTCTCACAAGAACATTTTTTTCCCTGAGGACTACAGAAGATTAATTAAGGTTTTACATATAATTTTACTATGTATTTCAGTAGATTTTTTAGTTTTCCTTTTGCATCAACATGCTAATGTTCACCTTGTGATCTACTGTAGGCTCCAGATATTCTTCTGAGTTGTCTAAACTGCCTCTGCTCTCACACTTGAGGGATTTACTATTGGTCCTTTATAACTCTGTACCTTCTGGAACCTTGCATTCTGTTCTTTTAAGATCCCTTTATCCTATTATTTTTGAATGCTTACCCTTTAACAGGCATGCAGTCTCTGTCAGCTGGAGACTGTCTGCAAACTCAAACACACATGGTACTGAGTTGCCCACATCTCTCACGGTAATATCAAGGAGAACCAGACCTTGCTTTAGGATGCCTTTTGACTTTGGTAAAGCAGCATTGAAAAGTACTTTCAGAGGGAAGAATTTCCAATAAAATTTGCAACATTTTCTGATAGGTTCCTCTGGCATTTTTCTAGTTTGTTTGTCATCCTTCTCTGAAGCAGCTGCAAAACCTCACCAGTGGCACCTGCAAGGGGCAACTGCTTCTTCCCTGACACCAGCTCTGTCACTGTTTCACAACTTATGGAATACTGGGACTAAACACAGGTAGCCGCACTTTTCCAAAGCTTGGTGTTGACTCTAGCTAATGCATTGGTGGCCTCCAGCAAGAGCTGGGTAATCTTTAATTACTCAAAAGGCCCCTAGACGGGGAAATCGGGAAGGCTGATGTTGAAATCCTTCCAAATTACTAGTTTAAGTTTGTATCTGGCACCATGCTGGTGCTGTGGGCAGCCCACTACACAAACCTGCATGAATGCAGACCATTTGTATTGGTGGCTATAACTAATTTTAGCTTGAAAAAACAAACAGCCTATCTGTGGTTTTATTCAAAAATTGTAGTGGAATTCAACTATGAATGCCTGCTCAGAGCCGTTTAAATCAGAAATTGCTGTTTTTTAGTGATACAAAAATGGAGTTGAACATTGGGTCTGTAAAAGGCAAACCCCCCAGTTTACACTTACTTGAAAGAATAACAAAGCAAAAAATCCCAGGGAGACTAGTGAGGAGATGAAGTTAAAATGAATCTTTAACAGTTTCTAACTGGTGTAATCACTTACTGTAGCTGCATTAGCTTCTTATAGTAATAATCATACTTGTATAATTTCTTTTTTTTGTACTGTGGTGGAACACTGTATTGCAGTGTAAGTGGAGACTTTTACAATTATCTATATCTCTGTGTGCTGATAACTGCACTTTTGGGCTGAAAATTATCTGCCTGATTTCAGCCTTAAACTTTTTTTTAAATTTTTTTTTTTTAGTTTCTATGTGATTTATACGTGAATTCTGCTTACAAGGAAGGAAAAAAGAGCCCTTTTCTGCTGTGAAAGGATTGGTCTTGTTTTCAGAATTGTCAAGTAGTCAGAAATACCAGTCAAGTCAACAGGAACTGCAGGTGCTGAACACTTCAAATCAAGATATTCCTTTTCTTGTCTTCATGTGTGTAACCAAAGTGACAACATTACAAGCTGGAACTTTCCGTGTAACTTGTCTCTGAGGAGGATTAGTCTGAAGGCTGGTTTTCTGACTGAATGAGATGATTGTGGTATTGAACAATTGAATTTCACTCCCACATATTTGCTGGCACTGAGTAGGCTGCAAGGCAAGCCCAGGCCCCTGAGCTGGGGGTGTGTGTGTGTGAGTGCACCCTCCCCTTCTGAGCACTCAGGGCTGCAGTTTTCCTGAGGAAAGTGTTTTGGCCAATGCCTCTTCAAACCTGCAGGCTTGGAGTAGCTGCTCTCTTTATGACTGAACTGCCCATTTCACACCCCCACACCCATTTCCCTACTGTAACACTGAGCTGGGAGAAGGGATCTGCCTGTCTGGTGCTAACAACTGATGGCACTGGTGCAGCAGTGCTTGTGGAGGGACATCAGCCAAACCTGAAGAACCTATTACAGTGTGCTGCCCTGTGTTGTTGATGCTGTTATGGCCACCCTCAGCACAAGCAGCTGCCCAGCAATTTGGCACATCACTAAACTCCCACATGGCCCTTGTGTGTGCCCACATCACGGTGTAGCCTTTAGACAGGCCCTTTGGCACATCCTCTTTCTTGCTCACAGCACGATGGTGCCTGCAAGATCTTGCCTTGGCACTGCAGGTAGGAAGGGCTGGCCACTGCACAGATGGATCTGCTGCTGAACAAAATAAGCAGAGGGCAGAAGAGAAAAAAGCAGAGCTTAACTCAAGTGCAGTGGTTCTTGCAATGTGTGTGTGAGCTGCAGAGCACCCAGATGCTAATGGAAGACCACAGAACACCTTGTGCTCACCCCTTCTCTGTGAACCTCCTGGGTTATCTTGATGTCATGTCTAGAAACTGGAGCACAGGGAAATTGTGTGATTTATCTGGTGTCACAGAAGATGCCTGTGGCAAAGTCAGGATCTCAATCCATCTCTCTTGATCTCAGGTTGATTGTATCTCCAAACCTTTCCTCTCCCTTTAGCGTATTTGGTGTTTCCAATGCATCATCCCACATCATGGGACAAATGCTGTAGAGATACAGTCCTCCAACTCTTGTTTATGGCTGGCTGGCCATTTTAGCCATTTGGTCTGGGAGGGGTTAAAGGAGTCTAGTGATTCTCTTTTTTTTTTACCTCAGTTTATTTGCTTCTGCGCTTGTTCTCACAGGGAAGAAACAAAATGTTTGGAGGTGCAGGGCTATACAGTTAAATCATAACACCAGGATCATAACACCAGGCACCTCAGTGGCATTTCTTAAGGAAACACGTCCCTGAGTTGACATATCTTAAGGAGACATATCTTTTCTCCTTAAGGAGATGTACTCTCAATAAATGCAACAAACTTACTCCAGCTGCATTTTTCTGAAGTGCCTGCTGTTAACAAGAAGCTTCACTGAAATGAGTGAGAACTTTTCATAAAAGCTGAGGGACAGACTGTCTTCTTTACAGTGTGATTCATACCCTGAGTCAGCCTGTGCATCTCCAAATGGCCATGGCTGACCTCCCTCATCATGCACGAGATCAGCACAATACCTGACCTCAGAAGAGGTGAAGCCAAGTGGAGAAAAGAACAACCAGAAGCTATTTATATCAAATGAGGAAACACTGCGACGCCATATGAGGCAGCTTATATGTAAAGCCTTTCAAGTCTTCCACTCCAGGGTACTTAGATTGATGACTATGAACATGGTAAACACAAAGTGCTATTTTGTGTTCCCAGCCTGAGAAATGACAGCCCTTCTGCGATTATAAAATGTTATTGCCACTAAAAGGACTTCTTGTTTTGCGAGTTAGTTCTTCAAAACAAACACATTAGAGAAATCTTTGGTTTGCTGCGTGGTAGGTGAGTCAATGTTATCATCAAATCTGAATAAACAACTGTTTATTTTTAGATATTAAAAATGTAGCATAATAAAAAGAGTATTTTGCAGACATGTTTTAGTTTATTCTCAATTTGCAATGCAATCACTTTTATTTAATATATCTTTATAATTTCTTATTTTCTGCGTGGCCTAAGATAAAAATCAGAACAAATTTTTAAGAATATTTCCAGAGTCTGGTTATCCCACAAATGTTTGAACAATGGCTTTTGGCTTCTTCATAATTTTGGGTGGTTTCACCAGTTCTTGTTCAGGTAACACTGTGAATGCACATTTGTGGGTTCCAGTTTGACTTACAGGAATGCAAATAGTTCACAGCTATCTCAACAACAAGATTTATGAAGTTATAACAGAGCAGAGTACAGCTTCAGCCTACAGCTGAAGACTTCTGGATTTTTCCAGCAGGCTTCGAAACTAGGGGTGGCAACTATGTAGAACTTTTTATTGCCACCATTCTGCATTCCTCATGTGACTGTCAGGTGCCTTTTTCACCTTCTCAAGGCTTACAAAGAGTAATATCATCAACATTTAATCTTACTAATGTGTTAGGTGACTGCTGCATCACCTTCTTCCACACAAAGATAAAAATAGTACTTCCTATCCCTTGGGGGGAAAATGTGTTTTTTCTTGCCATGTTTTGCAATTCCAATGTCTTTTACTGCTTTCTTTTGTTTCAGGAACTGTGAATATGCATTGCCTACTTTCCATCTTCTATTGTAGCAACTGAAGTGTCAAAGCATACTACATGAAGTGGATGAAATTTAACCTTCTTCAAAAAGTGCAAAGGAAGCAGGTTAGAACAGGATCCTAAAATCCATGAGGACTGAGTGAAAGTATTTTAGACAGTGGGAGATTACATATAAAGGAAAGAAAAATAATTGAAAAAAATATTGCCGATATATCCTGAGTTTGGGATTGTTTTTATAAATATTCATCATCAATTATAACACTAATCAGCATATCTGAGCCCTTCTGCTGGTACAACTTGTCTGTCGGCTGCTGTAATGAAGCAGTGTTTAGAGGTGTTGATTTTTAGTGGCATCTACTTTCATATTGGGTCTTGTGTGATGGCAGGAATAAGTACATACTTACCAGAAAGAAAAGAGAGACTCAGTTTGAAACAGAAAGGGGTTTTATATTGCCTGCTCCATGCTGGAGCTAGACAAAACACTCTAAAGAAAAACCAGCAATTGGATTCTATTCTGCCTAATTCAAGACATGCTTTGTCTTGCATCTGGAAAAGGCAGGCAATGACAAGGACATTAAAAATGTGGGACTGAAGAATGATGAGGAAACCTTGAAAAGGACCAGCACCAGCAATGTCTCTCCAGACACCAAATGCCAAGAACAGAGCTGAGCGGAATGTACCCAAACCTATTTGAACATGGAATAATCCTCTACCCTAGGAGCTTAACTATGGCTGTTGCTGAGCCTGCTGGTTGTGGCAGCCTTTAGAAACCTACTCCAGAATATAATGAAAAAATAATGCAAAGAAGGAAACCCATTTCTTGGAGATTTCAACAAGCTCCTGTTTTACCTTTGTTAATTTCATCTGAAATACCTACACATGACCCCTTGATATATTTCCCATATAAACCACCTCTAAAGGTGGAAAGTTTTAACTAAGTCATACACAGGATATATTTGATAGATCAGTTTCATACCACAGAAATGGCTGCCTTTAGATGACATTAAGAAATTAGATTTTTTTTACATTTATATATCTAGTGAGTATAGCCTGATCATCCTGGGGAAATGTAGCCAGTCCAGCCAAGCCCATGTGCACAGAGCAGCATCATAGCACACACACTTGCCTTTGTGTATTGACAATTCAACTTGCTGTTCACAGGACACGAACACATCTGAACTGTCAATAAAAAAGCACTTCAGGTGGTAAAATTTCAGAGTCAGATCTAACACAAAAGGTACAAAGCAAATACTATTTCATCTGTACATCAGCCATGCTGAGATCCATAGAAGTAATCCCACAAAATGCTGTATTTCAGGCAGAGTCCTAAGCTTAAATGGATGTTCGAGGTTTCATGACAGGAATGCAAACACCCTGCTAAGTCTTAAAGCCAGTGTATTTCTCAGGTGGTAGAACTGCAATTTAAAACTCTTATTTCTTCATTCATGACAGCTTTGCTGATCTGCACATGATGGATGATTCTGAGATATGTTCCAATGAGATGCATAGGAAGAATGAACTCCTGTGGCTCTTTGAAAAACATGTAGTCAAAAGAGTTGTAGTACAGTATTAGTTATCTAATATATACAGTGTGAAGAGTTCATTTCAGGAAACTTTAACAAGCACATTATACAGAAGATCCATTGTTTAAAAGTTGCTAAGAGTTTTCATGGTACAGGCAGAAGATATAGTTACGAAATGTAAATAAAAGATACTTAATAATATGGCAAAGGAACTCTGTGAATGAAATTCCTCCTGTGCAGCAGCCCATTCAGGGTTTACGACCACTCAAGTTCCTCCTAAACCCCCAGCAGAGAATTTCAGTCTTTGCGATTTCATCTGGATTTTGCTGACATGCAAAGACGTGTCCTGGATGGAATCAGGAGACCAGAGGAATGAAAAAAGACACTTCAAGTGTACAGAACAGCTTTTAAAAAAGCCTTTTTCATCCACTCCCCTTGGCTAGCTTGATCGAATGGTTTAAAATTGCTTATTTTGTTAGCATGCCTACTTGCTGCTGCCTGGCCATGCACAGCTAGTTTTTTGTTGAGAAATTAAGCTTTCTGAACCAGAGAAACCAATGAAAAAAACCCTCAAATCTTTGCCCTGCTGGGGCCCTTTTCAAGAGTTCACCTATTTGCTTATGTCACTTTTGTTTGTTTTGCAGTAAATTCAGTGCTGGGGTAGTCCCTTTAGCAACTTACTTGTATGTTTTGCCATTATCTGAAGTAGTACTTAGCCAAGGTCTCCTGGGGGAAGGCAAAGCAAAGAACATTTTTTAATCTCATTAACAATTTCATAGGTAAAATGATTTTTAAAAGAGTGCCTTGCTTAACTGCAGGAAAAGAAAATTTTTTTGAACCTTAGCAAGGAATGTTATTAATACTTTGCCATTTACTCTGTTGCTAAGAAAAGGAAATAATTGTAAAAGCCTAATTATCCAAGCTCTAGTCTTAACTGACTAACTTGCCCTTAGTTTCTAGGAAACAAAATGAAAAGAAGTAAAAACTGAATAAGCAACTTGAGATTTTATTTACCAGCTTGTCTTACTCTTTCAGTGCTTCAAAATGGAATGAAATAAAATTGCAAACAAAGAATTAAATTCTCACTCAGGGGTAGAGATTGCTCCCCATGGCCAGGTATTTTATCACTGGGGCTGGTCAGCAAAGGTTCTGAGCTCACTCTGGCCCCGGGCTGGCAGCAGCCAGAGGTATTGCCACCACAGAGGGGGTCTCAGTTCCCTTCTCTCCCTCCTACTCTCAAAACTGCTGTGCAAGACAGTCCCTGGAGGGTGGTGAAACCCCTGAACAGCTTTCTTGAAACCTGCTCATAAACTCAGCCCACACACAGCACAACCAAGCCACTTCCATGGCGTTCTCCACAGTGGCCAGATTTATTTGATCATATGGGTGTCATATAGGCTATTAATAGCCAGGACAAATGAAATAAAGAAAAAATAGAGCTTGGGGTATTACGCTCAATATGAAATTTAGTAAATATTATGATTCCAGCAGTACTTGGGTTCAGCACTCAGACAGTCTTTGCCAAATTACATGCGCTCCTTCTTGTCTTAGCCCTATGGCATTTGTTTCTTTTCCCTTTCTCAGGAGGGAATAAAAACAGAGAGAACAACCTTTCAGGAAAAAAAAAAAAAAACCTCAAGAAAATAAGTACAACTTGAGATATTCTTGTAAGGAAGCAAGGCAATTCCAGGAATATAAAGTCTCTCTTGCCCTTTCTCTAGTGAGATGCCAAAGGCTGTGTCTACACAGTTTGGTGGCTGAGTTCCCTCTGTTGAGAAGAGTCCTGGCATGCCTGATGGGATGCCTACACACATGGCCATGGCCAGGCACTCAGGCTGAGCTGGAAGCTTGTAAATGAGAGCTGAAAGGTGGCAAAGATAAAAAACAGATTCACAAACTACTTCTCAGCCACAACTTACTCTGAGATTAATGGGAGTTCATTTCAGGGCAAAGACAAACAAGCTGGCTGAAAAAACAGGAATGTGAGCTTCTCCTGTCCAGGGATGGATGGGTTTCATCTTGACAGATGCCGTCTAAAAGTCAGAGGTCTCTCCTGAAATAGTTGTCTTCAATCTCTGCACAAAGAACAGTGAATAGACACTTCCAGAAGGTGGTTAGTCCCATTCCATCCTAGCCCATCCAAGATTTGTTACCCTAGAGCAGAGCTCGTCTCCCTCTACTGTCTCTGGGGACGGTCTTGTGACTAGGTCCCTAGCTCACTTTGTCCTCAGTCTTTTTTCACTTGTACTTCATTGTAGGCAAGTCCAGGGGTGACTGGAAGGTCTGTTATCGTCCAAGGGACTACGGTGAACTGTCCCTTCAGACACATGCGATGGTTTGAATGTTATGTATATGTTAATCCTGCAGTGAGCTGGTGTTTGGCAGGGACTGAAAAGAGCGTATTCAGTCTACAGCTTTTAAATTGCACCAGAGCTTAGAGTTCATCTGCAAGCTTACTGGAATGCTCATACACAGAAAAAAATCATCTGACTTCATGCTCACCAGATGTACCTCAATGGCAGGGGCTGATTTTGCAAAAGTAGTTGCAAGGTCCAATTTAAAGATCAGTTTGTTTGGATTGGAATATTGTTTAAGAATCAGTTGGCTTTCAAGTCAGTGAGTACTCTGTTTTAGTAGAGATTTTCTAGGTATGACTTGCATGAAAACAGGCTCAGCTGACCTTCTCTGTCAAAAATTTGTTTTCTGTGTGCTCCTTTTACTAAAGGTCAGGAGTAAACTCAACACCTCAGATAATAATAATGAAGGTGTTAAACTTACTCTAATGTACGTTTTGCATAAAAGTAGCCTAAAAAGGGAACATGGATTTACAAATTCCCTCAAGATCACTTCAAGCATGGTTCAATAGCTTCTCCTGCCACACTGGTCTGTAGTGCTATGACATCTTCTCGTTAATGTAGGTATAATCTGCTCTGGCCAGAATACAGTGATCAGGACACTTGAGAAGAAAGGGTACTAGAGCAGCTGGAGGCTGCTTGGAGACCACACAAGTCAAGGAGATGGCATCCATTTACTCTAGCATTAGGTGTCAAAAAGCTGCAAGTCTGGTTTAAGCTAGTGGTCTAGCCTGCTCTATAACCAGTGCAAAGATGGAGGTCCCTCTGGAGTTGAGCCAGCTTAGTCATTTAGGCTGGGGAGGGATGAACCTTGTCAAATGTGCCTGGGCCACATATTTGGATGAGGTGCCTAACCTCTAGATGGCTGACAGAAGTCTTCCCAACAAAATAAAAGAGAACTGATTCTGGGCCAGACACTCAGAGGTTTTAGCTGCAAGTAAAAAATGTGAGTGAGTGCAATCACTGATACAAGTGGTCACCAGGATGGTAACAGGGTGCCAAGACAACTTCCAGCTGGGGAAAGCATGGTTTTCTCCTTTGAGCAGATTGTAACTTCTGTACATTACCTGAAGGGTTAAAAGCTTAAATCTTGGCAGAGACAAGGATAGTGGGTTTTTTATGAGGTTTAGGGACATGGAAAGGGCAGATTACCCCGTTGTCACCTTTTGCCTACTCCTTTTACCAACTGCTGACATGAAGTAGAATTTTTCTGAAGATGAGGATTAATGTAATGGCTGCTTTTATTCCTCAGTATTTTTTTGGATGAAATTTGATCACTCTTCTCCACATTCCTATTCCTCACCTGCTCTGGGAAGAAAAAACAATTATTTGAAAACAAAAGCAGTCCAGGCCAAAAATGTCAGACTATATCTCACTTGAACTCTCACCAATATTTCTCTTTTTAAATGCAGTTAATTAATTTACAGTCTGATCACCGTGAAAACCAACTAACTCTGAATTTCTTTAATACAGGATTTCTAAATACTTTAATTGCTGTATTTATTTCTGGATATGCACTGCCCAAGACAATAAGAATAATATGTAAGATGTCTCTTGTTCTGGACATACAAGGATAGCAAAATTAAAATGTTACAGTACTGCAGCAGCTTTGGGGGATTAATATCATGATGTTATTGAGGGCATTGACAGAAATCCTAATCAAGAATGGATAGGATGACCGAAGGCCTGGATCTCATTTGTCCAGTTCTGGTCAGAGTAAGGTGGTGTCAGTGTCTTCCAACACCTGCACCCAGGTGTCCTTTGGCAGGGTGGCTTGTACAGCTTGGGAAACATTGAGAACTGTTCCTAAAAGATTGTATATTCCTAAAAGATAGGGTATTACAGAAGTCTTTCACAGTTCCTGCACAGGCTCTCATTTAACCTTTTATTTTAGTTTCTGTTTGCAGAAGCTCTTTGGCTGTTTTTTCGCTTAAAGATGATTTTGGAAGGTATTAGTTTCCTCAAAAATGCCATTAAGGCCCAGAGCTGTAATGTAAACACCAAATAAAGAGGAAGAAATGAGTTTTCTTTAATATTTTGGTCAGAGGACCTTCTAGCTCGAGTGGCTAGAATCCACATTTTCACAAGCTAGAGAGTTTTATAGTTTTGAAGACTGTAATGTCTTGCTTGCAGTTGTTTCCTTTCCCATCCATTTTATTCAGAAATTCAATGAAAAAAAAAATCTGTGTGAAGAGCAGATGCAACTCACTTCATTAAATGCTGAAAAGCCTCATAATATCTAAATTAAAACACATGTCTAATTCATTCCCTTTAACTGCATAAATACCCACACATTTTTTAATCACATTAAACATGTATTTTCCTAATGGTTACAATAAAAAATGCAAGAAAAATACTTAGGAACATTGTTAATATGATAATTCAGTGTTATCTGATTTAGCAAGTCAGTTAACCAGATCAAGGCCAGATCTTATGCTTCTTTTGCTTGACTCCTGCTGAGTTGAATATGACTTTTGCTATTCAGAGATCAAGTAACCACACTGTTAATTGTACTAGAGGTACACAAAGGGCATTAGAGGGAAACATAATCTGACAGGAAAATCAGAGAAGCCATAGGATGGAAACAACTGCCAGCCTTTATACAGGATAACAGCCTGCTATGCAAATGAGAGCGACAGCTAGGAGGAAGTTTCAGTTCTGTCCAAACATTTTATTTTTATTGTGCTGTAATAATGAGCCAGCACAAGGATGACTGTGGTTGAAAACTGAGTTAGAATGAGGCACTAAGTCAGGCCAAGAATGCACCAAAGTACATCCCTGGAGCCAGTTCACAGCAGCAGCTGCTTGGTGTGCACTGGAGAATTCCCAGCTTTATCTGCAATTGCAGTTAGGGATCGAAGGATCCTTTTTACCTCACATTTGTATCACTCTGCTTTTAGAGCCTGGCAGCAGCATCAGAAACACCTGAACCCTCCATTACATGAGAGCATGAAAAGCAAAGCACATATGGGGTCCAATGGCAGAAGGAATAAAGCCAGTGCTCACATTTAGTCATGGACTCAGTTTTCTTCCTTTATTGTAGAAAGTCTGCTGTTCTGCAATAAATACGAAGGGAGAGAACCTAGGGAAAGGCAGGAAGAAGAAAAAGAAAAAAAATAAATTCAGTGGGATTGAGAAAACTGCACATGTAGGAAGGGGTTCTGGAGCTTCAATCTTCCCCTGGGTGCTGATCTCATGCCTACTGTGGAATTGCTTTGATAGCCACATTTACAGCAGGAGAGGAATTTCTGAAAGGAGGTGATGGAGGCTGAAGAGGAGGAACTCGTGGTCTTTTGACACTGGGGAGGAGATGCAGCTTCATGGGAGCAGAGATATACAAAGTATAGTTAGTGGCAAAACCCACACTTTTTATTGAAAAGATCTCCTGTAGCACTCAGACCCATGACTACTAAACTGGGTGATTTTTCCCAGTAAAAATATAAATTTTTCCCCCTCCTTCCTTGTAGCAACTTAGGTGAGCTGGTGTAACCTGTGAAAAAGTTTTCTTTAAAATCAGTGTATTGGGCTCTGGCCAGCCTGCTCTCCCACAAGGGAGCTGCTTCACTGGTGTCAGCTGCTGGGTGTGCTGTGGAGCAGAATCCGACCTTTTGACCCTCACGTATTCCAGAAATAATTTGGGAAATGTGGAAGTTTTTCTTAGCCTTCAGCTCTGCGGTGGTTTGTAATCAAAGCCAATCCACAGCAGTAACAAAAGGAAGCTGTCACGTTGATAACTCTGCACTGAATGCAAGTGTAAATGCTCTCTATCCACAAACAGCTACTTTTTGGTGCCATTCATCTTCTGAATGCATGCTCGGATTTTACTTTGGCTCTTTTGTAGATGTTTGTTTTTGCAATTTGGACAGGTGAAACCAGCAAGTATGCAATTTGTGTAAACTAAGTGGTCTGTTAAGTGAAAAAAGCTTTAAAGTATACTGGCTCCAGCTCTGATTTCCACTCCAGCAATTCCAGCACAAGGACAGGACATGTGGATGAGTTCTTTATTTTGAAAGCAAGTTCCTTTAGAACAACAGAGTGATTTTTGAAAGGTGTGGATACATATGAATTATGAGATTTCTAAAGAAGTCCCAAAAATAAAAAAACATCCCAATGACCCAAAACCTCAGAGGCAAAAAAAACCCAAAACAAGTAACCTGTGAGTGAACTTAAAGGCTGTTATACTACTTTTTTTAAAAGTAAGCTGACAATCTGTGTTTCAAAATGAAAACTGTTCCATGGAAGAGATCTATGGCTGAACTATTTTGCTATGTCTTAGTATTAAAAAACAACCCATCTGAAAATTTTCCCACTAGATATTCTGATGAAAACCAGAGTAGTGGCATAGGTCCAAAGGAATTAATGGAGATATATCAATTTGTACCTACTGCAGGTTTAACTCTTGATTTGTATTCAAGAGCTTCAGCTCTTAGGAACACAACTAAACACTGATTTTCTCCGTGGTGTTACTTAGCAATGGATGCTATAAAATACCTCTAAGTTGAGAAAAAGAACAAAGAACAGGGGAGAACTGAATACAAGAATAAAGGTCTAAGTGGCCTTGGCATTTATCATTGGGCAACCTCTTGTAACTGAGAGCTGAACTTTGTTTGCTCAGGTATCTCTACAGCTCATGCTGTTGTGGGAAAGGAGCTGTGTGGCACCATCAGTGACAGCAGCAATGGCTGTGCTGGGCAGGTCACCAGCTCAGGAGGAGATGTTTTGTCCTCTGGGTAGCCCATGTTGGTTCTGACGTCTTCTGGATCAAAGGCTGTGAGCTCAGCTCTAATGCAACAGACAGTGGAGTGACCTGCATATTTTTGCCCAAGGAAAAAAAAAATTATTTTAAAAGTATGGCTCAAATAAGCTAATATCATCCCATTGGATTTCTAATAAATTCTAGCAATTTTAGAGATAAAAATAACATTAATTGAAGCACTACCAGCTAAAGTAAACCCAGTTCTTCCCAGCAGAGGAAAGACCTACATAGTCTTGGCGATGATATGGACAAAATGGAAAATGGGTAAAATGACAACTGCACAAAAAGAGTAAATTCATCCTGCCACCACCTATCTAATGTGCTGCTTCATACATCCACCCTTACAAGAATATATCTTTAAACCATTTATTTCTCTACCAGTGGGCCATTAAAGTGCCCTGGAAAGAGGTAAGACATCTATTTTGTAATAACTTTTACTTTACCAGCAGGTGAGGCAAATTTTGAAGGGATGAAGCACCAAATTTGATTTAGTTATCTTGACATTATGAACAAGATCTCTATTCAGAGTTTCATACTCTCCTATGTTTTACAGGTTACTGTGAGACCTCTTTGGAAATAACCTTGGACTGGGAGCTGGATGGGCAGAAGGAAAATAAAGTCCCAGTTCACAACAATGTTTTCAAAGACCAAAGCAGCACTTTATCTCATGCATCTGTGACCATGTCATGATCATGGACTGGTCTAATAGAAAGATGCTTCAGATGTTAGTAACTGAAATATGTTAAAAAAATGCAGAAATAGCCTAATTTCTGTATTGTGCATAAAATATCATGATTAGTTTCAAGAAGATGACCTAGGATCTGGTATTAATCCAGCAGGAACTTATTTTTGTCTCAGTAGGAAAAGGAAGAAATGATCAAATAGCTGTTCAAGTTAGCTTAATGCAGCCACACTTCCATTTACTAGCAGTTCAATGGTATTATGCTCATCTTTGTACATTCTTAATGTTGGATGTTGATTTCTTTTGCTTCCTATTTTGTTGAGCTCTGTAAGGTCATCCAGAATCATTCACATGAATCTAAAATATGGCATGATATTTATTTACTGTCAGTTATTTCTTTGCCAAAATAGAAAATGGCTGTAGACTAAAAATAAATCCTTGCATTATTCCCTATGGTCTTTTCAAACTCAAGAAGCTGGAGCCATTAATAGAGACAAATTAAAATGCATGTGGCTGATAAAATTTAACACATACAACAGAAGTTGAGAGATGCTCTGAGCCTGTAGTTTTTAATGAGAAAATAAACCAATAAATCATATAAAATGATTCATATAAACATGAAATAAGAGCATCTATTTACTTGTCCAAACCTTGAGAAAAGTAATTTGTTAGTTTGGGCAGTGCAGTCATTGCTGAGTGCTTTTCTCTGCCTTCAGATTTTGATGTACGAACCAGATTCACTGGAAATGAATTGGATGTTGTAAACTTTTCTTTTGGATTTTGATTTCCTTTGGTCTCCCAGACTGCTTGCAAGGATATTATGATCATTAAATATATGTCTATTTCTTTAGATATTTAAGAGAAATTCAGTTCACCCGGTGCTCCTGGTTGTTGGAAAGGAACTCCTTGCCCTCCAGCCATCAGTTCTCATGTAGTGACTGCCTGCTTTGCCACAGCCGAAGCCTGGTGCAAACCCCACTGTTGAGCACAGGTGTTGCCTGTAACATGCAGATGTAGTAAACATGTCCTCTCTCTCCCATCTGACTTCAGTCCTGATGTACCACTGGAGCTTTGACAGGAATAGTGAACTCCTGCTCCACCATAACAACAGACAAGGGAGAAAAACAAAGGTACAGGGCTGCTTTATTTAGGCACATATTTTAGCCAGAACTTTGTGTGCGGTGAAAGAACTGAGGGAAAATCTCTTTGCTTCATCTCTTAGTGGCAGAGAGAACCACAGCTATGGAGAGAACTTCCTATAAATTCACCACTTCAAAATTGCTTAGGGATACTTTGGGAATCACTGTAAACAGATATAGAGAAGAAATTGAATAGATTTTAGAAATGAAATAATATTTGTTTAGAAAAGGACACCTACACTGTAGAAAAGAATGCTGAATATTTCTTAGCGGGTCTTAGGGGCTGTCTTCTCTTTCTCTTCCTTAGGAACCTCTGCTGCTAAAAATTGCCTTTCATTGGTAGCAAGTGTTAAGCAAGATGTAACACCTCTTTGTTTTTGGCCTCTTGAAGTTACTGCATCCAACTTGATGAGGCTGACTGAATTCCCACAAAGCACTTGCTTCTGCCTGACCCTACTATGTTTTCAACAAGCAGGGGCACACCTGTTGTGGAAGTGGCTGTAGG
This sequence comes from Molothrus aeneus, assembly GCF_037042795.1. NCBI lineage: Eukaryota > Metazoa > Chordata > Aves > Passeriformes > Icteridae > Molothrus > Molothrus aeneus. The sequence goes on from NC_089647.1 coordinate 44,684,597, forward strand.
ATGCTATCCATGAAAATGAATCCCACAACTTATATGGTTTAGGAGTGCTGTCAGGGCTCATACTGGTGGATGAGGCGCAGGACACCAGACTGCTAGCAAAGGTGAGCTGAGCATTTGATTTTGTTATCGGGCACACTGTTGCTGTGATCTTCAAAGCTGTGGTCTCCTTTACAGTGAAGATGGAGATGCCTTTTCATTACAGATAGATTAGTTTCAGAAACTGCAAGTCAGGGATGTTTGCTAGCTGGAATTGTCTCTTAAATGTCTTTGGTGATTGTGGTACTGATGATATTTCATGAAAGATGAGTTAATTATATATGTCTTTAAAGTGTCAATTTTATCATGTCCATTAACATAGAAAGACTTGTATTGCTTGAGGATATGAACAGCAGCTTACCCCCACAGAAGAAATTACTGGGATCCTCTGAATTGTCCTGTTCTGAAGAATACATGAAGGACTGTGTGACAGGAAGAAGTGCAGCTGGCTCTGTTGAACTACTCCTACATCTTTTTTGTTTTTAAACTTGCCTGGACAATATTCTTGACAATATCCCTGAAGTATTTATGACCAAAATTCTTTGCACATGATTACTAACTCTTGAAAAGAGTCTTTTTCTCAAGAGAACATTAGATGGCTGGCATGGTTGACCAGAAAGGAAAGGCAGAAATTTCATTCAGAAATCAAAGAAGAAAGACATGAAAGAGAAAGCTAAAAGGAAAGGGAAAAGGGAGTTTGAATATGCCTTACATAGACCTATTGAGTTCACATTTTATTTGTACTAGGTAACATGAGGAACAGTATTGAACACTGCAGTGAAGCTCCAGGGAGCTCTTTAATTCTTTCCTTGCATCCCAGAATTGATTGTTTTGTGAAAACAGGTACCTCAGGACTCTCTGAGTAGCTTCTAGCTTTTTACCATGTCTTCCTTTGTTTTCACACTGGTGACTCTCTTATTCCCAGACCCAGAAAAGCCATATGACTCTCGTTCCCTAATGCATGAACTGACAACTAAACTGCTCCAAATTTTAGCCTGCATGAATAGCAGGAGCTGATTCTGTCTCCTTCCATGTACTGCTGTGTTCTTATTTACCTATGTATGAACTGATTTTGCTGGATGAACACAATTTTAAGAAATCTTAAAATTTACAGGCGGAAGGAACAAGAGGCTCTGTCCTGGAGTCCCTTTTCTTAGTCTGTGGTTTCACTGCTCGACCTCCCAACTTCTGAACTAACTAATTTCTTCCACAAATGTGTATCAGGCAAGACCTATTGATTGGCTCCACTGCTTTTCTATTTAAAATGAAATATTGACTTTTCACAGTAAAATGATACTTTCTTCCCCCCTTTCATGCTTAAACCAAAAAGGCATGGATATATTGCATTAAGCTTTTGGAGGTTGGGGTTAGAGAAGGGCAGTCACTCTTGAGATCTTGTTGTATCATGTTATTTTGAATGAAAGCACAATGAGAATTTGGCCACTGCAGTAAGTCTCCCTGAGCTGGAATGAGAAGAGGCTCCATAATTGCACTTCTGAATCGCTGATGCAGAGGGAGGTTAGAAAGGATGGAATTGATGGCCTGCATAGACTTGTTCTCTTTCTTTACCTGCACTCTGACACCTGCACAAAATTAAAGAGAAAATCTGTTAAATCACTCTATCACAACTTGAGATAACCATGTAGTAGCAGTTGCCCTGAAAGGCATCTGTCAGAGACTCTCTGGATGTGACTATGAATGGCCATTGCTGTCTCCTTTACATACTGGTGGGGTGTTGAAGAACATGGGGCACTGCTTGCAAGAGATGTAGAGTCAGGTTCCAATCTCATTTGAATCCAAGTAACTCCATTGAGTTTGTGCCATTTATATTTGATTTACACCACTTGAAGACCTAAGAAGGAGTGTGTGAGGTTGCTTATTTCTATAATATAAATTCAACAAATTCAAACTCATCAGGAACAATCAATGTCTATCGTCAGCTATTCAATTTGCATTGTCAGAAATTTTTGCCTTTTTACTGGAACAGTAACCCCCAAAACCTTTGTGTTAGCTGGAAACTGTAACATTAAACCCCGGATCAAATACCCAAGACGTATGTTAGTTCTGCACAAATCTTTATAGTGGTCCCTGGTGAGTTTAACTAAAGTTAGCAAATGCTGAAGTCTATCTAGTGACTCTCTGGGCATTGTATATGACTTCTGCCTGGCAGATGGACTCTATGGAATTGAAGCAGAAGGAGAGCTTAAAAAAGGCAGCTGGGCATTAACTGGGAGGCAGTATGACATGGACTCAGATGGTCAACAGCAGAGAAGTTTCTAGCCTAAACTTGCTGTTTACCTATTTTTTTATCTTTTCCAGATTAAAGACAGAGTAGAAAATGAGTAAGCCCCCTTAATGATAGGATATATGCAGAACAAATAATGTCTCCCAAACAGTCTTCATGTGCTTCTATTTATAGTGAACTGAGGATCTAGAAAACCATGGAGTAAATCTGTTTTTCTGAGGGCTCTTGCTGTACTCTACACTACAACCTAATTTGACCAAACATAAGGTGGTACTGTCCTGGCAGAGCAGACTTGCTGTGTCTGCATGTCCTATCTTTTCTGTTGCACATCTAATGGTCATTTTACTTTCTGATATAAGTTAAGATCACTACTGTTGTGGCTTTCAAGTTATTAACAAGTAGCAAAACACATAAGGAAATTAATTTATATTCAGTTTATGCATATAACTTATATGCAAGGAAAATTTTACAAGTAATGCATAAAATATGATGAGAGTGATTTATACAATTAATAACTGGATTTTGTTATTTTATGAAGAGGTGATTTGAACTTGCAGGCTAAATTTTGTCCTCAGTTCTCACAGAATTAATTTTTTTCCAATTTAGGCTGGTGTAACTGAGCAGAATTTGCTCAGTATGTTTAAAATAGAGACAGAAATTACTCATAACCAAGGCACTTCTTCACTACTATTCACACTTGTTCCCTTAGCACTGTTGTTGCTGTTGTTTTTTTTCTATGGCAGCAAACAAACAAATTAACATAAATATTATTTGGTAGGTTGTTCTATTTAAAGGTGTTGAGACCATGGAGAGAAAAAACATTAATGATGAAAGCTACATGAAGATCCACCTCCTGCAGACTTTGTGTCTCTGTGATTTAAGCAACCACTCTGAATTATTCTCAAGGTTTCCAGACCAATTTTGTTCAACCTTTAGTTAAAGATCACTTCTAGCAGGCAACCAGTTTTATTAATCGCTTGGGTGGTCACATAAGCCAGTGTGCTCTCTACACATATGTCTTGTAATAACTCTACTGCGACCATAAAACTGCTGCACGTTTTATTATATGGTGACATATAGGCAGGAGAGAGGACGTTATAGCTGTAGGCTATTGCTTGTAGCCTGGAGTAGTGAATGAAACTGATACTCAGGATTTAGAAAGAAAACCCCATCACTAGAGACAAAATTACAGTGTGGTGCTGCTTTTCCTTCCCACCAGTGTTTCTGCAGGGAGATCTGCAGTGCAGCCTGCAATTCCAGTCCACAAGGGCTAAAAATAGGTGCCCAGTGCTTGCTGGTTGCAGCACTTCACATCACACAAGCATGAGGGTCCTGGGGGACTGTGGTGAGGCCCCCCATGATCAGAAAGCTGCACTAAGAGGCTGCCACTCTTGCAGGAAAAAAATTCTTGTTTGTGAATTTCTGGAGCAAGGATGATCCTCCAGGCACCCCTTTGCCTTTCTGCTGCCCCCAGCGACGATGGGGACCTGGGGGTATGGGGTGGGCACAGGGGTATTGGGCTGTTGTGTTTGTCTGTACCTCGTTGCAGCCATGCCTGTCCTGGTGCTGGTACTGCTGCCTAGGGAGCAAATTGTTGGGTGCATTCAGTGCAGCTGGCCCTCGCCTGATGTCAACCCGCGTGTACTGGCTATAGATGGGTGAAGTAAAAACAGCCCCTGCTTTCCTGTTTACGCACTCAGGCTTCCTCTGAGAAGTTCTTGAATAAAAACAGCTGGGCTTGACAAAATAGCCTTTCTATTTATTGCGTTGGGAGCAAGCATAGTGATGGTGGAAAGGGGCTGGGTTGACCTAAATCGCCTGCTCGCGGCTGTGGGTGGGGTGACACCGGGTGGCTCCACAGAAGGGGGCTGCTTGTGGCCTGGTTGGTGTGCTAGGCCCTGGGTCCAGGGGCAGCCCATGCTTACCACACTCCATCACACTTATAATCCCTTTTGTGAGAGACCAGGAAAGAGAAAAAGTTCATTTTAGTGGCTTTGTGGCATCCCAGGCTCCTTCCTTCTACCCTGATGAATTCTTTCTTCTAGTCCTTCCCAGTTAGGTTGTTAAAACTGGATTTTGGGTGTTTTCCAAGACTAGTAAAGGAGATGTATTTTCAAATATGACTAGAGAAGCATTTCTATAGATAGGAAGATGTTAGATCCTGTGTCTTAATAGTCTTTGGGGCAGTGGCTGTGACAACTGTTCTTCCTTAGCTCACTGTGAGAAACAGAACCTAAATTATTCTTAGAGACATGGACACAGGATAACTGCAGATGAATGGGACCTTGGAGGTCATCCAGGCAAAACTTCTGCTCAAGTCAGGGCTAACAAGGATATGAGGAAACGGAATGAAGCTGTGTCAAGGGAAGTTCACAGTTTGAATATTAGGAAAAGGTTCTTCATACAGAGGGTGGTCAGGCACTGGAACAGGCTCCCTGGGGAAGCAGTCACAGTACCAAGACTATCAGAGTACAAATAGTGTCTGGACAGTTATTTTATCCAGAAGGTTTACTTTTAGGTATATACTTTTAGGTAGTTCTGAGAGAAAGAGGGGTCTGGACTGATCCTTATGGGTCCCTTCCCACTTGAGGTATTCTATGATTCAATGATTCTAACTTACAGCTAGGTCTGACTGCTAGATGTGTTTTAAATACCTCAAAGGATGAAGATGCCACCAGCATCTCTGAGCCCCTGTCCCAGTTCTGCACCACCCTCACCAGACCTGGTCAGATTTTCCCTTGTTACAGCCTTTTACTGCTGCTTCTTTTCTCTTCCCGTGTTTCCTCTGTAAGTCTCCTCTACAACCTCCCACTATGTAGTTCAAGACCGCAATTAGACACCTCCTTAGTCTTCTCCACATTGAAAGACTCACCTCATCAAATATCAGTTCCTCCAGTCGCCACACCTCTGCTGGAGATATTCCTAGCTGGACTAAATTTCTCTCATAAATGGGCTCAGTTAAATTACTCAGTTACTTGGGCTCAGTACTCCAGACAGAGACACAAAAGTACCCAACAGAGTCAGCAACTTCTTCCTTTTGTCTTCTTGCGACCACTTTGCTAATGCAGCCAATACATGGTTAGTGTTTGAAAGATACACTGATTGTTCATATTTAACTTGTTGTTGAAGACCAGCCCACACTTCCTTGCAGAGTCGCAGTCCTCAGTCTGTTCTCCTGCATCAGGTCAGTGTCAGCTCTAGCACATATCTCTGAGGAACATTGCTCTTCAATGTCATTCCTTCAAAGTGTTGACTGTTGCTCTCTCAGCCTGCCAGCCTAGAAAGTCTTTCACCCATCTTGGAACCTGCCCAGGATCCATGTCTGCCCAGGGGGCGGTGCCATGAGGGACTATGTCAACAGCCCTGCTGATGTTGAGGCAAATGACATGAACTGCTTTGTTTCTCCACAAAACCAGTCCTCCTATTGTAGAGGGTGGCTGAGTCGGCCAGGCAGTTTGTCATCGGTAACTTTATGCTGGTTTTTCCCAGTCAACTTCCCCTCCTTCCTAAAAATGACTCGGTGAGGATTTCTCTGTAATCTTTACCAGAACCAAGGTAATTCTGACTATTCTGTATTACTCCATCTCCTTGATTTTGAGGTTATTTTTGACTGCCTGTAATATTCTTAATTTCTGGGAATTATTGATTTTAGTAGTCTGGACTAAAATGTAAATATGAGGCCTAGAATTTAAGGAATCAATCAACTATTCCTTAGAGTTATCCACATCCCCTAAAAAAACAGTGTTTCTAATTTTTAGGTGTTTGGCAAGATACAACTACACATAAAAGACAGATAGCTTTCCATTTCTTTATTTACCAGAGACAGGATAGCATCATAGCAGTGGAAAAATTTGAAAATAATAATATAGGTCAAAATTACGAAGAATATATGAAAATCAGAATACAGTTGTAATTCTGTACATCCCAAGTGAGGTGTCTATTAAAACAGTTAAATGTGTTTTCAAGTGTAAGAGTTTGTACAGTGCAGCTCATTTGAAATTAAAGATTTTGAAGTCATTTTGATGGGCTTTAAACTAAAAATGTGTGTCTAATTTTATAAATCAGTCTCTCACCAGTGAGACAGCCCAGAACCCCAAACTCTACCATTTGAACAGGAACAATACTATTGAAACAACCTAGTATGTTGTTTCAATAGTATTGTTCCTGTTCAAATGGTAGATTATGTTAGTGTGTATAAGCCAAGCAGCAAAGGGCAAAAAAATACTTATTGATTCACCTGAAGTTAGATGATCTGTTCAAGGAAACAAGCCTTTTGGTATAACTGGATTGAAAAAAAGAAGGTAAAAAAGTTCACCTGCCTCTTCTGTCTTAGGTTAAATTGTGAAATTTTTTTTTCAGTGCTGCCAGTTTTGACAGCTTAATTTCAAATGTGTATGAGGTGGCACTGGACGCGGTGTCCCTATGTGATCGGACAGCCATTCAATGAGCCAAAACTAATTGCGCAGTTCAATCAAATCAATTAAGAAGTGAGAAACGTTTCTGTATTTAAAAAAGTGTCCTTTTTAGTTTCATCTCATTGCTGGATCTCATTGTTCATTTGCTGTTGTTCCAGGCATAAGCCATTTGGCTTACACACATGTCTGGCCCACATTCCTGCAAGAGGTCTGCACTTACTACGGTGAGAGAGTCCATCAAAGAAAAAGAGAGAGATGTGAAGAGAAGATTCTTGGAAATTTGATGACTGGAAAAATGATAGTTCTTGCCAAGGATTTTTCTGAAGACTGGAAAAAACAACAGGACTGGGGACCAGCTATCTGTGGGGTAAGGGAACTTTTAGCATTGACGTCTTCCATTCCTCAGAAAGACACAAATTCCAACCCATTAATCTCCGGTGGGGTCAGCAAGGTCTCCTGCTGTTCATAGTGCATCGGCAGTCAAAAATATTCTCAAAACATTTCAATAGGATTTGAGAGCTCTATCCAAAACATTTTTTAAAATGTCATCTGACAAATAGTATTTTTAGCACAGCCTGATATTTATTAGAAGCTTAAGAAGCTGAACAAGGTATCATGAGTTAAGAGTTTACAGAAAGCTGAAAATCTTTCTATTAGTAATGCCACTGACATTGCTACTAAATCTTACAGGGTATTTATTAGTGAAAATGATAATAACTTTATAAATCTAGACAGTGTGTGACAACAGATACTGATTTAAGGAGAAAATTACTTTGAGCTATGGTAAGAAGAGGTTTCTCAAGACCATGGCCTCCTTGTTTCATGTATAAAATTCCACCTCTCTGCTGGTAAAGAACAGCCCTTGTCTAACTGTCAAAAAAAAAAAAAAAAGAGACAGGGGCCTTGCTCAGATGATTGAGCCCTACAATGGCAAAGATGGATGATTTCTCATCTGTGCCTGAGAGGAGGAACTAAAAGGAACTGCTGGACTCATGTTCAAATGATATGAATTAGGCTCTCTGAAATCATCTGTAACATGGACTGCTGTTGCCACTTAGATTGTTAAACTTTCAGAACAGTTTTTAAGTTTCTCCCAGTAGTTGCAAGGTTTGGATACTTTCAGTGAGGTTTTCATGCGCTCATAGCATTCCTGGTATTTTAGGAGTGGCAGTAGCTTCTGATGAAAGTGTGTCTGTTGGCACAACTGGGCCTTGTGAGCCTCAAGTAGCACAGTGTCATCACCAAGGTGCTCTCTGTCATTAATACCACAGTGCAGGTGATAATTAGTTTTACCCATAGGTTCTGTTAGTTTAGCAAATGTTTATTCACACTGAACCATGTTTTACTGGCAGAGAGCTCCAAATTCAGATGAATCTCAATTTTCTATTATTTTTAGCAAGTTTTGAGTAATTGTTTTCTGAAAACCACAATTATTCCTTTAAAAAGTAATATATGTAGGGCTCCAAGAGAACACAAGGTATCCTAAGACAGGAGGACAGAAGGTGCCTGCTAATCTTTTCCTGTAATTTTCTTGATCCTACAGTGCTTTTTACTGCTGAGGAAATGAGACAGTGAGCCAAAACCATCTCCCCAGGGAGTTGCCAAAAAGATGCTTTGTCCCTGAACTGTGAAGATGATTTTTTATCTCTTGCTTCTGTTTAAAAAAATTATGCACAGTCTTGTTGGGCCTTCTCTATTTGGTGCAATGATCACAACATGAACAATTCAACATGAAGAATAAGGGAAAGACAATGGTGTATGATTACTCTTTGCACCATTGCAGGAATGGCATTAGCCTGTCAATTAGCTTGTCTTGCAGGGTTTGGGAGGACTCTGCAGTGCAGAAGGCAGTGATGACCATCTGAAGCCTAAGTTGTTTGACACAGAATCATAGACTTACACATTTTCAGAATGGTTGATGTTGGGTGGGATCTCTGGAGATCACCTAGTCTGACTCCTCTGCTCAGAACAGGGTCACAGGAGGCTGTCCAGGACCTTGTCCACTTGGGGTTTGAATATTTCCAAGGATGGAGTCTCTACAGCCTTTCTGAGAAACAAGGACACTGGATGCTGCTGAGAAGAGCCTGGCTCCATCTTCTTCACCTCCCCTCCCACTGATGAGCTCCACCAAGCTTTTTCTTTCCTAGGCTAAATAGTCTCTACCCAGCTCTACCATCCTCTCCTTGGATGACAGATGCTCCTGTGCCTTAATCATCTCTGTGGTCCTTCCCTGGAGTCATTCCAGTATCTAAGGGACTCTTTTGTGCTGGGAACCCAGGCTTGGATCCAACATTCCTGCTGAGTCTCACCCATGCTGAGAGAAGGGAAAGGGTGACCTCCCTCAGACTGCTGACAACATTTTCCTAATGCAAAGCAAGATGCTGCTGGCTTCAAGGACACACTGCTGGCTCATGTTCAACTTGGTGCCACCGGGGTGCCTAGATCTTTTTCTACAAAGCTGCTTTCCAGATGGTCAGACCCCACTTGTACTAGGGCCAGGACTTGGGATTTCTCTTTGTTGAACTTCACGAGACTCCTGTTGGTGCATTTTTCCACCCTGCAAGATCCTTCTAAATGGCAGCATGTCATGCTCATCTGATGCATCAGCCACTCCTCTCAGTTTAGCATTGTCTGAAAACATAAAGTCCATTGTGTCCCATGATCCAGGTCATAAATGAAGACACTAAACCCTATGGGCGTCAGTACCAACCCCTGAGGTGCCCCACTAGTGACTGGCCTCCATCTGAACTTCATGCCCCCGATCACAAATGTTTGAGCACAGCAGTTCAGCCAGTTTTCCACCCATCTCACTATCCACTCATCTAGCCAGTATTCCACTTTGTCAATGAAGATGTTATATAAGACATTGTTGAAACACTTGGTAAAATTAAGATTAAAAATTTCACTGCTTTCCCCTGATCCACCAAGCCAGACATTTCATCATACAAGGTTGGTCAGGCATGTTTTCTCCCTTGTAAATCCATGCTGACTACTTCTAATCACCATTTTGTCCTTCATGTTTGTAAATGGCTTCCAGAAGGATTTGATCCCTCACCTTCCCAGGGACCAAGGTGAGGCTGGATGGGCTATGGAATCAGACCTCCTTGCCCTTCTTGAAGATAGGAGTGATGTGAGCTCTCTTCAGCTGTCAGGATCTTTTGCTGCTTGTCATGATGTTTCAAGGACAATTGAGATTGACCTTCTAGTGACATTGGCCAGGTGTCACTGTACATGTGTGTTTGTCCTATCAAGTCTTATGTTCTTATTTATATTTACTAATCTGATTCTTCTCTACTGTGGATAAGTCTTCCTTGCTCAAGATTGTCCTTCTGGTCTCATGGCCTGGAATCGCTGAAGGCTGCTCTAATTGGTAAAGATCAAGGTGGAGAAATCATTGAGAACATCCAGGTCCTTTGTCTCCAGGTCTCCTGCCCCCTTCAGCAGCAGGACCACATTTTTCCTAGTTTTCCTTTAGCTGCTCATACACCTGTAAAAGCCCTTTCAGTCACCATTTATGTCTCTCCTGAAGTTCAACATCTCATTTTCTTTGGCTCCCAAAACCCTGTTCCTGCACATGCAGACAGTGTCTCTGTAATCTTGAGTCACCTGCCACTGCTTCCATCTCGTGTACGCTTATGCACAGTGACAATTCGCGTCTCCACCCCTCCCTTCTCCTTCCCTGCTGCTTGGCAGGCAGACAGCTAGGCCACTGCCAGAATTGCTCAAAGATGTAAATGGTTTGGCTGTCGTATAAGGCACTTATCTTCAGGTGACTACGCCACACTGCAGCAGCAGAAGTTGCAGCCAGCAATTGAGTTTCGAGGTCTTGACTAAAACGCCTGCAGTTCCCATCAGTGACTAAGCACTGGATTTTGTTTTCATTAGCTCAAAGTCAGAATCTCAATTACTGTGTAAAGTGCTGTGCTCTTTTCCCCTGCTGATAGCTTGATATCCAGATTTAAGCCCCAAACACATTTTCAGAACTTGGCAGGTGTAATGAAGCAGTGGAGACAGCTTTAACTGTGGCAAAGATATTGAACAAAACTGTCATGTGGAGGACAGGAAGCACATGAATATTTCAAAGGCAATACTAATGCTCTTGCTGGTCACTGTCTTTTGATACATCTTTGTTAAACTTTGAATAGCTGTGATTTTGCTGGCAGTGAAGTCTTGTCTTAATAAAGCAAGAGGAACATATGCTATATTGGCACTGTTCATGTGTTGGGGAGTCTCAGCTTTTCCTTCCATTGGTTTCTTTCAGAAGTTAATTGTCAGAACAGCAGTTGTGACATTATCCCTCTATTACTGTGCTTCTTGACTCTGTTTTCCTTACTAGCAAGGCCATTTCTATGAGTTTTTCCATAATGCCATGCAACACCTAACCCATTTGACTCCAAAGAGGCGAACATAACAATAGACTGGTTAATACCTTCTATCATATTACTCTGTGAAAAATTGCCATTTAAATGCAGGCTAAGATGCCTCAGACACAAGATGGGTCAACCAAATATGGGCAAGTCAGTGTCGAGAAAAGAAACAGAATCACAGAACACAGAATCAGAGGATAATTTGGGTTGGAAGGGACCTTTGAAACTCAACTAGTCCAACTCCCTTGCAATGAGCAGGGACACCTTCAACTAGATCAGGTATGATAAGTAGGACAGTCAAAGCACAGACTTCATCTTCATGTCTGTATCTCATGACTTGCCTGAGTACTGTGACAACCTCGGTGGCTGTAGGTAGGGAAAGAAGAGGACTATCAGGTGTTCCCCGTATTTTTTGACCATCTGGTTGCTGGAGTGCCTTCTGGGCCAGCAAGACCTGCAGCTCCTGCTGCCACTTCAATTGCTGCCATCTAGTGTCACCTTGTGGGAGGACAAACAGCGAAGGTTCTGCCTGTTCTCATTGTGGTGAGATCAGGGAAGATGCTCTTCTTCTGCCTTCAGAATCAAGTTGACTAGCAAGTGTGATTTCAGCCATGGGACAGGCTAGCTTCACACAGCTTTTTTCTCTATTTTACCTGCTAGCTCGAGGCTAGAGCAGTTATCCAGGAACCTTGAGCTATAGAGACTCTTTTCTGCTAAAGGGATTTGAACCCACATCATCTACTCCCCATGAAAGTGCCCGCAATACTGGCATAAGCACTTTCTTCTTCTAACCTATTTCTTGTCCTTCCATATGTAATCACCCACTTGCCACTTCTAGGGATGCCACCACAGTGGCTTGGATTTGCTGTTTTGGTTGCTGTCTTGGTTGTGCTAGTAATTTGGATCATGACTAAAGTGAGTCTTTTTACTAATTTCCTGAGGCAGACAGGAATTCTGGTGTCCTCTCTCTCCTGCAGTACCCCAAAGCTGGGACAGAATCAAAATACTTCTTGGAGTATTGATAGGGCAATAGATTTGCCCGGTCTGGGTATGTAGTTACCAGCAACATGCAGGAAGATATTATAATGAAAGGTTATCTGAAACAACCAGATGAGATTCTGTGTGTTCTGTAATTATCTTAAGAAGCAGCCTGCTCATTTGATAGTATTTTTTTTTCCATTAGAATGTGATTTCCAAAAACTTAATTTTTCCTGACCACAGTATCCTAACTGATGAAGAACACCCACTTACAGGGAAAATTTGAAGGGGTTTTGCTAATAGATACAAAGGGGTTTTAGAGTAGAGTCATAGGTCCTCAGGCTTTGACTGGACTTTTTTTAAGAACAGGGATCCTGTGTGTGCAGTAAATACATCTATATGTGTATTGTCTAGGGTATTAGCAGAACTATTCAAGTGCAAGTAAATATGGGAATGTTATGTTGAAAATCTCAGTTATTTCTAATTGATGAAAATACCCTGGTGTTTATACAAACCTACACAGTGACTCACAATGAAATGAAGTCAGCAAAATACCAGACGTTTTTACATCCAAAACAGAGACAAGTGCCATATGTTCATAAAATACTTTTCTCCTTAGTAAATGTTTATGAAGAAAATTAATGGATAATTTCCAAAAAGAGAGACTTGTGTAATACTATTTTCAGATAACAGAAGTAGTTTTCATTTAAGATTTTTCCTTTTCATTTGCTTATTTTCATTGCAAATCAGATAACACAGAGAAGTATCTACTATAGCACTTGTAGATATTACTTTATTGTTGTCTCTGACTACCAATGCAGCAAAAAGTACAGGAAAACATCTTTCCCTGAAGACCAGAAACCCCTGACTGTTACTGATTGATGGCCCAGGATCCAGTGCCCATGGTCAGACAGAATTGTACCTAGTAGGTGTTGAGCATGGAGGAACTTGATATCAGTGGAAGACACTTTTCACCTCAAAGCTTAATCTTGGGAGATACCGAGTTCAACAGCAGCTGAGCCCTCTAAGGATATGGTAAGAGTTACTGCTTCTCCCTCAGGTAAAAGCAAATTTTGTTTTTGTCCGGACCTGATACTAAATATTCTCTTATTGAGCTTTTCTGCATTAATCAGAGATATATATTTTCTTCAGTTGCTTATAGATCTTTTAGTAATGAGGATACTAAGCTACTGATCAATGTTGAAAGTATCAGCAGATAGACCCAAGCAGATTCTACCGGTAAGTAGCCAGTGTTTGCTTTGTTTTACAATATAAGGACAGGGAATCATTAAATGAAACTAGTAGGGGCAGTTTCAAAGCAAACAAAAGGACAACGTTTCTTTGAGAAAGAGAGTTAAGCTGTGGAATGTAGTGATGAAAAATATCATGGCTGTTAAAGGTTTACATGGGTTCAAACACAACTGAGCACATGCATTGGAATAAAAGGTCTATCAAGAGCTGTTAAAGGGATAGACACATTCCCAGCCAAGGATTTTCAAGTCTATGCCTTGTTTTCATACTCTTCCCCTTACATCAGTTCCTGGAGCTGAGCAATAGGCTGGATTGACCTGTGGTGTGAATTCTGTCTATCTATTCTTAGTGCAGCTACATGTTTGAACTTTGTCTTCCTGCCTATAGAGATGGCAAAAAGCAGCTCTCACATTCAATTCTGAGCAATCCTCAGTAGCCTGTAGTGGATTCCAGGTAGCAGGAGAATTGCAGAATATAAAAGAATATAAAGAATGCTATATAGTGTGCAATATGAGTGCATTATGATAGCCATCCTGGGAAATAAAAGAGTGACGACAAATAGAGTTTTTATTTAATCTATCTGTGAGTAGAATTATTAATTTGACTGAGTTGCAGACTTTCATAATCTGGAATAATAAACTGCCTATTTTTTCTTTTGCAGAAAGAAAGTCACAGAAAAAACCCACACAGATGTGTGGATTCATCTGGATTCTTTGCTGGTGTTGGCAACTAATTTTACCTGGTTTCTAGATTCAAGACAAGCTATTGTAGATAATCATACTATTAACATTTTAATTTGCTTTGAGGGTATTCAACCAACCACTAAGCTTATTTCTTTTCTTTGACTTGGCTATATTTTTGACATCTGCAACAGGATGGTTTTCCTGTGTCACTGTTCATTTGGGCCAATATAAAGCATCAGTTATTTTCTAATATTTGAATAATTGTGTGTGAGGGTAAGGTTTACCACTCTTTTCTGTTGTACTGGAGAATTTGATATCCTGTGGCCTGTACACAATATCACATCTAATATTCAGAGCTTCTTGCTTAGATCATAATGGAATAGGAGTGTGCCTTATGGGTTGCCCTACACAAATTGTCTGATAATTTATCATGGTCCCAGTGGTAGTTCTGGAAACCACAATCCATGTTTTGTTTCCAAACAGGTTTTTCTTAATCAGATGTGGAGGTACAAAATCTACCTAGAGCTTTGTGTCCAAAACTTAAGGGACCATGTTTACAATCAGTAGATTTTTCAGGTTTTTATTTCTTTCATAAATTTGTAAGCTGAAAGTTGGTTTCTATGTTTGTGAGACACAGTAAAAGAAAATATTTATCAAGTCCCTTTTGTTAGCTAGGGCTGATGATAACGCATTTATAGGCTGGAATTCTTTCTACATTCCAATATCTTAATACCTTTATATGAATCTGGCATCCAACAATGCTGGCATTGGCATTTCCAGGTGTCAAAATTTATATGCTGATCCCCAGCATTTACTGGTCAAGACCTAGGTCTGTTTTGGAGTAGTTTTTGAGGCTACTGTGTTAGTTCTTCAAGTGCAGAGATTCCTTAGCTCTTGCAAATTCTCAAAGTTGTTGTGCATCCACTGGGCTGCTGGCAGGACAGTCCTAGCAGGATGCTGGTCCTTGCTGCTGGATGAAGCTCTCCATCCCAGTGACTGCTTCAGACTTCCATTCTCTGATGGTCACAATCCTCTTTGCAATCAGCCTATAGCCTTGTTCAGTGAGCACTGGACTATTTGTACCTTGATCAGGGAGTGAGGGCTATTCCCTCTTGATGTTTTCCTTTTGGTCTGTCTTTTCTAATGTATTTACATAAATCTTTAATTCTTATGTTCCCACAGTGCAGAGCAGCTCAGTTTTGTAAGCTTTCAATTTCACCTTTTTAACTTACGGGTGTTTCTTTCAAAGTTAATGAAATGGTTTCTGGCATCCTTTTAGCATGTACACCTTTTCAAAGCTTGATTTTAATAAAAGTAATTTTTTTATTGTAGTTTTTGCCACTCTTCATGCTGGTAGGTCTGTTGTTATTGTCTTGTATCCATACTGTACATGTTAACCTGGGACTGTATGTGTAGAGACCTATAATCTTTTAATCTTTTGCTGTTCTTGTAGGTTGCTCTGAATGCCAAGCATTATCCTAATTTCCTATATTTGCCACCATGACTGATTCCACACACACCTTTTAGTTGTTGTTGTTATTGTTGCTGTTGTGGGGTCAGTGAGAGAAAGAGCTGCTGTTTCAGCATGTCACAGCACGTAAACCACTTTTCAGCAGGTGTTTTTGCACAGGCTCCTACCCCGTGGAGAACAGAAAGTAGCCAAGGAGTGTTTGCCCTGTGCAGCCAAAAGCAGCCTTCCTTTGTCCTTTGCATGCCCCAAGGCGCAGCTGCTGCTCAGCCCGTGGTGGGCTGGGTATGCTCTATTGCAGAGCCTCAGGAAAATGGGACCACTCCAAAGCAATTTCTTAAAATATCCACAGACTCATTTGTCTCCTTTCTGGTCAGAACAGGAAGTAATGTCTCCCTTCAAAGGCAGCTCCTAACCTGGGCTTTATTTCAAGCACAATGGAAACAGGACAAGCCAGGCTGAGGAAGAAAAAACCTGTGCCTTTCCTGAGGTTGCACCACTCACATTCAACATGGGAGAGAGAGCTGTTCTATCCCAAGATAAGCCCATGGTACCCACAGTATGCACCTACAGCTCCTCCTGCTCCATCTGCACCCACCTAAATCTATCAGTGAGGACCCCAGCCAGCTCATTACAGACTGGGGTCTCTGGGCCTACCAGGCCCGAGGGCTGGCCTCCCTCCATACATTTGTACTGTCTTGATATACATTAAGTTCCTCAGAGTCTTGTGGTAAAAGCAAATGGATCACAAAAGAATAAATAAAAAGAGAAGCTGTTTTCACATGGGTTCTGCAAACTCTGAATTCTCTGTGTACTACCTGCATAGAAAGGCCACATGCAACTAAAGGGAATATGAGAAAGGAGAACAGTCCCCTGGCTTGGTTTCAAATTGGTATCTGCCTTCCTGCCTTTCTTTATGGGAATATGTGGTGCTGTGGGTTGGGAAATAAACAGATTTAGCTGGAAGAAACAGATCTGCTTCTTTAGTCTCACAGCACAGCAACACTTGAATAAACACGAAATGTCCCTGGGAAGAGCCCTCCCGAAGCTACTGCCAAGTGACAGACGGGTGAGTTGAAAGGTTGCGGCGAGAGAGTCAAACAGAAGGGCACGTTCATTAATGCAGAATACCAGGAGAGAGCAGGGAGAACCAGTCCTTGAGGAGGCAGAAGGAACACTTGATACTTTCTCAGCAATGAAGTACTGCCACTGGGAAATATGGTAGCTTGCTAACAGGAGGTTTTTGTTTTTTTTTTTTTTTGGTTGGTTGGTTGGTTGGTTTTTCCTAGTTAGAGAAATTTCCCAGAAGCTTGGTAGAGGAGGGAATATTCATAGCTTTGGCAGGTCCGTATACAATTATATAATATTATGATATATCTATATAATGATACAATATTATTGTATAATATTATAATATAATACTTTCCTTGTATGTTGTACTGAGAGGAGAGAAATTTTAAAAGCCTATTACATTACTACATCCTTTCTACATGTCTTGTTCTTGCTGTAGAGATGAGGTAGGAGACACCTCACCCAGGTGTGTCGTACAGCATCAAGTCTTCATCGTCACAATTGTGGCTAATTATCATCATTAATTAGTAAAGTAATTTTGAGTCTTAGTCTCACACTAGAAGGAAACTGGAGGGAGGGTATGTAAAATACCTGAAAGTAAGTCTGGTTAATTTCAGAGAGACCTGGGGTGAAGCCAGATCCTGTGTAGCAGGTAGTGTTCTCAAAACAAGTGGGACAGCTTTTAAGGCAAGAGCTTGTGAAATAGCATGTGACCTCTTTTCACTTCTACTGCAAATTTTATATACTTCTAATCAGTGCCATATTGCAGTTCTTTGCTCTGAAAATCAAGATGTCTTTATGTTGCAGGTCCAAGTCTTGCACAGCAGTTACATGCTTGGCAAAATGAAGGTACTGTAAGACTTTGTATGTTTTAGAGATCTTGGACTACTCCAGGTCTTGGAAAGCCCATTATTTTAAATGTAAGCAAACCCAGATGGCCTGGATGTGTCACCAGCTAGCATGGGCTTTGAAGCTACTTGTTTTCTTTCTGAGTTGAGCACTACACATCTTCCTTTCCTTCACTGTGTACTTTATCCTGTCACTAGCCCCATCCTCTGATCTTCTTCATCTGGGAGCTTCTGAAGGAAGTAAGATGATGCAACCATGTTTCTGTTCCCATGGTGTCTGCTCAAGGTGATATTTTTCCACTTTATGCTTTGAAGGCTTCTACATGTTCCAATTTTTTTTCTATGTTTTAAATAGTGAAGAGGATCTCATCACAAGTTAACAGCTGAGTTCCCTGTTGACTCTTACAGGATATACCCATTCTGTCTGGAGAATACAAAGAGTGAAGGCAGAAGCTAGAACTTCCATGGGCAAGAGGTGGCTTTAGTCCTGTTCAATTAATCTACACCAGTTTGTATAAATCTGTGAATTTATGACAAAGCTCTGATTTTTTGCTTCTGGAGGTTAAGCATTTGATACTTCTGAGGATACTGAATGACCAATATATGCAAATTTCTGTCATTTGTTTGCCCTTATGTTTTTTTCCCAAATATAAATCTACTGTCTTACTAAATACAGATATTCTACTAGTGTCTTGTAACAGATATGTGTCTATGAGCTGGAAAACAAGGAAGAAAATTTTGCTCAGAAAGAAGAGGATGAAAAAGACACTCTACTTTTTCAGTAGTTCGTGACCATATCCAGAAAGATTTCTTTAACCCAAAAGGTGTCCATGATTTCACAGTGCATTATGCACCCTTTGCATTACTGAAGGTCATTTTCTAATATGCAACACTGAATAAATGAAGTGGCTCATTGAGACTGAAGATGGATGTGACCTTCAAGCACTAAAGAATCTCAGTATACCTCTGCAGATTTTACTGACCTTGTAGGGATAATTTGGAAATAGTTGGCCTCTGTAATATAGTCTTGCCCATGCTGCTGTTTAATATAAGAAAAGATTCATAGCTACAGAATGCTTAGGGAGTTGCACTGAGTCATGTACAGAAGAGAACTCTCAATACAAGATGTCCTAAGCTAAAGTCTTACACAACAGACATGCAAGTGCAAGGATGGGTTATGAGGCAAGTATTGTTGCTAGCATGAAAACATGGTATGTTGTAATAGCAGGAACTTCCAAAAAAATTTCATCTCCTATCAAAAAGTAATTTTTTATGATGCAAACACTGATAAATCTTAGACAACATTAATATAGAACTAAAGACGTACAGCCAGGAATTAGGCACTGTCCCCTGTGCAAATGGATCAAACCCCACGGCATTAGCATGCAGATGAGGCACAATACTGACTTGAAAGAGAATTCCAGAGGAGTGGTATGAAATCATGTGAACTTCCAGGTCTTTGCTTATGAATAAAATATGAAAAATTTCTCACCAAGCGAAGATAGCCATTATGTTGAAAATTTTAGCAACAGTTGGATTGCTTGCACTCATGGAGAGCATGTAGAGCTAGAAGATGATATATCATTGGACCCATTTGGGACACTCTACTTAGATACACAATATTTAAACCCTTAGGTGTTGAGAACACTGAGAAAACTTTAGAGAAAAGTTATATGAGGCCTTGAAAACTTGAGAATGTCCAGAAAAGACATCATGTTCCTTAGTAGACAGGAAAACACCATGAAAAGACACCATGTTCCCTAAAATGTTTGTTTAAAGTGTATTTTAATTTTAAAGCCTCCTATCCTAACAGTGATTTATTTGCACATCTGGAATTAGGTATTTAGACATTTTCTTAAGAAGTATGTAGCTCCTTCTCATCCTCTCTACCAGTCCTGTCATGTTTTCCATCCAGATGTAGGTAAAGAGCTTGGCTTGGACTTCTAAACTTTTTTCCACTGAGCATAGAAAACCACACAACTGCAAAATTCTCTTTAGTGTCCCGTTACAAAGCACTTATATGTCATTGTCCCAGAACTTCCTCCTTGAAATGCTTCTGGTGAAATACCAGGAGCTTGATCCCTTTCAAGGACTGGGAATGAAAAGGCCTCATTCCACCCCAAACCCTGGTTCTGCGGTAAGGGAAAATCTTTCTAGCTGAAGAAAATTCCTTTACTCATAATTAGGGAGCTGACTGCCTCACTCAGATCAAAATATCAGATACTTTCCTGAACTTTCTGCATCTCCCTGTTAGGTACTTGAGTTCTAGGAGCAGATTGCATAAAAAGCCTTGGAGTCCAGGGTGAATCAAACTCCAAAATTACTTGATTTCACGTCCTTTGATTCCAGTGAGATGGATTGTGCTGGCTGGGCAGTAACCTTCTGCTTCAAGACTGTTGGCCTTAGAAGTATCCTTCAGAAGAAGTCTGGATTTCCTTGAGCTCATCCTACTTTGTAACTGCAGAGGGACAGGTGGGTATGAGTTTTGATGACAGATTGTACCTCTAAGCACACTAAGCATAACTTTAGGTAAAAACAGTCTTCAAGGGATATTCTGCAAATATGGCAAGAAAACAAATTTAATTTCATTTCTCTTTTTCTTCCAGGACATGCCTTGCTCACAAAGGAATATTAAGAGGAGAGGAATGGCTTGGCAGAGCAACTCTTCTGCAATGCTTAGATCAAAATTCTGGCATGATATATGAACAGAAGTCTCTTGTGGTAATATACATTGTATGCTGCCTGGCATGCTGCTCCTCTTTGTTGGGCAAAATATTCACAAAAAGCAAAGGCCATATTTGTCTGACAACACTTTTGTAAAGTAGCCCATCTTAAGCAAACAACCTTGCTAGGACCTGATCAAAAGCCTGCAGAAGTCAGTGATGGGCTTTAGCCCCTTGCAGAGACCTTGCTGCCATGCACTCGCCGTGCTGGAAGGGTGCAGTTCCCTGCTCAGGTGTGCACCTGCTGCATCCTGGCCAGCTGTTCCATACAGAAATCCACTTACTCGTGTTTACTGCCTTGCTGTGGGACAAGATCTAACAAGCCTTCAACACTAACTGGCTTTTCATGGCCAGAGTTCAAACATACAAAATGAAGCATACCCCATGTATTCAGGCTCTTTCTACTCTTTAATCAACATCTTTTTTTACTCCCCCGTCTAATTTCACCCTTTTTAATTTACTGCGTAAAACAATTACACATTTTTGCTTTCTGTAGTGTTCAGAGATACATTTCCTCTAATTACAGCCCCCCAATATCCTAAGAAAGATTCTATGTAATTTTTTCAATGACTGTAACCATTCTTTAGCTTGGAGCTTCAGCTGTGACCCTACATGTGGACTATTCCTAATATTAGGGGTTTAGTCTTCTTTTACAGTGTGACCACTTTGCTAGTAAAAAGGGGTTTAGAAGAAAGGGAAATTATACCCTGATGAAGGATTGCCAATTCTCACACTATTATTATGAGTCTCACAGTATTTTGCTTGAAGTCTTAACTCCTCAAGGCAGGTGCTTTAGTGAAGGTCTCAGTTTTCTTCCTTTTTCCTCCTTTTCCTTTTTTTTTTTTTTTCTTTAATTTTAAGGGAATATTTCCAGCTCCTAAATTTATAAAGATAATCTTTAAAATTTCATCCTGATCTAGGAGGATCAAGAGGCAAATAAAAACACTTCAGAAAGTTAATTGAAAACCAAAATTTTCTAACCAAGGTTATGAGCTGGTCCCATTTCCAGAATAAAGGGCTGATCATATCAAAAGACAGAGTAGTTTACCAAGCTTCTAAAGACAAAAAATTGTTGTGAGTTTATTGACTGTTATTAGCACATGTAACTATTTTATATATCCTTTATTTCAGTCCTTCACCAAGTTCTCAGGATGATGACCTTGGCTAGATCTTTGGGTTGATACCGTAATAAAAATTACATGTGGAGCTTGGTAACACCACCTATAATTAAGGTTTCCTAACATTCTGTATTTTAAGATCCTGGTTTTTGTTGCATATAATTTGCCAGATTAACCATTCAGACTGTAATTACTCAGGTGTTTGCCTGGGATAGAGGGAACCTCTTTCTGACTAAAGTTTTATCTGAAGTGTTTCTCTGCTTCCTAGAACAGGTTGAGGAGAAAAAGGTCGTTCAAAACAGTTTGCATGAAAAAAGTTGAAAGGTATCACTGACAATTGCTGGCATTTTCCTGCTTTGCACCAGAGGCCAGGGCTTTGTCAGGAAACAGGCACTGCTTGCAGAGGTGGGCTTTGTGCTGTCCCTGAGAAACTCTCTTCACATTTGGCCTGGTTTGGAGCCCCTGCAAATCTCAAGGTCATAGATGTTTGCCTGACCTTTGGTTAAAGACCTCTGCTGCTATTCTGCAGCCTCTGAAAGTGGATTTTCCTAGTACTTAACTCTTATTAGTGGGGTTTAATATCTATCTAGAACCTTCCTTGCTGTAAAGTAAGCTAAATTCTTGTACAACAATGAGTGGACATAGAGAACAACTGGTCACTTTTCAGAATATCCTCTTCAGAATAACCTTTAATGTATTGTAAGACTGTTATCATGTCCCTGTTCAGTCTTCTCATTTCTAGACTAAACAAACCCCATTCCTTCAACCTTTTCTCATAGTTCCAGTTTTCTAAACCTCTTATCATCCTCGTTGCTCCCCCTCTGGCTGCTTTCCAGTATATCTGCATGGGCTTTTTTTTTTGCTGTGCACTGCCCCAAAATGGACACAGTTGCAGTAATGTAATGCAGGGTAAGTACTGCTCCTGCATTGTACACAGCATTCCTTCCAATATCACACAGAATTAAATTATCCTTCATTTTTTATCATTTTTCATCAGCATCAGTTTAAAAATGCATATTTGATTTGCCCTGCACTGCGACCCTCCTCTTGGTGCTGTTGCCTGCTCCTTTACTTCTAGTTTTACTAGTATTTTACTTCTCATTCCTAAGTACAGGGCAATACATTTATCTTCACCAATTTCATTTGGTTAACTTTAGACAATGCCTCCAATTTATCAAGGTCAGTTTCAATTCTAATTCTAACCTCTTAAAAGCTTTCAGCTCCCTCCAGCTTGACACTGTCTGCAAATTCTACACATTTTCTCTCTTTTCCATTATCCAAATCATTAACAAAAATATCAGATAGACTAAACATTACAGAACCTGGTCGGACCACACTGGAAATTCTTTCCCAACAGAATATCAAGTAGTAAAATTACTTTCTACGCACCCTTGGTGGGTGTGTGACCTCACATATTTACATGCTCCTGTTTTCAGTAGCAGCAAGAGTATTAAAAGCAGAGAGCAGGAGGCAAAATTCCTGGCCCAGGAATCCACCTGTCTGCTGCTGCTGGGATTGTGCAGTGAAGCCCCCCAGGAAGAGAAGTGGCAGCACTTGTGGGTGTGTGGGGAGCAGCAAAGGAAGTACAGAAGACCAGGGAGCAAAGAAAACCTGTGAGAAAAGGCAGAAAGGCTGTTTTGCAACCATGGCATGCTTAAGTGTCTGTGCAGATGCTCCAGGGATCAGGACCCAACCATCTGCCCTGGCAAGCACACCTGCTACCTGCCACAGAAGAGAACAGGTTCTTGAAGCTGCTGCTGTTAACTCAGCATCAGGGGTCAAAGGGGTGCTGGAGCTGGAGTCTCAGGCTGCTGTTATGCATTTAAGCCTGGGAAGCTGGAGAGGTTGTTGTACAGTAAAACATGTTTAAAAATATATATACACAAATAAATCTGTGAATGTTGCAAAGACAAATATTCAGTACTCATAAACCACAGAAATGACGGCTGCTGATGGAGATTTAATTATTCCATTTTTGGGTATGCTTTGCAAAAATTTATAATATCTTGATTTTCCAGTAGGACTCAAGGAAAATGGTATCAAGGAGCAAGTGTTTAACTAATGCTACTGCTTGTCTTAATAATTCAGTGTGTTTCAACATGCTGTATTTGCCACACAGTAGGGGTTCATGTAACACAGGCTGACAGTGGATTGCACTTAACTTCGCAAAATTTTTTTGAAATATTCTTATCAGGTTAAATATAATTCTGACAAAACCAAGATGATAAGGAAAAAAAAAAGGAATCATCTCTCAAATGGTATTCAAAGACTGCAGAGTCTGTGCATTTTTATTTATAGATTAAGATGGTTCTGCTGGAAAAGGCTGGATATAGGGAAAAGAGGAAAATTTTTATGATGAATCAGTACTGATCAAACAGTAATGGAGAAATCACCATTATTGATTGATACAGGACGTCCCTTACAGACATTACCAGTCAGGCCAACCAGATGATGGACTTGTGAGCGTTAATCAACAGTCCAGGCTCCTGGAAGACATAAAGAAATATGCAGATACTGTGCTCCAGGTGGATTAAGATTACAGGTAGGCATGAAATAATAGGATTTTTAATGTCTTTTAATATGAAAACATCCCCTTTCCAGCAAGTTGGTTGGTTTGGTTTTTTTTTTTTTGTTTTTTTTTGAATCACTGTGTAAATAATCCTGAAAATTTATGCTCATCAAGAAAAAAATGTACTTTAGGAGATGTCTATTGATTATTTAATCTACTGGTCCTTCTGACACTGGATCTTCCTCAGATTAAGAAAACCCAAAGAATTGCTGCTCCTCTGGCTCTAGAAATTGTCTTCTTTTATTCATGATGTGCAAGTTAATTGTTCATCAACCAGTATCAAGGACACACTTTTGCAAGCTACAGAGACTTTTTGAGCATTATGATAGACCCGATGTCCTCTTAGTAATGACTTAAATCCACCCTAGGCAGAGGCATGGACATTGGCATAATATCATGAGTTACAGAAACTTTGAAACAGGTCCAGTGCTTAAAAAAACTTTTGCAGTTAAGCAGGCTTTGGGATTGGATCAATTTACACTGCTTTTATGCTGTTTACTTTAATGATACTTTTAATGGCAGTGTTACCAATGGGCATATTATGCAAAGGTACTGCTCCCCTCAGATTCATAGTAGATGTTGTCCAATTTACTGAAAGCAAGAACTGATTCTGAATAAATTTTAGGCACACAATGAAGCAGTTATCCTGAAGTTTACTGTCTGAATTCTCTCACAGGTCAATGGAAAGAGTACAAAAGCCTGCAAAATTTCCAGGCAGAGGCAGACACATTTGCCCTCTGGAAGCATTCACAAACACATACTTCTCTCCGCTGACTATAAGGGAAATTTGGCACTTTCTTTAGGGGCACAGGTTACTTATACACCTTAAGTTTAGGTGCAGGTTAGGAGGTGTTGTACACAGTATATATTTGGTTTCTGCTTTGCAAACAGGAGAGAGGCCCTGTGAGCTCTAACACATGCCATGCATTGGAGAAAATCTAAGGGTAGTGGGCCTTAATCTCATTTTAGCCAGGTGTTAGCCTGGGGTAACTCGCTAATGACAGTGGAGTCTTGCCAACTTTGCACCTGTGCAGTGAGAACAAAAGTAAGTCCATTAACGATGCCTTTAGAGCTGGCTGGAGAACAGCAATTCCACTTCATGATAACTTTGAACATTGCAGAATTGATATTTTTCCTATATTGCAATGAAAACAAAACCTTCCAAGCACTTTGTCAGAATGTATTTGAATGGAAAAATGCATTTTTGGATCAAAACCCCATCACATTTCTGTCTGCACTCTCTTTCTCTTTTCCTCTGATCTTAGAAACCTCCTTCCCTCCCCCAGGTAAACATGGTCACTTTTCCATAAAACCTGTCAGCCTCAGCAGAGAATATTGGTTTGGCAAGAAACTTCAAAAAAAAAAAAAAACTTTCCAGACGCAGCCATGGGTTCATTCCAGGCAAATATATAACAATTAGAGAGCTGAGAACAAAAGAGTTACCAAAACAATAGATTCATTTCACTCAAATATTTTCCTGAGGTTTTGAGAAATCTTCTATAACTTCGTACATTGTTTTTAGTTTTGTTTTTTAATTTTCATTTCCATTGGCTTGTCCACTTGTGACTAGCAGCTGAGACTACAAGCAGTAGTGCCAAAACACCACTGGAAATACCATACTTTCTATTGTTCTGGCCATATGGTATGTTGGTACATGTAGTTGGTATCCTCTAGAGGAAAGAAGCTGGCTCCCATCAAATATACAGCTGAGGCCAGGCTGGGTCACCCAGTAGTTTTCAGTGTTGCCATCACAACCTAAATATGACAAAGAGTATGACCCCTGCAGGGCAAGGAGGAATTTGAGGCTATTTCTCAGGTTTTTTGAATGGCCATAAAGGTGACTGGTCACCTTTACTTCTGCTTGCATCTCACATTGGGTGCTGAATAATCTTCAGACATGGTACTCTGGGTGGTTACTCCAGGTAACTCTGTTACTGAATATCAACAAATCCATCTTGTCTTCCCTTTTGCCCAGAAGAGGAGGTCAGAAAATTGTACTAGCTCTGAAAGTTTTAATTTAAGCCTCTTAAATTGATGCTTTGTACTTTTCATGTCCAAAGTATTTTCCCAAAGTGCATGTGTCACCTAACGTGTTACTGTTTTTAGAAACAAACAAATATTTCCTGGAGATTGCTGAATGGCAGTTATTCAAAACACTGTATTTACCCCTGTTTGAGTCCTGCTCCAGCAGATAGAAAGGCAAGCTCTTATAGCCACAGATTAGTGCAGCTACCATGGCCCATTAAATACAGTCAAATTTTGTTACCATTCTTCCTCTTATCCTGCCTCCCTCTATTTTTTTCCACTTAAATAGATTGGACATTTAGAGCATCTCATGCATGTTGGAGGAATTTCTTGATGTTGGCAACAAGCTGATATAGTGGCAATCCCCCACAAGCAGTGCAGCAGAGAAGAAAAGAGCAGATTTTGGACTTGCCATCTTTACAGAATTTTTCTGCCAATTCAGGCAGTATCAAAAAAGCACACATTAGAGACAGCAAAATAACCAGGGATGCACTGATTCTCTGTAGGGAATACTGAGATAGCTACTAATAATGCAAACTAACAATTGCACAAAATCAAAACCTACATTAACATTTGAGGAATGTGAGCTACAAATAGATGTTCACTGATCCTCGTTCTTACAAATCCATCAGCCCACAGGAAACTTTGTAAAGCAGGAGCATCCTTCTTTCCCAACATGAGCCTCTGGGAGCACATGGATCCCTCTCCTTCATTGTACAAATAATTTTTAGAGAACAGCAGGTTAAGCTGAGGGCCTTGGCTGTGCCTTAAAGAGGCTCAATGAGCTTAGGCCAAGTCATCCAAGAATCAGCTGGTGAAGAGTAAAGATTGGAATCAAAGCTTCATCCCTGTGGCTTAATGAAAGAAACATGCACAGCACAAAACCTTTTCTAGGCAGGAGAGAAAAGCAGGCCTCTCAGAAACCTGCTGGATGCTGTCAAAAGGATCAGCTTTGATATTAGGGACTATGGCAAATTGCATTCTTGTTCCTGCATTGGGTATGCTTTCTGACCTTGTCTTCTTCATATATACCAAAAAGTGGACTCTTAGTACAGATATCTGTTTCTGCTACTGAAGTGATCACACTTCTAGTCAATAGAGAGAGTGGTCAATGAGATCTTAAGGTAAAATTTGTGTATAGGTGCTTAATACAGGTAGGATAATGTGTGTCCTTAAAATGCGTCCATTTCTTCACATCCCAGTACAGGAACTGTGGCTTACTATCTCCCACGTAAATAGCTATGTTGTAAGCCTGAACTTAGGTTACATAAATCACACCCAAAATAACATTCACCTTAGAAAATAAAAAGCCAAGTTGTCAAACAAAAATTTGAGCAAAGCATCATGACTGAAAGATACTTCTCCCACCAGACAGTTTCTTCCTGGGAAGACAAAGAGGATGAACCATACACAAGGGTATTAATTTGCTTTGACTAACATATAATTAGGAAGTGAACAGATGCACTACAGGTGCAAGGCAGTATAAGAGCCTGTGTGAGATCAGCATACAGTAGAGACAGTGAAGTTGGTTTAACTAGAGAGTGGGTTGCACACAATTACATTGTTGAAAGCCTTGATACACAGAGAAACTGTTAATGGTAATGGTGGAAGAAGAATATTTAGAAATATAAGGCAATGGGGAAAATGCAGCATATTTCTAAAAAAAGAAATCCAGACAAATCTTTGTATTATTTTAAAGGTAAATGCATGGCCTAGTGTCCGGATTTCAGCTGGGATAGAGTTAATTTTCTTCTTAGTAGCTGGCACAGTGCTATGTTTTGTTTTTAGTATGAGAATAAAGTTGATAACACACTGATGTTGTAGTTCTTGCTAAGTAGTGCTTGCTCTAAACCAAGGACATTTCAGTTTGCCAGAGAGCAGGTGCACAAGAAAATGGGAAGGAGCATGTCCAGGACAGCTGACTCAAACTGGCCAAAGGGCTATTCCATACCATAAAACACCATGTTCAGTGTGTAAACAGAGGTGAATTGCCTGTGAGGGGCCAGTTGCTGCTTGGGAACAGCTGGAGACTGGCCAGTGGGTGACAAGTAATTATGTTGAGCATTACTTGTCTTTTTGGGGTCTTATTCTCTCTTTCTGATTTTAATTATAGTTGTTATTGTTACTATTATTTTGTTTTTGATATTGCTTTTCTTGTTTCAATTATTAAAACCATTCTTACCACAACCTACGAGTTTTACTTCTTTTTCCAATTCTTATTCCTACTGTGGGGAGCAGGAGTGAGCGAGTGAGTGGCAGCTTGATGCTTAGTTTCTGGCTGGGATTAAACCATGATATCAAATAATTGAAAGCTGAGCCACAGAAATATTTTTTATTAATACAGTCAGAGCCAACACCTTCTGTTGCTGGGATAAACTGCATCTCCAAAGCTCTTCTAGCTGCTGCATCTCCAGGCATTTCCTTCTGTTACCTCCACCTTTTGAATCCAAAGATTCTGCAGGCTGTGCCCATGCACCCTCTAACCTTGTCCCCTGAGCTGGTTGTCTGCAGCCTGCCAGGGCTTCTGCTCTGCAGCTCCCTCTTATTGGGGTAAAGCCTCCTCTGGAAACACCTCCTGGAGAAGACTGATTTGACTCTGGTGGGGGACATATCTGTGAAAGCTTTTTGAAGCTCTCTTTTTGTGATGTCTCATGGTTCAGTCCATATATATTGTAGCCTGTGATTTAACTAAACCTTTCTGTCTTTAAGACTAATAATTTGAAAGATAATCCCATTATCTTTCTGATTGCTATGGTTGAGGCAGGGTGACTCTTAAGCTATTTTTGGAGCAAAGACTTTTCTTTGAAATGTTTGTTCTGAGTCAGAAGTTTATTCCAACCTTGGTTTTAAGTGACCTGTAAGTATCTGCTTAAACCCTATCAGGGTCCACAGAGCTTCTGGTCTGTGTTTCAAAACTAAGCATGTGCTTAAATAATGAATTTAAATTCGTGCTTCTTGTATCAGGGCTTTAGTTGATAGGTTTTTTTTTTTCAGTAAGCTGGTATAATATTTCTTTCTAGTTGATGTATTGATGTCAAAGTGCCAGATTGGTTAGGTTGCCAGCCTCTAATTTCAGATCTTTCTCTTCCTTGCAGATCTGGGATAGAAACTACTGTCTTGATTTTATACAAAGCATTTGATCCTCCATGCATGTAAATAAAAGTCAAAGTTTCCATTCACTTCGGTTGTGCAGGAGTATTTCTACAATATACTGGCAGTTCCTGTGGCTTGACACCGAAGCACTAAATTAAGAAACATGCACTTTTATCTCCAAATCTGAAGACTTTTTTAATTTAAAAATACCTAAAAAGCAAGTACCATCATTTGCAGCTTAAAAAAAAAGGGAAATAATTTTTACCTTACTTTTATACACAAACATCCTGTTTTCTGCAAACTGAGCTACAGAGGTTTGGTCTAAACATGGGACAGAAATTGGCTTTTGCCTAGCCTTATGGTTTTTTATACAATGGCAATTATATACATGAAAATTGTTTTTCCTTCAGCAATGTTTCCATCAACAATAAACATATTGGATATATGCACTTTATCCTCTCTCTCTATTTTGTGTTCACTTATGTTCTCTAATATGATCACCACTGATGAAGAATTATATGATATTTCTCAAATTAAATGTGAGGGTGCACAATGAACATAGATTTATAATGTCAAATAGCTCAGATATGAAGACAGACAAATTCAAAATAGTGGTCAGATAGTATTTGGAGACCAAGAAAATGTGAGGTGAAGGACACAATCCTAAGAAAATATTGGAACAATTCAACAAACTGTATGACAGATACTCCATTAATGAAAGCTTTTAGATGAGGTATATTAAGAAGAAACTTGTGGTCTAATACAGGAATTATTTAATGGTCTGTGATTTTATTCACGATATCAGTCCATTAAATGATTAGAATGGTCCCTTTTGCATTAAAATCTGTTATCTAGCAGTAACACAACAGAAACATCAGTCAGGGCTCTGAAATCCTCCTAAATTTTAGAAACTACACAAAGATACAGGATTCTTAACTATTTCAGATTGCAGTCTCTTAGAGGAGCTTGGATCCACTAGTAAATTCTGTCAGAAAAAGTGTGATTGATATGATTGAGAGCAGGGGAATAAGAAGGATAGGTGATCCCTGCAGGAAGAAGATTATTTCCTGACAGCCTGCTACCCTGGCTATGATTTCTGGGCCAGATTAAGCTAAAAATGAGCTCTAGTGTGGTGTAGTGTGAGTTTTCCCTCTATGAACAGCAATGGGATGTCTGAGTAAGAAAGACAAGATGAATTTACTTCTCTATATGTTAAATAATTAGCTGCTGATAATTGCACAGTGTGTACCATCTTGACATGTCCACATTCAAAAAAGTGAGACTGCAGATGCTGGAGCAAAGAGTGACAGGGAAAAGAACCTGCTGGTGAGAGACTGGAAGCCAAAGCATTTGCCAAAATAGTTGTTGTGAGATACCCCAATGGCAATGTGCTAGCACCCTCAAAGGGGGGAAATACTGTGTGGTTTTTTGATGGAGAGGAGACAAGGGGACTCAGCTGGACCCTGAGCAAAACCAAAATAAGTGGGTTTAAAATGGTCTATTTTTCTGAAAGAAAAACATTAGTCAAGATATTAATCTTAACAGAGGAGTAGCTGATAGAAGACCAAACAAAATGTTAAGATGTTTAGAGGAGCTAATAGTCCTCTTAGTCAGATTTTTAGATGAAAGCAGCAGAATCGGGGACAGTATTATTAGAATACAGACTTAATCCATGCCACTCTTCTCTCATCTTCTACAAGATTTCACTCCAGGGATGCTGAGAAGAAGGTAAGTTTCCATGGAAGCAAGAACAAAGGGGAATTTTCTAAGAAGTAATATTTAAATCCTGAGCACTGAATTTCTGTATGACCTGGAGCTTTTGTACACCTGGTTGATGGGGAAGATTTTGAATCTAAAAAATGACTGACTTAAATTTCAGTGAGAGTTCACTGCAGGAACCTCAGCATACAGTGGGAGTTCTGTGATGAAATTGTGTCATGTAGATACATGGAATCCAGAGATGTCTTTAATCTGAAAGGTCACTCTGTCAGAATTATTGCTTATACATATCATGGGTTAGAGTACTACAAATGACATAAAAAGACAAATTCATATATATCACATTCCCCAGAAGATGGGGTTTTGTGTAAATTGGGACATAGATAAAATAATTTGTGGCTTTAAGTATTTAACACTTGATTGGGGAACTTGCCAGACCAAAACTACTATTTCTCATTAAAAATTTTATAAGAACAGTATAATTTTGTACAGTTCAAACTTTATCTTCTTCATGTCCACCTCTAGCTCGCAGAACAGCAGTCCTTGCTGGTTCCATTATCCTATGTTTCTCACACTAAGGGATTGGTGAACTCATAACAACCCAGTTCTAGTCATTCAAAACTCATGTGTGTCAGCCTCTTAATAATTACCACTGTACTGACAGACTTATTCCTGCTTAAATCAGCCATATGTAAGCAGACCCAGTACTTGCTTTGCTTTGATTTTATCTCACATTATCATTTTTTTCTCCAAGGACTAATGATTATAACTCATGGTCACTCAGAAGTGTGTACCCAGTCAGTATGGACAGTGGAGTTAAATCTTGTTAGAACTTTTACTTCATTCCATTCTGTTTGTATTAATTTAGTCTATTTACACTTTTAATCCTCTAACTGGAAGTACAGGTAAGTAGGTATTATGGATAAATAATTTTCTTGGTGAATTCATTTATCTTTTTAATTCGACGTCTTGCTGAAGAGCTGGATCAGAAATTCTTCCACTCAACCACTTTTGGGTTTGGTTTAAATAGAGATAATTGAATGGGCTAGAGATGCCATTCACAGCTCTCTGGATTCAGATTTACTGTGGATTGCAGTGTAGTCATAGAGGTGATGAGACTCAGCCTTTAGGACTGCTCTTTAGTGTAGTATAGAGGAGGAAACATTGTCTTGTGGCAGTAGTTAAAGAAGGAAGGAATTAATATTGTCAGTGCCCATTACACAAAATCCAGCACCGATTCTTCTTCAATGTGTTGGTGAAAATGGAAGCAGCCTGGTGACACCTCTGAAGAGTCTCTTGCCACATTTTCTGCAGAGCAGGGTGGTTGAGGGGCTGTTAGATCTGCTTTATCGGCTCTGAGGTAAAGTTGTCTTCAGTGCAGGAGAGATCCTGCAGTCCAATTCTCTGGAGGGTAAAAAAAGTGTATTTACACCGAAGTGTGAAAGTGTATTTTCTAGGTAGGAAGGAAATCAATTATATCCTCATAGATGTGACTTGGGGAAGGAAATGAATAAGATCTATGCAAGAGGCTTTTCTTTTAGGGGTCAGTAAAGGAAGTTCAGTGCCAGCCATGGTATTTAGAAATTGAAGCAGCCAAAACCCAGGGTGGGTAAAGTTCATGAGATCAGCATCTGCCATCTGAAAACTGCACCATGATCTTTTATCAGTTATAGCTTTGGGCAGCACAGTGGGACTTTTCTAATTCCTGGGCTCCTGAGTGATGTTCATGAAAAGAGAATTTCAGTGAATTTCAGGAAAGCTCTACTGATTGTATCAGTGTCAGGGTCTAGAGGGCACTGTCATCTCTGTGAGTCCTACTCAGCCACCCTCAGAGCTTCCCCCACCTGCCTACAACACAAGACCCTATGTCAGCCCCCCTGGCTGCCCCCATCTGCCCTTCCCCTGGGCACAGCTGGAATGGTGGGACAGGCTCTGCCTCCACCCTGGGGAGCCCCCAGCTCTCACGAGCCTCAGGGAGTCCCTGGTCCCCATGGTGCCCTGAAGCAGAGGATTCTCCTTAGGATCCTGGGAGCTAGCTTCTTTCATAGTAATCCATCAGCAAGGTGATGGCATAGGTAATGAGTGATTGCATTCCTTGGCCTCACATCAACGGAGACTTACATGAACCAGAGTACCTAGTCTGGATCAGAAATGATATGCTGAGACTGATCTTAATTCAAACTTGTAAATCACAGATCATAAACTATAATGAGACTTTACTTTAAGTAAGGACAAGCAGAAAATCTGTGTCCAAAACACCTTGTATACAGGGCAGACTTGGCCATCAGACACGACGATGACATAATGTTGGTCTTTATGGAGTCAGCTTTTTGCAAAAAGCCAAATTGACTGGACATTTCTTATTCTTTTTAAAAAGTACATTTTATATTACATTTAAAAATACATTTTATATTACATTTAAAAATACATTTAATAGTAAAAGAAACTACCTTTAATTAAGACTGCTCTTTGTACATGGAAGAATCTGCTGGTACATATTTTTGAATTTTTCTATGAAATGTGGCAGCTGAAGTCAGGTTTTCAGACCTTTTATTTTGAGAGATATAAACAGAGGATGTTAGCTTATCTCTTACTTTTGATAACCTATCATAAACTGAGCAGGATTTGTGAGAAACTAATGCTGAATTTCTGTGGGTATGGCCCTTCCATATGGTTGGAAACTTTTGAACATAAGGAAAAATTTTTCTCTGGCCAGAAAAGTTGAATGGAAAAATTCAATTATTGTTTGATATGGAAAAAGAAGGTGAGTCATGCTCATTTCTTCCACAGTGAACAGCATGGACTTTCTGCATCCAAAGACACAGAAGTAATTACTGCTAGCAAAAGTGGGAACAGACTGGCCAGCACTATTGGGAGGTAAAGGGCAAAATATGGTGCAGCAAATGCCCTGATGACCATTTGACATGATAACAAAAGTTTTGCCACTGAATAATTTCTTGAATAAGTCATATTTTGAATAAGTTTGATAACTGCACATCTTACTGTCAGTAGGAGGCAGTTTGATTGAAAAAGGATGGCAGCACTGTCACTCAGAGAGATTGTTTTCCAGCAGTTAATGCTCATCTGTGTGCATATAGCTTAATGGATTTGAAAGTTAATAAGAAAAATCTCATGGATCTTTTGGGATCTTGTTGCCAGTTTATGATTTTTTTTAGGATCTTGTTGCCAGTTTATGATTTTTTTTTAGAAAGTCTCCAGGCTGCATATGTACACAGAGGTGTATAAGCCATTTGTTCCGTACCAAAGTAGTTCTGGATCCTAAAGGGACAGGGAAAAAAGAAAAGGCACTCAGGGTTGCACCTGGGATGCTGTTCTTCTTTCCCTGTTTGGATCTTGGAACATATACCCAGTGAAAAGAGGCTGAACACATACCCTCTGTTCAACCTGGAGGAGAGGCAGCTTCAGCAGGACCTGACAGCAGCTCCCAGTGCCTTTGGGAAGGTCACTGAGAGTACAAAGCTGAGCTCTTCACTGCAATGCACAGAGGAGAAAGGGCAGATTTCTGGAACTGAAATTAGGTTAAAAGGTGGAGGGGGCAGGGGGTAGAGGCAAGGGGTGGGAGATACATCGCCTTATCTTTGATCTTTGGAGGTTTACAGACAGCTGACATAGCCCTGAGCAGCCAGATCTGAGTTCAATCTTGATCCTGCTTTGAACAGGAGGTTGAACTGGAGACCTTCTCAAATCTCCTCCAACCTCAACAAATCTATGTCTTCTCTGGATAATAAAAAGCAATTTAGCATAACCTCTTTAGCATTACAAAACATGTTGTGCTCTTTGTAAAACCTGATGTATTATTATCATGATTAGATCAATTATGATTAACTTTATCACTTATTATATGTATAAAAAAGTATATACTATTTCCTTCTTGACTCTAGTCATCTGGCTCTTTTAAAATCATGTTTCCCCCCATTGATCTTAGTCATAACATTAGCTGACTCATCTTAAAATAAATTATTTACATAATCTTTGCATGGTCTCTGCTGAGGTTTTTTTCTGCAAATAGCTTCATAATATTTGATCATTGTGTGAGTCTTATGTCTTTTCTGAATGAAAATTCTGCTTTTAATAGAATCAGGCAAAGAGTTTATCATTGTGGGCCCACAAAGGACTTTGCTATGCAGAGAGTGCAGGACCTCTTAAGTAGTGTGAGATGATAGGATGGATTTCCTTGGAAGAGCACAAACTGCAAAGGTTTTGTACTCTAGGCCATTAAAATTTAAATTTGGCTCTTCAGCAAAGATGGGGAATACTTTCTGCCAAAGCAGCAACAGGATTTGCTTCCCAACACTGTCAAATGTGTCAAATATGTCAAAGAAAAAGTCCTTTCCTCCTGAAATCTTTACTTTTGAACATTGTGTCTTTTGTTTTATGACCTTGAACTAGAAAAGAAAAAAGTATTCTTTGATTTTGTCATTTTTTGCCTTGATGCTGTACCAGGATTTTTTATTTGCTTACATATAATCTGCAGCAATATCAATAAATACTTATAGAGAAGACAAATAAAATGGTTCTGTGAATTACCCACTTCTAATTTCTTTTTTTTATATTGTGATCTTTTCTTTAACCCTCATAGTGCTAATCTAGACCTCTCATTTTCCTCACATACCATCGAAGAATAACTCAGGTTTCTCTTTGAGGGATACATGTAAAAGGATTTATTATATCCTCCAGCATACATCAAGATATTAAAATACAGAAAATTATTCAAATTTCATTTCAATGCCATTAAAAAATATTTTTCAAGCTCATTTAAACAACTTAGATCCACGAGAGTTAGTGTTTACTTCATTTAGCCTTCCCTTCTTTAATGAGCTAGTATTGCTCCTCAGACGACATTCATGAGTGCCTGCAGGACTTCCTGGGTGACTCAGGCCACAGGATGCTGCTGAAAGCTGTAAGTCTGGATGGGAGGTGCCTCAGGACAATCCTGTCCTTGGGGCCACCCTAATGATTCCCTGCTAGAGGATCCTCTCTGCGATTGTTATGCTGGAGTCGTATTGCTGGAGAGAGAGTTTGTGCCAAATATCCCTTCTTCCTGAGCAGGTCCCTGGCACTGGGAGGAGAGTGCAAATATCTAGGTATTTCAGTATGGTGCTCCTTGAACTCCATAATGAGCCCTCTGCCTTCTCTCATGAATGAGGATTTGGATTTCTGGCTCTGTGGCAGCAATAGGAGAGATCAAAAAGGGCTGTGGGGGCTGGAGAGGGCACCTTGCAGCAGTCTTGGCTGTATCTTTTAATGCTTTGCTTTACATGCATATCACATACATGAACAAACACTTAGATGTTGGACAGATTTGTTTACAAGGCATTTACTAAGTATTTTCAAGGTACCCACAAGTTCCAAGAGTGCAAGAAAGAGGTACTTCACTACTTGCCCATCGTGAGGAATTATTATACATTTTATTGGTCTTATTGTGAGAAAGACCTTCTGACCAAGTACAAGATTTTAGCTAGCCAGGAATAGAGCTTAATTGTTATTTAATAGGCTCAGAAGCATTAAAGTTCAAATCAGAAAGACCTTCTGGTTCTCTACCAAAGTAATAGTACCATGGACTTTCTTTGCAAAAAAGAATTTCTTTGAGAATCTCGCACAAATTCCATCAAAAAAAGAGAATGTCATCCCTCTAAATTCAAGAAAAACATTTCCATGTATTGAAAATGTAGCAGATTTCCTTTTATGTAGGTAAAATCAAGGTTTTGCTTTGCATTTCCTTGATGGTTTAGCTAGTTCCTCTGATTTGGAGTTATCCGACCCAGAATTAAATAGGGAGAAATGTCTTTCCACAGTGAAAGTGGGACATTAACTGCAGTGACTTGGTCAAATTCCAGTTGGAATAATTGCACATACTCAAATAAAATGCCCTTTGACATTTCTGTTAAGGATAAACATTTTTTACCCCAAGTGATCTTGAACTGAGGAGTACTGATAAAAAAGAAAAAATCTTTGCATTTCGTGTGAGAGTGAGTATTACATAGATGGGCTAAACTAATCTGGGCTATTAATGTCCCACCATGTGTAGAAAGGCTGATCCTGTGGAAACCAGTGGCAGAATTTTTTATATTTCCTAAGGGCAGGATTCCACTTATCTTTCCTGTGTCTGGTTTTGTCATCAACCTTGCACGGCATCTTGTGATAGCTACGTCACTACTTCATAGAAAAGATTTATCCTCCCCTAAATTAATGTAACTTAAAAGCTGACCACAATTCTAAGTACAAATAAGAAGCACAGCATAAGGTCTCTCTTTTGATATAATTGTTATGAGAAAGGCAAATAAAAGTCTCTTTTGTTTAAGGTTTTCCATTATAGGACTCCATTTTTCAGTTACTTGCGTCAAATGGCCTGAGCACATTTGTGTTTTCCATGGAGGGTAGGGACTTCAGCCTCAGGTCTTTTGGAAATTTCTTCACAAATGGTGTGCATTTTCCTTCCTATCTGTAAAGAGGTCCCCAGATTTGGCTGAACTATGTGCTTCTTGAAACCTTAGTTCTTATTTTCTCAGCAGTGACCTGGCAGAAGCTGGCACTTAGGTTTCCGAAGATACCATCTGCACTGGGCATCCTCTGCCCCAAGGCTATAGGAGATGAACATAACTTTCCCTGTAATTTCTCCTCCTGTTACCATGTATGGCTATGGCACAGCATCTAATAGCAGGCTCTAATATCCTCTGCTCCTGCTGCTTTTCCTTCTGGTGCCCTAGCAATGAAGAGATGAAGGCAACCTGAGGGGAGTGGGAAGGATGCAAAATCAAGGAACACAGGATGAGGGAAAATCTGCTCAGAGCAACTTACTCAGCATCACAGAAAAATTCAGCAGTATGTTCAAGCATAAAATTTGCTTTTCCTAGAATAGCATTATGGTTGCCAGATATGCTGTTTAACATGGGATTTCCTGAATAGTCTGAAATATAGTCTAACATTCAATGTCCTCTATTAAAACATAGAGGTGATAGATTTCCCTGTATATTCCAGAACTATAGCCTTTGTAAAATCTGATAATCTGCCACTAAATTTGATCTCCATCTTCTCTGTGGGTGTTTTTCTGTTTCATTCCTCACATTGTGGGGATAAATCAAATTCTAGGGGTTATAACAGGAGGTAACAAAACTTACACATTCACATGTAGGATTTATGCCACTGCTAGAGTGAGATACACTTGGCTGACCTAAGGATGGGCTGGAAATGGACTTTCAGAAAAGAGTGTTTTTGGGTATGGAAGGAAGAGAGTAAGGCTGAGAACAAGCTGAAATACCAGTTTTAGTTCTGGATCGGAAAGTGTGGAATGGTTGGGGAAAAAGGCTTTCTGGTGCTAACCCCAGGCCCCAGTACAGGGGGCAGGTGTGATAAAGGGGTCACAGTGATGTCTCATGCTGGAAAAATGGTTTTGAGACCATTAGAGTTTTCTGACACCAGGCAGATCCCTCTGAACAGCCCAATCTGGACGGAGTAACATTATTCATAGGGATTCTGGGGAATAAACTTTGTGATCAGGTCCATTTTTGCTGACCTTCACCTTTTTTGTTGTACAGTTGATATGTTGGGATGTTTCTGAGGGTCCCTGTTCCACTCTGGAACCCATCTGAGAGCGTCCACTTGAGGTGATATTCAGTGCTAGTCAGTATGTGAACTAAAGCCACAGTGAGAGCCCTCAAGAACTGGTGAATAAAAACAACCCTGAGTACATCTTGTGCATGTGCTGGCACTTCACAAGCCCCAAACTTTGATTTCCAGGGACAAGCAGGCTCTGTACCTGGCAAACACAGAGCTGGCCTCAGGAGATCACAGTATCTGTTGACAAAGGCTGCCCTGAAGGTGCCTTGCCTATATTCTCAAGTGTGTTCACCTCCTGCAGATGAAGCTGGAGGCTGGTGGAAAGAGCTGGATCCTCTGTTGCCTCCACTGCCTGATGTTGTGGGTCACCTTCCCCCTTGCCTGTTCCTGGTGGCAGCAATGCCTATATACTGTAAAATTTTGTTTTAAACAGCTCAGTTGTCCCAGTCTTCCTCATCATTCCTTCCCCTGTGGCAGCACATCTCCAGGCACAGCTCCTCTGCACTGTGACTGTGGCTGCTGAAGATTGCCTGTGCTTGCTAGAGTTCCTCTCCCTATGCCCCTTTCCAGCACTCTCATTAGGAATGTGCATAATTCTGTGCTTGTAATTAGTATATGCTGTTTGAGGCCTAATTATACTGTATGTTCTGGTTTATCAAAAGCTGCTCATCTGTTGTGTGAAAAACAGTTTAGGAATCTCAGGCTGCCTTCTGCAGGAGTCCTCCTCCTTTGAAGTGGGAAGATCAGAGTCACGGCTGGGTCAGCACAGCACGAGTTCTGCCTCCGCTCAGGGTGCCGGGTGTCAGCAGCAGAGCAGGATGGGCTCCTGCTGTGCAAACGTGGCTGGAGTGCTTCATGTCCCACAGTGCAGCCCAGAGACAGCCAGAATCCCCAGCTGAGCCCTAGGAGCAAGTCATGTCAGAGCTAGCTGCCTTCCTTCCTTCTTCCTTTCCTCTCTTATTCCAGTTAAATTTTCTTCTTGCTCTTAAGAATTTTCCTTTAGTGGTGACACCAGCTACCTTCTTCTTTTTTAAGAACAGTTGATATTCACACAACCCTGGAAAAAAATACTTTGTGCATAGGCCACAGGTCAGTATTTTCAATGGAAATCATAGTGTGTGGTATCACAAGCTATTTTAAATCTAATGAGAAATGCAGGAAATCCTGCAGTGAAATGAAGCTGACCTCAGTGACCGTGACTGTCTCTCAGCATTGCACATACTAGTGCTGTGTAAAACATGTAGAAGCCTGGTCTTAAATAGGGAGGTACAAATATTTATTCTACCTAATATTTTATAGAGAATTGGGAGTAAATAGCTTTTGCAACCACCACCCCCAGTATCTACTCTTTTGAATGAAGGAATATATTTAAAAAAACAAGTTGAACTTGTGTAATAATAAAAGGAAGAAGAGATATTTTCAGCATGCATTACAGGATAAATGGAACTAAAGATGTCCTGACACCTTATTTTATTGGATTCCATGTTTGAATATATAATTAAGAGTTTTGTGGGGTGGAGGTAGAATATCTGGGAGTTATCCAATGTAGCAGCAAGGATCAAAAGAAGGTGCTCTCATTTACTTGCAGGAAAGCTGGCACTTTGCAGGCATAAACAACAGTGTGTCCAGGGCAATCATCACATTGCTGGTTTTGGACAGTATCTCTTTTCAACAAAATGAAGATCTCTTCTCTTTACAAATGGAGCACCTCCTCTACACTAATCACTGTGTGATTAGCAGTACTTGGGCTATCTGGGGCAGCATACTGTGATAGTAAATGAGGTCTGCCAAATGCAGTGGGTCACTGACTGAGAAAAGATCTATTGGTGATGCAAGCTAACCTCATGCCACTGAGAGAGGTATTACATCAGCCTACCCTAGGAAAAGAAAAATGAGATGTGGAACTTAATCTTTTGTGTGTGTTAACAACTCAAGACTGTGTCTAGTGAGTAACAGGACAGGAGTGAGTGCCATCCTGTGTCTCCCATGGAGGCACCCAACAGAAAAGGAAGACAGTGCTCTTGTGTATCACAGCACCTGCCAGCAGCAGGATGCTGCAAAGACTTGATGCACACAGCACTTGTCACAGGACATCCAGACACACTCCATCCTGGAGACCTGACAGATGAAACATGGAAGGAAATGCGTGGTGACATCAGATAAGTGTGACATCAGATAAGTGTGACATCATGCTAACAGATTTTGTTAGTGGCACTCCATGTTTGCAGGGCTTATGTGAACTCTTGTGTTTTCTAGAAAAATGGACAAAGTTTAACATGGTTTGTAATGAAACATCTGCTCATGCCTACAGAAAGCTGCATGTGTCACATGCTGAGGATTTAAAGAGCATGTATAATATGCAAGATTAACCCATATATTTTTATATGCATGTATATGCCTACACTTATATAAAACATATCTTATTATGAAGTATCAGACATATGTGTGGCAGCAGGAACTATGCACATTTCCTAAGTATTCCCCAAACCCTGAACCTTAAGAAAAAAAGACAAAGACTGGTTCCTGAAGAAACTTGAAGAATGAGAAAAAGGTTCCTGACCTGAAAGTTAGATGATGTCGCTTGTCCATTTTAAAATATGCTTGTGAGCCTCCCTGGGCAAGGTTTCAAAATACACAACCCACTGCTTCAATTCTGTTGTTCAGTCATACTGAGCTTGCAAAGCAAAATACAAAAGTGGAGTCAGAATCATGATATAGAAGTTTTGTTCTGGAGAAAATCAGACAATCCCAGAGGATACCTGCAACAAGTTCAGTGCCCTAAGCACACAATATGCTCAGACTTTGGGAAAACTGCCTGACGAGTTTTCAATAAGTCCTAGACTTGAAACACATATCAGGATACTTATTTTTAGTGTTAGCAACAGGCAGTAGGTCCATAGCAGGATATTTTGGCGTCTGATCTGATAGATTCACTTATATAATTGAAATAATATCTTGGCTTTTTCTACTCTTGGCTTCCTGTTGGGGAAAAAAACCCTGAAAAGATGAGGACCATGAATCATAAGAAAAATTGGAAATTTTGTGGTATGTATTATCACTTGGCTTGTTTTAACTAAATAATTTTAGGCAACCATGTTACGTTCCTGCCAGAACATTTAAATGTTCTCTGAAGTCAGTGATTCAGCAGTGTTTCTATGAGAAAGATTGTTTTGATGTTAACTCATTAGGGAGTATAAAGTCAACAGGCACATTGACTTTTCTCTCTTGAAATATACAGCTGATTGTTTATTATCTTTAAATCTGTAGGGATTTGCACCTAATTTGTTTAACTCCTTAGAACTGGATTTAGAGAACTTAACAGGAAGACTTATTTAGAGATATGGTCTTTAGTCCACATTCTGCATCATGTGCAGCTTGGGTCTTGCCCAGTCTCCTGGGTCAAGGTGATTATAGGAAAGGAGACAGATCATGTTCAAGTTCTCATACTCAATTACCCTTCACTAACACTACAGGAACAAACTGGGCTTAATAAAAAATCTTATTAGGCTTTATAAGGTCTAGAAATCTTCATTATCTCCTTTTTCATACCAGCTTGCTTTTTACATTCAAACCTAATCAATCTATGACAGTAAGAATGTATTCAGATAGTTTGTCATAAGGAGGCAAATTCCTTTCCATGTTATGGTAAATGACTTTTTGATACTATGTTTCTTGCAGTAAACCATCACTACAGATTGTTAGTTGAGAATCAGATTTCTTCTGGAGAAGTATAACTGTGTCTCAAATAAATCAGTTCTTGGTGTCTGTGATAGCTTAAAATAAGTGAAAATGTGTATGGGAGAATAATTGATTGTGAGTTTAAGGAGAAACAAGAAGTAGGAAAGCAAAAAGTTTCCAGAGAGATCAGACACCATGTGAAGGTGAAGGAGAAGAGGAATGGGGATGGTGACTATGCTGAACTGACTTGGGCAAAGGGACCTGAAGGGTCTTTCCAGCTTGCTGGGTACCAGTGAACAACCATGGTCCCTTTCATAAACTCTGGAAATTCCACCACAATACTGCTTCCCTAGTATGTAATTAAAATAGAGTCTTTCTCATACTGAGAGTTACAGCCATAGAGAGAAACACACAAGATTTTTATACTTTCTTATGTTTGCATGTGTCTGACTGAATAGCAAGCTGAATAATTCAGCTCTGATCTTTTTCAAGTGCCAGTTATACTTCATACATAACATTAACAAATATAAACCATCATAACCAGAAGAAGTCATGATGCATTGGTGACATTTTTAATGCTTTATTTTCCATCATCTACTGTACCAAGGAACGTTCAGAGTCTGCTTCTGGCCACTGTGTGCAAACGCTGCCTTTGTGTTTTGTCTGGTCTAAAAGGCCACACTCCTGAGTCTAAAATATGTCTCAATGCCCTCTGAAGAGCCTCTTGGCTGAGCTTCTCACTTGCTTATGCAGCTGTGCTGTTCTGGCACATAGCTAAGTGAGTGGCTTGTGGCTGTGACTGAGTAATCCTGAATGGACAGGAGGAGAAGTGAATTTCCTGCTGTCACCATGGGAAAGCACAGGGCTCTCCAAGATGACCCTCTTTTTTGTTGGCCCCATGTTAGATTATATTCTGTTCGTTTTTGAAATGTCACTACTAGAAGATTTGAAAGCTGCTTTATAAAGTGTCGTATTTAACCTCTGCTTTGTTTTAAGGTGTGTCAATGTCATACTGCTGTGTTAGGCTGGAGAACTGAGGGACCATTTTCAGTTTACTGCAAGCCACTGGAAATACTTTCAGGTTTGTAACCACAGTGAAACCCTTCTACTTCAGATATAGTCAAATATAAATTCACTGGCAAGAGGAAGCTTGCTTGTTTGACATTAAGAATGTTTCCCCTCTGAGATAATATAAAATGCTTTGAGGTACTTTTCTGGAAACCTTGACATTTGCTTTGTTCTCTATGATTTTATAGAGTTTTTGTGTGCTTCCAAAGTGAATAGAGAATTTAAAGCTATAGCATTGTGAAAAAGT
The DNA here is from genome assembly GCF_037042795.1 of Molothrus aeneus. Taxonomy (NCBI): domain Eukaryota; kingdom Metazoa; phylum Chordata; class Aves; order Passeriformes; family Icteridae; genus Molothrus; species Molothrus aeneus. Next base: position 44,727,777 of record NC_089647.1, read on the forward strand.
GAGGTTCAGTGGTTTGCACATTAAGTAAGAGTCAAGGGACATCAGGATAGTCCTCACAGCACTCTGGAGTAAATTATCTCTATCACTGTTCCTTATTTTCTGCTTTAGTCAACATGGCTATATCAGTAGTTATCTTTTCATTGTTCTTGCTCACCCAAGCCAAGCATGATAGAAATTGTGACTATTTTTGTGATTTTAAAAACATAAGCTTTTGATTAATTTATTTTAAAATTATGCAAACCTTCAGGTTCTGCAGGTTTCATAGCAATGAGAATTGCTGAGTAAGTCTTAGTCTTGAATGAAGGTCAAGAAAACACTCATTACCCTTAAATCTTTACCCTTAAATCTTTCTGTGTGGACTCGACCTACAATTTTGCAAAATGGGTTTCTGGTGGTTTTGTTTATTTTTCTTTTCTTACTGTGACAACAATAAAATAGCAATTCTTATGGGGCTATATTCATATTCTCTCTGATAAAGGCTGGACCATGGTGACAATATTTGGAACTGAATGCTTTGGAAGACCTCACTGTGATAACACTGGTCCCCTTCCAAAACTGACTTAAAAGGGTTCTAGGTTACATGGCCTGTGTATTCATACTTTCTCTGTATATTTATGAACAAGCTAGCAACTAAGGGCTGGATTTATAAAGAATGCATGTTAAACACACTACCAAGGACTCATTTGATATAAAATCACCCTTGCAAAAAATTGGTATCTTTTTCAGAAGAGCCAGCCAAGTGCCTAAAGTGATTCCCTGCAAATGAGAATATGTTTTGCAGGTATTTCAGCTCTGAGTTCATCCAAAACTATAATAGATATTTAAAAATCTATGGATGAAATGTTAGTCATAAGAACAAACCAAAGCATTCTGCTTTGCAATGATGCAGTCTTTTTGTTTCCTTCTATCTGGGGCTATAGAGGCTGTACATGGAATAAGATACAGATGAGGAAGTCATACCCTCCTCATCTTCAACATGATCAGCTGACTTCCAGCATGACCTTCACATTGAAGCTGTAAAAGGGCCATTCTGCACTAGAACTTGAGATGTGAACAGTCCAGAGAACTTCTGGATGATTTTCTGGGCAATTAAGACCGCAATCTGCCTGTGAGCAGGTATAGCTCATCCGTGTGCTGTGCTGCATTTACCTTGTGAACCCCACTCCTCAGGCACACCTGTGATGTTGGGAGAAGAAACTGGGACTGGGCTTTAACCTCCCCTTCCTTTCCCCAGCAAAACTCTGCAACCCTGTGGCCTCTTCTACACCTTACTGCCCTAATGTCAGTTTTAGAAAACCACACTGTTCCCTGCTGCTCTGTATGAGTGACTTGGGATGCCTAGAGCTGCTCACTTGCTGCATCCTCTACTTCCAACGTCTTGAGACCCTGAACACTTTGTTGTGCCACTCCCCTACCTTTGTTCTCTCACCTCCTGCGCATTCATGTCAGATTCTTTCCATTCCCAGATTTTATCAGGACCTAGAAGGATCCAAGTCAGGGTTAACAAGAAACTATTTCTGTGAGCAATAGGAAAATTGGTGGTCAACTACCAGCTTCAGTGTTTCAAGTGTTTGATGCAGGATAAAAACTTATGTGTTTTGAGAGTGGGAGGGCTCAGGGAATTGTATTACTTCCTCCTGTCTTGAATGTGGTTAGACTAAATCATAGGGTGTAGAGAATGAAATGCCAGCTGTGCTGCAGCACTGCACAATGGAAACAGCATCCACAGCTGCAGTCCTTGGTTTTGGTGACAATGTGAGGAGTATTGAGACAAGCAGATTTTGACTTGTTTTTCTAAGAATAGCCCTGCCGTGCTGATGTACTCTTGGACACAGCACTATTTCCAGAGAACTGAATTTGAACAAGAAAGTCCAGTCAAACCTAAAATGCTCTTGGATAGGTCAGATCCCAAAAGACCTGGCTATTTAAAGATTGACCTTTACAGTTTCAGATCAGAGTCTGCACTATATTTCAATGACACTTATGTAAAACTCTTTCTCCTGGATCTCTGCCTTATTAGCTATACTCAGTTTTACTGTTGAAAAATTGGAATTTTGATATAAATGAAGAGGACAAAAAAGGGAAAAATAGAAGGGCTAATATGGAAGTACTCCCAGTGTCTTACTAAGGAGAGACAAAAAAAATATTTTTTTCACTGATAAAGAAGGTTTCGACACATAATTTCAGCCCTCTGGAAAGGACCAGCCTGACATTAAAAAACCATACAGCTTTGCATCCCATATTATAGGTGATTTTCACGTTCTGACAAAGAAGGCACCAAAGCAACACCCCACCAAGAATGCAAAAGGGCTGCTGTCCAGTTGTTTCATATTTAGTGAACTGCAGTACCACAGTTGCCCATTGTGTAATGTCTGTGGCAGAACTATTTTCAGAAATGGCTTCAGCAAACAACTTTGAGACAGGATATAGGCTGAATATCAGCCCTTCTGGATAGTATAACATTTCTGGATTGTGTAACACGCCTCTCTGAGAGAATCTCAGGAATCTCTTATATTTCAGATATCTAGGAATGTATTTAATCTTTTTTTCTTTAATTTAGGACTGAAGTTCATGTTTATATTCAGTTTAAGTTAACTGAAATTTTATCCTGCTAGTAGGAATGACATGGATATTTATAAATAACATTAAAATCTGGAAGGCCAAAGATGGATGGTTGACATTTGAAGGCCTATTTTTCTTATTGATATGTGCATTGAAACATATGATTGAAGACCTGAGCCATCCTTCTGGACTTTCATTGACTCTAAAATTATGCCACTGATTTTCCCAAGATTCTTCAAGTAAAACAAGGGAAATACAGACCTTTCCCCCCTTCCCAGCTGTTAATGTGCTGCTTGCAAATCTGGGGGAAGATCCAGTCATGCAGGATCTCCCATGAGGGAGGGCAGATGCAACAACCAGTGCATACTGTACTGCCAGAAATCAGGATTAAGGGAGCTGGAAAACAGGGAGTGTTGTTGGTCTTGTAGAAACTGCAGTTCTGTGCTTGTCCTTTGCCCGTGCAGGAGCAAGATCAGATGGATTTTGAATTATTGAATCAACAGTGTGTTCCTGGTGAGTATTTGTCCAGTCCATTCCCTGTAGGATGTTGACAGAAAGGTGGGGAGGGCACCTCATGGTTGAGATGGCACATACACACTGGTATTTACTTTTTGTGTTGGAAAAGTCAGGACACAATTTTGTCACAAAATGTAGTAGATTTTGACTGTTGAAAACAATGTAGGGCAGAAGTTTAAACTATATTTTTAGCTCCTCCACTTTCACTACAGAGTTTTGGTTTTTTTTTCAGTGCAGTTGCACATATTAACCCATTGCTATGATCCAATGTGCGCATTCACATCAGCACCTCTGCTTCCACTGGGTTAAGTGCAGCGCTGCTCAGCTGTGCGTCCCTACCTAGATCAATGAAGGGCAGATACAAATCTTCTGAGGGTATGAATGTTCTGCAAAATCATTTTGTTTCAATTAACAACAGCTCTTTCATTATCTGAGGCGTGGCTGATAAACTGCATGTCTGTCAGGTCTGTCTTGCTTCATGAGGGAGTCACAACTAGTTCACTAAAACAATTAACAAGAAAGAACTCCTAAACTGCTCTCTCCAGTCCTCATGCGCCCCTCCCCTCCTTCCAAATTGGGGAATTCTTTATTTCATAACAAAAACCCTCAAAAGCTAATTTTTTGCTTGAGATTCGTTCAGACTATCCATTCCTTTCCAGACCTAGGTCATGAATTCATGCTTGCTCCTCATAGTTTGGGACAGCAGGCACAGCTAGAGGCACCCTCCAAGGGCTGAACCTCATCTGTGCAAACACACCGCTTGAAGCTGTACAGAGGCTACTGTCAGTCTGGGTGGAATAATGTTTGTGTACACGTTACAGATGAGACAGGTCATCCATGGTGCCTGCAACACAGCAGGGAGCTGAGCCCTTGCCTCTGAGTGTTACTCCTAACTCCTATGCCTCCAGAAAGAAATACTCTTACTGGGTTTATTTATGATCCTTTGTGGTCTACACAAAGTGTCTGAGTCTCTTCTGGGACCTTGCTCCCATTCTCTCCTCTGATAAATCTTGGCTTTTGGGTGTTTTTTTTTCTTTTGTTGGATTAGAGCCAGTAAGCTAGGTAGCTGAACAGCCAGAGAGCTGCTTGTCAGCCTCTGATTTTCCAGCAGGGATTTTGCAGGAGGCTGCTGAGGCAGTGACCTCTGAGTGTGCGGCAAGGACTGTGAATCCTGCTGGGATACTGTTGAAGGACTGGCTCCTTCTGTACTGCACAGGGAAATAGAAGCTTGGCACAAAGGTGTCTCTGCTGTTGGTAGTGAGCAACCCTGAAGCAAAGTAATTGCTCTTCCCTGCCATGGTTTTTGTGGCTAAAATAACTAGTTGGTTACTACAAATCAGAGCCTGGGTATGGACCATCATATATACAGTGCAGAAAATTAAAAGATACGGGGTTTTCAGCAAAACAAAATAAATCAAATTGACAATACAGATGTTTTTACTGACACTATTACTCTCCCTGAAGGAGAAATATTTAAGCCCAGATTAAATGTTTTACGGACCAAGATTAAACCTGCTTCACTGTGGAGGCAGAGATAAGTGTACTCTTTTAGCCAGTACTTTGTCCATCTGCTAGTTTCTTGTATTTAGAAACATTTCCTTATTTTCCTTTGATAAGCCTGAATATTGTCAGAATTTTTACTCAGAAATAGGAGAGCCTCATGTCAAAACTGCCAGTAGCTCAGAGAGGCTGCAAGACCTACTTTCTACGTATGAAGCAGGCTAGGGGTAAAAACCAAACCTATTGCTGCACCCTGGGAGGGTTCTCTAATCAGCAGCTTCTGAATCAAGCAATCTCTCTGAAAAACTATTTCTTCTTGAAGTTCAAATACGCCTATGCAGAAATCTTGTGTTGAACATGGCAAGATAGTAAGGAAAATGTTGGTTATAACAAATCTTCTTTTCCAAAAGATTCATGGAAAAATTCCTGAGCTGCTTTATATTAGGTATTAAGTCCACTCTGGTGAGTGGTGCAGCTTTACCAACAAAAGAAGTAATATCTACAAAGTGTTGTCTGTAGTCTGTTGGACTAGTGACAGTAACAATGCAAAACATTACTGGAGGCTCTGGCAAAAGAACAGGCACAATTTATTGGCTATGTAACTCAGGATAAGGTAAGATGAATAGAAATGACGATCTAGTGTGTAGGTTACTGGATTGCAATGCAACAGAGCAGGGCTCAACTCCTGACTTAGTTTTGGACTTTTTTGTTACTTCAAGGAAGGTACTGAAATCTTTCCTGTGTAACAGTTCCCCATCCTAAAAGAAGGATAATGATAATTTCTTACATACACAGGGATACAGGCAAGGTAAAGGATAATTGCAAAGCCTTGAGATACTGGGGAAGAGAGGGTCTAGACACAGAAATGTTCAATCCTATATCTTTCAGTTAAGGAAAGAGAATGCAGAAAATATTTTCTAAAGACATATTTCAAGGTTATTTTCCACTCTCCCAAACGTGGCAAGTAGAGACATATTTCAGTTTTTATTTCTATCCTCTATTCCTTTTCAAGTACATTCTTTCCTTCCCTTGTAGGCAGAGACATATGTATAGCCGAGTGGGTGATGTCTAAGGCATATGATGTTCCTGTATTTCTTCAGGTATGATTTGGTGGTTTTCTGACACCAAAATAATCAGAAGTTTTATGTTTGATTTCATGGTGCAGTTTCTGAGAATTTAATATTTCACTTTGACCCTCCAGATCCTTCAAAACAGCTTATAAAATCTTCATGGTGTGGGAGGGAGTACTTCTGGAAATCTTTGTCTTTCCAGGAGTCATTTTGTGTGAAGCTATTTTGATGGATTTGCTATGACATTAGTCAAAGATTTTCTCTACTAAAAATTTACACATTTGTTTTCATGTAGGAAAGCAAACAAAAATCACTCATTTCTAGAAGATAAACATTTTACTCAGCAATTTTCAGAGTGTAGTTTCCTTTGAAACTCAGTTTAAAGAAATAGATGAGAGCTAAATGCAGGCAAAATAGATCCAGCTGTATAAAGTCAGGCACTTCTGGAGCATGAATCATTTCCCATGACAGATGGCACTGCACTCTAAAGGTATCTGTTGCTCATGTTTGCCTGTAGAAGAAACCTGAATAACTTATTTAGGCTAGTTACCTGGTTTTGGCTAGGCAAAGTTGGGCAAAGAATCCATATAATTCCCATCAATAAGTATACATTTTAAATCATTGCATGACCTTCTCCAAGTGTTTAGACATAGATTAAAATAGGCTTTCCAAAAGTCAGGCACCTAAAATGCTGAGCATTTTTGGAACTGTAGGACTTCTTACATACAGGACTTAGGTATTTTCAGGGGAAGAGGTTTGACTCTGGCTTTATTTGGGTAGCTGTGCTGCTGATGTGATCTGGCCTCAATACTGCATGCCACACAGATCTCTGCTGCATGCCACCTTTTTGGGTAAGAAAGCCCTATGAAAAATGATCAATAACATTTGAACTAATATTTTAGGTAAAGCAGTGTGATATTTCTGTTATTATTATTTTATTTCACAAGGACCAGTTGCCCTTTGCCTCCCCTGCCTCAATACTTGCAAAGCCTGAGAGAGGGTTCTGTGTCAACCCTGCTCAGAGGTTGTATTGCCACGTCCATGAAATTCAGGGTTTGTCCCTTCCATGCTGTGTGCACTGTTTAGTTGACACTGGCTAGTGGGGGTGGTACCGCTTTACCCCTCCTAATTCCCCCTGGGAATGAATGGAGATTTGAGTTGGGGAGTCCCACCAGTTTTTTAGGTTGTATTTTTTTTTCCCAGTGGAAGTGGGGAGGCATTTCAGGGGCTTGCAGTATCTTGTCCCTTCCTTCCCCAGCAGCATCTTCATGCTCGTTTGGACGGTGAACGGGTTTCAAGGCTTACACAAATCTGTCACTATCTCTCAGGGCCAGACCCCAACAAGACTTCCTAATGGTACCTTCTAAAGTCTTGAGTAGAAATTAGAGTCATGGGAACAAAAGGAGACTGCCCAGGATAGTGAGTTTTGCTGCTTTTAGAGATAAGATTTAAACTGATAGATGTAATGGGGCAAAAACATAGTATTCTGTTCGCCTTGTTCAATTCAGTATTTGTAAAGCTCCAATCACCATGGCATCCAGGCATGAAAGATACCTTATGTCAGCAGGATATGCATCAAAGGAGTCCTTTTCTAATGGATAAACCTGATATCAAAGAACTGAAGAAACTGAACCAAAATTTACAGGTGTCCTTTGCTTTGATCATTAATTAAAATGTGACTTATACTCACAGTGTCCCTATTAGAGGACTTGACACAACAAAGCATCTGAGGTACCCAACTATTTCTTGTAATGCTGTGGAAGACAGGTGTTCATTCCTGGGAAAGCTTTGAAGCTAAAAATAAAATAAAACAAAATTAAAATTAAAGGATATTTCCAGGTACATAGTAATCATCTTAATACTTACATTTGAGGGTTTTGTGTGTGTGTTAAATACTGACAGAACTCCTGGATGGAAAGGAATGCAGACAATGAGGTAAAGTAAAGCCTTGTATGTCATTTGAGATCAATTGTCAGAGAATTTGTCTCAGCCATGTCATTATCAGATTAATAGTTGAGTTCCAATTTAAGCTGGAGTTATTTGGATAACAGGAATCAAAAGGAAAGTTTTTTGCAAACAATTTGCCTTAGAGCAAAATAAAAGTGTTAGAGATAGGATTTTTTGTGATTTTCACCACACCCCTTGAAATTCTATGCAGACTAGAATCCTTCATAGGCAGACCATGACAGCCAACCCCAGCACCCTGGGTTATTCCAGCCTGGAGGTGTAAGATGGATCAGGGCATTTCATTTCCCCAGCAGTTAGCCCAGACACAAGAAATCCAGTCTATCGGTGCTAATGGGCTGTATGGCTGCCAAATATGTTGATGATCCAAAATAGCTAGATTAGGTTATAGATTTGAAGATCATAGAATATCCTGAATTGGAGGGGACCTGCAAGGACCGTTGAAGGCTAACTCCTCATATCTTCTTACAACAGGTCATTTGGCAAGTGAGCATTCCTGCAGTTTTTCTCTGCTTTGCTCTCCATAGCAAATTAAAAAAAAAAATCTTTCAGCTTTGCCATTTTCTTTTGTCTTCTTTTCACTTTGCTTTCCATCTCTTCTTCTTATTCATCTTTCAAAGGCTCACAGCTTAGTATTTATCTCTCATGTTAAATGGCATTAAACATTCCTGGGGTTGAATCAGTTTTTACAGACATGGAATGGAAAGTGCCAGAAGAATCCCGCCACCCAACCCAAATAGTTAACAACTTCCTAAGTACTAAACATGTTTTTTCTTCCCCTCTCATCTAGCGGGGGAAACTCATAGGAATCTATGAGTTTCACTAGCATTTCATAAACACATTCTACTATGTGAGTGGTTGTTGTACCACCTGATCTTTATAACACATTGGGGTGCAGGGATTCAAAATGCAGACATTTCATTTGCAAGAGCATTGGATCTTTGAGATGTGTCACATTGTGCTGTAACCCTGAGGTGGTAGTAGTTACCTGTAAGTGCAGTGTGGCTTTCAGTGCCGTGATCAGGTATTCATCTTTGGTGACCATTGGTGTCCATCCCCAAATTCATGGTTTTCCAGAGTGAGCAAGGTTTCAGAAAAGAGGATTTTCCACCTGTTAGTCCCTCCATAATCTATAGATACTGTGGATATTAACAACTTGTTAGACCCTTTCATCTTCCAGTGTAGAATACCTGAATAATTTTTGCAGCTCTGGAGAGATGCTTTTGACTCTGTACTGTAATGGGTACACTGGCAACGTGGGAGTAGACAGCATCATATCAGGTCCAGTTTGTTCCAGTTTAGACAAGAACCTCCTGGATATTATTGATTCCATTCAGTGGGACTTGTGTCCCCATTTGGTTTAAATCTTGCTGTAACAAATGCCATCTGAAAATCTGGTCCTCTCATAGTGCACCGTGTAACAATTAAACTAAGGATTTAAAGACTGACCTTAGAGTTTTGCTCTATTTAATTAGTTTTACAACTTTAGGTTCACCAGGCTGATTTGTGAAATTCAGGACTTCCATGAAACATCCTGTACTGAAAAAGATGACAATCTATGAGCAGGCTCAGTAAAAGACTGACATCTCTCTTGTTGCACACCTTTTAGTAAAGCCCACATCAAAGCCACACAGGTGGAGCATTTTTCCTGGAGAGCTGACAGCCCCATTATTTTTCAGAGACTCCTTCATCAGGGTTCAGTTTCTGGTTTAGCAGAATAAGTGATTCCTAGAATATGAAGACATTCTTCCCACCCCCAACCCCTTTTTCTTTCTTGATGTAAAAGGACACAACTGTTTACAATACTTTTAATATCAACTGCCAGTTTTTAATTCATTCTTGCCCTTGATGTTGTACCTACAGGTAGATGGCTAATTGGTGGATGTATATATTAATTCTAGAATACAATAAAAAATATGTTTAAAAAGGACTACTGACATTTCTAGTTGTAGCATATTTTCACCAGATGTGTTATGCCCATTCACAGATACTGTGTTCTCACTCCATTTTTAGTCACCAGCTTAGCTTATTCTTTGTCAGTAAGCACCCTTGAGGAATATTTCTGTGAAATACAAAAACCTTGCAAGTATGCTTAAAATAATCAATTAGTTAGATGAATGGCACGAAGACTGAATCAACAGTCATCCAGAACATCAGACTACTGCAGACAAAATGTTTTATCCTTTCCAGAAAGAGTTGGCTTGATTTCTATTATCATTAACATCTGCACTCTTCAATTCTGATCACATGTCTTTAAAGAAATGTAAATCAACTCCATATTCCTAGACATTCAGTTCTAAAGATGGACTGTAAAATTTTACCCTTTCCAGCAGAGTTGCAGTATTACCCTGTTTACTAATACCTAAGAGTCTGGTATTTGAAGAAAGGGAAAACATAGACAGTATCCACCTCCCCTTACTCATCCCAAGACATAAAGAGAAGACAGCCACTTCCTGTTTACACAGCTATTGCTGATGTGAGATTGTTCCATGCCTTTTAGTTTCTACTTTATTTTGGTAATCTTCATGGAAGAGGATTTGCAAGGGAAAAAATCCTTAGAAGAAATAATTTTGATATCACATCGTAAGGAAAATAGAATCCTACAATGGAAAGGAACTAAATAAAAGAAAACCATTGAATGTCAAGGACAGATGCAGCCTTAGTTATCAGGTGGAAAATGGAGGGACAAAAATCCTTCTCCTCCGGTGATCTTTGGCTGCAATGTACATGAACTTCTGTGACTGGCTGTTACAGCTGTGGCTTATTTCACTGTTGGCTGTTCTGTGAAATATTGATTATTCTGAAGGTCTGTGTCAGTAAATTTCCAAGAAGTCATTAGCCAATAAAGATATGTGTTTCATTCTGGAATCATCACTGTATCTTTGTGTGTGTTACTCATGACTTGATCTGACTTGGCAGGCACTGAGAGAAGGGCTGAGTGTAACTTACACATTCCTCTTCCAAGAACTGTAAGAGAGGGAAACTCTGAACAAGAAAGCTGAGAAAGAAAATTTCATGTCCGATTGAGAGAAAATACATCCCTAAAATTGCAGATTTGGCCAGGGAAATAATTTGAGATGGATTGTTTATTTAATGAGTAGTTTAATAAATGGCCTTTATTTAGATGTGGTAAATTCATTGATAAGGGCCAAGACATGTGGGAAGAATTTAAAAAAAACAAAAGTGAGGGGTTTAGGTGAAATTCAATCTTGAACTGAGCACCTGTGACTTATATCTGTGAGGCACAGAATCTGCCTGTACAGGAGCAGCAGAACAGATTTATACACCATAAATGCAGCAAATGAGTGTATGTGACTTTTTCTGCGTGACTTTTTCTGCATGACTTTTACAAGCATGACTGTCAGAGGCATTGTGAAATCTTCAGTAATTCAAAGCTCTGCATAAGTGTGTTTGCACCATCCAGAGCTCGTGTGGTACAACAACTAAAACCACATTAAAGTGAAATTAAAAGAACCCTGAATTATCATCCAAAGGCCTTTAAGCTTGAGTATGAACAGCAAGGATCACACACTTGTATATAGATCTTTACCTATATATTTCATTTGAGCAGTTTATTGTTTTTCAGACAATTGTGATTCTGTGATTACATTTCATAAGAAATTGTGGATATAGTGCCCTGTGTCCTCCCTGTCACTCTCTCGATAACCATTTTGAAACAACCTTAATATATCAATCCAAAGTGTAATATCTGGATCCTTGGTGATCAAAGAGTAGATCTTTGGATGTTTATGATATTTTAATTATATTTTTCCTTATTCTTTCATAAATTTCTGGGAAAAAATACTTGCTTTTATAACTGTCACAGGATTATTTGCACAACATTTCTGGCATTTTTCTTCTGGAGATATATATGTTGAATAGAATGAGATTGATAAAATTTCCACTGCTGTGAGCAACAGGCTTTTTTTTCCAGAATTTCCCTTGTGTAATGACCAAGCAAAATTCAGTTTCATCAAAAAGTAAAATGAAAATTTTATATATATATATATATATAATTTATATATATAAATTTTATATATATATATATATATTTATATATATCTATTTATAGATAAATTATTTGACTTGCAAAAATTACTAATTCTTCACAAAACAAGGGCCAATATCTTTTCAGACCTTTCTTAGCAAGCCTAAGCATCTGATTTCTATACAGGAGTAACTGGATGAGATTCTATGGTTTGAATTAAAGAGGTAGACTAGATAATCGAATGTTTTCACTCTAACCTCTGCATCTCTGAGATGGGGGTAAGTCATGTGAGTCGGGCTACTTCTGCATAAACACATTTAACCATAACAATGTGGGGCTTTATGGTGCTAGGCCTTCTCTGAGGAACTCTTGCATTATTCCACTGCTCTGCAAAGCCAAAGTATTGCTTTCCAGATACTCAGTTGAGCCGAGCTGCTGGGAAGTTTGCAGCTGATTTTGATAATAGCTGTTAGGGACTTTTTTGTATCGTTTGTAAACTGCGAAGTGTAATAGTTCCTGAAAGCAGTTAAGATTGTGGTAACTGAGAATATGAACATGTTCTTGGATTACTGCTGTGCTTCTCCAGTTTGAAGTTGTCTGTCAAAGGCTGCAGAGAACATGAAAATGTGATCACCCAGAACCATAAACAAAAATCCTTGCCCAACAACCACATGGAAAAATAGCCAACCGGAGTCTGGATTACCACAACTGTCAACAAGATTTCCATTCAGAAATCCTCTCTTTGGCTTGTCTTCCAATACTTTTGCTAATGGAAAGAATGCTCTTAAAGAAGGAAAACTCCTTTATATAGTTGCTTTTGATCACAAATCAGATAGAGTTTCAACCAGAGAAAATGAATAAACATCTGTAGGAATTTGCAAACAATTAGAGCATGTTTTTTCTGCCTCTCCCTCTTTCTGCCTATCTTAAAATAAGTATACATGGACATGCATAACTTTTTCAAATTTGTTTAATATTCAAATATTATCCAGTGACATTTTGCAGTTGCGGAATTTTTCAATCTGTGTTGCAAATTTTCTACAGAGATTCAAAACTATGCAGCCAGACTGTCTTGCTTCGTTCTGACATGTCAAATGGGATGTTGAGTTTTCTTATAACATCTCTTGCAGGAGAAGCTGCTGCAGTAGCAAGAGTTGCAGGAAGAGGTGAGGAAATGTATCTGGTTTTTGAGGGCTCTATTTGGGGTATTCACAGACAGGATTACCAAGTGCTTTCTCAACACATGGCTTTAGAGATTCCACTTTAGAGGTACTGCAAGGAAAGCTCTTGAATTTTATTCAGTATAGTAAATGATACTGAAGCCTCAGTTGCTGACATGCTGGCTTCGAACTTCCAAAGTGACATTTGTGGCAGTGGAACAAGAGAGATAGATTCATATTCACAATTCCAGTGTTTGACTGGTTCTTGCTGATTTGGTGAAGAGCAAGAAATAGAGCTATAAAGTAAGAAAAGAAACCTGCATGCATAAAACACATAAAAACCTATTCCAAAATGGAGAGTGTTACTGATTATCTAGTTCAAAGCACAGGTGCTTTTGTTAATGACAAGTTATGACAGCTGGAACATACTTCTTTTATTTAGTGAGTAAAATGAATCACTGACTCTCTCATTACCCTGGTCTGTCTATAAATTCAAAGATGTGAAACAATGCTGCTATGGTTAGTGCTCTGACTGTGGCTTGATAAATCCTGTGTTGTCTATCTTTTATAGTTGTTTGTACATAGAAAAACTGCTGTGAAATAAGTCACCTCCATTTATGTGCATCATAACACTCTTGGTTTTATATAACAGCTGCTGTTCGAAAAATACTGGTATGTGGACAACAAGGTTCATAACCTGCAATGGATATGTGATGCTGTCTGGCAGTTTTTATTCACTGACCCAGCATTAAACTAGTGACAGTTTCTACAATGGATTTTTTCAGTTCTGGAAATACAGTTTGAAAAATGGACCAGATTCTGCAATTGTTCTCTGTGAGGAGCATGCACTTGCATGCTAATAATCTGGATCAAGGATATGAATCTGATAAACTTGTTCTGCAGTAGCTTCAGGAATAATTTTAAATTTTACTCATCCTAGTACTGACACTAGAAATGGCCTTCTCTGCACTGATTTTAAATAATGATCTCCCCTGATGCTCAGTGCCTAGCCTGCCCACAGAAACATCAGTCATTTGGAGTCTGCTGCAATTCTCAGTCCACTAAAATTGTGATGAAAGACTTCCTTTTCTTCAAGGATCTCTTTGCCAGGAGCAAATAGCTATGGCAGGCAGATAACAGGAAAAGTACCTCCCAAGAGCAAATTGAAGTTTTATTTAATGCTCCCTAGGATAAACACTGCATTAAAACCTAAGTATGAGAAAATTTCTCCAAACAGTTGTTAAGACAGAGACAGAGATACATAGCAGTCACTTTTGCCACATCACCCCAAATGCAAAAAAACCCCTCAAGAAATACATCTCTCCATTTCCTTGTCACCCACAAATTGCTGGGTAGGTCATACATTTCTAATGTTAGCCTATCTCTAGACATTTTGAGTTCATTTTCTATACGGTAACCTGTGGTTTTTCTTGGGAGTCGTGAGTTTTGCTGAACTATTGCCAGAATGAACATTGATACCAGGTGCTTACTCTGGCAGAATCCAGTATCACACCTACAGATAAAGTGCAAAATTACATGTGTCATGCCCAAGCACCACAAATTACTCTGACCTTCATCTCAAATAACATGATAACTCCTGCTTTGAGACTTCAGACAATGCAACTTTGGCAAAAGGCAAGTTTTTCATAGCCAAGAACATCAAACCTCATGTCTTTTACTGTACCAAAGGGGTTGACTTTTAAAGAAAATGTATTGCCAAATTAAATCTACCTTTGGCCTCTAAAATAAAGCATGCTATCCTGGGCAAGCAGAGTGATAAACAGTTTTTGACTGGTTTGGAAGGAACCACAATGGGCTGCAGTGCTGACTGCTGGAGGCTCAGATATGAAGGTGATGCAGATAAAAGCACATCAGCGTTCATGATGAGAGAAACAGATGGTCGGGAATGACAGCCATGTCCTCTGAGATTTCTGACTCCTGCTAAAGTGTCTGAGGTGTCCATGCTTCATTCTTATTGCTTGAAGGCTATTGAGAATTTGAGAAAAGCAGAGGTCATGGCTGGTGGCACTGCACAGGCACTGGGAAGGAGGGTGAGGACTATCGGGACCTTGAAGGCTGCTACTGCTGTCCCAAAACCACTGACACTGTGTGGGCTGGTGAGGGCTTCCTTTGCGTATTCCCAGATTAACCATTCACATTCAGACAGTTATAAAACAAATTTTTGACTTGAATTACATACCTTAGTTTCTCTGTTCACTAACACATTTTGAAATTTTGAATCCTTCAAATCCAAGGCTGATCTAATTAACCTCAAACAAAAATTAGCAATTAAAATTTGAATTTGAAAGTGAGGCCTGATTAAGCAGATTTTAATTTTTTTCTTAGAGGATCAGGTCAAAAGTACTCTACCCCTTCTTCTACTTAGAGTGAAGTGAATGGTCCCAAAGGACTAGAGTTGTAAATAGTCTTCAAAAACATGACTTCAATGTTTGCTCAAAAACTTTTGCTTGAGGAAGTTCTTAAGGCTGTAGAAAACAATGTCTTTTTTCATACAGAAATGCAGGAGTTTGAAGTAGGAATGGATTAGACTGCAGAGAACTGTCAGCAGGGATCAGATGTAAATTTGCATGTTATTAAGATCAAAAGAGTAATTTCCTAAACTTTTTTTTTAATACATTTTCAGTCAAAGACAATAAGGATATTCAGGACATTATACTTCAACTAGTTTAATAGCCTTAAATCTGGAGTTTAAAAAAAATTATGGACTAAATAGTTATTATTATTTATAGACATAATAGTTATTATGTCACCTTCTATCTTAGTCTCATTTTTATTTTAAATTTTTTAGCCTTTTTGCATTTGCTAAAAAAAGGGTAGGGAAAATATTGGCTATTCTAAAATAAGTGACTGCTTAGCATATCATTGCTAATATGGAACTGGCTTGGTTAATGACGTTCATCTTTAAGGACAAAGATAATCATCTTTATAACTTGCAAATTCCTTATTAGTGTGCAGATAGTGTTACTATAAATTCAAGCTGCATTTCATAAGCCACACATTTTTAGCTGTTAGAATTCATTCTCTGAATATTTAGTAAGATGATGAAGGGATGAATGGTGACTCCCCAGCTGGACACAATTCCAGCTTAAGCAAGATGATAAACTTCTAATATGAAGATGGAACTTATGGATTCTGGCCAGAACAAAATAGCATTTCTCCAGTGGAATGCTAGTTCAAACTCTATTCTGGAAAGAAATTATTCTAACAAGGTTCCTCGCCCTTTTAGGGGCTCCTGGGAAAAAAAATAATGGAGAAGCCAAGTGTGTGGTCTTTTGAAATTTCAGATAATTTGTAAAAGAGACAGCATGGGCAGTTTTTAGGACAAGAAACAGAAAAAATTGCTGCAAGTTGACAAGAAATATTTGCTGCCCCTAAGCTCTTATAACAGCACCCGTGACCCTGCAAATAGAATTATTTTTTTCCACTAATATGTCTAAAATAATGGCCCTTATATTGTTGTGCAGATTTTTGAAGTGATTTCACATATTTTTAAGAAAAACAAACAAACATAGGAATAATTAATTAATTCTGTTGGGATACATAGGTCTCGATGTCTACATTTTGAGATTTTTTAAAATTTCTTATGTTGTCTTTACCCTTGAAAGAACGGAACAATTTACTTTCTGTTTTTTCACTTAGCTCATATAATGGCATTCGTGTCTTGGGGAGGGCTTTTAGTAGATAGGTCCTCACATGCAGCAATTCTTAAGGCTAAGTGGTTTCAGTCACTGTTTTTTCCTGAAAGTGTGGCAATAACATGGGGGTCTAGCAGGATTTTGTGTGATTGCACTCCATAGAAATCTATGGAAATGCAAAAATTTTCAAAACACTGGGTGTGATCCTAGAGTCAGTATGTCTTTTAAAGTCTTTGTATTTAACATTCTGAGAAACAACCATATTTCACTGTAGACTCAGGCTGAGTTTCATGCCAGATCCAGGCCCTTTGTGTTAGTCATACAACTGTCCTGCAACCTTTCCCAGCCCATGAAGTCAGAGGTCTTTTTATGCATCCAGAAAGGAATGCATTTGTCTCTCTGCTGACTCCATGGGCAGCCTGGTGTACTTGCACTCCTAACTCATGCACCTTAGTTTGTTCTCTATAGCCAAGTGGGGTTGAATTCTGGCCCCGGCACCTATTTCCAATTAGTCTCCAATTGTAGGCATTTATCTTCTTTTGATACTGACTGTGTTATATACTGAGCTTCTCAGGCATGTGAACCTGACAGAAGAGTAAAGCAGGAGCCTAAGGAGCATTTAGTTCAAAGGAAGTCAGAGGGTTTGCAAAACATTGCTGGGAGTAGGATGATTTAATTTCATGAATTACTCGTAATTTGAAAAAATTTCCCCACAGAGATCAGTAGGAAGACTCTGAGATAGCTTTTAGCCACATGAAAGGACCTGCTTTTCACATGGGTTACTTTGGGAAGGAAATTCAGAATAATCAACAATTTGCATTTGAGATACTACTAAAATTGATGGCCTTCTTTGACAGTTTTGCTTTTGAAAGAACTCTAAATTAACATGGTTGATAGCCTGCCTTCTTCCTGTGCACTACACTTCAGTGCCTGGAGCTGCAGGACATGCCCAATGAAGGAAAAATGAAGGAAATAGAGTTGTTACAGATGAATTGTTTTATATGAAGGTAAACACCACATTCTCCTTTTAAAGCAATTGTTATTTTATCCCTTAGATGCCATTATTTACTGTGGGTCCAATTGTTCTCATTCAAAATGAAAACTTAACTTGCTTCAATACATCCAATTAAAACACTTTAAAATGGTTTCCAAGAGAAGCTCTTATGCAGTGATTGCCACAGAACCTCCTTCCTCAGGAAATAGGAAATTGAAAACCTTCAGTACAGCACTTCATTTTGGAATAGAGTTTGGTTAGTGGAGCTGGGTTGGGTTATTCTTGGTCTAAAAAGACCTCAGGAAGATCCAGAGCTGGCAGTCACCCTGGTTGTGACTTGTGTGAAGGGCACAGTGGCTTCATACCCAGAGGCCTGTTGGGAAAAATACACTTTTCTAGTTCTCTGGAGAAGGATGGCCTGCACACTGCATGCTCTAGATGGAAGTACGAAGTAGTTCATGATGCAATATTTTGGCAAAAATTTCCAAGTATACAAGAAAACCCACAAGAAAAATCAGGCATCCCTTTCATTTATGGAAATGTTTCTGTTTCATGGAAGTGCTGGAGAAAGACCAAGCATGCTGTATGATAATCCACATTCACTTGCAAAATCTACACATCCTCCACAAGACTGAGGCATGAATAATTCTAGAGAACAGCTCCTGGAAACTATCACCTATAGTAGTAATGTTTTAAGACTTGTGGGGACACATTCAATTAAGGCTTCATGTAGTTTCCATACCAAAGAAATCCCCACAAAACAGAATATGTAATAGTGGGGAAAATGTTTCCAGCCTACACTAACTTATAGAATGGCTCCTTTACACTGCTTTAGAGATGTAAAGGGACTTTAAAATTTTTAAATGATCTGTTAATGGAGGACATAGAGGACATTAGCACAAATGAAAATCAGCTTCATGAATATCAGGAAGTTAAACTATTGACTGGATTACTTGGCTTCAGAAATTCAAAGAAAAGTTATGAATCCAATTCTGACTTTGAAACTTATTAACCCTTTTCAGCTTTGCTTTTTATTTCATCCTTTCTTCTTAGCTATGACTTGAGATTTTCTGTTCTGTGACTCAGCTTCAGATGAAGGGAAGGGAGAATGAATAGTTTTATTTCAGGCAATGCCATGGCCTAGTTGTTGGATACCTGCCAAGACCTATGATGTGGGTTCAGGCTGTGGATTTCAATCCACTCTTTGCATGAAAGAACACTTGAAGTTCTTGACCAAGAGGTTGATACCCCATTTTTTTGATACCAAAATTGGTGCTATCTTAATGAATCAAAGCAGTCTAATCAATCAGTCTCCTCTGGAGGCTTATGTGGGATTTCTTTGCTCACATCTGAAATATCAGGAATTTAGACCTATTGTTCCCACCTATCTGGTCAGGAGAAGGACTTCTGAACTTGCTTGAGAATTCAGATTCTCTGAGAGGTGCAACGATATTGTATCTTCAGCTCCTATGACTGAAGAAGTACTCAAGGCAGGACTGAGGTTTGAGGTCAAGGTGCACCAGGAGTAGGGATTTGAGGCAGGAGTGAAAGATAGGGAGTTAAGAAAGACCTCAGCAGTTAGTGAAAACTAATTTGGGAAGTGCCAGAGCACTTAGAATGAGTTTAAGTATTGTCATGAAGGTTGGACTTTTTACAGTTATCCTGCAAATCTCTCCTCCAGATTTGTGTTGAGTGTAGAAGTTGGCTCTTTTTTGGAAACAGGATTCTCCCTCATCCCTAAAGCCTAGTTAAGACTCTGGACACAAGTCCCTGGATGCAACAGATACCTCCACTAAATCCTTCAGTACATCTAGGAATTTATTATTCAGTCACAAAGAGATTAATAGGATCTCTGAGGCTAAGGACTTGATATCTGGGTTCAGTAAAGTTGCCCATTTCTAAGCATCAGAGGAAACTTCCAGTAGGAAATTTCTGAGTCCTGAGGGAGAAAAAAAATGTCTTGAAGACTCCCTGAAAAGCTTCTGGGGAAAGAAAGAATTTTGCCATTCAGCAAGCACAGACACCAATTTTTGTGGTTCTCATAAAAGTTTGAAAATTCACAGAGCTATGAAGGCACAGTTAGGGAATATATGCAGGGCTCGTGGATAGAGCAAAACAAATAGATGTAAGGGCATAAAGAAAATTACGACTTATGTCATACAGCCTTTGAATAGAGAAGTTGATGAACATTAATCCTGCCAAAATACAGGTGGAGGCAGGAATAGGTGCCAGTGTCAGAGTCTGAGAACTGTGTTATTCATTTGTCAATGAGAAAGAGGAAGGCATGCATGATCCAAGCTGAAGGAAGGAGTTTCTATTTACAGTCAGGTGTAATGTCCTATTCATCCTGGCATGGAGTAGCAATATATTCCTGGTCTTTCTAGCCTTAAATGGGCATTTGGGTTGGGTTGTAATGTTACATTTGTAAGTCAATGGTCAATTATATTGAAAGACAAGTAGTGCTGGCATATTGGAATGTGCTATTAGTGTTAATACCAAAAAACATGGAATAATTTGCTGTCTGACTACCACACCAGTGGTACCTCACTGGAGCTGAGAGTCTTCTGCAGCTTGTGATGCAGACCATGGTGAAGAAGCTGTGCCTCTGCAACCCATGGAGTTGCATCCCTCCACAGGGATGCAGAGATCCACCTGCAGTCCATGGAGATGCCCATGCTGGAACGGGTGGATGCCTGGTGGAGGCTGTGTTCCTGTGGACCTCTGGAGAGAGGGCTCCTTGCTTCCAGACTGGAGCAGCCTGTTCTTGAAGAACTGCACCCCATGGAAGAGTGACCCACACTGCAGCACTTTGCAAAGAACTGTTGCTCATGAAATGGAGCCACACTAGAGAAGTTTGTGGAGAACTGTCTCCCGTGGGAGGGGCCCCATGGTGCAGTGGGGAACAACTCCTCTCCCTGAGCAGTGGGAGAAGCTTTGAGTGATAAACTGACCATAACCCCCATTCTCTACCTCCTTGTGCTGCTGGGATAGAAGGAAGAGCTTGGAAGGAGGGAGAGTCTGGGGAATGGTGTTTTTAAGGGTTTTATTTTACTTCTCATTATCCTGCTCTGATTTTGTTAGTAATAAATTTACTTCATATCTCTAAGTTGAGCCTGTTTAGCCCCTGATGGTATTTGATGAGTGATCTCTCCAGTTCCTTATCTCAACCCATGAACACTTTGTTTTCTCTTCTCTGTCCAGCTACAGAGGAGAGTGAGTGAGTGGCTTTGGTGGGTGCCTGATGTCTGGTCTGGGTCAACCCACTACAGAGCTGCTGCTGCTTTCATGTTTCTACATTCGCCAAAAAATCATGTTAATTCATTTTAGGCATAATTTCACTTAATCATTTTGTGGCAGTTTGACTTCTCAATCTGGTAGGCATCCCATCTAGAGCTTGCCCATGCAGAATGCGAACTATTAACACCGACTTCAAATAATTTCTAGAATCAAGAAGTAGAACAGCACTGAAACCTTGTCATTGGCTGTATAAGTTCTACAGAAGAAGAAGTGATTCGTAAGGAGATAAAACAGCTGCTGGAGAGACTGCTTAGTGGCAACTACCACTTTGGAAGTAGCATTTATCTATTCTGTGCCTGTGGTGTTGCTAACGGGTCTGAAGGGATTGACCCACCTGTTCACTCCTCTACAAATACAGGTAAATACTGGCATCAGCTATGGAACATATGTATCTTCCACGCAGGGGTGAAGTCCTTTGTGGACTTCAACTCACTTAGTGGTAAACAATATGGGTTGAGTAGAGAGATGCCAGAGGAGCATCTTCTTACAAAATGGCTTGGAAGAGTGCTCTCTACTAAAGAACGTCGGTCTGAATCTCCACAAAGAAGATCTGGAAGTTGGTCTGGGCTTTCATCTAAACCCTCACGGAGGCCAGTAGGCAAAAGAGACAGTCTTCTCAGAAACATGAAAATAAGTCTTCTAAACTTCATTTATCTTGGGTTGAATGAGTGAAGATTGGTTTTTGGTGGTGTTTTTTGTTGTTTTGTTGTTGTTTCGGTATATTTATATTTTTTCTTCAATAATAAAATGTTATTTGTTATAGCTTATTTTGGATGAATCTAAGGGGCTTTTCCCTCCCTTTAGCAGCCAAATTAATCTCTCCCAGACAGTTATTTACACTGGACACTCCTACAATCATGATTTATTCATAACAGACATTTGAAGAAGTTTAAAAAACAGAGAACAGAAGATTAAGGAAAAAGTCATCCTTACTGTACTTGATGAAACCAAGGTAGTTAATTCCCCGCTAAAGCCTAACACAGATCTACAAGTCCATGATGACCTAGGAAGCTTGTAAGACTTTATCTGACAGACTGGAAGTGGTCAGTGCTGAAGAATGCTCAGAGTGAAGGTCCCTCCTCACAGGGAGCCACAGCTGCAAAAATCCAAGAAAAAGAAAGAAGTGAATTATTTGTAAAAAAAAAAAGCAGGAACAAAACCATCACCACCAAGAATGTGTTTTGTTATAAAAAGAACTGCCATCATCCAGGCCCTGTCCATCATCCTTATACAACATACAGTGGTAACAAAAAACAATGCTGATGTGTTTTTCACTTCTCAGACTCAGACAGCCAGTGTGAAATATTAAATTATAATGGTTTGTTTGATTCCAGGAAAATCTTTGTACTGAATTATAAATGCAGTAAAGGCTAATTGGAGTTGATATATCTCCTGCTAGATTAATTTTGAATCAAATATTATATTATACTGATATAATGTTAGTGATCAAGATGTTCTCTAAACTGAAAGTGTTTCTAAGGGAATAATTACAGCTTGGAGGAAAGAACAAAAGATTGAAGGTGTACAGGATTAAAACTATATAAAAATAACAGTATATATATATATTTTTTTGCTTTATAGAAGCTACAGAAGAACAAGCAAAAGGACTTGCCTAAGTAATTGAGGAACCATTAAAAATATTTTTGAGGATCCCATGATCATTAGATATGGCTGGAAGAAAATTCAGTTCAAGGAAGTTGTATAATTTGGAATGTATCTTGCCTTATGTTAGAGAAAGGTATAAATTTCTTAATATTTTCATAAATGAGAAAAAGGTCCAGGGCAGCACAAGCCCACAACCAGTGAGATCAGCACTGGCCCTCATTGTGCTCCCAGTCTTGTTTTGCCTTCACTTCTTTCAGCTGTGCTTTGTCAAGAGGAATCTTCTGGAATCCTCTTTGAATTTGAAGAAAAAATTTCTTGTGGCCCTGAGAGAGTGTAAGCAACAGTGTTTATGGCTTGGGGTTTTTTCATTGTTTTGACCTATGAACTGTTCTTAATGAACCCATTTTTCTTGGCATGGACCAGAACTGCTAGCAGTTGATGTCTGGGAGGCTTCATGAGAGCTCTGCTACCTGTGGGACTTCTGCCAGGTATACCTAAAGGGATTGTGATAGCCTTCTTTTCTGTCCAAACACACTGGCTGCCTCCTTCCTCTCATGTGTCCACTTGCATTCACAAGTTTGATTTTCTCATGCTCAGACCAGGGAACCTATAGACACAAAAAACCAGAGTGACTTATTTTAGGCAGAGTCACTGTGTGCCTGTACTTTCAAATATTTTAATTTCCTGTGTGAAAATGTAAGATTTTATGACATGTGAGTATAAATAGCTTCTTACACATGGACAAAGCCAGACCTCATGTCAGAAAGTCAGCTCTTTTGTTTCTCTTGGGATGGAGGAAGGCACAGAGATGTGTCAGCTGCTTGCCACAGAGCTGGAGGGAGGAGACCTGTGCGGGTCAGAGTAAAAGAGAAGTAACCCCTAGCAAAGTCTGAAGGAAGATGGCAAGGACTGTGAGAATGGCCCTTTATCAAAAAGGATGACAGGAATCTGCGGGCACCTGGAAGCCAGAGGCCCATGGCTTCTACTGTGTCTTTATGGCAAAATGCAGTGTGACTCAGGCCTATTTTGGGCATACAGGAAAGCCCCCAAATTGAGAACTTGTATTCGTGTTTTTAAGAAGAAAAAGAAGGAAAAGAAAAGAGTAGCCTCAGTATTAGGTTCCCAGTCAGATGACTCTGCTGCTAACCCACAGCAATGGACATACCAAGTTTCTCTAACCCTTTGCTGTTGGTATGGAAACTCTTTGCTCTTAGGAACATATTGTCTCTTGTTTTTTCCAGTGGGTACCTTAAAGGTACATTTAACCTGATAGGATTTTCACCACCGTCACTGGGAGCAATTCCACAATATACTCATGGCAATCTGGCAATGTATTTATTTGCAGTGTGTGAGGGATGCCTCTGTTTGACCACAACTCATGCTCCAACTTAATGTTTGGCCAACAATGGTAGCAATTTTGGCTATGTCCTAAAACTGGGACATGTTCCCAAACCAAACCAGTCAAAAAAGAAAAGGTACATATCCTACAATTAATTTTCAGCCTCATCATTATTGAAACAATGAGTAAAATAGTAATGGATCATGAGCATATTAATACCTGTTAAACAATGTGTCAGTTTCAGAAAGATGCTTACCTGCAACTAGGTAATCAGGTGTTACCTAAGAAGCTGTAGGAATTTAAAAAATAGATAAAGAACTTCAAAACTTATGGAAGCATTGAATATTCACTTGTTTTCTAATTTTTTGCTAGAATAATCTGTTTTGCAGCCGTGTAAACCAACTGATAATTAGCAACCTTGAACAAAATGTCCCCATTCATAAATCAAAATTATTCACCACAAATATTAATTGCAAATTTAGCCTTTTTTTCCCCCTTGTTCATGAATATATTTTCCATGCATAAATATTCATTGACTAGTTTATGAAAACAGACTTTAGTCTGTGGGTTGCTTGTAGGATGTTATTATATCAGTGTAGTTTCTACTTGTGCATCACAATTAGTCAATAATTCACACAGGTATCATCTTTTCTCCCTAGAAATGAGATTGTTTGCTTTAAAAACAAAATAATATGGAAAAAAGTATAGGGCTAATTGCAGTGTTGGCATAATTTACAGGAACGAATCACATGCAATAAAAATTGAGTAAAGTATGAAGATTCATGATTATCATGACAAATACCCACAGCTGTGTGGGGATTTATAAGCATATTATAAAAGCACAAATAGCAGGAAACTCTGCTTATTTCTTCTATTCACAAAAGTATTCTTGAATCACAGCATTATTGTAAATGCCCTTTCTCACAATGATACAATTTCCTGTTTTAATCTCTGAGCATCAATTGTAACTGTTTGTCAGCTTCCAAAAATTGTTAGACAAGATAATATCCAATCTTTATATTCACTTGAATAGATACTGCAGTCTGTCCTTTCCCTGTCCTCCTCCCAGAGCATCTCTTTTACTGAGGAAAATGAGACAAGCTGCTCTTTCAATTTTTGTTGTTGAGAGCCATTCCCCCATCAACTCTGCACCTTTTAATCCCCGTGATGTGATGTTGATGGAGCTGCCACTTAAAAACAAATTTTGTTTGGCCATCAGGGAGCTTCCTGCGGTGATGGAGATGACAGAGCCTTTTTCAGGAGGTTGCTTTTGAATCTGCTGTTGGGGGGGAAACCCTTGTTGTCTGATATCTAACAGCATTTGGGTTCAAATGTGAAACCCCTGGGCTCATTCTGGATTCCTCATGTAGAGGAGGCGCAGCCACCAGAGTGCTTGGGAGGGAGCAAAATCAAGGGAAGGAAAGTCTTGCTTGGCATGAAGCCTTATTTACCCAGTCTTGTGGAACAAACAAGCAAACAAAAAAACCCTGTCCAAAACAAGCCCCACTGAGTAACCCACGGTTTGCACTCAGAGTTCAGAATATCTCCTGGCTCTGAATTCAGTGATTTGAAGTAAGAAACTACAGGAATGCTCTTGGATAGTGACTCTTTCTTTAATATACTAATTATTCTTACTAGACTTGCTATTATATGAGACTTAACGCTGCTTATTTAACAATATTCTTTTTCTAGCACAATGGCCCTCTGAACAGGTGGAGGGGATTTTATCCAGCACATCTTTGGTTGTTAGCCAGCACATTCTTGCTCTTCCAGACGTTAAAATATTTATATATTAGTAATATGAAATAACATCTTTCATTTTATATAAAATTTGTAAAATGGCACACTAACAGCCTACCATATACTCATTTCCAGCAAAAAAATTAGTAAGGAAAAACACACCTCCACCTTGCATTCACTGCCCCTATCTAACACCAACATTTTAATGTTAACTCTTTGTCCCTGGGAGTCGATTTTTCCCAGCACAGCACCTAAGTACAAAATGCATTAGCGCAAATGTCTGAACTCCAAACCCATCTGGCATTAGGAGCTATAAAATATTGCCATACTTGTCTACAGTAGATTTTAACAGACTTTCTGGACAATATCATTTAAAAAACATTGTTGTGCAATGGAATTAATTAGCACAAGTAACATGTACAACATAAATTTTTATTGTTTCTTATATGCCATAA
Organism: Molothrus aeneus; assembly: GCF_037042795.1. Taxonomy (NCBI): domain Eukaryota; kingdom Metazoa; phylum Chordata; class Aves; order Passeriformes; family Icteridae; genus Molothrus; species Molothrus aeneus. The sequence goes on from NC_089647.1 coordinate 44,753,624, forward strand.
AATTTCCAAGACAGAAGCATCTGGTAAAACCATACCGTCTGACTGGGCATGGCATTAGGAAGGCCTAGATGGGAGCAGATGGAAAGTCTGAGGATGAAATAAGAACAGATGGGAAGTCTGAAGGTGAAATTTGAACTTAGGTATTTCAAAGTTCACATGGCTGAACATAAAGTCCCATTAAACATGCTCCGATGAAGAGTTAAACCGACAGGCTCCACTGTGCCTTCCCTCCTTTTGTACTTCCAGTGTCACTTAGCTGTCAATAATGTTTGTGGCAGCAGTTAAAAAAGCACTTTCCTTAACTCTGTCTGCTCATTTCAAACCCACGTTTTTGTCATCTGCTCTGTACCTGGGATTTTATGAAGGTGTCAGCGCTATAAACATGGCACAGCATTTTCAGGTTTCATACAGGGCTCTCCCCTGTAATTTCCCTCACTTTTGTTTAGGCAATTGGGCAGGCACAGAAAGCTGTGCTGGAAGGGAGGCAGAAGCATGCAGCCAATGCTGAGGGAAGGACAGACCCACAGGGCTACAGAAGATAGCAGTGATACCAACCCCCCCCATGGTTGGTATCACCGACAAAATGCCCAGCTCCTGCTAGCACACCTCCATGTACTGTGCAGTTGGCTCATTTTAACTGGTACAGCTTATTGGAAATACTTTCCCTCCTACTGTTTTTCCAGCAGAACAGGTCTGTTGCAGTTTTAACAGAGAAATATCATACAAAATTGTGGGAACAAATATGATTGCTACCTATACTTAGAGGTAAATCCACAGAGGAGAAAAAACTCTGGACCCACTCCTTGATGCTTGTTGGAGTTTTTTTTTGCACCTTGTTGGAAATCCAACGAAGGATTTTTGTTTTAAAGTGAATTTACCTCAATTCAAGGGGATTTTATGAAGAATGAATTTGTGCAAAGTCCTTTGCATGGATGATATTAGCAAATGTGGTGAGCTGGAAAACAAAGACCTGGTATTCCTACTAAACCACCATACTTTGTATGACATTGTTACTTTTAAAACCTGTGAATCCCTGATACGTGATTGTCAGCAGAGATAATTTTTTCCAGCTCCCACAGACATACCGAATTCTCAGTTTACAGCCCCACATTGGTTGTAAAACACAAATACTGTACCTGGCTCTTGTTCTAAAGCCAAGGCAGAGAGAGATGCTTTTCAAGTTTAAATAAATTACTCTTTTCAGATGTTGAAAAAGGCATGACAATTTACCACTGATTCTGAAGTATTGCTGTAATTTTTAACAATTGCCATAGCAGGGTATATCTGTTCTAGGACTCGATGGCTCATTTGGAAAGTGCAAAGAATGGACACCCTTTTACAGTTGATCAAGTTTTCAGGTCACTTCTCTCATCTATGTGGCCAGCTGGGTATTTGGGAAGGGCCCTCGATGCCAAACCAGCTGGGGCACTTAAGTCAAATTTGTGGTAGGTTTCCAAAGCCTAGGAATTATGTTTTTCTTCAGGCTGACTAAGCTCTTTGCCATCATTGTCAAATCAGTCACTCTGTTGCCATGTCACGTCACCTGGGTCTTGAGGATCATCGTATTCTAAAATTCTGGAAAGCTTTTGAGTAATGGTCTGAAAAATGACAGGCTCTCACATGTTCCTACTGTACTTGAGGAAGTGCATTTCCTGTGATTAATGGCCTCTCTTCGTGCTCTGCACAATGCTTTTTAAGATTTTTCTTTCCTTGCTGTAAGCCAAACCAAAGAATGTTTCCAGTTTCTCAGGCTCTATTTACCTTCTCTCTCATTAATGGAGGCTCTATCTCCTTGCTTTCTGATGATTGTGCACATACTTAAAGCCTTCTGACTATTTTCAGCTGCTACTAGTGTGTTCCAAAAATCTGACACAGAGGAACGCATCACCTCGCTGCCGGCGTGCAGCAGGCACTTCCCTTGGACTTCTGCCCGCTGCATTTGCAGTCTGGTGGGGAACCAGGTAGAACTGCGACTCCAAGGGTTTTGTAGGGACTCATTGAGCTTGACACATGTGCCTTGCTTCCTGACACCATCCCTCTAGCTGCTTCAGAGTTTCAAAGGCTACAGGAGCCTGGCACAGTGAAGGCAGGGGAGAGAAGGAAGCTTGTGTGTGCTGGGCTGGACAAACAGGCAACAGACTGGGCAACTGATGTAGCCCTTTAGCTGTACACCATGGATCACCAGAGTAATGTGCTATAGGTCCTTGCTAATTCTCAGCTTTTCAGTACTATCCAGTCTACCAGATTGTAATCTTATTTTATTTTTTACTCTAACTTTTCCCTGATGACAACGCAACATATTTTTAGTAGAATGCAAGTGTAAGGCACTAAGGTTATACTACCTCATAAGCACAGCACTCTATTTTCATGGCCACTGGCATGGGTGGTTCGTAAAATATTGTAAACAGTTAGTTTTGTAGTGAAATAGCACAGTAAATTGTCTTTATTTTCAGGTTGTACTTGCAGCTCCACTGAGTTCTTTTATGTGATGCTTGCAAGCCATGACTGTGGAAGGTCAGCACTCCCTTGCTTTCTTGCTAAAGCTAAAGTGAAAAAAAATATTGCCCACCACCTGTGTATCTTTTTTACTGCTGTGGAGTAAAGAGGTGCAGCATCTCATTCCAGGTAGGATCTATGGGTACACTGCCCTGCTCAGACTGTGGCATGGTACCACTGCAGCAGCAGGTGCCACAGACAGGATGAGGGGTGGTGTGGAGAGATGCTGCTGCTCTGGACACCTCTCCTGTGAATCCATGCCTCTCTGTGACTTCTTTCCAAGGCTCCATGGGTGTAACTCACTTACTTGCATGAGAAGTTCTCAATCCAGACACATAAATGTGGGCTTCAGGGTGTTTGAAAGGCAATGGATTAAAATAGGTACATAAGAATCCAATTACACTGAAAAAAATGACCCCTACTTCTTTCCTTGGATAGTTCAGGGGCTATGGCTGAAGACACACAGCTTGGTAAAAATCCAAGTTAACCACACTGATTTTATGTCTTTCCTGCTTGTTTTTCTCTGTTTCAGCTTTCAATTCCTTTCTGAACTCTCTGGAGTTATCTATGGCTCATTTCTTTGCACTCAGTAACTATTTAGGGACGTGAAAGAACTCAGATAGAAGTTCTGCTGCCACAGTTCGAGAAGGCAGAACTTTGTCCACAGCATATTCATTTATCCACTGACAATAACTATCAGAAGCATTATCTTTGCTGTTATCCAGGTTTTCAGGTCTGTTTTTCTCTTTTAATATAGTGACTGATTTGATAAATAATTTACAGAAATGACTGGCATTTTGTTCACAGTGAGTTTCCTGTTGTGGTGCTATACTATTTTTTAAATTCTTTAGCCTTATGAATGTAAGTGCTGAAATAACATGGTGCCTTTCCCACTGTGATTGCTCAGGGACTCCAAGCACAGATGAGCTGTGTGCAGTAAGACTGGGCAGGTATAGATAAGCCTTCGTGTTGGAAGTCTTGGTGCTCCACTTTCCCAAGATTTCTCAAAGCACAAAGTAGGCAAGAGACAGACACAGAATATCCAAATGGATTTCTTGAGGTCCTTCTCATCCCCTTCCTTGTAACCATTTTTCTCTCCTGTGCTTCAGGGTTTCTGGTCACATCTCTACATTTATCCACTTTCAACACCAGGTTCTTGGTGTGCTGTAGCAGTGTGACATGATTTTAAACAATGCAATGTGAGTGCTGCATCTCCACAGAAAATGTGTGTTTCATGTGAATATTATTTCCAAGTACTATTATGTAGTAATTTTTAGATATTTTTTACTAACATATTAGAAATGTGATAAGAATAATTAATTTGAAATACTTTAGAATTCATATTGTTGTAAGTGTGTGCAACAGGTCAAGTACTTGTTAATAAAATGGCTGTTCTTAACAAAACTGCACAAACCCAGGATCTCTACTGTTTAGAAGAAAGGAGCTTTTAAAGCAGTAGCAGTCAAATCTGTAATGAAGAGGGAAAGGCGAGTGTTGGAGTGCTGCAGTGCTGATGGCAGGCAGCTGGTCGGTTCTCTGGAAGATGACCAGTGAGCTCTGACATTTCTCAAAGTAGCATCGCAAGAATTGATCCAAGAACTATTCGGAAAACTCCTGTGGCATGATCACACTTAAGTTGAACTCTTTTTTCCTGTTTTGACTATTTTAAAAATTTCAATGTTGCCATTATATTTTCTGTGAGGTAGATCTCTTACATATGCTGGCTTGGCCCATTTTGGCTATTTTTTTTCATGGTCAACTTAGATTTTCAGACCTCCTTTTTGTTCTTTCCTGACACAATCTGGATTTGAGAATTGGCAATACATATTGTTAATGTCCATTTAATGTAGCCCTGTCTGACTTGTCTTCACAGGTGTTTTCACAGGGGCAGTTGTTGGGAAGAAAAAAAACCAAAGCTAATAAAGTATAGTGCAAGTTTACTGAGCAGATGTGCTATCTCAAGGGGAGGAAATCTTTCCTTTTTTTTTGCATGTAGTTTTTAATGGCAACCTCAAATACTAAATATGTTTCTTTTAAGTTTCAAATGTCCAAATAAGTTTTATCCATTGCTGGTGAAAAGAATTGGGTAGGGTAGGGTATTTTAAAGAAATTTAAAAAAATTCAAGACCATTGGTGCACACTGGTTCCATGAAGCAGTAGACCAGTCTCCTGGGTAAGCCTTTGGAGTGAAGATACTGCTTTCTCCTATACAACAAATACACTGAAGGAAAATGTTTAGATATTGCCTGGCTGAATATTTTATGCATTAGCCTGCTTGTGGTTTGTGAGATTAAGGACTAGAAGGAACAGCTAGAAATCTAGTCTGATCTCCTGTTTATTTCAACCAGTTAGCCATTGCTTGAAGCATATCTGTTCCTTGACCAAAGACAAATGATTTTCAGTTTAAAATATAAGGACAGCTGTGCTTGAAGACATGTAAATTTCAGTCAGTACAGTTCCTACTCTCTTACCGGAGAGCCTTAGGAACAGACGACAGAGACAGCAAAACTAAAGTCTGATCCCTACTCTGTAATAACTTTCCAAATAACAGCAATGTGCAGTGAGGTCAAAGCAACATCTTTTAGTAGCAGCTAGGAGATTTATTCTTCTGCTCTGTCCTAAAGAATATTTTCTTTCAGTAGATCCTAGTTTATTGAAAAAAATATGTTGCTTTAAATAAATGTCCTGTCCCCATTATGTTATATTATTGCATTAATCTGTAGGTGAGCACTGAATTTGTTCTTATTGCTTCTAATTAATATAATAACGTTGACCAGTATAAAGCATAGTAACAATCCTTAAATAATCCCACTAGTAATGCAGCCTTTCACCAAGTGCTCAAGATTTGTTATTTGGTCATTTCTTAGATCCATTAAATAAGTGCCCCAGAGAATAAACAATGCTATTTTTGATCAGAATATTATGTTTTATTGCTTTGAATGACTAACAATATTCCCAAATAAATCACTTTTAAAAATAACCTTTGCCATCTGAATTTATAGTCTGAAAGACTATGATGTGTTTAGGTTTTTGTTTGTTTTACAGCAGCTACTGAATTGACATCAGTTAATTCTGAAGCACATATTACCAAAAGGTATCTATCATTACTTTCCCTGAATATGACATTAAACTAGTCAAACTGTAGTTATCCAGATCTCTGCTTGTCTGCTTATTTTTTTTTCAAACTAAGTATCTTGCTAAGTATCTTTGATGAACTATAATCATCAGCAGGTTCATTAAAAATTAGCACCACAGGGACAAATATCACTGTAGAAAGTTATATAAGCACAGTTTCTTTAAAATATTTCTCTTTCATTTAATGTAGTTTAGAGTTTCCTTTAGATTTTTGGAAGTAGCCATTCTGAAACATCACATTTACTGTATTCTTTGGGGCTATCCTTTGTTTGGGTATGTTGAATGCAATGAGGTCATGATCATTGGTTCCTAGGCAACGACCAACTTCTACTTCAGTGATTTATTCATCTTTATCCATCATATGAAGTCCAAGGCAGAGTAACCTTCTGTGTCAGAAACTTATGCTCCATAACTTTTAGAAAGCCTATGACATTTCATTAGTGTGAGACTTTGAGCACATCTTCCAAATGGAAGCTGCTCTCTGTAACATCCATATGTTTCTCATTAATTTTTGTATTGCAGACATTATTTTTTTTCAGGTAAATAAACTAATATTAATCTGTCTACTTTGAAACACTTTGTGGATTCTATATGTAGTGAGATACTGATGCATACATTTGCAAGTATGAACTCTATAAATGGAGAGAGAAGAAAAATTTTGTGAGGTATTTTGCATTTTTATAGCACCTTCATCTTACCATCCTGAATGGACTCTAAAAAATGAATTAATGCACTATTGCTAGAAATTTATGCCAGTCACTGCAGTTTCTTTTCTCAGTAAAGTATTGAGCCTGATAAAATGTTATTAGCTTGATTTCCTGTAAGTAGGGAAATGGAAGGGCAAAGTGGTTACATTCAGCATTTGAAACATGGGCATCTCATCCATATTTAGGCACCTTTGTGTCTTGATTTTCAGAGTTGCTGAGTGCCAGCATGATCCCATTAGATTAACTTATCAAGGTCATGCAAAAATCCTGTACCAGGAATAGTCTTGACTCCGTGCCCTGTATGTTAATGATTTGTAAATCCAAAATTAAGATATCAACTCCTTTATGGATAAGGCAAAAAAGCCCAGAGTTTTTCATAAAAAGAAGAAATGGGCCACATCCCCTCACTTCCAGTTTCATCAGATTGAAACAAGTTCTTCTCCATCAGTTGTAATGAGCTCACAGCCATGTTACCCTGTTCTGAAGTTCCCCAAACTAGCATTGGTCAAAGCACAGAATATTTGTTTTAAACAAGCTCTTTGAGGCTCCTGCCTCTTCTCTTGATGGATTTCTTCATCTGTGGCTGCTCACCCTCCTCCCGGAGCAGGCAGGGATAGTTGTAGCCTGGTCCCTCTGGTGAATGGTTATGGAGGACCCACAGGCAGCTGTTTGACATGGTGGCCTGAGACAGATTTCAATGCAGCAGTGTGAAGATGGAGAATAAATGCAAATTTCTGTAGCAGAGAGTGGAGGAAAGGAATGGCAGGAGGCAAAGAAGAATGATAGCAAGTTAATTGTTCATCCCTAGATGAAGAGTCCTATGACTCAGCCCCATGGAGACTGTTATCTCATAGCTGTATGCCATAGAGATTTTACTTTATAGGGCTGGAGAGTGATGGGAATAGAGGCATTAAGCCTTAGCCACCAGATGGGCAGGGAATTCAGATGCTGCCAGAGCAGGATTGTTGAAATGAAAAAGTTATGTTTAGAATGAGTTCACTGGAACATGACCCTGTCTGCAAAGGATTTCTTTCCTTCTTTCCTTTGCTATTAATTTTTGGTAAGTGGCAGGCAAGTTCTGGGACAGATTCCTGGTATGAAAGAAAAGAGAAGCAGAGTGAAATAAAAATTTTGGAAGAGCAATTAACCAGGAAACAGGACTTAAAGAATGGCATCATTGTCTGTCATTTACTTCCTCCCCTGCTTTATCCCTCAACTTCATCAGAGTGCAGGGACTGAGGGAAGAAAGACTGATGGGAGCAAGGGACAAACACTGTCTTTACAAGTATTGAGTAGTCTGGCTCAGTATATCCTGTCTGGTACAGGGTCTTAACTGCTTACCTTTCTTTAACCATCACCTTTAATTAAGCTCCCTTAAGGGTCATCATGAACATGGGAGCTTGGCTTCTCTGTTCTCCAGTCTTTTTTATACTGAACTGACACACTAGCCAGATTTTCCGAAGCGTGCAACTCCCTTTTGTATCAGATTTTCCACCAGATGAAATTCTGGGTAAGAAAAAGGGTGAATGTGATTTTGATATATTTTTTTCTTTTTTTTTTTTTTCTTTTTTTTTAAGTTGAAGAATTTTATGTTATGCCCATTCCTGCTTTGATAATAAAGGAGTTGGGATTGCTCTTTTGTTTTAAAGCCTGCTGGGTGAGAATTTCCCCCTGTGGCTCCCACAGCTCCACTTCCAGGACAGCAGATTGATTTAGTAGAGAGCTGTTCTCCTGGTGATGTAAGGAGGTGTGCAGCACTCATGGCATCCTCTTCTCCCCAGAGGAGCCCCCCATAGCCCCATGTCCTGTGGACCACACCCCTCTACAGTCCCAGGCAGGACATGTTGATGCATTAGCTCCCAAGGAATAGATGTCCCAGGCTGGACTTCCAGCCCACAGTAAACACAGAGGGTGTTTTTTGCCTTATAGAGTAGCTGGTGAAGAGTTTGGCAGAGGATGCAAAGACAGCCCTGGACAGTAAGCAATTTCATGGGAGGCCTTTACCCTGGTGTTATGGCCACCCTAGAACATGTACAGCAAAGGGTGTTGCGCTGAAATACGGTGCACAAAACCTTTGTCACAGCTGCAAAAGTAAACCAGACTCTGGTGAAATTTTGCCTCATTCTGATCTTTTCACACTTGGGGATTTTTGTGAAAGTGAAAAAACATCTTTTCCGTAGCTTGCAACACAGGGAGCAGGGGCCCATTGCCAAAATACAGTCTGCTCAGAACATTTCAGATGCTCTAAAGTAGCTAAGCCACCCACACAGAGCTGGTAGAAGGGACTTAGGATCCATGGGAGATCCACACCCGTCTCAAGCCACAGCTGAAGGTCATGCCAGATACTCTGCAGCATCTGAAATGGCATGAGAAGCCTGTGCTGAGGCAGTTTAATGCTTCCCTGGGAGCTCACAGTAGCTGGAGATTGCAGGATCCAGCTGGGTTAGCATGACAAGCACTGTCATTCACGTGTTTTGCTTTGCATGTGTGTGTGCCAAAAACCAGTAGGAGAGGTGCAGAAATGACCTTTAGTGGCACCCACCCGGCCCTTCCCAGCTTTGACTTGCACATTGATTTTACTCTTTAATATGTCCAAATTTGTCTTTTATGGAGAAACTAAGATTTTCCAGATGAATATTACTAGAGATTACCTATGAGAAGTCATAATTAGCTGCAGCAACTGCATTCCCTCTGGTGTTGGAAGCAGGTAATCCCAAGGTGCTCTTGGCTGGCTGCTGCATGGAGCCTATTTTAAGGCTTTTCTGTGATGGGGGAAGGTGTGAGCTCAGGTGAGGGGGGATGAAAGATTGCTACAGTCACTGGACAATTGCCCTGCACAGGTTGATGAGTCGAAGCATCCTGTCTACCTTATTTGCCTTTCCTGCTCCCTCCCTATCTACGCAATCTAATGGACTGAAAAAAACCCAAACAACTCAAGCAGAGAAGTGAAACTGATAACTGGCCATAAATGTGGGACACCTGGAAATTTCCTGGATTTTCCACTGCTGAATTTTGCTGATTTATGAGACTAAAAGTCCAGGAAGAGTTTTCAAGGTTTTGTGTATCTACTAGAGCAAAGATTCAAATTTTTGGAAGTTCATTATATGCTAAACAGTTTGCACAAGTGAAAGGAAAATATTACCAAAATAGTCAAAACAAAAACCGCTCATAAAGGATACCACTAGCAGGGAAAATGTTTGCTTACTTTCTCTGTAAACAAGTTAGAAAGCTTATTTATTGACATGAAAACAGTTTATAACTGATGAGGCTGGAATAGAACTTGAGCTCAAGACTTTAATTAACATTAAGTTTTGCTTCCAAATTCCCTGAGACTACACAGGGTCCTAAGAAGAAATAGTATTAGGAACAGAAAGAAAGCAAGAACTATTTTGCAGCCCTCACTGTTTGTCATGGTTCCACACTGATCCTCCCAAAACATTCATACAGAAAGAAAATAAGAAGGAAAGGGAGAAAAAAAGTTAATTTCTTTGGACATCTTCTTAAAAAATGACAATATAGGTGCAAGTGACATGGCTCAGGCCTGCTAATTGCAACTGCTTTCTGAGGCAAAACATATAGACAAGACAGATACTGAATTCTCTGTTTCCATCAGCTTGAGACCTCTGCACTTTCCCAGGTCTTTCCAGCTTGGGTTCTGTACAGTAGGAAAGTTTCCTGCCAAAAACTTTATCTGAGTTGACATATTCCCATGAAAAAACTTCAGTGTTGGTCCATAAACACTTTCTCAGGAAGTAAATAAATAACATTCCACACTAGCTCTGCTCTGTGTGGGTCCTCGCTAAATATCAGACCAGATAGGCAAATAATTTTGATGGCACTTTCTGACACAGGAGCTGTCCTAGAAAAGAGACTCCATTGTGCCCTCAAGTAGAGCTACTGGAGAGAAGATTGTCAAAATCCTATACCATACCAGAGCAAGTAATCCTCACAGAAAGAAAACACATCTTTTTCTGCTGCTGGTGAGCTCATCCCATAAAGCAGCATGGTTTATGATAGCCCTTGATCTTTTTATCTTGACTGGTAGTTTGCAGATCCTTTAATTATGCACAAGTAGCACATTTTTTTGGTGAGATCTGTAAGCTGCAGGGCTGGCTACAGCAAGATGTTAGCCTCAGTTTTTGTGAGCCTTTTTGAAAGCAATTTCAAAGTTAGCTAAATAGCTCAGAAACACCCATTGTTTCACGCAGGTGAGACAACCACTAATTCATATCTGGAGCTCTTTGTTTTTCTCAGGAAAGAAAGATTTTTCCCCTCTTCCAGGGCTGTTTCGCCTAGGCAGGAGAGGACTGCTAGTTTTCCTTATTGTCTGTTTGCTTTTGCTGGCAGGGTGGAGAAAGGATGAGTATTGGATAATTTCAGGGAAGATACTGTACCAAAACTTACTTGTAGAAACATCTTTTTCATGTGTTATGACCCCTATGTTGTATGTAGCAGAACAGACATAAAAAATGTTGTAATTCACCACTTGATATGTTTTTGAAAACATTCATTTCTGCCATGTTAAAACGTCTTGAATTTTACATGGCAGGAATCTCCACCATGCACTGTACTATTCAATTCATTAAGAAATAGTAGCAAAAGCAGGGAGAATAGCAGAAAGATGATACAAAATAATCTGAGAGGAAGGTGTTGTAAAAACACAAATGAGCAATATGATTAAATCCTATTTAGAAAAACAGTTATCGGATAAATATCACCCAAAATCTAGTAAGGAAATTGAAGATAAATACTTAGAAAGAAATTGTGTTCAGCAAAAGAAATTACAACCAAATACATCAGTTTTCAAAGCAGTCAGAAGATTTCTAGCACTTGCCTGCTTTTGGATTGTGATCTAGAATATTGCCTGAGTTTCTTCAATTAGAAACCTGAGATGCTATGGTGATGCATGCAATAAAATGCCATTTCTAACTGTGTATTCTAAACCCAAGTGTGTTAATTAAAGAAAATTAAGGGTTTGTCAGGCATAAAGCCTGTGCTGGCCTGTAGAGGTTCCTGTCCCCCAGCTGTTAGTCAGGGTCCTTCATTTCAGATGTGGTAACAGGGTGAGATCCATTGCTGCACTGCGTCGAGAAACGAGGTCAGTTGATGGTGACTCACATGAACCCATGTTACTCTGCCTCACAATGGGGTAACAGCACATGCACAGTGAGCTACTGTGTCTCAGCTGACAGTCTGGAGCAGCCAGCTGGATTGTGCCTCTCGTATCGTGTCACAGCCTGGGAGGCTAAGTCACAGCATGATTTATCTCTGTAAACTCCACACAGTATCCTTCTAGGCACATAATCTGCAAAGACATGTCTCCAGATCAGAGAGTCATGAGAAAAGAGCCACATAATAAAAGGCTTGGTTTATTTTTGGATAGAGCAAATATCAACAATATGAAAATTATAGCTAGGGAAAGATATACATGTGAATACTTAAAGGACACAAATATTAATGAACAAGTAAACAGTTTTCCACAGTGCAGATAGACACTGGTAGGAGTGGACAGGGCTACATCCTGGAAAAGAGTTTTTATTTCTTGATTATGGCATAAATTGCAAGCAAACAGCTCCCAGTCAATGACAGAGACCCAGCTGTGCTCAATGTGATCCCACATGTGGCCTGTGGCAAGTAACTCAGGTTTTTGCATCTCTGACTCAGAACTTATTTATTTCATGGGGGGCTGTTATGAAACTCAATTAACACTTGCAAAGCTTTTGGATGGCAGTTAGAGCATAAGTGTGAGCTGTTATATAATGGGATGAAATTAAGGACAGTGCAGTCTGATTATCAAGGAAAAGAAATCCCAACAATGTAATCTGTTAGATTGGGGAATAATGCCATAGGGGAAGAAGTGGATGACTCATTTCTTGAGTCAATTAATTCTGGGCTGGATGTGGCACCAGCAAATATAATGTAGGGCACAACCCTCTAGTAGGAGAGATATGGTACACGTGACCTTATTTCTGTGATCTTGTGCTTGGCTGTACAACCAGCTAAGATTATATGAGCTCATATAAACTTTACATCATTTCTCATGTGTTTCTCATGTGTTTAAGGACTCTCAAAACATTGTTGTGGTCTGTGCTCAATTGATGAATACTTAATATACTAAAGTACTGGAGATCATTAGCATTCCTGAGGTTGTCTGGCATGCTTTGTTTATGCAGTGTGGAAATGGGAAATATTTCTTTCAGCCTTTATGAGATATTGGCAGTGTCACCTCTTATAACCATCAGCCTACCAATTATTTGATGAAATATGCTGATTATTGAAATTGCACTGTTAATAAGCATCAGTGCCAGAATATTATTAGGACCTAGAGCCTGTGCCACATGGAGGACACAGACCATGTAGTAGGTGATGTGCAATGGGTTGGTTCTCTCCTCACTTCCTTAAATCACAGAATTTGTGGACTTACCTGTCCTTGTTAGCTTCCATATCCTTTATGACTGGTTATAAATACAAATTTTTATTCCCCCTTGAAACACCTTATTTATCTACTTATGCCCTTGCTAGAAACTGGGGTTGGATTGCTAGGTTTTAAGAGGATTGCAGAGAGGGGATAAATGGAACTCTTTTTTTAAGTGGCACCTCACAAGCCTATGCTCCAGTCACATCCAACCTCCCTTGATTAAGTTTCTTTGTTAGTAGCCTGCTTCTATTCCTTGTTTAAACCATGAAAGGCAACAGGCACTCCTTGATCATGATTTAGATTTTCAGCATCTCTGTGAAGGGATCTTATCTTCACTGAACAAAAAACCCGTCTGAAACATATCACTTGCTGATATACCGAAGTGTACCTTGAGCTGGACTGTGTCCATTTACAGATATTTGGGAAAACAATCTCTGAATACATAGCCTGGCAGATGTGCTTGAAGAAGTAATTCAGTCACTAAGTTTGAGTGACCCTGACATACATTTGCCATCTTCTGTTCAGCTCCAGAATATCTGAGTCTACGGCAGCAATACACAATGCACTAAAATTAATCTGATGCTGTTGTGCTTGACCAGGTATATCAATATAAGTGAAACCTTCTGGGCTGGTATATTGATGTCCATTGGTACATCTACTACCTTGCTCCCTAATAATTTACAAATGTTTAGTGTGGTACCATCACAACATAACAGGGTCTGTTCCCGTTGCAGACACCAACTCACTTGCCTTGGGTCTGTTGTCACAGCTGCCTTTGCAAGCTCATCTATCTCCTTATTTCCTGCTTGAGGAGTTGCACCACAGGGAGGGATGATCCTCACCAGTGATTGAAAAGTATTTTCTGGTCCCCCTGCACATAGGGGTTCACCATGGCACATGACAGCCAGTCCAAGGCCACTGACCAGCCAGACCCCTGATGTGGCCATCCCCAGGCCAGCCTGTAGCAACCAGCCAGACACGACAATGCTGCTGCTGATGAATGTTTGCTGTAGTGATCTCATGGTGATGTGATGACATTAAGTTGAACAAACAAAGCAGTGGCTAATTGACTCATCAGTAAACATTCAGCTAAACAGAATTAAATGGAGAGAAAACTCAGTGAAATGATTTAATAGTAGGCTCCTGATGACAGGGTTTTATTAATTATATCTTCATGCATCCAAAGAGGTACAAAATGAGAGATTGGAAAATATTCAAAAGGTTGTTGGAAAGAACCATCCAAGTTTCAGGAGAGGTTGGTATTTTCTGCTTGGCTTTTTTTCTCCAAAAGGTAACACAAGTTTCTTTGAGTGAGAATTTTTCACGTTTTTTCATTTATAAGCTGAAAAAAAACCAAAAAACAAACTCTCTGTAACAAGCAGGATGGCAGAAACACACACCTTACACACTCCCCCTATTAACATAAATCACCATTTCTAAACTATCCAAAATAAAAGCCAATCCTCATGTAAATTAACCAGATTTTAATAGGTAGTTTTCAACTTCTAGTCAGTATTTTGGGGAAAAGAAGGCTACAAACCCCATAATTTTATTCAAGATGGGACCTCTTTTCAATTTTAGCTCTACACAGAGGTGGAAATTTCGCTTAAAAGTCGACCTCTTCTTGAGGCTGTTTGAGTATAGCACTTCTCACACAAAATTTCTGAAAGTATTTTGGGATAACCCTATAAATGTAATTATTACAGAACATGTCTTAATGAACAATTTCCATCCTGTGATAAGCCTTAGAAACATTATTACTGTGATGTGTCTTTTAACCACAACTTTGTTAAAATAAATGTTAAAGTTCAGAATGAAAATCCCCAATAGTAAGGGACCTGTATCAGTTTAAAAGTGGTAAGTGTCCATTTTGACAGCCTCAGCTGCTACTTCCATTGTCATGTTCCCAACGACACCTTACCAGTTTTATGAGCAGCTGTGTTAGCACCACACATTTTTCAACGGCATTTGTTGTGAGAGATCTCAGCTTCCCGCAGCAGTGCAGGCCTGCAGTGATCACATGCTTCTCAGGACAGCTACAGAGGTGTTCCTTCAAAACTGGCTATTGCAACATTGAGCAGCACCTACTCATGCTCCTGGTTATTTCTGCCAGACTCATTCCTGTCCACTAGCTGGAAGACAGCTGTAGCCCCATCCAAAATTTAACTTCCTCCTCCTGGAGAGCAGCGTATGATGATGCCATTTGCAGAATACTTTTCTCTTGACACCTGCCCATATGCAAAGGACCAGGGATTTCCATTGGCCTGTGTTTGTGGGAGAACAAACCCAGGAACAATTTTATCCTCTCTCAGCATAGCTACAACAATCCTTTGTGTGTAACATGATTACCTACTGCAGCATTCTTTAATTTTACTTCCCTTCTCCCTTCACATCCAGGCCCCTGTTCTACCTTAGTAGCTCTTTTTTCACATCTCCAAGTTCATCTCCCTCTCATTAACAAATACAGAGGTTTTAATGCATGAATCATCTCCTTAAACTTGTACTGTCTTTCCTGCTGCCTCCTCCTGATCTCCCACAACTCCCAGTCAAACCACCATGGAGCTTACAAAATCCTATGCATTGCTCTGACCTCAACTCCCTCTCCCCTGAACCCCTGTATTTGCCAGGGCTTCTTCAGCTTCTGTGTTAACAAGTTTCTTACTGGGGGATTCTTTCACTCTGCCATTACCTGAAAGCACCTTCTCATCATTCCTTACAGAGAATACCCCTGACAATCCCATATCCTTTGCATAGTCAGCCAGGCAATTTTTACAAATAAAAATCTGTTCTGGCACAATTGTGTTTCTTTTCTCATGGTGGGGGGAACTTTTTTTATGTTTACAGCCTTTTCTGGCAAGGACCTGTAGTCAGAATCTAGATTAAATGTACCAAAATGTTTATGGCATTATTATGCAGGAGAAGCAGATATAATATGTGGAGGATAAATTTCCAATTGTGGTGATACACAATACATGGGCTAGTTCTTTAATCTTTGCAAGAAAATAATTTCCCCTTCTTAGAGGTCCACACAATTAACATAACTGTCTAAACCTTCATAATAATTACTTGCATTATTTTAGGCAGAAGAATAATCTTATTCCTTTAAATCTTGATTAAAATTATTACTAATTATAAAATGTTCAAAATGTTTTTGTTTGGAGCACCTTCTGATGGCTCTGTAGCAAGCCAAATGAGATCCTTCAGGTGTGCTAAAAACACAGGAGTCGAAATGGCTTAGAAATCTGCAGTGTGTGTGGAGCCTGTGACTTCTAAACCACTGGTTAAGCTCAGGGGGTACTGAAGATCTTCAGTGGAAAAGACAGTGCTGCTGCTCCGTCTGCTGTTGAATGCCCATAATACTCACAAATTTTGATTACTATTACTTACACCAGTAATGAGCACTGGCTTCTGCTTTTCCCTTTCTTGCCATTATTACTACATGCTCCCAAATAGCATATTTATTTTATCAGTCTGATGCTTTCTATGTGTGACCCAGGACTTATGGAAGTCAGCAGAAAATACTTTTCACTCTGCTTTCTCAGGAAGGGACTATCTCAATTTAGATGAGTTTGGTAAGCTTGTTTGGTATAGAGCAAATCATGCTCTAATTGATACCCTCAGCAGGAAAGAGTGATAGTGAATAGATTTAAAAGGTTAAAATGCCCTTGACCAAGGTGAGTGTAATGTCAGGATGTGCTAGGAAACAAAGTAGCCTCAAACCTTGGTGCTTAGGTTACTGCCATTCTGTGCATGGATAGGAAATACTTAATTCCTCACGTTCCTTCAAGAACGTCACCATTTTATGAAGAAGACACATACATGCAAATACCAGGGTCTTTCCATGAATAGGTGAGGAAACTGGATGAACAGACTATAATTTTAAATTCTTCTACTGAAGAAAATAAATTAGGAGTTTGGTGATTCATAGATTTCTAAACTGGATTGGAAAAATGTATTAGTTTTACAAATTATTTCTGCTGACAGCTGCTGAAAAAATATTTAATTTATCTCACACTAGAAAGTTCAGTTGCTTTAGCTGATTGCTAGGTTGTGAAGGACAACAGGCAGGTTAATCAGAACACACAAGCACACTAGGGATAAACACTGTGCTAAATTTAGCAAGGCATTCTCCTAGATTGCATGAGCAGCAGTAGGTGTAACTGCTCTCTATATTAGGATCCACCATCACAATGAATTTACAGGACTCCCAAGGGCAGTTGATTCAATTGATGCTGCCATGGCTAAATGCCAGTTTTTCTATTGCCAGGTAACCCTGATTTTCTGTTTTTCTTAGTCAATAACCACAAAATAATAGTAAAAAAACCCCCCACATAAGATACAAACACATACATACATACATAGATGTATTTGTCAAAAATGGATTGGGGAGGAGAAAAAAAACAGTCTGAAGACTATTGAAATGATGGTGATTCTGTCAAGAATTTGTTTTCCATTTGCTTAGTTTTCCACCTGGTTGTATTGAATAATGAAAGAATATACATGCTTTATACAGAAGTGCAGGACTAAAGGCTAGGTAGGTCTGTATCCTTAAATACAAATGCACAAATAAAATAACACTGGAAAATTGCTTCTGACCTTTAAATTGACACACAGGGAATTACATTGGTGGGAGTTAATGGTCTTTAACATTATTAACTATCTTATTAACTGATTGAAGAGCTTACTGGCAAACTGACTAGTTGTGCAATTAGGTGTACAGAGAAAAAGAAATCCATCAGCCATTAATCCTTCTAGTAAGAAAAAGAGGGTAATACTTTCTTTTACAAATTGGGAAAATGTTTAAGGTGATACAGAAGGAAAACATGCTATAACAAAGCCTAGGTTTATATCCCCTGGAAGTATTTGCATGAGATCTGTTATAACTTCTTCCAGGGGTGTCTCAGGCTGAGGAAGAAAGGTCTACAGATGCTGGATCCACACTGAAGTTACTTCAAATGCAGTGTCCTGCCATATGTCCCTATCACATGTCTTTAAGAAAAAGATTTCCTTCAAGACCACAGGGTGAGACTCTAAGTGGTGGTGTTACCCCCTTTACAGTAACAGCTTCATAATAAATGGATTATACTGTCAATTATTTCATTTCCGGGTAACAATTGTGACTTTGTATGTTCCACAGATCCATTAAGCTTTGTGCTGGCATTACCATTTCCATCTTTCTTTTTAGCCTTGATTTACAGTCCACTTAGCTCTGCTTACTAACTAGGGATTACATGGTCAAAGCAGACCAAATTCAACTTTTTAATCAAAATTAACAGTGTGGTGTCATGTACTGTGCTGCTTTGCTATGGGTTAATGTGAAAAATCTTGGCCATTGCTAATTTTTGTTCAAATTACAAAATGTTAGCTCATGACATTAAAAGTCATTTTGACTAGCACTGGGAGCACTCAATGTCAATTATCTTGAATAAATGATATAACAATTTCAGTCAGGAAAAAAAAGACTTTGGAAAATTCTGAATTTGAATGTCCTTGGATAATTTGAAAAATAGCCAAAATTAATCATCATTAATCCTTCATTTTCAGTATTTGTCAAAGATGAGTAATCTAGTCACTAAATTGTTTTCTCAGAAAACACTTTTGCAACTGTCTTATCAAGGCCTATATTCAAAGAAACAAAAGCAATGCAAGTCTTGAAAATCTGTATTCAAGGCTGATTTTTGTTTTGTCTGCTAAACAACTGCCACTGAAAACTTAAGAAGAGAGGAGCAGTCATTGCATACGTAATGTATATGTCTTGGAGTGTAAGTCAAGTTTCCATCTTCCGTCTGCCGTTCATTGATCCCTCACTCTAATCTCTGGGAAGCTGAAACAGAGCTTCTGCCCCTGTCCCTTCCTATGACACACATTATGTTCCTTTCATAGCAACTTTGTCTGGGTTTTCCAGCCTGTAGTTGAAGGCTCAAATCAGATATTAGAATGAAATTCTTTAATGTGAGTGACGGTGGTGTGGCACTGGAACAGGTTGCCCAGGGAGACTGTGGACTCCCTACCCTGGAAGTGTCCAAGGCCAGGCTGGATGGGACTTTGAGTGACCTGGTCTAGTGGAAGGTGTCCCTGTCCACGGCAGGGGGCTTTGAGCTAGATGATGATGAAGGTTCCTTCCAAGCCTAACCACTGTGCGATTCCATGATTCCATCTGAAGGTCCTCTCATGGCCACACTCTGTGAAGGTAGTTTCTGCCCATAAAGAGAGTAAAGCTTCCCAGAAAGTTTTTACATGCAGAGTTGTTGTCCTCTGTATGTGGCTCAGCACAAGAAATTGCATCAATTTAAAACTGGTTTGTAGGAAGAAATGCTGGTGGTTTTTACCTTTTCACAGGGATCTAAAATGGCTACTCCCATTTTGCTGAATCTTAGAATAAATAGAAAGTATAATTTTTCAAATTAGTGCATCCTACAAAAACACTAGTCAAACTATGGAGAACAGACCAGAATATGGGCTTTTGTCTGGTGTTTTGACTGTCACTAAGCATAACATTTGATTCATAATTTTGCTTCCGTTAGTCTCAATTTCTTGGCTTTGAAGAGAGAAGTGCATGTGTGAGACAGATATTCATCATTTATTTTTAAATTTACAGCAGGTTTATTTGAATATGGCACTATGAGTTTGCAGTTTCCCTTTGTAGAATCAAGATAAAATATGGTGTTGCGCTCTGACAGAGCAATTTGTTACTTGTGGAAATTTGCAGTGTGAATTAGTTAGTATATGGCAAATCTTAAAGATGTCTTTTTAATAGGGGTATAAAGCCTGTGATAGTACAAATATTATGAGGGGATGGTACTGATTTAAAGCTTTCTGGCTAAAGATAGGAAAGTTTTAGCTTTGTTTTGAGATGAAATATGAAATGTAAAGCTCACTTGAGACCGCAGACTTTAAAATACTTAAAATCAGTCAGCTGAGGAATTAACTTATTCTCAATAGGAGTTAACATAAGCTATTTCAAAGCTCAGTGTTTACGTAGGTCACAAAAGTTGAAAACAGCTGGAGATGTACTTCATGCACTATTGCTATCTATGTAAGTAATGGAATTTTATAAGTGCAATGTACAGTAAATAGCCCACTGAAGGAAAAATACAAGTAACATGAATAGCAATAACTTGTTAACTAGAGTAGGTTAACTCTTATTGTGATAAGGCTGACAAGCTTATTAATTAATGACCAAGATTTAGACCATGTGTGTGAGATTTCTTTTAGCTGTGGTTTATACTGGAGTGTAACAAATGCTGATTAAAAAAATACTACTTACTCTAGAAGTTAACTAGGTGCCAGATATGCTTTTAGGGCCCTATTCTTCAAGCTGCTCAGTGTTCCCTGTGAGGCAGCAATCAACTAGGAGGAATATTGGACCCCTTCTTGAAGGTCTGACTGAGTGCTGAGGGCTCTCAGCCTTTGATCTTTTTTAGTTCACAAGAAGCCAGAGGCACAAAGTGCTATAAATGCTTACTAGACTCAATTTTGTAGTATTACTTATACACAGAATTTGGGGTTTTATGGTTTGGTTTTCTTGTAAAACTGTTTGGGACTAATGGTACTTCCCACCTGACATATTGTCTAACTCTCTGGAGTCTCATAACTTTTGTCAAGCAACTGAGAGAGCTTTCTATTTCCAAATGCCCTGAGTTTCAGAAGTGGCTGCTTACTCTCTCATGTCCATTCAAAGTTGGGCCACTGCTAAACCACTCTGGAAAGCCTGCAATCTCTCAGACCCAGTACTACAAAAACAAGATTATGATCAATCAGAGATTGTTTCCTTTGCTGAGTTGGCATTTCACAGTCAGAGGAATTGGGAGAAATTGTTAGAGTCCTCACCCTTTTTCATCATTCCTAGTCATTATTTCATCCTTCCCAGAACATAGCTCTTGTTCTGTCACCTGAATGTCTGTATCCTTTTTATAGAGCTCAAGCAGAAGTTGTTTGGGGCAGTGGATGTTAGTGATTTGAGTGATTTAAGGGAAACTTTGAGTGATTTAAGGGAAAATTTTTCCTTTTCTGGATGTTCTGCAGGCAAAGCCTCCTGACAGAGAAGTCTGTATAAATAAATTAGAAATAGCAAATATCTGGTCCCTTCAAAAACGTAATCCAGAAAAATTATATGGATCCCTCAGGAGGGAGCTGGAAATTTTTTACTTACAAGTAGTTCCAGGATATTTTTAGTCACCACAACTTGAGACTTCTTTTCACTAGATTACTAGGGAAAAAGAACAGAGGCTCATATGCAGTCAAGGTCATGCTTTGGGCCAAAAAAGCAGCAGAAAGCAAGTATACATACCTCACTGGAGCATCTCCTCTCCTCTCTGTAATAGCTGCATGAGATTTCCAGGCAGGAAACAATCCATTTCACTGAAGCCTGAGCCACGTGCCTGGAAACTTGCTTTCTATACTGCCATCAACACTCACTTGTCTTCTCTGCCCATAGTGTGTGTCCATGCCTTGGGGCTGCTGAGAAGGCCACTGTTAAAGCTGCCACCTGACTGAAAAGGTGCCACTCTGAAAAGGTAGACAATTCTGTGTTGCAGGTAAGTCAGGCTTTTTGTAAACAAAGGGGAAAAAAAAATCATCCTCTTGACAAAACTGACTTGTGCCTAACTTCTAAGTTAATGATAGAAAAGGTCTCCAAAAGGAAGTGTCTGATGTCCTGTAAAGAAAATGGCCAAAGAAAAAAGGCATTTGAAAGCCTCCATGGAAAGATCTGACCTGCCTGAATATGGCATCTGAGCTTACCATCTAATTTGTGTATTTTCTAGGTTGAGTGCATTATTAAAAGCACTCAAGGTACATTTAAGGTATCTTGCTTGGTTCAAGTTAGAATGCTTAAACCCAAAAGATGGCTGATAAGTCATGCAGATACTGGTAAAAAAACTAAAAACTAATTTTGACTCATTGTCTGAAAGGCTCCAATGGTCAACATGTCTCAATATCATGTTTTCATCTCTGTTCCTTACAGAGTTATATGATTACTGCCTTCAGTCAGTGAGGGTCAAAATCTTACATATGGAAACAGGGAACCATTTCATGAGTTTTGTTCTTTTATTCAAGTCACCTTCAGTGTGGATGCACACGATCAGTAATCTCAAAGAGCTACAGCTGAAGTAGCAAGTATCCCTTTCACTCAGCTGATCAGGGCATTGATTATGCAAAATAATTTTCACTGATAACCTCTACAGCACCCACATTTTCAAACTGTCAAGAGGCAAAACAAAAGCATATGGTCTCCTGATTTCCTAAAATGTACTATAAAGAACAGAGATTCATTAAATACTCCAAATGCCTCAAAACATCTCAGTGATGTGTTCCTTCTGAGTCTGTTTAGCACTCACATTGGTGTGTAATACTATAGGGCTTACTGCAGATTAGAATGAGGAAATGTGTTGCCAGTTTGAAAAGAGTGTTAACAATTAAAAAATTGCCAATCAAAGCAAAAAGATGAAACATTACACAGCTATTAAGAATATTATTCAGTCCTTTTAAATGATTGCCAATTTAGATAGTTCTTGTTAAATCATTCTTTTTAGCTATTGTACTGAATGCCAGTTTTCAAGAACAAGACAGTCCACAAGCTTAGCTCATTAATGAAGACACAACCTGGTAGGTAATTTTATAATTAAAATGGGTATTTTGAGCACTATGCTGACTTTTGCTACATATCCAACTCTCAGTTGAGTAAGAGGCTTTATGCAAAAGAATTTTAAAGCTAAATTGTAAGAGAAGAGATTGAAAGGGAGGCACAGTAGAGCATTTTGACTTTTTTGAGCAGAACAGCCTTAAAATGTTCTGTTTATTAACACAGTAGAGAAAGATTTCTGTAAGGTTAATGTTAGAATCACTTAGGATGGTAATTCCTTCTGCAAAGCATCTGCATAAATTAGAAAAAGCTGCCAGATTTCCATCTGTTAGCAATACAACTTCAGTCACAAAGACAACTGTCGTGACAAACACACTGAGTTAGTCTTTCAAATAAAACCTGTTAAAAGCTACTGCCCTCCAGCCTCCACCCACTGCAGTTAACAGCATTAAATAGCACTCTAACTGGTATTTATTTTCTTAGGCATTCCTCACTTGTGCAGCTGCTGGCACACTGGCCTTTGATTTTAAATAACCTCAACAGGATAAGAGTTTACAGTCTCTGAAGGTCATGATGTATGTGAAGTGCTTGTCTGACAGAAACATCCAACCTGAACTTTCCCAGGCTGATGTTACTGGATTCTGTATACTTGTCTCTCACCTATTTTGCATGGTCTCACTTCTGGGAACGGTGATGGTTCAGATTATTTATTCCAGATGATGGCAAACCACAAAGAGGCTGTTCTGGAGAGCAGGTCTAGGTTTAAAGGTGGTGGGAATCACCTTTAGGACCTTTCTACCCTCCCCATCCAAGCTCCTCCTGCAGTTTTTGATGAACTTGGGTGGCACAGCAAGTTCAGGCTAGTTTCATCTCATCCATGAAATCTGTGCTGACAACAATATCAAAGCTATTAGAAAATTCATTTGTGGAAGCTCTCTCATTCAACAGTCTATTTTTACTCAGGCAGTTCAGTGTCTCAGGGTAGCACATAAAACACTTACTGACCTTTGCAGGAAAAGGCTTAAGGTTTCTAAAGCCCTCATCGAAATGTGGATATACAAATGAAGATACTTTCTTCTAAGAGTAGAATTATTGTTCTGCTGTTTTGGAACTTTTGCCCTCATGTGGACTGGCCTGGTCTCAGTGACAAACCACTGGTGGGGCCGGGGGTACTGGAACCCTTCCCTCATCCATGGAGGGGATGTCTGTCCATCTGCCAAGGCAGTGCCTTGTTCCCAGTGCAGTTTTCTGTATCACTGGTTATCCCTGATACATGTACTGCATACTGACACTGGCTACACAGCTAGGATAGAGGAAGGCAGTAAAAATGATTCTCAAATATTTGTAACTTGTCGTTTAAATCCAGAGAAGATATTTCTTGTTGGGGGCCGAAAGAAACTGCTCAGGAGATGCTAATGAGTGTAATAAAAGCTTGCTGTTGTTTCCTGGATGTTTAAAAGTGGCCATTAAAAAGGTCCTTCACATGAACAATGCAGAATACAAACCAAAAATGTAAAGCAGTGATGGTTTTAGTTGTCAATGTCAGCAGAACTTCCATAAATAATATTTAAATTACTTTTGTGTATTAACTTTACATTTAGTTGTGTATATCCTTATGGAAGGAGAAAATTGTCACTTCCAAGGTTTCTTCCTCTGGGCTTCATCATATGTTTCATTTTGTAGTGGAAGTATTCCTGATATTTTAGTGTGATCACATAGAAGCCAAAGGGCATTAGACATCTAAATATCAGATGTCACTTATTTTTAATTAAAAGAACCTTTTCTAAAGGAAAAAAGAGCAAAGCTCCCTGCATCTTGTGGTTAGGTCACCTCAAAAGATTGAGATATAGAGTTTCTGATTTCCTTCAACAGAGGATACAAAGACAGTTCCCATGTCTGCTGGAAACCATTGTGATAGGCCTGTGTAGTAGCTCTTTGTGAACTTAACTTATCTTGTCTGACAAGTACTTACTACCTGAGCACCATATGGAACATTTTGTTGGGCTCAGTCTGCATCCTTTCAGGTTCCTACTTGGATGACTTCTGATTTCATGTCAGTTAAAATGAACTCACCTGAACTCACCTTCCTTGTCTTGTTCTCCACTTTTTTTTTTTTTTTTTTTTCATTGCCATTTGCATGGGGGAGGAACAACAACTAAGCTCCTGGGAAGAAGTGGGATAGAAGGGGAGGTTATCTACACTGCTGCTCTCTGTGAGTGCTCAGAATTGCATGTGGGTGAGCCATGTGCTGGTGGTGGAACAGTGCCAGGCAGAGGGATGAGAAGAAATCAGCACCAACCTTCCCTGCAAACTCAGTGCAGAAGCAAGGCAAGGTTTTATTGACACTATGAGGCACAACAAACCTGCTCAATGCAAAGAGATGATGCAGTTTAACAGTGTGGTGCTAGGACACAGTAACAGTAATATCCTGGGTTCAAAACTGACACCACTGCCCTCTGGCTGGCTCAGGTGTGCTGAAAGTCAGTCAATAATGACACAGCACCTTCAAAGCATTTACTGTGTCAGCCAATTAAAATTCCTTCCCTAGCACTTTTATTCATGTTTGTTAAGGGTTAGATTGGGCTTTTAACTTCAAGCAAGGAGTTGTGGGAGGCTGGCTGGAGTAATGTTCCTTCCAGCACATCCCTCTTATGTGGGAGGCATGATGATGATCAGCTGCAGCTCCTTCCAGGACACAGCCTGTGCAGGGGGCAGGGAAGGTGATGCAGCAGCCGTGCAGCAGCTGGGATGGCAGGCAGCCCCCATCCCAGGGTCCCTTCTTGTTGGGCTGGGGGTTGCCTTCCTGCAATGCCTGTTGCATCCTTATCTGCCTGCACCCAGGGTTATCCTGGAACCGGGCAGAGTGTGAGGCTGGAGGAACAAGTTTTGGCTGGAGGGACATCATGTTCATGGAATGGGGAGCAGACTGAGCCCTTTGCCTCTAGCTCCTCTCTCCATACTGAGTTAGCTGGGGTTTCCTAGCCCAGAGGAAGGTCATTCACTGGCAAAAAGGATTTGCTGCTGAGGTGCTTCTCCTGCATGACTGGAGGCTTCTGCAAAGGTTCCTGTGGCATCTTCAGTGGCAACTCTGTGATCTACTGCTCCAAATTTAGCCACAACAACATCCTGTGGCACTAAAAATAATCTCTGGAGTTTCCTCAATTGCTGCCAGAGGTGACAGCAAAGTTTGGGCTGCCTAATACAATTGCACTATCTACTGATACAGTAACAGTTAATGTCACCACCCTCTAACAACATTAGCCCGATCTGTAAACAGATAAAACAGAGGCTGCTGATGATGTAACTTTGTTGATCATAAGATTAGAGATCCTGCTGGTCTTTGTTTGAGCCCTTTAAAGAAAATCACAGAGATTAAATAGAGAATTTACAGTGATTTTATTATTAGTGTGTAATATGTTTACTTAGTCCTGATTAAACAAGATAAATTGGTAAAAAAAACAAACAAACAAAAAAAAACCCCAAAACCAAAAAGCCCCACATGCTTTCACCAGCTCTGGAAGGGATAATCAAACTGGGGAAACTTTCCAGCACCTTTCAGTTACACAGCAAATGTGACTATATCAGTGCAGCAGCCAGCTGAAAAGGATTATGATTCTGGAATAGAATTCATGTGCTTTTGAGTGTAAGTCCTGAATTCTCCCTGCAGTTCAACAGGAGACTGTGCAAGAGGCGCTTAGTGCAGGGAGCCATTAACAGCTGGGATGTGATTTTACTGTGTGATGGGAGGGGGTATATTTCCTTGGATGGGGATCCAAAACACACCAGGTAATCACTTTCTGCTTCAAGAAAACCTTTCACATTAGAATAAATGTTGAAACATGGGAGACTGAATATAATTATTTACATTAAATTCACATGCTTTTTTCCTGATTTTTTTTCTCCTTACTGGAGGTGTGTGTATGTTCCAAAGCCAAGCCCTGAAGGCCCCTTTCTGTCCAAACTCCCCAAGAGTGTTTAAGCAGGGACTTTGTGGCTCATAAGTAGCTTTTTCTTCCTGGTAACTCATTTTCCAGAGAGGTCAGGTAATAATGATATAATTTGCTACTTTGGGCTGCATCTTTTAAAGTCACAGCCCAAAGTAAAGATGATCTTATTTTCAGTGATGTACTCGGCAGAAAAGAACAAGATTTCAAAGATTTCTGTGAAGTTTAGTTTCAATTTTCAAGGTGGTTTTTTTTAGAATATTGCCATGTTCTCAGAAAAAAAAAAAAACCAAAAAAACCAAACCCAATGGATCTAGTTAAAAACACAGGTTTAAAGCAAATTGTCAAGCAGCCTCATTGCTGGGACAGCCCAAAGTCAAAGAAAACACAGTTGCTGATATCTCTCCACTGTAGATGCCAGGCCCTTCACACTGCTTTAGTGCTTTGGAATAGTGTCAATATCCACCTCTGAGCAAGAGGCTGCTGCCTGCATCCCCAGAGAGTGCAAGGATGGCAGCTGTGCTGTGTATCCAGCATTTCATTGAGGACAGTGTGAGGCTTTCAGAGTTTGCTTCTGATGAATTAGCTAGAGTACAGGGAGCATGAGCTGGTGTACTATGGAGCAAAATTTGTGTTAACTGTGTTTGAAAGCTGAAATAGAGGCTCTTGTCCTGCAGGACTGGCATACCTACTCAACCCCCAGGCCAAGTCCATGACAACAAAAACATCAAAGTTCTGGGTTGCACAAAAAATCATTATGAAAGAAAGTTTTTCTTGTGTCTTTGCTTTTGAAAAAGGGGCTGTCTCAGCTAGTGCTGACTTCTCTTTATGTCTATCTCTGTATATTGACCTGTCCTGGTTTGGTATCTCTGCACAAGGGCACAAAAATAAATGTAAGGAGATCAGTGACACCTTGGCAGGTGTGATTTCGTGTAGACTGCAATAGAAAACTAGTGCCATGACCCTTGTTGCATGTTGCACATCTCCACTGTTTTAGAAGAAGGACATTATGAAATCTCCTTTTGTGACCTCAGTGGAGGGATCCCCCTTAGAATATTGCATGAAAACATTTCTTCATGGGATGCAAAGGTATCCCATCCCATCCCACGTCTGGCTTTGCTGGTGCAAGCAGTTCCTGACTGAAGTGGAACAAGCAAAGATGTTCCCTCCAGCAACTTAGGAAGAGCTTTATACCTGTCCTGCTTGTAATGATGGTGATATCTGTTAAGTTCTCTGCTTGTTACAAGGTAGTTTTCAGAAGATCTGTGTTGTAGATCCCTTTATGCTGCAGGAATAAAAGAAGATCAACACTAAGATCAGACTTAAAGAAGTCTGAGCTTGATCTTATTTTTGGTCTTTCACTACCATGACATGATGAATACAAAGCTATACATACAAATTGTATACTGAGTTAAGATAAGCAATGTGCATGCTGAATATGACTTGATTCTGTTCTGTAGGGGTTTAAAACTAAGCCTTGCCTACTGGGAAAAAAGAAGGTCTCCCACCATGCCTTAGAAAGCCCCAAAAGGTTGGCTGCTCTGTGGTAGTTCCTGGACTGGCCTCATTTTACTACAGGCACAAGGATGCTTGTCTCTGCCTCAGTATTAATTAGTCCACACAGAAGGATGTTCTGAGGCATAAGACTGAGGCTGTCCCAATGGGCTGCAGAGGCTCTTTGGTGCTTTCTAGCCTGGGAATCTACCCTTACATTTGTCTAAACTGTGAAGGGATCCTACGGATTAATAATTCCAGATGGCAATGCTATGATACTGAGCAAAACCCAGCCGTTTCAGTCCAAAAACCATCAGTCATCCTTAGTGCACGGATCTGCTTTGCATGTTTTGTCAGTCTTCAAAGCATTTCAAAGAATCTTAAACAATTTTTAAAAGAAATTTTGATGCAGATTTTCTTCTCCCCCAATAATAAAGCCAGAATGTAAATATTTTTTAACCTTTTCATAATTCTACAAGTTTCTTCTTTGTTTAAGAATTATATTTTTATAGTTTTCTATCCATTTGTTTTTTTTCTTTGACAAAATTAGTTCTAATATAAAAAAATGTTGAAAGGATTTTTTTATGACAACAAAAATTTAGAGGAAAAAATAGCTACAACTATTGTGCAGTTTCTTATAAAAGTTTTTCCTTAAGCTAAATTTTTTTTAGCTTCAAGTTCCTCTGCAATGTGAATTGCTTCTGCACTGAATACTACTTTACAGCAGAAAAATGTTCTTCCCATGCCTTATTTCCCAGCAATATCCTGAAGGGTAAAGCAAAGAAATTTTTTCTCTGTACTGCTGGTATTGGAGTTGGCAGCCAAGCCCACATTCATAACAGGCAAACTGTTATTTGTTCCCTTTAGAACATATCAACTGTAAATGTTTATAAAGTGAAACACAGTGAATAATTCAGATATAAGTGGAATAGAATAAGCAAAAGAAGAATTGTCTGGCTAAGTATTTGGCCAGTGTAAACTTAGAAGCTATGAAAGTTTGCTTACCACCTCAGCAGAAAGGTGGAAAGGTAACATACATCTCACCTGATTCTATGCATGAGTCGTTCCCTAAAACTCTTATATTCAAGATCTTTAAGGTCCCTAATTGAGGGCCTTAGTGCAAGCACCTTAATCAAGTGTTCATTACACTTGAAGGGAAATGGTTTCAGGCAGTTATCTTCTGGAAATGCCAGTCTCTCCCCATCCAAGGCCATTACTTTAGACAAAATACTTGGATTTCTGATGAGTAAATTTGGGAATAGACAAGTACTGAAACCTCATAAGAAACCTGAAGGAGACAAAAATTTAAATAGAAGAGAATATTAAAAGTTAGAAAGAGCAAAGGACACACACACACACAGAGGTTGGAGACTGGAAGTGCATCATCTGAACTTCCTGGGACACAAGAGTGTTATTCTGCTTTTTTGGGCAGCTGTCAATAAGTGCTGTCTCTGGACTTCGGTGCTTTGACTGTTCTCAGAACAGCTTCTTCTTCTGTGATGCAAGCTTATCTGGATCTCCAGCTGGAGCCTGTATTTGTAGCTGCTCACTGTGCTTCAGTCCTCAGTGCCTGGGTGGTCAAGCTTCACGTCTGCCAGTTCATGAGGACTGTGAGCAGCGTTTTGGAGGCTTGCAAAGTGCAGCTCTGCGGTCCTTTGCCCAATTCAGCTACACACTTACATAACTCCAAAACCAGAAAGCACAACATGTGATCAGCAAAGAGCTGCTTGCATTCTCTGTACCCTGAAGTCCCTAGACACAAATTGTGGTATTCTGTGGGAACCAGAAATGCACAGAGACTAATGACAACACACTAGCATGGGCATGCAGCTGTATGAACTGACCCTCTGCCATTTGAACCCAGCTCTGTAAAATGAAATGGCCACCTTCCTGATTTCACTGATGTGTATTCATCTGCCTTTGCAAAACAGACACATTTACACCTGTTTCTAATGTTGTGTGGGGTATTTTGATAAGGTATTTGGCATAGAAGAAAAGGTATTATGCACTCTGTGTAACTTTGTTAGAATTCTGCATCAATTATCCTGTGAATATGACTTTTTATCTTCAAAGAATTTTACAAACATTTCTCCACCAGCAGTGATGTAGTTCTAATCATTCTAGCAGATGTTGTTTTGCTGGGCTGTGATACCATGTCCCTGTATCCAGTAACCTGTGCAGCCAGAAACAGCAGTGCAAGAGTGTAACCTCCTGATTTAACTTTGATGGATGTTACTAAAACTGAAGACAATGTAGGAAGAAATGTATCTGTATTTTGGGAAAAGAAGTATTGTTCAAACCCTAAGTTCTAAGCTAGAAGATGAGGAGTGGCCTGAAGGAATGACAGAAGCTATGTTAATGAGGCACTAAAGTAAACAGGCGTAAACAAACACACAGAAGCGTGATGATGAATTAGAGCCTCTAAAGTGATGCAATGGATAAAATTTTTTTTTGCTAGAAAACATTTAACTTTATGTTGAAATTAAGTGGCAGAATCCAAAGAGAAATTAAAGCTATTTGGTCAATTTCTAATATTTTCCAAAATATTTTACAACAGAAACAATTTCTCCCTTCAGAATCTGGCCCTATTTACCAGTTTATAAACTGGCATTACAAAAGTTGGTGAAATAAAACCAAGTGATTAGCTTCAATTAAGAAAGGACTAAGTCTCCTTAGCAAGCTTTTGCTATGATAAATCCCAACATAATGCACTAAAACACATCCCCATGGGATTTCCACTCACAAAGAGAAACACTTCTGTGCGCAAACACACACTCACACATCACTACCAAAACAAAGTCCTTGGTGAAATACATTCCCTAAGGTGACCTGAAAGTGTTTAAATAGTATTTTGAACCACAGAAATGCTTACTTGAAGTAATATTTCCTTTGTAATTTGTGTCAGTGCTATCACTAAAACAAGAGGGAAAACAGGAATGAGTTATTGCACTATAATTTCCTCCCCATAGTCCTATTTGCCAAGACTGTATGTAGTATATGCTGTAAATTCTGATATGTGATTGTAGGCCTAGGGGAAAAAATCTCCCCAAAAGCATATGACAGGAATATTTAGTAACTCCAGTTAACTTCCTTAAACAATCATATCTAATAGCTTACACATGAGGAAAAAAACTCATATGAGAATAGATTTCTAAATGATACTTCATAATAAAGTGTGTGCAGGAGTGTTGATACATTTTTCTCTAAAATAATAATGGTGATAAGAAATCACCACAGAGTGCTGGGCTGCACTGTCTACTCCATCCTGAGCTCTGGCCTCGACCTGCCAATGCCAAGGAACAGGTTGAGGATGTGCTGCAACCCAGCACAACTGGCTGCCCCTGGTGCCTGGGGAGGTGGTTGGCTGCTTCAGCCTTTCCAGAGCCTCTCCCATTGCATCTCTTGGTGGAACAGGGACTGAGCTCTCTGGGCTGTGGTGGAATCCTAGGCCATCCCAACCCTTCCATACAGCTTCCTGCTGTGGGCAGTGTCCCATGTCATCTCCTGTGGAAAAGGCTTTTGCATCAGGTTCACACCCTGGGGCCCTTGCCCTGGCTCTGGGATGCCCCTGCAGTCCTATTGCCCATTCCTACATCCTCTTGAAGCCCCAGGTGTGAGTACAGAATCCTTTACACATCCTCCACCCTTTAAATCCTCTTTATTAACAGGGCATGGACAGAGAGAGGCTTCCCTTCCGCAGGCACACAGCCCTCATGCCCTGTTCCTGGCATGTGTGTGTCCGTGCCCTAGCGTGGTCCTCCCACTGAGCTCCCGGGAGCACTTTGCTGCACAGCCTGGGTAGCTGCCATGGTAGGGGACACCACTGCCACTCCCTCCTGCTCCCTCTGTCCTACACAGCTGTGCTGGGAACTTCAGGGCAGAATGAGCCCATTCTCCCAGTCCTCTTACCATGGTCTGTGCTTTTTCTGGTAATGTCAGTGGGGCCAAACAGACCAATTCTGACCTTGGTCAAGCAGATATCAAAGAACTGAGAACAGTACACATTGCTTTTCACCATCATTCATTCATATCTAGGTTAAAACCCACAAAAATCCTTATCTAGATGCAATAAAGACAATCACGAAGTGATAAAGTTCATAAAATTGAGTTATAACACTGGAGAATATCCATGTAGTTTCTCATGAAAATAAGCCACTACATGTACTCTAGAACCGCTGTCATGTTGTTACTTTTTCCCTTCACAGAAATCTCACATCCTTAAAATAAAAGAGAGAAAAACTGAAGTTACTCCAATAATGCCGATCATTCTTATGACTTCAAAATAAAGTTCACAGGTTTTTAAATTGACAGGGGTTTGAAAGGTCATACTTTCTGCAGAAGGCTATGACATATGCATAGTTTTCTTGCTCTGTGATCTGGGACAGCATCTTCAAGCCTGCTTTCCAAGAAAATTATTGTTCAGATGCCCTTCACAGCAGTGTCTCTGGCAATATTGAATCCTTTTCCCTGAGAGCTAATTTAATTTTACTTTCATTGTCTCCACTAGAATTGGAAATCTATTATAAATGAGATATGAATCTAGACATATGAAAGAGTAAAAAAGGAATGTCTGTGGAGGAGCTTCCTCTGGACCCTCTGTGATGTTGTGCTTTAAAATAATATAATCAAATTTGCAAGCAAAAAAAAGCTCACAATAAAGTCCAATGCACTTTGGACCTCAGTTGAAAGCCAGTCCTGAACTGAAGGAAGATAGCCAAAGAACATCTAGGTAAAAGTTAAATCCCCAAACTCTAAATATTCATTGCATTCACAGGAGAGAAGACGAGAAGATGACTGAAACTTACCTGGGAAGGCAGAAAAAGTTTAGCTGTCATTATAGGTGCTGAAAGTTGAACATTTTACTTATGTCAAACAGGACACAGTTTACAAAATAAATATGCATGTAGAGTTTTTAAATACAAAAGAGAAAAATAGCAAAAGAGATGTAAGGATCTAAAAGCATTCCTACTTTGACATGTATAAACTTATTCTTGTTTACTGAAGTTTTCAAATGGTTCAGTCCCAGGGTCAAACAAACATAAGGTCCTCGATTTTTTTCTTACGTAAATCAGAGAGAGAAAAAAATCAGTCTGGGACTTGATCAAGTCCTCCAGCCTTGTAGGCAAGTGCCCTAACCACTAAGTTCTGGTAGTTGGTAAGTGGATTCTTCTATCTCTTATTTTCACCAGAATATGGCTTTCAGACACTTTTCTTCTTTTGTCTGTATACTCTGGCATGTGGTTAGATTCAAGCAGCATAAAAAATTATTAACAAATGTAAGATATTTTCAATTTTGTTGAAGAGTAAGACAAGACATTTAAGCAAGTTGCCTTATTTCACCTTTAGTGTCCTTCAAAATTCAAACCAAATATGATCTTTTTCCCAGTTCAGCTGATGAAAGATAATGTCTTGTGTCATGCAGGCCTGACTCCGCTACATTCAATCACTACTGGGACAATATGATGAAAAGTAGATTTGTTATATCTGTTAAAGGCCAAAAATATTTAATGAAAAATTCCTAAACAGAATTTTAGCTGAAATCATTGCTGGAACAAAGGTAAAAAGAGAGTCTATTGGAAGATCTTGAGGTCATAGATCAAGACTGTGTGATAGATAGTGCAATATCTAAGATGAATATGGAAGAAAAGAGAGGCTTAAAGCAGTTATAAGATTGTTCTAGTACAACAAAAGATGGATTAAAAAAAATTAAAATAGAAGAAAGAAGAGACACCTTTGGAATAGAGGAAGAAGACGAAGTAAAAGCAGTAAACAACTGTTTCTAGGTGATGTGAGAGCCTGCTACTTTTCTGATAGAGTTTAATTTTATGCAAAGACAGGAGATATATAACAGCCTCTGAAAAACTAAGTGCAATGTTCTTACCTTGAATAGTTTAAAGTCATGTGTAGCTTGATGTACCTAGTAATGGAACGCGCGATTCCTGCATTTCAGATCTTCCTGTGTTGGTTGGTACTGGTGCATCGAAACAATCAGCATACAAAAATGATTAACAAAGCTGAAACAATTAAGAATTCTTCTCACTTCTGGCCATCAGGCTATGGAAGTTCTGCCTCTGAAACCGAAACCTCCAGATCAGGCTTTAGAAGATTGTGTTTTGTATCATGTGGATTCAAAAGTGTTTGCTGGGAAGTGTGTAGGAATAGTATTCCATACTAATAACATCCGTGGTTAAGATGGAAGGTGGATAGATCACAGTAAGATACAAAGGTTAATTTGAGGGTGAATGTTTCAGCTTATGCATATCAAAGCATTGATGCATGAGTCACTGGCACAGAATGAATAATTTTTTTTGCATCAGAGTAATACAATGTTCTTGCTTACTGCTTTTCAAATCTATGAATAATGCCAAATGAAATTATTCTTCTTTATATCAGTCATTTTCTGTGTTTGCTGCATAACAAAGATACTGATTTTTACAGAATATATAGATGGGTGTCCCCAATATGCCAAATATGAGGGAGAGGGAGAAAGAGAGAGAGAGAGAGAGAAGGAGAAAGAAAGAAACAAAGAAAAGAAAAGAAAGAAAGAAAGAAAGAAAGAAAGAAAGAAAGAAAGAAAGAAAGAAAGAAAGAAAGAGAGAGAGAGAAAGAGAGGAGGCAAAAAAGAGAGAAATTAAAGAAACAAAAGAAGGAAAAAAAATTACCCCCTCCACCAAGACAGTATTATTAGACTGCTTCCTGATAAAACTGTGCATAGAATCAGCATAAAGCTTTTTTTTTTCATACACATTTTTTGGAACTGGTGTCTGAGAGGTCACTGGCCAGGTGTTTAACTATTCTTGCTTAGAATAGAAGCCCATTATTCATTTTTATGTTAATAGTAACTTGAAGATGAGGAGTGGTAAAAATACATTCAGTTCTTAAATTAACACCTTATGACAACTTGAATTAAAACACAATGTGAGTGTATTACATTTCACTCTGAATCCACATGGTTGGCTACAGCAGGTATTGGACCAGCAGGAATCACTACTTGTCATATTTGTGGTAACTCTCAAATTAGCTATGACATGGAACAGCCTTTTGATCTTGACCATGTTCTACTAATTATTTAATCTTTGACAACATAGAAACATGTTTCAACACATAACCTAAGAAAGAGCACAGTATAGGTTTTCTTCCAAAGCCTACAAAAGCCAAGAAAGCAACCTCACACTTCTTTTAAATCCCTGTTTTTGTGCTCTCTCTTCATTAAAACTGGATGTGAGCCATAACTTCAAATGAAAATGGACACAAAGTTTTCCTCTTAGGGTAGAATTCATTGCATCCAATTTCAGATATCTATGAGAAGGGTGTTTAACCCTGATTTTTCTTCTTTATTCTGCCTATAGTCAATGGGAAGAAATGAACCATTTTAGATAATTTTAGACATTTACCTTAAAATAAAGCAAATAGTGCTGTAGAGTTGCTTTTTTTGGTCCATTGGCTTGGGAGACCAGCTTGGATGTAAGAACATCTGGTAAGAGAAATCTCACCTAAGGTATCTAAGAAAGACCAGATGTATCACACCTCAGAAAAGCCTAATTCTTTCCATGGACTAAGAGCATGCTTGGGGTTAAATGAGATGAATTCCAGCCTTGTTGTCTTCTATAAATTTGGCAGAATTTGTGTCTGGGTCTGGCCAGAGAACAATGGTTACATTTTACTTACAAGTAAAGTAGAAACACTCTTTGAAATTCTGGAATTTGTGAGAATCTTACCCAGAACAGTAGGCTTCTGCCTAAAGCATCTGCTGAAGAACCTTTGGGGCAAAGCCAAGCTCTTGTCTGGTTTGATTCACAGTGAAGAATCAAAGCTACTTAGTGTAGGTGAGTGCCCTAACAAATGGGTTTGTGTCTGCTTTTGGTCCTGTTTCAGTTCATGCCATTGGATCAAGAAGAAAGGACCTGAATCAAGGCTGAGTAGTCTTCTGCATGGGCCTCTTATGGAAAAATATTTGCTCACTACAGTATCAGGTGATGTCTCACTTGTTGTCTAATTAAGTACAGAAAATATCTTTTCAGAGTTTTTCTAAAACAGAGACAGTGCCACAAAGTTATTGGGTCTTGAGGACTGGCACTTTCTAATGAAAAAGCATGGGAAGGAATACATACACAAAGTGCAAAACAAAAAAAATGTTTATTGGATATCAGGAAATAAATTTCACTATATGGGTTGTCTAACAGTGGTGCAAATTGTCTAGAGATGTTGTAAAAACTCCATCCCTGAAGATAGTCAGAAAAAATCCATGAGCAACCTCATGTAACAGTATAAAACATCAAATGTCCCCCTAAGTTCTCTCAAATCTATTTTAAGAAGAAGGTCTTTAAAGGAGATCCTAAAAACCTAGTTTTTGGTATTAGGTGTTACCACTCTTGTGATATCTTGGTTGGTGAATACATATGTGATAGACCCATATCTACTTATTAAAATGATGTTTATATCACAGTTGGATGAGCCGGGGGAAAGGCAGATAAGTAATTAATGAACATTTCTTAAAAGTATCTACTTGTCATTCTCATTTTTAGAAATAATCTCTTACGGAAATGAACCTGCTTTTTGGCATCCTCTAATGTATTAATCCAAAATTTTTCCGTATTTACTATTTACAATTATTACATAAATTTTGCAATTTCCCAAGAACTAAAAGAGTTGTATGATATTAACTCATGTTTTATAGATAAAAGAGAAGGAAAAAGTCTCCAAATTTGGAAACAAAATGAGTTTTATTTGATGTGAGCAGTTCTGGTAATGCAAGGTGATTTGAACACGACATAATAGAAAGATACTGTGCAAGATGAGTTTCAACCAATTTTTCTCAGAATTCTGGTCCTGGAGATCCTGCAGAACTAAGTGCAACCCTGAGAGATAAGAAAGAGCTGCTGTGTAGAAAACAAATTAATTTTGACTTAGAAGGCTTAAGGCAGTAGAGAGCAATACATGCTAAAGGTTTGTGTAGCGCACTTATCTTTTGTTTTTCATTTTCTGTTTCCTTTGAGACACCCACATGAAAGTTGCACAGCTGGTTCCTCTTGCTGTTATTTACTGTAGTTGCACATTGAACAATTTGCTATTTCCCATGACATCTTTCATATATCTCAAGCATAATTTTCTATGCTATTCCAGAAAAAAAAAAAATCCTCTTTTACATGTAAAGTACTCAAGAATTTATCTTTTCAAAGAGAGTATTTAGGGGGAAGTTCATGTTTGGTTAATCTAGCAAACCATTTTATTTTTTTCCACTTTCTAACCAGAAAATCAAAAAGAGTATCTGCCAAAAGAGTAATTGAATGACTTGAAGACTGTGGTAAAATATAAGCATTTTGCTGCCATGTTGTCGAAAGTGACTTAAACCTTAGAATCAATACAAATTGCACATTTATTTGATACTTTGTTATTTGCCTCCTACTCCATTTGTCCTATGGATCCAATGGAGACTCTTTCACCAGGATAGACTTCTGAAAGGAAAAGAGAGCATTAGAATATTTGAGAAGAATTATCTTCTCAAAGAAGAGAAAAGATTTAACTGTATTAGGAATTCCTCCAAATATCCACATCATGTCTGTGAGGATATTCATTAAATTACTCTATAGAAAGCAAGTGGAAACAGAGGCCTCTCTGCATCCTTCTGCATGTGCTCAGCATGCTGACAAAGTCCTTATGTGAAAACCAGCAAGGACCTATAAAAGAATCAAGAACTTTGAATCTAAGGCACTGAGAAAAAAGCTGGCTTCATGAAGCTTTCTTATTCCTTCTGAATCAATTTAGAGGCTATGAAAGGTGCTGAATTGACAGAAAAAATTCCTTTCTTAATACACAAAACAGGTGCAGTAAATGGTGATTTTTGAGCTTTCCCCACTGTACTGGGGCACTTCAGCCTTGGTGGAGGGGGACCACCTTCGGGCAGAGAGGAGAGTTCATCTTCCAAGCCTGTGCATTTTTTCCCCTCTGTGTCAGCTGCCAACAAAGACACCAATTAGTGCATAGTCCCAGCATTTGTAGCAAATGAAAGCAGAGACAACAGAATAAAGGGAGAGATGTGTTTGCTCCTGGAATTCTGTGTTGACATTTATTTTGGTTTTAGCAAGGCCTACAATCGTTTGCATTATTTTAAGGAAAAAAAAACACCCAGTCTCATTACCATTGGATATGATGATGGGGGAAATGGGCTGGAAAAATCCTGGATCTTTGCTGTGCCTTATTCTGGAATTACAAAGACTAGGGCAAATTCTTTACTGCTGTGCCATTCAGCTATTATGTTTAACAATCTAATTAGAAAGGCTATGTTGCTTTTCCCCATTATAAAAGCAAAGACAGTGCACACAAGCAAAACCAATTAGACAGCTGTAGTTTACAGAGCTGGCTTGCCTCGAGGCTCGTTTCTAATGAACCCCCAGTAGATGGTTCCTATCCAGAAACAGGACAGAAGGAGCACAGTGACAGTGTGCTATCTTTCCTGTAATCAGGCACTAATGTCTGCTCTGGTCCACAGAGCTGACACTTGACCATTTCTTTCTGCAGCCATGGTGGCCACCAGCACCAGTGCTGTGACACTAACCTGGCTGATAAGGCATGCCCCTTACACGGCTCAAAGTCATGCTAGCAGGTGGCAGTAAATCTAAAATGTTCCTCTCAGATTTATGATTGCTGCTTTCTGCTCACCAGGGACTTGTTTTAACTGAAAGCAGACACAAAGCTGTACAATAACCTGCATACTTGCCATGCTTTTATTTTTCAGCATGTATGGCTCAAATTAAGGCAGACTGTATTGAGTAGATTGCTCACTCCAAGTTAGTCATCTGTTTAGTGTTTCCACAAAGCAGTTGTGGTTGTTCACAAGTCTATTAATTAAAAAGAAAATGATTAAGGAAACTACTCAGTGGGTTGATGAACCATTCAACCACTTCAAAACTGAGTAAAACATTAAAACAACCCCCCCCCCCCACATTCCTTTTCTTGAATAGTCTGATAAGAGCTATTTGTTTGAACTGAACTTTATAGGGCTTGTGAAAACACAAGCTCTTGTCATCACTGCATTTAAATGAGTTTTATGTACAAGAAACTGAGAAACACTGTCTGAGCTAGAATAGATGGGACGGTGTCAGCATTCCCATTAAAAATACCCTTGTATTCACTGGGTTATGAGTCAGTTATACAAAATCAGTCCAGGACAAAATTTTGCATTTTTGACAGTAATACTTGGGTCAGAGAAAGCAAGCATGGGGCTTGCAGAGAAGTCTGTATAAATTAATTTATATTAAAAATTAAAAGTACATGCACAGCTACATATTAATATATTGTTTCAGCTGTAGAGTTGCATTGCTATTACTACTGCTATTATTTATCACCTCAAATAGAATTTTCTCACTCATGTTGTTTTGAATTTCTCTGCTTGGGAGAAATAAGTGAAGAAATCCTTCCCATCCACTATTTTCACCCAGTGTTTGTTTCTTCTGCCCTTGTTTCAGTAGAGTGCATAGGGGTGGAGGGGGTATAAACAAGACGAGAAAAAAGGAAAAATAGGAATATAAAGGAATAAAGAATACAAATCTGAATTCCTGTGGTATTCATAAAATCTTAAAGAAGACATTGAAAGTTAAAACTAAGCAAAGAGGAGTTTGAAATATGTTTTAGTCACAACAATACTGTCAAAAACTTGACATTTTTGGTCCATTTTTGTATATGTAACATGCATACATTTTACATTTTTGCATACTACAAAAAGTCCATATTTTACAAAGAGGCAGAAAAAATTTTGCAACTAGCTGTCATTGTCAGAATGCTTTCAAAATGAAATAATGAAAAACTTGAGTAAAAAAGCCTGAGTTGGGAGAAGAACAGCAAAAATAGCAACTAAAAGGGTAAAATCTTTTAATCTTTTGTCTGTCATGCTCTCAATTGCATCTTCAGTTATTTCTTTTTAAAGAAGTTACTTTCAAGGATGGTCAAATGGAGTAAATATCTAGGTATAAACTTTATTAAATTCCTGCCACACTGGTAGAGGTAGCTTAAAGTAACTCTGTGCATGAAGGCAAACACAAAAGAAGGGGTTACGTAGGCTACTGTATATTTACAAGTACTTGCCAATAATATCTCCAAATGTAGCTCAAAACCCAACCAAACAAAATAGATAATGAATGCTTGTAAGGATTAGGAAAAGTGCCAAAGATAGCAGATCAAGGAATTATTCTTCATGGGAAAAAAATGTAGGATCAGATTTCTAGAACTAAAGCTAGTATGAATTCTTTATACTGAGGCAATTTAATTCTCCAAAGAAAGAAAGAGCTTTGGTGGGTGGGTGAGATGGAAAGTCAGCTTTTAAAGACTTCTTATGTTTGAAATGATCAGCTATTGTTTGGAGTAAAACTAGGTCAATTATTGTTGGTTCAAAAAGAGGTAAAAATTATGTCTGGATTAATTCCAAAACATTTTTCCTCCCCATTTTGTACTATGCAAATAATACAAAAGATGTATTTTCCCACTGAGTGGCCATCCACTGCCGTATGTCTTCTCAGACCATGATACTGGCATCTCCTTGTTGCCAGCCCTAGATTAAAGGAGTTCAATGCAGCTGATTTTTAAGTTTAACCTCTCTATATATTGTGGACAGGATATCTCTCTGGAGAAAGAGGTCTATGAGTTCCTTATCTCACAATTGGTGTGCTCAGGTTCCAAGACCCCCAAACCAGAATGGGGATCAATATTTGTGTTGAGACTGCAAAACTAAGCCAAGGTGAGAAGAAATAGGGAAAAGGAGCATCTTTTTAATGACCTGCTTCAAAACATGCTTTTTAGAGTGTCCTGTGTACTGATTTGTTCTTTTCGGGGGTTTTTTAATTTGGCACCATGATCATATTGATATATCATCTGGATTATCTTGCTCTTTAATAAAACTTTACCTATCTCTTAAGACTGTTTTGCATCTTTGTGCAGAATAACAAATTCGGAAGTGCTGGGCAAACCTCACAGTAAAATCAGGAAAGCAATCAGTCCCTGCAAGCATGCAATCACCTTTAAATATCCTTCGCATGTGGCTAAGGATCAAATTGTGACCCCATCCTGTGCTTACACAGAAAGGTTTAGCACATATCCACACCCACTTCTAAGCAGACCTTCCTTGGAGACTAGAGTAAGTGTAGAGGAATCCTTGACTAAGTCAGACTGGAGAACCATTTTGTCTGCTACTCAATCTGATACAAGCAGAAATAGATGCTATAAAGAAAGATAGAAAAACCCTGCAGGAGGTGGAGGCAGAATAATCTGCCTCCACAGAGATCTCCTGATCCTACTCACTAATTGTGAGAGACTAGTTAAAGCCCTGAAGCACTAGGTTTAATATCTCTTCCAAAAGTTTTATTTTCTTTAATTATGATAACTCTGGATATCCATGATATTGATATAATATCCAATCTCTTGATGAATCTGGTAAAGCTTTTGGTCTCAACAACTTCCTTTGGCAAGGAGTTCCACAATTTAATTACACGTAATATAAAAAGGTATTTCCTTTTATCAGTTTTGACTTGCCCACCTTTTAATTTCAATGAATGCCTTGTTGTTTTTCCTTCCAGAGCCAGAGTGGAAGCCCCTGATCTGCTTTCCCTGTGC
Source organism: Molothrus aeneus (assembly GCF_037042795.1). NCBI lineage: Eukaryota > Metazoa > Chordata > Aves > Passeriformes > Icteridae > Molothrus > Molothrus aeneus. The sequence goes on from NC_089647.1 coordinate 44,795,003, forward strand.
TGTTTTATATGATAACATTAATCTGTAAAATGTTTTCGTTTTGCCTCTCATTCCTTCTTGTATGAGGGGAAAATCTTCTGTCTTTCCAATTTCTCTTCACAAGACCACATTTCCACTTTTGATATTTTTCTGTGATCTCTCACCAAGTTTATCATATTGCTTTATGGAGCACAGTGTCTGGTGCTGCAAGAAGTATCTGAAGTATGCTCTGTCCTTTATATATGCAAAGGAGTTATGATGCTTTCTGTGCTGTTTCCACCTTCTCCTTCATGCTTCTGCAGTACCTGAATGCTGTTAGATTATTTCGGGGGGGACGATGAGCTCTTAGCGTACTTGTCTGCATGGTACCTACATTTCCCTGCTGAACTGAGCCATTATACAGACTTTGATTGTAAGATTTATTTCACTTTTATCCTCTGATGTATTTTACTTCATGTGTATCAGTGATTCTTGCAGCTAATTTAGAGCTATCTGTTCCTCACTGACTGAGGTGATTTTGGATGGGGTCTGGTCACCATAAGTAAGGTGCTTAACTTGAGGATGAGCGCTAGGCCCTTAGTGAGACAGTTCTGCCTACATGTATGTGAATGCAGTTTTCCTTCTTCAGCTGATGAAGAGAGGAAAATGATGTAAATGTCTCTGAAGCAAGACCCCGTAAGCAAGACAGCCCTGCCCCATGCATAAATTTAATTTTAAATTAGGATTCTGCCTTTCTGCATATCTCGGTATGTTATTATTTGCTGTCCATTACTATTCTTCCATACATATCAAAAGCAAGCCTTAGACCAAGATTTGGCTTTATTTACAGCCTTGGGCTTTTAAAGAAAAAAACTAGAAACCTATGAGCAGAAACCTTTGAATTATAAAGAAATCCACAGCTATTCAATACACAATTTTTTTCCCCTCTATGCTTTGTAGGGACTCTAGAGACAGAGATGAGTTGCATGCTACCCCAGAGAGCAGTGGGAGGGAGTGCGGATTTTCTTCACTCTGTGCTTGTCATAGAACACTTCATTGTGTGCCCTTCAAGGGTGAGAAACAAGGGATGATAATCTGCCACTTGCCAGGAGAGTTTATTCTATGATAGCATCTGCTGTTGGAAGTTAAGATCACAGCCCCATTTGTCTTATTTGTTCCATAACTCCAAAGAAGTTTCCAAGCACAAGGAACTCAGTCTAATGAAGCCAAGAAGAAGGAATAAGCAGGGCAAGAAAATGGGATTATTAAGGTAGAAGGAAGATGAGTTAAAAGGGATGTGTTTACAAAGTGACAGAAAGTGCACGTCTTTGGTGCATTGTCATTCATTTTTTTCAGGAAAGGACACAAGAACCATCCTACTGAGCTGAATGTGTATCATTATGAGAAGACCCTGCTTGTTCTTTAACCATCTACTTACTGGTTGTACTTTCTGGTAGTTTTTTTATAATTAAAGCTTTTTATTGTATAGGAACTTGCTAAATAAAGCACTAGCTTACTGTTACCATTGCCTTCAATACAATTAGTTATTCCATCTATATTGTTTTATTGTGATCCTAAGGATTTATTCTGAAACATTTTTTTTCCCTAAAGCCTCACATAGGTTAACAGAGCTGTAAAGCCACAGTAAAAAAAAATCCATGCCTTGAAACATATAAATACCAGCTGGTGGTGTGGAAATGTCTTGGGTGGCCTAAGATGTGGCCAGCTGTGATTTTGGGGTTGTCTGCAAAAATCTGGGAAGTTATGATGAACCTGTTTCTGGACAGATCTGGTGGGACTGCCTTTTCATGTTCTTTATGCCACTGGCACATGAATATCAGCATCTGTAACTGGAACCATTGCAAAACATTTTGAGTGAAATTCTGAACCATAACCTTTGGAAGCAGATGGCTTTCATCATGTTCACCATGTCATATTGCAGTAGTGGGTATGCCTGCCTATGCTGAATTAAAACAATATACTAAATTAAAAAAGATTGTTTACTCATTTACTGGTTTAGTAATAATCAGGAAAATGATGAAGAGGAAAGAAAATATATCTCTGTTGAAAATATATTTGAATCTGGTAACCAGAGAACACTTTGATAATTTTTTAAAGATATGTCACCTCCAGTTTACTTCCAATTGTATCACTTCACTTGACTTTTGAATATGTAGATGCTGTCTTCCATTTTATACACACACATGCCCAGGCAGACAGGTTGTTGCTTTAAAATGTCAGCTCCATGAAGCATCACTTGAAAAATCCTAGTGAATTTAACTAAGTTGGAGAAATTTGTGCAAAAATATAAGGTCAAAAGAGCCCTATGTGACAGATCCTTGTTTGCCTGCCTCAGAATGCTTCAAAGGACTTACTTATTTGCTTACCACCAAGGCTAAGAATATGTGTCAAAACTGTTTAAGATAGGGATCAGTTTTACTAAATATGATCTCAGACCTTCCAAGGTGTTTAGGTCTGGGAACACTTACAGTACATCTGTTATTATTTTGGTTCAGCTGAGTTATTGCTTTAATCAGCAACATTTCAAGAGACCTGGTATTAAAAAAATAGAAAGATTAACTTGTTTTCCATGTTTACATTTCTGCCATTATGTAACTTTCTTTATCATGGCTAAAGATACAAGAGTTGTGGCAAAGCAGCCCCAGAGGGCAGAGAAGAGTCAGTAAGTCCTTGTCAATGAGCTTGTGGAACTCTTAAAAGTATTCAAATTATTTTATGTTACGTACACAGTTAACAGGCATGATTTGAAGCCATGTCATGTATTCTTCCCATAAACTTAGTGTGTTTTTCTTAAAATTGATTAGGAAGAGAAGGCTGATGCCCCTCATAGACCTCTGTATGCTGATGGCTAATTCCCATGCATTTTTCATGCCAATAATTCATTAGAAAATAACTTACCTCACATTTATTCACCAGAACCTGTGTAAGAACAAGGGTTACTTTTCCCTACTCATTTCATCCAATGGATTTTTTGAACAGCTTTGTAATGTAGTAGGCTTGTTTTGTTTTGTTTTTTAGGGTTTGTTTCTTTTCCCCCCAGCAGTAGATTAGGGAACTTTAAATTATCTAATTTATTCTTTGAGATCATTCACTTCAATGGATCTGGAAAACATTCAATGTAGAAACTTCTGTGAGCAATTGGGAGTAAATCTCCCAACTGTGCTTCATTTCCATAACTTCTTCTGGAACATCTATCCACTTTGCTGCTTTTTCCTGGTGTTGGCTTCTGAGCTATGTGCAAGGGGATTCCATAGAAAATCCGAAAGTGACTTGTTTCTATTAAGTGAAGAGTTGTAGCTTAAAATGTTTAAAATGAATATTCTATTTCTCTGTCTTTTCTCACAATTTATATTACATGACTCTGGATTTCATAGTCTTGAACAACTAAATCTTCTAGGAAAATATTTTCCTTACTCCACTCTGGCTCATATCATCCAAGTTCCTCAAATTTCCCACTTCTTCCGATACAAGCCTAAAATTGAGGAACTTCCCTCATAAGTTATTGTCCGGAACTGAAACTATTCAGTCTTATGTGGATTCAAAAACTTGTACAGAGATCAAAAATGGGATGAAAGTTTTCTGAACCGCAAAAATTTAATGTGCTGTACTATAAGACAATTGCCATCTTGTAACTCAGTGAGAAAGCTTAAGAGGTCTTAGGATGCTTGTATCCACTTGGATATTTTCGGAATTAAAAAGCAGTTAGATCCAGAACATGCTGAAACCACTTTTTTTTTTCTTTGTTTTTTTTTTTTTTTTTTTTTTTCCCAGGAAAGAAGGAACTGGGCACCATTCTGAATCTAAATAGCAAAATATCCAGTACAGTAGCAGATAGCACAAGCTGCAGAACTTTGCAGAACTTTGCTACAGTATGTGATAGTCAAAAACTGGGTGTCTGGGAATTAGGAATGAGATGATTGGAAAGAGCTTCTGCATTACATTGTGTTTCTGAAGAACAAGTGGATAGTTTCATTTTTAAGGTGCTTTTAAGGTGCTTTTAAGGTGCCTGAATTACGTTTCTGATTCATTAAGACAGCAAAATTAATAATGAAGAAAGGGAAAGGTTATAAAATAAAATGAAGGAGTTTGACAAGATTAAGAAAGGAAGAAGAAGGACATGAGATTTCAGATATTTCTAAACAGGAAGGAAAAAGTAGGAGCTTCTAAAGTCTTCTATAAAGGGGAAAACACAATAGCTATATTTATTTATTGATAAAATGTCAGAGATGTTAGCAAAAAGGCACAAAAAATTAGATGTTTTTATTATATATCAAAGAAAATAGAAGACATTATCTGTAGATGTTAATTTTTTGCTTAATTACTGACAAAAATGTTAAATGACAGAAAATGAATTTAGACTTTTTGAAATATCTATTTAAAGAGAGAATTCTTAACTATTAATACTGATTTTTCATGTTTTCATATGTTCATATGTAAAAACAAAAATTTCAGAGGCATGGATGAAAATTTATTATTTTATCTGGTATTTCTAAATGTACTGATCTGACACTGATCCCAAGAGTAAGTAGAATTGAATTCTAGAAAGGAAAACCTCTAGCATGTGTCAAGCAAAATGAGTTTATGAATAACTAGTATAATACTTCTATGAAAAAGTATTATAAGATACTTTTGTTCTAAAATGAATTTGATTTGATGTCACACAGCATTTTAATAGAAAAAAAATAAGAAAAGATAAAACAATTCATTAAGTTAACACATTTCAAAATGTAATTGGAAGCAGGCAAATCATTATTAGTGTATGTGTTTATCTCTGCAGAGCCCCTAGAGGTAAGTAATTGACCTTTTTTCATTTCAAAACTCATACTTGTAGTTTGAATGAAGATCTAAAACCACTCCTGAAAAAAACCCAACACAAGAAAGAGATAGAAGACACCTGTAAAGATTAGGGGAGAGTTAAGTAATGGTGCTGACATATCAGCACCTGGGATGGGGTTTGTCCTACATCCCATGTCAGTAGTCACAACATCACGTGTGTAATCTGCGCCGATCGTACAGTTCTGTAGAGTCAAAGGAGTAGGGTTATTGGCACCTCAAGGAACAATCCATCCCCTGTCATAATCTAAGAAAGATGTGAGGAAGTGTCCTCAGGAACTGTGGACTTGTTCTCAGGACACTGTGACTTTCTGATGGCTCACACAGGAAGCTACGTGGCTAAAAGAAAGGGACTTTGGGATGGTTGAAGGTAGGTGAGGTGGACATTACCCTGACATAGGCTTATCTGTACCACTTAACCAAGCACAAGTAATAACATGGCCTTCAACATGAGCAGCTGTAATGTTCTATATCCAAAGCCATAGAACAATAGCCATTATATAAGAGAATCCACAGTGTTTTTTTAGAGAAGGGACTCCGGAAGACTTGAGGGTCATGGTCATGTAAGTAAATGAAGCCATGATCAAAACAGCATATCCTAATATTTGTAGCATCAGGGAAAGGTTTGGGAGGGGACAACTTTTTTTCTTCTACATCTGGCTCTGATGTGATTGATGTTGGGATGTAGAACTCCCTTCTGGTCTCTAGTCTTCAAGAAGAATGTTGAATAATTAGGGAAGCAAAAGCTGCAATAAAGATAAGAGGATTATAGAACAATCCAAGAAGTGCAACCTCTTCAGGTAACTGGATATAACCTGTTGTGATGGCTTGCATGACTTACGTAGTCACTTTTGTATCCAAATTGTGAAAAACAGATCTTATGACAGCATTTCAGGCTAACATCTACACAGTATGAATCAGGTGGTAAAAAGTGAACCATAAAGAGCTCATTTTAACATTCCCACAGAAAATAATCTTTCCTATGAATGGTATGGGAACAAAGCAGAGTGAAAATTATGTGCCTTTACATGGGAGCATGTTCATGTATTTTTTTCCCTCACAAAGAATCCACATATTGATTAATTTATCTCACCACTAAAACTGTGAATGGTGAATTTGGAGTGAATGTACTTTTCTTGGTTTCTAGTGCTTGATTGCTCCTGTGATTATCACTATAAATAGAGTGTGTTCTTAAAAGAGAAACTTTAATAAGAATTTCAATGTGTTAAAGATTCCTAACTAATCAGTCAATCATCCTGAAAGCTCTGAGTCACAGAAAAAGAGTTTCATCCATTCTGGTATTCATGGAACAACCTTTATAAGCAATAGAATCTAACTCCAATACAAGAATGAGAAATGAAGTCAGTAATAAAACCAGAAAGGCATATGCCCTCTGTTAAGGAGAAAGTCAGGGTGGATGAAAACAGAAGCATTTTGTGACCATAATATCTCCAAGCTGTAAGCAAACCTGGGCTTTCCTGTTTATTCATGAACAAAAGCACGCTAATTCCCCTTGCGATAGTGACTTCAGTACTTTCTAAGGCTTTTTGGCCTCCAGTGGTCAACTTAGTGTATTCTAAGCTCCAGAGTATCTTGTTAGATAAAACAATCTGGGATTACTTATCCTTTTAAAACAACATTATTATTATTATTATTATTATTATTATTATTATTATTAGTAGTAGTAGTAGTAGTAGTAGTAGTAGTAGTAGTAGTAGTAGTAGTAGTAGTAATAGTAATATTATGTCATCTCCAATTTACCCACTCTTAGAAAAAATAGACCAAAGAGTGACAAAGACTGAGGTTTATAGTGTCCATGTGACTAGCTGGTTCATTGAGAGGGTTTTGTGATGTGAGGACAGTTATGTAAAAGGTTTCCTTTATGCCACTGTTAAGTAGATTGAGGATTGTTTTCCTACCACATGCAATCCTATCTGGCTTTTTTACTTATTTGTCAAAATGCATCAGTGAGCTGTGGGGAGGCTTTTGGTTTGTGAAATACAGGAGTTCAAGGGGACTGTCTGAGGTCATCAGATGATTATGACATGTTAGTTCTGGTGGTTGTCTGTATTATTCTCTAAGGGTGTCATGAAAACCTAAACTTTTTTCAATATTATACACTTCAATAGTTCATCTCCTTGGTAGAATGGACATAAGGCTGCAAGTTCCATCAGAGCTAGAAAGAATTTCTTATGTCCTCAATGTTCAGTCTACAAACTACGTGTGTGAACTCATCTCTACTATGTGGGAATAGATGTCAAAATATTCTTAAGATTTGCCTGTGAGTGTATGAAAATTGTTATGGGCCGGCCAGGCCGGGCAAGTAATCCTGTCGGAAAACGAATTTTTTTTCTCTGGGCAATAGGGCAAAGGTTGATCAACCCTTGGTGGCATTAGTTCTTCTCCTGATGAATTATGAATGCAGCCAGAAGACTCAGTTAAGAAAAATACATGCCAAAAAAAATAATAAAAGGTGAAAGAGACAGGAAGGGCCTGAGGATCTGGTGAAGAGACTGAGGAAGGCTGGCAAAAGAGGTAATGGGTCTAGAAAAGAGATGGCACAACTGGGAACTTCATTTCTTCCTGCCAATTCCTAGCTGCTGTCATAGCACTTTTGTGCTACTGACAGGAGGGATAATTTAAAGCAAACAACTTATGTTGGAAGATCAGATCAGCACGTCACTAGTTTGGGAGTGGCACATTGCAAATTTGGCCTGAAACTCCCTTTTCACATTTCCTGTGTTGTGTAATATGCTTTGTAGTCCTAGCCAAAGATCTAGGGTGCTACATGGGTGCTACATCAAGAAACCATACTGATTCGTATCAGGATTCATGAATGCAGGCATATTTTATATATACATATATATATATGTTCCCTATAAATGAGTCGATCATATACTTCCTTTTAGTTGTGCAATGTTGCTCTCACAGCTTGCTCCCAATTCTATGCACATTTGTAACATGTTTGCTAGCAGCTATATTGAACACACTGTTTGAAAGGCACAGTGTAAGAGCAGCAAGACTCTTGATTGGAATTAAGGTTTTGGTGGTGAAAGTGCAGATGAGAAGGTGGTAAATACAGGAGAGTGGCACTCAATGTATCTTCTCAGCTTTTATTTTCATTGCAGTGATGTCAAGGCCAGGTGTGCTCTTTATTTTTGGCACAAGTAGAGGGATACTTCTGGGGTTTCTGATGTTAGCTTTTTACTGCATTACACATATAATCTCCTGTTCCTTATTTTCTAGTTGGAACAGTTATACATACTACAAAGGTAAAGAAGAAAACTCCTGTAAGATCAAAGACTGCTGCAGAGAGATTCTCCAAGAGATATTTCTCATCACTGTAGTCTCTATGAGCTACTAAACTGCCATGAAGCTATTGCTAATTTGACTTCCTCTACACAAACCGGCCAAGATAGCCTTTGAAAATTTTAGGTAGGTCTTGAATAGGTTCAAGACCTTGCAATAATTCAGCTGAAAGCAATAGGTTAATTAATCTTATTTAAAAAACAGTGAAACAGAAGTTAATTAAAATGTAAACAATAGTCTGTATTGTTACTGACAACTTTAGAAAAAAGAATCTTAGAAATTCTTTGTGTAATGGTTTTTACCTGACTGCCCTTAGAGGAGAGAGAGATTTTGCAGCAGATCACATTACCCAGTTAACCTTTCTTTCACTTTAAAACGAAATATATTCTTTGCTCCTTCCGATGCAGTGCAGCTGGACAAACTGGAGCTAGTCAAAAGCTGTCAGAGCCCTGTTTACCGGGGAGGTACCTGCTACCAGGCGGCTGCTAGACATGAAACACTGAGGAGAGTGGCTGGAGCCCCTGAAGCAACCAGAACGTGGTGTGTCTGGGAGCATTGCGAAGAGAGAAACAGATGACCTGGAAAGTCAGAAGGCAGAAAAAAATGTCAGTCAGAGAGAGAGAAATGATTAACAGCTCATCCAGCTTATGCCAAGGACAGAGGGTTCTCTCAAGCCTTCTTGTGCAGTGCTGGTTGTCAGCTGAAACATGCTGAGGAACAGGAGCAATTCGGTGTATGAGCCTGGTCCAGAAATAGCTAAACTGAGCAAAAAAGATTCTGGAGGTTAGGATTGGGCCCTCATTAAGGGCCTTTTGTACTTTTGTGTTTTTCAGGGTTGATCTTGTTATTCCTGTTCTTCATTAAAAAAAAAAAAAAAAAGAAAAAGGAAAAAAAGCCAAATAGGTGTGGCAAAAAAAAAAATCTGGAATTTATAAGCCTGAGGGGGAAAAAGAATCTTGCCAAGTTATCTTCCTACCTCACCATTGAATTATTGCATAAATATGTGTCTTCTAATTTAGTATAAGCTCCAAATATCTATGAATGCAACAAAAGTAAAATTTAAACGAACAAACACCCAGTAGTGAAAATAACAAATGACCAGTCATGAGATTGACAATAGATTTTATATTTGGCTCCTTCCTTTGTGGTAGCTGAGTTAGCCAACTCAGATTAGCAGGGTATGTTACATCTATTACCTGAAATGGTTTTCTGGCCCACATCAAAAGCTGTGAGGGAAAAACTGCAAGTGACTTTTGTTGTTCATGTAGAAAAGTGGGGTTTTCAGTAAAGACATAAATGGATTCATGGAAAGGTTTAATTCCCCAGTGTCTTACTAATGATGATGTTTTGAAACTGCAAGTAAGAAATCAGCCTTGGGGACTTTCTACAGCAAAAACATGTCATTATATGCAAGAAAGGGTATGTTCTCATAGACTATTTTTTGTCTGCTACACATGCTGACATCACTTGTTTGTTTACATTCTATGGCTTCAAGGTACATGTGAAAATTAATTAGTCATAATAAAGAAATATTGTCATCAAAGCACCATCATCACTTTTCAAATTAATATACTGCACAGTAATGAATAGAGAAATTCAGTGACTTCTTAAACTAAACTGTATTCCCCTGACTGAATCCCTGGCTATGTGGTTGCAAATGACATTTTGGTCTCAGTATAACCTGTAACAACCAACAAAGTATTACTGGCCCAACTATAATTCAGAGGGTGAGACAACAGGCATGAAAACCCACTCACTCCTAGACCTTGAGGGACTATAGTAAGCAGAGCTATTGTATAACTAAACACTAAAACACCACCAGCTTCCTGCCAATCCTGTAAAACCCAAATCATGATTCAGTCCTGTTACACTTGTAGCCCTTTTGTTTGCATTCCTTGAGAAATTGCAGTGACCAGTTGTTGTTAACACAGGTCCCAGGAAGAGGCTTTATTTGCACATGAAGGTAAGGAAACAAGGTTTCTTGTCCAGATGGCTTTGGCCCTAGTGTCCCAGGCTGACATCCAGTCATGATTTGGACTTGGGACATCACAGGTGCCAAGATTGGTGGGAGAAAGCAGAATAGAGCTCAGTCTGACCACCTATGGCTAAGTGACCATGCAGCACAAACTACAGCTACAAGAAAAGGTGATGTAGGTTTGCAAATGGTGCTTCCTGTAATTACCTTAAGCCTAACCTCTTTTGCAAAAAAGGTCAGTGAAGGAGGAAAAGTGCACGTTTGAGATTTAAACACTTGGGGCCTACAGGTTTTGCAGAGCATGTTTCAAAGTAAAAGAACATTTTTTCTATTCACCACAGTGAAGATAAAAAAATTCATGTGTATGATGTATCCTAGAATAGATTTTTTGTGCATAGTCAGTCTAAACTCAGAGAAAACAATGAGGCAAAAAATGGTTTCTATTGACTGGTATTTTAACTCCTCCAGTCCTCCCAGAATGATTTTCTTCAAGTGAATTCATAAAGTTCCCCTTCATCCAAGTTCTCCAGAAATGCTAGTAATGATGGCAGCCACATGTGTGAATTCTTCTGCTAAGGGGGTCACACTTAACCCTGGTTCTGCTGATAACTGACCAGGGCAAGTAGGTAAAACCATATATATGCACCAATATTATAATTCTATCCATATATAAGTGTAATGTGTACTGTTCAAAAGGGCTTTTGACATCTGTAATGGGTGATGTGACAAAGTGTGCCCTCAACAAATTCACACATGGTACCAAACTGGGGAGTGTTGGGTTGCTCTTCAGAGGGATCTTGACACGTTGGACAAATAGAGATGACAAGAACATCATGAGTTCATCAAAAGAAACACTAAGACTGGTATCTGGGAGGCAATAAGCTTGATAAGCAACAATTAAGCCTGGGGAGCAGCTGCTCAGTTTTGCAGAAGAGGACCTGCATGTCCTGATGGACAATAAATTCAACATGAGCCAGCTATGAGCCCTTGCAGCATTGAAAGCCAGCAACAACCTGAGCAGCATAAGTAAAAATAAAACCATAGCCAGCAGGTTGAGTGACTTGGAACATTTGAGATGCCATTTGGAGTGTTGTGTCTGAGTTCTCCAGGACAAGAAAGGCCTCAGCTAAATCGAGAGAGTTCATTGGATGTCACATCAGTGGGAGGAGGCTGCAGAAAAGACAGAGTTTGTGGCTGTGGGAAAGGTGTTTGTTCAGCCTTCAGAAGAGAAGGCAAAAGGGAGGTCTCACTGCTGTCTTCAATTACACGTAGACTTGTAGCTGGAGTTTTCTTGGAGTTGCACAGTGAGACAATAAGGCACAATAGACATGAATTACAATACAGAGAAATTCCTGTTGGATATTAACAAAATATCACCATGATGGTGGTTCAAATATGTTGCCCTGGCTGTGGACACTCTTGGTTTTGGCCATGTTCAGGACTCAACTGGACAGCTCTGCAATCTGATCTATTTAACCCTATTTAGGGAAAGGACCTGGATCAGACATCCTCTGGGTGTGTCTTTCAATCTAAATTTTTTTGTGACATATGATTCTGTGATTGTTATACAGCATTACACTGATTAGTTAGAATAGAATTAAGATGGGGAAGTCACTCATGGAACATAAAAATTAAAGACTTGTGGCAAATAACTTATACTCAACAGCGCTACACTAAGCTCATTTCTATGTACATCAGTTTACAAAAGCAGCCTTTAATAATAATCCTAGTGATAATGTCATTTACACAAGATATAGTGTGTGCCTACTCTTGTTTTAATTCTGAGCAAACTCCTGTGATTAGCTAGAAAACTGAAATAATATTTGGTAAAGAGAAGCACAGCCCAGCTCTCTTGCAAGAGTTCGCTGATCACTGTAAAACAAGGCTTTCTTAATCTTGACTGTCAAAATTTATTTTTCCATAACAATTTGTTTATCATTTCCACAGGTAAGTATGTGTTTGGTAAACTTCACTTTCAGTGAAATCCAGACCGCTGTTTGTGATAGCAAATTAAAAAACACTTGCGAGTACATATTCTTTTAGAAAGAACATGCTGTTTGTATTTGCACACACAGCTTAGCACTACAGGGTTCAGGACATTAAATTGCTACGTTCCAAGTGATAACCTGATTAAACAGAGAAAAGAGGAGTGAATGGAAAACTTTATAAAATATCACCAAGCTATATAATTTTTTTTGTCTTCAGCTGACCTGACAACAACCAGTGAGCAATCCTGGATAAGTGAGCTACGTTACTGTAATTTCTATGGGTACTAAAGAGAATGAAAATTATTTATGCAAATCATTTCTATGGTGTTGACATGTGATCAAGTGTAAATAGTAAGGCTGCTGGGCAGAGGCTTTGACTTTAGATCATATACCTGATTCAGATTATTCCAACCTTTTAAATGGGCTTTTATTCTCATGTATAGATGCTTTCCTGTAAGACTTCTGGCTCTGGTCCAGAAAGAATCAGAAATGAGACCCATGAGAGAAAGTAATGTTCTGAACACTCCAAAGTATCAGATGAAGACTAGTTTCAGAGGAGATTAAAAGACAGATGAATTTTTCACATAAGGATGATCAGGACACCAGATGGGGATAGTACTTTTCTTGGGTGAATCTAAAGGAATGCTTCCTAAATGTAGATTGCATATTGAATATAACACCAAGCCCTGAGTAGGATGTGTAATATATATGTAAAAGGAATGCAATATATCTTGGAAATATAAGGCCAAGACACAGTCACTCAATGATTCAATCACGTGCAAAGCCCTAAGTGAAAACCAAACAATTGGGAAGCATTAATATGTCTGGCACAGCAATTGTTAACATGCAGGTTGAGAGCCAGACTAGGATTTCTTGGTTGCAGATACACAAGTTTTTCCTCTGTTCCTCTATTCTTGCCTTTATTCCAGCTCTTGTCCTGTCATTGCCAAAAGTATTGCCTGTCTGTTCTGCCATCCCTTTTCATAAAACAGCCATGTGAAGGAGGACTCCTGCTTTTCGAGGTTCTTTGCTGATTTTGATGACTTGTCAATTTTGCTTCACATAGAAAATGTGCATATCCTTGTTGAACACCAGACTTTGTGTGCACTTTCTCTTCTATTGTTAATCTTTATGTCAGATTCAAATCTCGATGAGTGTTTCAAGACATTTTTATATCTGACTGGTTTTATTTGCCTATGTGCAAAAAGCTCATTGTGGTCCAGCCCAAATTTGAATCTGGGGAAGCAATTTAGTGATAAGCAGTCTCGCAGAGCACCTCATGAGATCACCACTTACATGACAAGAAAATCTGGAAGCTGGAAAAGAGATGATAAAGAGAAGTTTGAAACAGGACATTGAAGACCACTGAGTTGAGAGAAGTTTTATGATTGGAGAGTTACTTAGCAATTAAGCTGGCAGAGCAGGGTGAGCTTGGAGAGGAAGGTCCCTTGATTTTAAGAAACGCCATACCAGCTCAGATAGTAATTGAAGAGTGAGATGGAGGCAAGGGGTGGGTGTAGATGCCCATTTTGTCCTCCTCTGTGTGGTGTTTCTCCATGAAAGAATGCTTGGTATTTGGTACTCCTCAGAGTTTATGTGTCTGCTCCATAAATCTGCAAATATAAAGCACTGCCTGAGCTTTGAGGCCATGGCATGGATAGGACATAAAGATGCCACTTCACTGAGAAGGTGACAATCAAAGATCAGACAAGCAGAGAGATCCAAGAATCAGGATGAAGACAGCACATCACCCTGCTTTAGTAAGTCCAATACTGTAAGTGTTCAGCATAGAAAGCCTAGCCTCCATGCCCGAATGGTACTTGGGGACTGAAGCAGGGGAATGTGAGAAAAACCCAAAACAGACTATTAGAGTTGGAGTCTAAAATTGCACTGTCATATCTCAAAATTGCCAGTGTGATATGATCAGGAGCCACAATGATAGGTAGGTTTACATGAAAGTGCTGGAGTCCTATCAGTCATGTTTCTAAGGACATAAAATACCTGCCTGCGAGAACATCAAATTTTATTTGGAATGAAAGACAGATAAGGGAAGATCCACTTCTGCACTTGTCAGTGCAATGAAAGACACATGGGCACCACACGCACAAAGAGAAAGTGGGGAACAAAACACACTAGTGGAAACAGAAGACAAGGTGTCTATAAGTAGGTGATGATAAAGAAGGGGGTATTGTGATGCCCCCTGACCTTCTCAATTACCTGAATTATTAGGGACACTAAAAAGATACTAAGGAATAGATGGTGAATTTTTCATTTTGACTTATTACTAGGAAATTAGTCAATGGGTAAATGTTGACAGCCAAGAGGTAGGATAGATGTAGTGATTGAGGAAACTCAGTGCTTACCTTCCCAAAAGAAATTAGGGTGGTTGCAAGCAGAGGATGTCAGGACTCTGAAGGAAAAGAGGCAAAGAAGAGTGAGAGTTGTGGTTAAGCTCACAGTAGCTGCCACTGGACAGAAAAAAAAGTTCCCCAAAGAGGTGTGATTCAGCTTCTAGGGAAAGTCCTGAGAAAAGACTGTAAATTTTCCTTCAGGCTATAGCTTTGGGTTAGCCAGCCGCTGTGTGATGGAACATGAGCTGGCCAGGGAACAATGTGCAGCAGCTGGAAATGAGAAGCAATTGTGTGAAAAGGGTGTGTGGTTCTCAATTCAGACAAGGATACCACAGTGCCAGGATGGTCTGCAGATTAAAGCATTTCTTTTGCAGCCACCCAAATGAAACAGAAATAGGGATCTGATCTAACATTTTCCTCCAGGATACCTGTATGGCAGAATGACCTGAAAGGAGACTTATGCAATGCATTTGGGAATGGACCGGTACACATTCCTAAAGCTGAAATTCTTATTCCCAGGGTATGTGAACCTCTTGGTATGTATCAGGTTTCTTCAGGTTAGGGACTTCCCTGTTATTTTCATAGTGAATAAAGCAAAATGAATTATAAGGATACTAAGAGTTAAATCACATTTAAATCTGAATTCACATGCCTTGCTCAAACTCTTCCTGCAGCTTTAACTTTCTGGAGCTAGCTGGCTATCCCATGCCAGTCAGACACTTTCCAGCATGAGTCACTATGGTTTCCAAATTTTTCTTTCCCAAAT
Organism: Molothrus aeneus; assembly: GCF_037042795.1. Lineage (NCBI taxonomy): Eukaryota > Metazoa > Chordata > Aves > Passeriformes > Icteridae > Molothrus > Molothrus aeneus. The sequence continues at coordinate 44,810,204 of NC_089647.1, forward strand.
AAAAATGAAAAATTCCAAATGTCTTACAGTTTTTTTCTATAGAAAAAAAGGACAGACCATCAAGTGCATATAGTCGAAGAATTGTTTTCTATTTCCTTTTACATCCCTAGTCTAGACAAGAGGTACTATGATGAACCTTGCCTTTGCTGCCAATACCAACAGAACTTAGTGGTCTTGTTACCTCACGCCTGGCTAATTCCCAAGGACAGTCATAGCTAATGAGTAGCCCTTTCAATGGCCATTCCAGCAATTCACTTGGGCTACCCTTTCAAGCAGCATGGAGAATTCTTGAGAGAGAAGGTCTTTTGTACTGGGCAATGTTTCACTCGCTGCGTTTAAACGAGAAGGGCAGTCAGGTTGTAAAGATTTATATATATAAATGAGAGCATTGTGCACTAGAAAGGAGATTGGTATGTTTGATCTCAGCTGTTATTGATTTACCTTTTCCACATGATAACATTCATTAGGCAGGGTAAGTAAAGGCTGGGGTGTTCCATTTCAATTATCTGTGGTTAAAATACAGACATTACACAGGGTGGAGTGTCAGTCTAGTTTCAGTGGGCTGAAGTGCGAAAACACTTTCCTACCAAGCCATTACATAGGATGACATGACTTTTTTGAATCCTTTCCTGTCACGTCCCCATGCACCCCACCCCTTTTTATGTTTTTATGTCTTTTTCATTGTTTTGAATATTTGTGTTTCTGGTCAAGGGAGCTATTCTGCTGCTTGAATTTTCCTTATAGCTTCACTGCTGCTGTTGCTCTCTTGTCATTTGTGAAACACAACAGTGCTGGTTGAGACACTGCTCTCCCTGCCTGACACCTGGCTCATACCGGTGTCCCAAAAGGTTCATAAATTTATTCAAGCAACCTTCTGTACCTAGGAGGTGACTCTGTTGTGAGAAGAGGTTGGACTAGGGGATCTCCAGGGGTGCCTTCCCACCTTAGTCCTCAGACTGCAAAGAAGCCAATCTCCTCTCCTTCCCCACAGTGTAGTTACAGTATAATGCTGTTGCACCGTGTTGCTCCAGAGAACTAAGTACATTCAAAATAGAATTCTCTTATTTTAAAGGAAAAATAAGAGTAGCAACAACAACAAAAAAGGACAAAAGATAGTATCACCTCAGGAGTAATTTATTTCTCAGTATTGGCTTCAGAGGAGCCTACAGTGACTTGCTCAGGCTTGGGTATATAAATGGAGATTTCCACAGCTAAGTGAGATTGATACTGCCCCAAATATTTTGATTTTTCAATTGAATAAATGGATGTCTCTCCAAAGACTCCATTGAATAATGTTTTTAAGACATTAAGGAGTTCCAATAACGAAACTCAAGCACCTCACATTAGATGTATCTGTTTAAAACACATTTTCTTTTTACTTCTGTCTTTTCTAAAATTCCAGAATCCATAATTTGCTTGCACATACCTGCAGGCATATTTGTGAAAAGACAACATTAACTTTAGCTTCCTTTATATTAAGACGTGCTGAGCGTCCCACAGCTCCTGTTAGTGTGTGTTGAAGACATGAATAGAACTTCAATAGAACATGGTTTCACCAACTTCAAAAAAGTGTTTGAATACTTGAAAATGTTGACTATTTATGTCCATCATATATCCAAATTACTTTGATATCATGGAGATGACCTCAGCTGTTGACATCAGCTTAAAAACTTGAATAGAAATTCATTTCATTGAATCTGTGGAAAACAAGCCGTGAGTGCAGCATGATGTAGCTGGCCTATGAAAGTGGTAAAATAATAGAGGATTGTAAAACATTACAAGCAATGACTTATACTTTGACTTGAACTTGGAGCTGCAGGTACTGAAAGCACAATGTTTTCTTGATTATTTTGCCAGACAGAGAAATGGAAAAGCCTATAATAAGGATTTGCAGTAATAAAAACTCCCAGTCTTATCTGAATCTACTTCATAAAAAAAAGCCACATGCTTTCCTTGTCTGGAGATGAGGCAGGAGCTCACAGACATTCCATGCCAGGCTCCTTTTCTTATGCATTTTCTCTGGTAACTTCTTTTCTCCTTGATCTTGTCACTATGGTAGAGAACTGGTGGCACCAAATTCTTCTTCAGTTGTGCTTCTAATTCATTAGACAGAGCCAGGCAACAACAACCTGTCTATTACAAAAAAATTTAAATGATGTGCACAGGCGTGGAGGGGATATTCCAAATATCTTTCCAGTGAGCAAGCTCATAATTTATTTGCCCTTTAAGATAGCCTTTCCACTCACAGCACCCCACATGGTTCAAAAACCTTTTGGACAGGGACAGGCACTCTCCAGGTCATCTCAGGCCATAGAATCCAGACATTTCTGGGTCAGGTACATGCAGTTACTGTCTAAGCCAGAGGTTTTATTTAATAGACATAAAATGGGTGACTGCTGCAACTCCAGGCACATTATAGTTATGTTGACTATTGTGCACCTGATTTCGGGTGAAAATTTTTTATCTTTTATGAATCTTATTTCTTTATGTTATTTTCTGCTTGGTTGAGGTTCTGACAGCCAGAAATGTCTTCACAGGAGAATACTATAAATGCAAATAGCATCACCTCTTTAAAGGTCTATGGGAACTGATCTTTGAAAAATATGATGTATTTTGGAAGATATTTTTTTATAAAAAGCATAGGAGAAAGGTAATGGTATGATTTTTAGTATTTACCATGTAATGGCAACAATACCATGTTGAAAGAATACAATACCATCATGAAAAATGTCCAACTGATGAAGAAAATTAGGTTTTATTGGAAGAAATGGCTAAACTAAGAGTCATTTAATTGATAAGGACAGACATTTATAGCAGGTGGTAAAGGTTTTTCTTGAGGAACCTACACTATTAGGAGAAATAATTAAATATTTAATACTTTTATTGGTGATACATGGCACATGCATTCTTTGGCACTGTCGGTGAGCAGATTTGAGCAGGGCTGGACATGTACAGGTCTTGAAATTTTTCCTTAGAAACCTTAGCTCTGTGTTTGTGTCTGAGCTTGGGTGCTACAGATTTTTGGGGAGAACATCAAGGAGAAAATTTCGCAATCCTGTTGTCCTTTTGACCTTGCTACCAAAAAAGCAGGACAAGCCTGGGATAGTGAAGACCTGGAGACATGTCCCTACTCCACCCCAATGAGGTAAGACAGTTTTCCAATGCCTTGGACTGGCAGATTGGAAAGATGACTTGTGCTTTTTGTTTTCCAAAAGGGCCATTCCTTTGCCAGCCTTGTCCTTGTCCTTTAGACCTCTGGTGTGTTTAACTCACATACTGAATTGTTTTCATCTGTGCTGGGCAAGGTTTTTGCCATGTGGCTTGTGAATGACCGTATGGTACGACAGGTTCGCAACCAGATGAGTCTCCTGCACTCAGCTGCTCTGTGAGGTGAAACAGCCTTAGTGTGCCTGGTGCTTTGACTGCAGTGTCTGGGGGGGTCAGGGAGGGTTATTTTTTGGCAGGGGAGCTATTTATTTTTGTTGAGCCTCTGTCACATATGTTTTGCAATTGGCTTTCTGGCCTTTCTCCCCCTTTTCCAGTACGTACTTCAGTGGAAGTGTTGGCACATCCTGAAAATGTGACGGTGCTTATTACTCATGAACATATTGTCTCACTTTTGATTGAGTGTCAGCACTTTGATCATGTTCCTTCTGCCTGAATTAATTAGGGCAGGAGTGACACACTCCTCCATGGGCCTTGGCTGGCCTTTAGCCCTGTATCTTTGCAAGGAGGTTTATCATGCAATTGAACCTGCATTAAGTCATGAGGAACTGTGAAAATGCAGTGGGAGAAGATCAGGATGTTACTGCTCCTGTGAGCAGAGCCGTTCCTATCAGGCTACATCAGGGATGAATTTGTGCCTGGTTTACTTAAAGCATGTCCTAGTTTAGCTCCTTTGGGCCATGCAAAAGAAAAATTTTTCATATTTCATCTCTGTTCCATGCTGAACTGGCTACTGGTTTTGTTTCTGAGTGTTTTGCTTGCTCTATCCAGATTTTCTCTTGCTCTTTATTTTTACTGTCCAGCAAAGCCCAAGCTCCAGCAGTTCTCCTGATGTGTGGAATTCAGACTTGTGCTGAATTCCTTCCTTTAATATGGAGTATAAAGTCACAGGGAGAAGCAGAAGAAAAAAGACTGGATGGGACCAGGCCTTTCCCTATCTATAGTAATTTTTATCTGTTCCTATTTCTTTTTTCCTCGTCAGGAACTTCCAGTATAGGTTTAAAAACAGCTGTGGTGTATTCTTGAAAATTTTATATTAGATCAGGGAAAATGACCTGTTTTGAAAACTGTCAATGTAAATTACTGCTCATTAGCTTTGGTGTACGTTGAATTTAGTTCAGACAGTAAACTTGTATATGTGTCTAGTATCAATTTATTAAACAGTGGGTTCCTGAACATGGCTTTTTGGTGGGTTTTTTAACATAAACAACTGGGTTTGAAGTGTTTTTTTTTTTTCCCTGAAATTTCTGCTTTTCTTCTTTATCATGTGTTTTCTGTAATTTCGTGGTTTGAAGAATTTTACAAATCAAACCAAGCCTTTCCTTGTTTCAGATTTGTCTAGTGGGAAGAAAAAAACCATGTGTGTATGAATATACTGGTGCACATCTGTCCATAGGCAGAGTGTGTGGGTGAAGCAAGTGTTGTGATCCTTTGGGTCTGTCACTGGTACATAAAAGTAGACAATATCCTTTTGTTTCCAGATTCAGGCAAGCTTGCTTCTTCTCATTGCATGGTTCTTCTGAACGGGGAAAATCCAGGAAAGGGTTTCACATGTCCTAGCCATCCAATACTTCTAGAAAAATACTTATTTTTGTTTTTTGTATGGTGGTAATAAAGTCAGGCAGTGGTAAAAAAAGGCAGTCATATACCTAATTCATGATCAAAAATAATATAAAAAATATTAGCCAAAATCAACACCAGAGTAAATCTTGTGAAGAAAACTTTAAATCTGCTCTGGGTAAAATATTTCGATGAGTCTATTTCTCTAACCTTTTTCTTAAATAAGTTTTTAAAGATTTTTTAAAATTATTTTTTCAGCAATAGAAAGTTAGTGTCAAATTATTGCATAATGGAGATGTTCCTGACTCCAGACATTCTTTTCTGTCCTTCATCTCCATCATCTCTAACTTCATGTCACAGTCACAGAAACATTTCCAGAACCTGACTTCTCTTTCCTCGACATATCTGCAAATACCTGTTCATGCCTTAGTCAATTTGGATCTCATCTCTCCAGGTGCCTGCTATTGTGTTCTTCCTAAGTCTCTCTTTCTAATCATCCTCTGTAATGAAGCAAGTTGAAGAATGGGAAGAAAACAAGAAAGAAGAAATAAAGTCCAGACTTATGTGTTGTATAAATCAATGAAACTCTTAGTGACCCCGTTGTTGTCACTGGAATGACATTGATTTTACACCAGTCTAGAATGTCTGTCCTGGAATAAGCTATAATTCTTCTTTGCTACATGGAAACCTTCCCTATTTGCTATTAGCAAATATTTTTTTTAACTTTTTGGTCGTATCTATTAGGTGACTGATGACTTTCACTATGTATTCACCTACAAATAGGTATAGTACCATATGGAAAGAAATAATATCTAATGCCTATTATTCCTAAATTGTTTGTTTTCTCCTGCTTAAAGAGTTTTAGTCATGACCCAGAGCTAGTTGACTAATAACTATCATAAATAACTAATAGCTAGTATTCTGTGGGTATGAAAATAGATTTCTGTGGGGATGAAAATAGATTTGCATAAATTATGGAACAATTAATGGCAAATTCTCACAATTAAGTAGATGCTTGTCAGTGATTCACTGACAGAAAAAACAGCTGATGCCTTCAGATACTTTATTCACAATGACTGTTTTTTTCCAGTTCTCTCAGAGAAAGCGTGACTGCTAAAAAGGGGTTTAGCTTTCTTCTAGAACAGCTGCCTGTGCCACTATCTGGCTCTTCTATTTCAAATTTCTTTCCTTTTTTGTTTTGTTTTGTTTGGTTTTGTTTTGTTGATCCCTCTATTCAGGCATTCCACTTAAATCTATCTTCTCCCCAGCTCCTCTTCCAGTTACTCAGGCTGAGGATTTTTGAAGCAGTGATGTCTTGGAATTTTAATGAGGAGATGGATAGCATTGACATTTGCCCCATGCCAGCTATCAATAGAATACCTGAAGTATGAAGGCACCTCTGCAGATCGTCTAGTCCAAACCATTTGTTCAGAGCAGGGTCAACTGAAATATATATTTGGATGTATTTTCCTTTCTAGAACTGGACTGGGTTGTGGTCCTTCTGCCCCAGTTTGACTGTGGAAAAACCTTTTCATGCTCAGCAAGCCTGTGTATTTATGCACAGCACCACAGGCTGCCATGCAGACATGACCAGAGACTGAAGGTGTTGGACAGCCACTTGTGTTGCAAGCCCCTGAGTCCCCTCCTGCCTTTCTGAATGCTCTTCCATAATAATCAGTATGCGTCCACTCCACAATAATATCCTATGCATATTAGGAAATGTTCATTGGCTGCATGTATTTCACCAATACATTTAGCAGTGCACATGGTACAGTGATATTCTGGGAGCAGCCTTTTTAAGAGAGTCAACTTCGGCTCTATTTTTGAAACTGCAATTCAATGCAAAGTTAATTGCTGGCCCAGCTGATACCACTTATTTATCTCACTTCCTGAATTAAAGGCACAAACAAGTAATAGGATTCTAAGTGTCATTATTTGCACATGAGCTTGAATAAGGATGCAAAATATAGAAAGTAAAAGAAAAGATTCATACTACTGTGTTTTCCCACATACTGTGTATTGGATAATTTCAGCTGCCTTTGGCTGTGTTACTTCTGGATCCTCTGGAGAGTATGAGACTAAGCAAGAACATTAAAAACAAAGCATATGCTAGGAAAAATAAGTAAAACAAAACGAAATCCCCAATGTTATTTTTATTTCATAACACCACTAAATAGAAAAGAGTACTAAAGCAGAATAATCTGGAAATCTGCCTAGACTGGCAGGTTTAGCAGACAGTATATTTCATACTTCATTGATGCTAAATGAACAAATCTCAAATCTTGATAAAAATTATACGTTTTTCTAGGAATTCTCTTGAAAGGCTGGCCTTGAAAACTGGTGGAATATGGTAACATCACTGGATAGCCTTAATAAGCATAATTTGTTCTTAGATTAAGATGGATGTATGTACAAATTGTATCTAGATTTGAGAGTACAGCCCTTTTTCCATTACTTTTCATTTAATAGGTAGAGAAAGAACATATTGCTCTCTTGCTCCTGGAGATCATTTGACTGTGCCACTGATATTTAGGATCACCTGCTCAATTTATTTTTAAGAACTATCAATTGTCTTTGTGCTGCATTACTGCACCACTCTGTGTTATCCTCTATTAGGGAAGAAGAGGTGTGCTTTCTGTCCAAATAAGCTTTCTTTAAGAGGAATATTGTGTCCAGAAGTCACTGAACTGGTTGTATCTTTGGCTTAGTAAGAAGTGGAAATGACAACTAGAGTCAAGTCTGCTTTCCATTGCCACCATCCTCTTCAGTAGCCATTGGCTGTAAACTGATAAAATAGACTAATTTCTACCTTGGCTGTTACTTTAAGTTTCTTTTCCTGTTTCAAGTTTAGGTTGCTCAAAAAGTGATATCAGGGATGTCTTAGTGTTCGCCTAATGAAGATAAAATATTATGCAGCCTTTTCATTAAGTAGGTCTACTGTGATCTAAGTTTTGGCCAAATTGTTTTATCTGTGAAGCTTTGAAAGTGAGATTAAAAATGAGTGACTATTGCTATCCTTGAGAAAACCAAAGTTAGAGCCTCTGAGAAACCCCATTTCCATGATCAGCCCAAACATCTCTGAGGGCTCCGTACACATCAAGTGTGGGCCAGGCTGAAACTGCAGCATCTGTGTGGGGCTACCCCTGGGACAAATTATTGTGCTTTCCAGGGGACAAGAAGGTAAACCCAGAACCTGCCCTGTCTTGTCCTCTCAATGCTCTCCTGGCTGTAGCTCCAAAATTAGAGAGAGCAGCAAATATGGATGTTTAATGGACAGCCTTACTGGAACAGTGACAAGAGATGAGTTGGGACCAGGGGAAAAGAACTCAAAAGCTGTTGCTGTTGAGGTGGTCATGACAAAAAGGAGAGCTTACAAGTAGTCTCAGTTGGCAACTCTTTATTATTGTACATGGTTGACTTTTATACACTTTCTAATTGTTTATGCTTCTTCTACCTTTACTATTGGCTACAATAAGTCAACATAATACTATTGGTGAGAAGTTATAGTGACTTCAACTAACTTTCTAAAAATGCTTCGTCCAGCTGCAAAGTTCTCTTATCTTTCTTCTCTCAGTCTCCTTAGTTACAGCCTTAGAAAGAGCTCCTTATCAGCTTCTTCTTACTTCTCATCTTCTTCTTGCTGCTTTAGCTAACAGGCCTGCTGTTAGCCCCTTCCACAAAAAGTAGAGAAGATGACATGGGGAACAGGGAAGACTGGGACAGGTTGAAGAGAGGATAAGGGTTGGATCAGGCTGGGAAGATGTTGGTATGAGGCACAGGACAAAGAACTTGAAATACGGAAGGACCGCTCTTTCAAGGTCAGGTGCCTTGAAAATATGTACCATCCTGTTTAAAGGGAAGGCTCAGTGCTGATGTTCATGAACTTGTCTGGGCCGTAAGCATGATGTTCATGATGCCTCCCTCAGGTTGTTGATTAAACAGTACAGATCCTGGGATTGCTCCCTGCATTACTTCACTTCTGCTGGTCTCCAAGTTGAATGCAATCCACTAATCACTAGATGCGGCACCCAATCATTAAACCATGTTTTTTAAAAAAAGCTTTGTCATCCATTACAAGTCTCAACTGCATTTGAGGTTTAGCTTCCCTGACACCATCAAGTTCTTTGTTTTCTTGCTGGATTGGAAATATTTTTATGACACTTATATCTGAATTTTGTACACCTCCTTTAAAGAGTATTGTGCCTCCTATTTAGTTTTCAGTATCAACAGCAACTGCTGTAGTCATCGTGACAGAAATGTAAAAGAATTAAAAAGCACATGGTAATTGTATATTCTTTAATGTAAATATAATTTCAAGGAGGAATCATATAGGTGAAAATCAATCTAGGTAACATATACAATCAGTTGATTTGCGGGTTTAAAAAATACTTCTGATTTTTTTTTCCAAGAGAAGAGATGGTTTAATTTTAGCTTGAATTTATTATAAAACCTCTTCAAATTTGAAGCCAGCAATTTCCTGACCTCTCATCTGCTCTGTCTCTGATCATAGGGCACACACCTGCAGGTCTTCTAGTCACAGTTTCTGTAACCTATTTTCTTCTGTTTTTAGTAACACATACATAAAACACAGAACTAAACATTCCTACTCTTATGCCTGGGAAAAAGGAAGAAATGCTACATCAGGAATTATGATCAAACCTTTTTTTCTACTGGACAGAAAAAGCTATTGAAAAAAGATCTGGAAGATCATAATTTCTATGAGCATTAGAAATTTTACTTCAGCATTCTTATGAAAATAGTCCCTGTTTGGGGATTTCTGTCTTCATATCTGACCTCCTCTCAAATCTTCATGTGTTAAATCTCATAGCAGCCCTTTCAAATAATTATGCACTTGCTATCCTCATTTCACAAACAGTGAATTGCAGTTTGAACTGTTTTGAACTACTTAATTTTATCCTGAAGGTGGATTTTGACACCTTGATTCGGAAAAGCTCCCCAGCCTGATTACCTTTGGTAGTGACCCAGTGCCCTCTGTGCCACAAAGCTCCTCCACAGGAACTGTGGGTGCTGTCACTTGCTCTCTTCATTGCCCACTGTGTCCATCAGCAGTGCAGGGATAGACCAAGAGGTCCTGGACACAGCCATCTGCCAAGGGCCCACAGATCATGGAGTCTTTCTGAGCTCACCAGAGGCACTTAGAAAGGGATGAGGTTGATCTGAAGGGTAGCAATTGCATCCCCTTTCACCCAGGGTGACAGCTGGAGAAGTTGTGGACGGAAGACCAAGCTACCACTGGGTGTGTGCTAGCTCAGAAATGAGGGCAGCAGTGCAGCAGGTAGGTGCCTGACCTAAGCATCAATTTTTTTTCTAGCAAACCTCTTTCTTCTGGGCAGTTACCTGTTTAGCAAAGTCAACCCCTTTTCCTACAATTTGTACTTGTGTGCTCCAAATGAAGGAAAGAGGGCAGAGGTGCCTTTTGGAGCACTGGGGCTCCCAAAGTACCATGTGCATAGCCAGAGTTTTCCTGCTAAGGATACAGCCAAGCTTGGAGGTGCAATGCAAACTGCCCATGCACTGAGTGCTTGCTGTTTTGAATGCTGCATGTCCAGCAGCTATGATAATCTTGAATCAACTCCCATCAACCTAAGGGAGATGAGGAGAAAAATTCCTAGAATGAAAACCACAGGGAAAGGATGAGAGAAGTTTTGGATGTCCCATCCATGGAAGTGTACAGGGCCAGGCGAGATTGGACTTTGAGCATCTAGTCAAGTGAAAGGTGCCTCAGCCCAAGGAAGGGATGTTGGAGATAGATGATCTCTATGGTTCCTTCCAATCCAAACCAGTCTAAGATTCTATGGCAATACAGGACATGCAAAATATCTTGCTAAAATCAAGAAACTGATCTATACACAAACATGCACATATACCCATGCACATGTAAAAGTTTGTGCCTACACTTAATGATACTGTGAATATGTAAATATAAGCAGTATCACACCAAAATGTCTGCTAATTTTATTTGATATATTTATATTGATTCCATTCAAATAATTGGACCATTTTTATGATTTTACGTCACAGCCAAAAGGAGTTCAATGGTTGATTTTATGTTTATTCATAACAATGTCTAAATACAGATTTCTTTTATCTCTTCTTTTCTTGAAAACATGGAGTTAAGCTATTTGAATCCTGGATTTTCAAGCTTGGGAAAGTGACCTTATAATAGTCAGAAACACTTTGTCACATCACTTTATTTGGAACTGTTTCTTTGACTAGAATTGGGAAACATGACAATTAAAATAGCTCATGAAGACTAGCTTATTGCTATTTTCTTAGTAATCAGCTGAATTCTTCAATTTCTGCTTTAAATACCCCTTTTCAAAAAAGAAACATTGCATCCTTTTTAAAAAAATAACAACTTTGTATTTGCTCAAAAATCAGGCAGTGAGCTAATATTTTCTAATGCCAATCCTTTTCTGTATTTTTGCCTAGCTAGCTTCATTTTCACAGCTTTTATGTTCTCTGCTTCTCTTGCCAGACTTTGAGAGTTGTGAGCTGGTTTTTTTGTTTATTTTGCTTTGATAGCCTTGATGCTCAAATTCAAGATTTCCAGACACTCCTTGCCCACTGCCAAAGGGTTAAAGAAGAGCATTGGCTTGTTTGGTAGGTTTTTCCATGCTTTTATGGCTCTGCAAAAGGCAACATCCAAAGCAGTAAAAACAAAAGGCACTGAAATGCAGATTTACTATATTTTTTCCACCTTCGTCATTGTATGAGATTTGCCTCTACGCCCATTTTACTGTGGGAGTAGCACAATGAATACTGCTCTTTAAAAGGAATCTGTCACTGCCCAATATGATGATGATGATGATGATGATGAATATTTTGTGTGATTCTCTCTTCTTGTTAATATGTGGTCTCTTCTTTAAAGAAAGGTACAAGTTTTGGGCACCACAAGATTTTGCAGTGGACATCAATTGTTCTTTTTTTTTCAGAGTTTTTTACTTTTTTTTTTTTTTCTCTCATGATGTTATGATTTCTGAATTCTCTTCTTATTAGATAGCATTCATGGGCCATTTTCATACATGCCTGTCTGATGCCCTTTCTATTCTATGGACTTGCTGGCAGCAAGTGCCAACGATTATCAGGTGGAGAGGATGAGAGGTGAGAGGATGAAAGAGGATGACAAACTTACAGAGTGTATTGGCATGTTTATTTACAGTGCCATATTCCATCAAAACTAACATTTATAACTCAGCTCCTTCATAGCATTCGCAAGCATGGTGTAAAAGGCCAAGAATAAACATGTCAGCTTGAGATAGAAGCTCATGGCAGGATCTAAGACAGACTGTCTTCTCATCTTCAGGTTGAAAGTTAAAATTTCCTAATGTGGTTAAACTTACCTACTGCTGCATTGGCAGATGGGGAAAAAAAACCAGACAAATGAGAATTTACTGGGTATTGGATTTTGAAATGAAACCGAGTACCTTTCCTGTCAATAGAAAAATAATCCTCAGTTGAACTGATACACATTTCTCATTGCATTCTCAGTCTGATGCAAGATATATATATTATATAATATATATATTATATATATATATAGTATATATAATATATATAGTATATCTACCTATCTATCTATCTATATATATATATTCTGAACACGGATATATATTTCATAGGCATCAAGGAGAAGGGAGAACATTTTATTGAGTTTATGAAACTGTCTGACTATTGACAAAGTCAAAACCCACAATCATTTGGTCTCTTTAATTCCCTTTTTCTTTCTGAAAAGGAATGGTGCTTGTTTTTTTCTTAATTGCATCTATCTTACTGAAACTCTCCCAGTTTCTCCAGTAAAGAAACAAACCTAATGCCAGGAATATTTTTTCAGTGTCCTCAGCAGGTATGAATGCCATGCTGTCAACATGCAAGAGATCAGGGAAGTGACTGCCTAGTAAGATGAAAAGAAGTAACAGAAGCAGCTGGGCTAGTAATTATCTCTCTAACTAGAGCACACTGCAAACTAAACTAGCTTCTGGTACAATTAGATCTCCTCATGCTAAGTATTGCTGAATGGAATTCCTCTGGAATAGCACTTTTTAGGATTACATGCTACTTTAAGACCTTGTCTTTGTGCTTCCCCAAATGCCTGAGATGGCCACAATGCACTGCCACTCTGGCCCCAGGCAGGCAGGCAGCGCCGAGACATCGTCATCCCTGTGCTACAATGACCAGAACAAGTGTCTGGGCACTACTGAAAATAGTAACAAGCCTACAGTTTTTGCTTTTAAGGAGCTGGGTGGGAGCAGTGATACATTAACAGATGTTTCATCCTATGTCATATTTTCCATAGGACAGATCCTCCGACAAGCAGCTGTCGAGTAAGAGAGGGAGAACAATGTTAGCATCTATGCCTTGGATTGGTTTCTTATCTTCTCAGCTCAGGCATACTTGTGTTTCAAACCCCACTGATTCTAAAATTGACGCTCCCACAGCATTTTAAATGTGTACCTATGCAGTTCAAATGTGATTATTATTAAGCTGCATCAGAATTTGTGTTCAGCTCTCAGACATAACCTCCAGAAGAGGTTATGGGCTTTTTCTCTTCTTACTCTCAGTCCCACAGTGACTTTGCATCTGAGTAGGGGGTGAAGAATTTGGCCTCATCATAATAGTTTCTTCAAAATAATGCCTTCCAAAAATACCTATTTCCTACATCATCTCAGCCTCCAGTGGCGATAAATCAATACAGCTTGAAAGCACTGACTTGGACAGAGATATGTTATTATGCCAGTCAAGAAGCTGGTCTACATATATGTAAATCAAAGTCAGTGTTGGTTCCCCTAATTATTGACATATTGATGTTCATGGTCTCAATCAGGTAGTTACCTCCTGGGGGTGACAACAAATTATGTCTCCTCTGCTCTCAGAATTCAATTCAAGAAAATAACATTTTAATCTACATTACTTTGTTCTTTTGTTTGAATCTCAAGATTCAGAATTAATCTGATTTAATATTTGTAAAAATTACCTAGGGTAGTAATTTTTCATTCTTATGAGGCCCTTCTGATATTGTCAAAATTAATGGCATATGGTAATCCTTTCAATTTTCATCCCTCTTTGGGAAATGAGTCAATGACTATTTAATGTCATCTTATTATGGTTCTCTAGTAACTTTTCGTTTAATCAGTGATGGCTACATCTGTTGAGAGAATTCTGCTTATGTTCTGCTCCCTTCTTACAAGGTAAATTTCCCCAGTCCACTAACTCTGAGCAGGAACTAAGTGACACATGTCCCAGCTGCCAGGCAATGTGTTTCAAATTCAAATTCACAAGTCAGCCATATATCAGTTGCTATGACCTTTTCTGAGCACTTTCATCAAACTTCCTTTTAAAGTACACTTGAGCACATTGTACCTATCTTTCCTTCTCTGTGTACCCTGCTGTATTCTGAATTCTCCCATCAGGAGGAAGGAGATGCTGTGAGCATCAATCCTGGAGTAATAGACTACCAGATGTTTGCATAGTAAATTGCCTTATAGTACTAATATCAGAAAAACTGTAGTGTAAAGACCAGTACAAATATTCCACTCCAGGCTTACAGGTGCTGCTTAGAAGTTGCTTATTTGATCACAGATCCAGCTGAGCTGTTGGTTCAGTAGGGATGACGTGTTTAATGCAGAGGGTGCTTAGAAGCACACTCAGAACTCTGAGGTCTCAAAGCTAACACCTTTCAAGTATGTTTTAATGTGATGACTATAGGAAGTAGAGTGTGACAAGGAAGTGATGAGAACTTAGGAGTATTTAGTGCTATTTTGATTTTTAAAAAATAATTATTTTTTATTTTTTATACTTAATATTTATGGAGGCATTAAATAATCACCAGTTATTAAGAGGCTTCACAGATAGGAGAATGGACCTTACCTGAAAGAGAGAATCAGTATGATAATGAAATTTTTCATAGTATGATAGAACAAGATGAGCTGGAAGGAATTCACCAGGATCGCCAAGTCCAGCTCCTGGCCCGACAATCACAAGAATCACACCAAGTGCCTGAGAGCACTGTCCAAATGCTTCTTGAACTCTGTCAGGCTGGTGCTCTGACCACCTCCATCAGGACCCTGCTCCAGCGCCCAACCACCCTTTTCCTAATTTCCAGCCTAAACCACCCCGACTCAGCTTCAGGCCATTTCCTCAGGTCCTGTCGTGAGTTATCAGAGTGATCTGCCCCTCTACTTGCCCTTGTAAGAATGTTGTAACTACAACGAGGTCTTCCCTCAGTTCCATCTCCAGACTGAATACACCAAATGACCTCAGCCACTCCTCATACAGCTTCCCCTCCAGACCCTTTACCTCCGTGGGACACTCTCCAAGAGTTTATTGTCTTTCTTACACTGTGGCACTGCCCCCAGCACTGGAGGTGAGGCTGCCCCAGAGCAGAGCAGAGCAGAGCAGGACAATCCCCTCCCTTGCCCAGCTGGCCATGCTGTGCCTGATGCCCCCCAGGACAGGGTTGGCCCTCCTGGCTGCCAGGGCACTGCTGGCTTGTACTCAGCATTAGTTTGGAACTAACATTTGTACAAGGTACTTGGCTTTCTTGAATCAGTACTGTGTTATCAAAAAGGAATTAAGATTTAGGTAGAGGGACCATGGCAAGATTTAATGAGGTAAAATGCCTACCAATGATTTCCTCCTGCATGTTGTAATGAAATGGCTCTTGGTCCTTTACTTGGAAGCTTATAATTTGAAGGTCATAACACACATCAAATGATAGTATTGGGAAGAACAAATAAAAAGAAGAAAATAAATTCATATGTTTCAGTGGTTTTTCTTTATGGCATTCCTTGGAGGAGGCATTTTGGAGAACATGAGGGTTTCAACTCTTTCTGCAATCTTTTAATGAATAAGAAAATGGGAAAAGATATTAATGAATAAGAAAACGGGAAAAGATGTTTCCAGCTTTTGTCATTTTCTAAACTATGTGACACTCACATTAGAGGAGCCATATACCAGACTGAGAGCTTTTTAGCTTTGATGCTAACTTGTGGATGATGCCAGAGGAACATCATGTTTTAACCCCTTAGCCATTTTAATAAGGGAATCTGTCATTTCTGCATTAGGAAAGCCTTGTGTTTTCAGCATTAGAGCTATGCTGCAAATGAACTAAGTATGCAATTGCTAAGAAGAAGTCAAACAAACCACTTCAACATGTTGTTTTGCTCTAATTCACTGTAAGGACATCTAGAGGAACAAGAAGGCTAATTTGACAATGCCAAAAGGACCCATCAGACAATAATCATGTGTTTTCAGAAGAAAAAGATAAAAACTAGAGAATTATTGCTAGTTTTAGCTTGAGGTAGCTTGATTTTACAGTACATAAATTTATTTCTTTAAAGACTGGCAGAAGGTCAATCCTTGCATATGAATGATTTTCATGATGGAGATTAAACTCTGTAAAAAGATTTATTATGTAGGATTATAGGATCCCCTTCATGATGGGGAATTTATTGCCAGTGCAGCTGATAGAAACTGAAAGTGGAAAAAGCTTTTCTTTTCCTTTGTAGATTCTGACCAAGGTGTTAGGCTCAATGCTGCTGTCTTTGCTGAAGTAAAGCTCCTCTGGAGGAGCACATATTGAGACTAAGAGGTTTTACATGTGTGAAGACTTAGCAGTTTTCTGGTTTATCTTATCATGTAAGACCACTTTTCATTAACTGGGAACAGAAAGTGACCTTAGGTAAGATTTTAGTGTCAAACATTCCACTTGGTGCACTTTATTTAGTGAGTGTGAGTTTTAAAGTGTTCCCATTACTGCTTTGAAGCTCCTTTGTCACTGTCGTTATAACAAGAAGTGTTGTAATGAGCATATACAAAAAAGTACAAATACAAAGCACAAAATTTACTGAGTATTCCCATCTTAGTTTAGGAAGGTATTTCATTATGAGCTTAACTAGGATCACAGATACACATACTTTATTGAGTAGGATCAAGTAAAAAGCAATTCAGCGCCATCAAATTTTACCTGCATGAAGAACTCTCTATTTGTGGTGGGTTTGTCCCATATCATAAACTCTGTTTCATGGACAATACAAAGCTGAGTGCTGCTTGTTTAATGTAATCAATCTGCATAAACACCTCAACTTGAAGTGATTATTGGCATGAAAAGAACAGAGGGTTCAAGGAAATTGTTTTTACTCCTATTCCTTTATCCCTATATTTCTTCTGATGAACATCTCAGCTGAAACCCCACACATTGTTGCCATCCAGTCCTTGAATTTCCCTGCAAGATAGAGACCTCTCTGTGGGAACATCTGTGGTCAAAATTTACTTCATCTCCACTCCAAGAGATTATTTCTCCTTCTTCAAAGCCACATTTTTCTCCCTAGCCTCTTCCTCAGCAATGAAACCAGATATTTCAGCATTTGGCACAGTTGAGGGGCAGAGCAGGGTGGAAATTCCACATGTTAAGGAAAAGGGTGGGAACAGTCATAATTTCCTTTTGGGGTACTTTTTTTCTTGTTAAGTTTATGAAATCAAGAAACCTATAATCTTATTAAGTAACAGTAGAAATTTTCAAAGCTGTAGCCCTACCTAAACATGCAATTGTTAGCATACTGACATAAAAATAAATAAAATAAGGGTTTAGAACAAGTCTGGTAAGTTAAAGAGCTCATTCTGCTTGGTCAGTGCATATTTTACATTAAAACCATATTTTTGAATGAATGATGTTATTTGCACTAGATTCTGAAAAGCTTAAGAATGCCTGTGCATAGTTTTAGATAACCAGGCCAACTGAATACCTTGGATTTCTTCATTCCTTACCACCCATTCTGGAGCTTCAAGCTGGCTGAGTTTGTACTGATCACTACATCCCTGAAAGACATCTGGCCTCAATTGCCTTGCACTCATCATGGCAACTTCTGACACTCTGTACAGTACTGTTAAACAGAATTATTAAACCCTTGATTTTTAAAATTTTTGAATCTGCACTTCCTTTCCCACAATTATCTCTGTGAAGCATTTCAGATCATACTGGTAAAAGAGATTTAAATTTGTGCTTTTGGTATTTGCAGACTCACTTTGCCACATGGATATAGTGTGGCTGGTTGAAGATGTTATTAAATGAATGAATGTTCCACCAATAAACACCTTTGTTCAGCCACCATCTCTTAAAGCAGAAAGAGAGGTTATAATTTTGCCTTTCAGGACAGAGACCAGCACCTTTAAAGCAGAACAAGTATAAAGCCACATTTTAAGCAAACTATACTGTTGACTGAGGAGCTTTGTCTTCTGATGGATGCAAATCACATTCACAGATTAAAGTAATTTTCTGTGGCCTAAAGGGAACTTTCTGGATCCAGTCATTAAATTTTTGTTTAAGCATTTTCGCATGTGGAAAAAACCTTTTTTGCTCAAAAAATGTAAATTTTTAACACAGTCCTTTAGAAACACATCTCATTATTTCTGGGCTTTTTATTTTGGCTGCAGACAAGCAATGTGATGATATGAACTTTAAAAGTGCAGAGATCAGCAGAAATTATTTCACTGTATAACACCTAGAAAAATTCTCACAGTAAGCTTCTGGAAGCCTCAGATCAACAACATTTTTGTTTGCATCCTAGTCCTGCCATTTGAAGTGTAGAGGGAAACAATTTCTACTCTGTCAGTGATGAGCCAAGCAATCCACCTTCCAACGCGCAAAGTGTTATAGTTTATGAAATCTTGTCAGATGTTGCCTACATTTCAGCATTTTACAAGCTACCACTTCAACCTGGAATAAATTAGCAGGAAATTGCTGTTAAAAATGCTTCACTTAATAGCTGTGTTAATACACAGTTGTTGTGACAGCAGTAATTAGATTATCTTTTGTCTATCATTTTCTATGCTGCCTTCAGCAGAAATAACTTAGAAATATCTACAAGCTAAACACATCACCTTATAAATACTATTTTAAAAACATTAACTTTTTTCAAAAATATGAACGCTTACTTTTCTGTTGGAAGGAAAAGAAAAAACCCACTTGAATTCTATTTGATTTAGGAAAAAAAATTAGGGAAAAAATATTTTATTAAATAAATGCTAATTAATAGCATTAATTAAAAATTTATTATTTCCTAGGAAAATCCTATTCACCTAATTTTGAGAACTAATTAAAAGATTTTGCAGATACACACCCAACCTGTTTTATTTTTTCTATTGTATTGACAAGAAGTCCATCAAGAGGAAACCTACCTCGCAGATAGCTGATGTATCTTAGCAGTTGAATACCCTTTAATGTGCTTTTATTCTTCTGAGCATTTTTCTGGGACTTTGGAGTATGTAAAAATAGTACTGTTTTAGAAACATCACACAGGAGAAAAAGCAGTGCCCCAGATAGACAATTTTCCATGCACAGGCACTGCTGCATGAAGTCCTATTGATCCAATAAAACGTATTTTCTCCTTAAGTTCTCTCAAGCTACTTTGCAGATTTCTCACAGGCCAGTAAAAGCACCTGGTCAACTGAATTTTGCCCTTTTGCTACATTCTCTGTGCCCTTGTGAACTTGTCCATACTTCTCATTGGTGACTGATATTGTCTTTCTTGCATGTGTTTTCTCTTTTCCATTGACCATGGACTTTGGCATTAGTGAAGGACTAGAGTGTTTTTCCTTGTTTTCTTGCAAATTGCTGATGGGGGGGAATATCAAATGCTCTGCTACAGTTTTGATGGTGGATTGCATATGAAATAACTCCAGAAACAAGAGAGATACAGAATGGGTATTTGTAAGAGATGAATCAACCCAAAATGTCTACAGCAGTCATACAGCTTATATACTGCACATATTAAAAATGCCTGTGTTTCAAGAGAAATTAGGAGATTTTTGTACTTGAAAGGCCTATAAAATATAATCATTTCTTTACCATATCAGATTTTTTCTGCCTAATTGGATTAGGATCAACTTAATTAAAAGATGCCTGAATCATTTAAGTTTTCTGTGGTACAAAGTGAGCTAAAACAAAAACACCAATGATAATATTCATGGTTTGTATTAAGAGTTCACATCTGCAGTTAAATTGAAACAGATGCTTTTCAATACAAGCCATTGTTTTTTACTTGAATGTGACAATATGTTTTGATGTTTTCTCCTTAATTATAAAATCATGTAATGAAGTCCCTTTAGAATGTGTGCGGCAAATTGCCAAAGCCTCTGTTTTTCCAAAAGTCTTTGGTAAAATTTCTCCTGGTACCTTAGTTAAGATTGCTCATCACAATCACATGATTACCCTTTTGGATTACAGAAGGTCTATTTGGGTATTTTGGAGAGCTCTCAGCAGGACTGGAAACATAAGAATGCATCTCTTAGGTATCCCTAAAGCTGGGCAGGACCAGGCTTTCCTGAACATAAAGGCTCATGGTGGAAAGTCTAAAAGAATCTCCTGTTAAGTATGTCTTCATTATTTCCAGTGATCAGTATGAAAGTACTTGGTGTTTTGCTAGATCAACTGAAATCAAGTGATATGGAGAATATTTCATGAACCTTCTGAACCTGGTGACTGGGCAGGTGTTTTTCACTGAACACAGAAGTCTGAAATCACAAAAGATTTCATCACCCAACAGAAAGTATGAGTGACTAGGAAAAATAGCCATGCCTGCTTATTAATTATAAGTCAGTTTATGGTGTTTGGTAGCAGTGATGAAGATATGAAAGCTAGAAATGGAAAATTGCAAGCAACTTTAAGTTTGCTGACATAGATATAACAATAACAATTGTAAAAAAATATTGCTAAAAATGATATTTCATTCCTTCAGTATAAATGTGAAGTACATATTACTATAATGGGTAGAGTGAAGAAATAAATAGATCTGAAATCCTGTCCAAAGATCTAAATCCTTTTCAGCTTTCAGAGACTTGTCTTTGAAAGAGAAAACAAACATTTGTTGAAGAAGCATGTGTTAATTAAACTTTGAGGAAACTGGATGCAATTTTCATAATTCTGAAGCTCAGCTAGGAACTTCAGGTAGCACATGAGCAGAGAAGCCCTCTGAATTACAGAGGATTGTTCTGTGAGGCTGGGTCGATTAGCATGAAATCAGCTACAAAGCCAAGGATACAGACAGGTCATACAGTATTCCTGGCTTTGGGCGACAAAGGGCTTCTACAGCAGCATAATGATGTTGTCCATTTTGGTTTTTCTCTGCTAAAACTCTGAGGCCTTTTGACTGCTAATGAGAAATGATCTGATGTTTTCATAAGCCAGCTATGATAACCCCAATACCCTTCCTTTTCATTGTAATAATTATTACTTTTTATATATGTTTCACTTTATATTTTCTAGACTAAATTTCACCTACCATTTGTTGCTTGCTGAGTCAGATATTTTTCCCAATTATCCACAGCCTTTGTTCTTAATTATCCTGAATAATTTAGAAAACTCAATCTCTGCTAAATACCTTATCTACTTCTGGATCACCTTAATTCCAGGGCTTTTCTTTCCCATGCTTTTTGCAGCCCACTTTTCTCTCTCTGTATCCTACATGAAAGAGTTAGGCGTGAGGTGATCAGGCAGCTGCAAAAAGGTTAATAATCTGAATGAGCCCTTGAGTGTTGGGGGAATATCATCTGTGGTGTAGATTTACAATTCTTCACTCTTATTTCCTTCAGGTCATCTTTTACTATATCTACTATGTATTAGTATTATAGATCCTTATGAAAGTTTGCTAGGAAAAATTCTTTTGTTGTATTTGGAATAGCTACTTTTACTGTTTTCAGTATCACCATTCCGACTTGAGTGCATATTTTTATAAAGGTCTCTATTATTCTGCTCCCAGATAGATGGCTTTTAAAAATTCACCTGATTTTTATTCACAAACATACTAATGACATCTCAGCATCAAATTTGTCAAAGAACCACATGAAAAATCCTAGATTACTGCCACACAAGATATTGCTCAAGTGATTCTTACACCAAATTAATGCTGAGTTTCTGCATGGGTGAGAATTAAAAACAGCTGAAAGTGGCCCCATAGTATTTTTTTCCAGTGCAGTGATCCCACTTGAGATGAGAATGAGGACTGAAAAGGCAGAGAAGGATGGCTCCCTGCCAGTGGCTGGGCAGGAGGTATGCAATAGGAGCTTGGACCTATTGGCAGAGCTGTTGAACAGGTGAGAGAAGCTTGGAGCAGGTGGATGGAAGAGACGGACAAGGTGCCAATGTCAGTCCTGGGGGAAAACTGAGCTGGGAGCCTTTGAAAGTGTTCTTGTCATGAAGTGGGAGCAGCATGGGTCCTTCTTATTCTTATTTAAAGTGAAATTGTTTGCCCATAGCATGAACCAGCCTGATAACAGCAATCTTTACCACTTTGCAGTAGCTTGTACATCACACACAGCCATTTCACAAAGGAACAGACTTTTCCTGACTGGCAGGCATGCAAACCTACCACATCCTGGAGGTCAAACAGGGCCCTTCCTTTCTCAAGCACCATCACCACTGGTGAGATTGAGGTTTGGTGGAGCAAAACCACCAAACTTCAATCATTTGGTGTGCATCCCTGCACACTTGCATTGAGAGCCTCAGTGCCTGCTTGGCCTAGGAGTAAAAGCAGCAGACATCACTGCTCTGACTCAGAGCTGTGTTGCCTGTGGACTAAACAGGCAGATGCATTCCAGGGAATGATTTTGAATTCACTTCCAGACTGGAATCAGGCTATGGGGCCCATCCTGTTGATCTCTGCCATATCCCTAGAGCCCAGAGTGAATCAGGACCTGTCATGGACCTCTATGTTGGTGGCAGGTGGGGGGGAAAAGGCTTCACAGTCCCAGAGGGCCTTTCTGTCCCCACAGCAAGCAGAATTATCTCATCTGCTGCAGTATGTCCCTGGATGCAGTAAAGCTTAGTTCTAATTTCATCTGCTGCTGATTTTACTAGCACATCCAGAGCAGACTCTCCATCCCAGAGAGAGATTTAGCACAAACCTGTACTAGGCCTTCCTTTCAAGATCATTTAGCAAATTGACAAATCAATATTTGTAACCCATTCTGAAGATAGATGGCAAATGGACCTTCCACCTGACAAGCTTCCGCTGTTCCTTGTTTCTGTATCACATGCTTTTCACTACTCTGATATTCCTCTGCAATGCCACATTTTCCCCTGTATAACAGAGGTAGATTTTTGTGTTTCTGTTCTTGAATTTGCCATTGGTGTCTTGTGATCTTGGATATAACTGCTCTGCACTTTTTCAATGTGTATAGTGGTTATAAAAAGCATCTAGCCAGCTAACAGGAATTGTGAAATGGAGGGACCTGATGAAAACCTCAGCTTGTTTTTATGGGCTCATGTGAAAGGCAGATAAAAACATGCCAAGTAAACAAAGTTTTACTGCTGTTATTGTTTAGTTTGATATTTACTGTTTAACATGATGAAAAAATATTGTGATATGATGGAGGACAGCTCTAGCAAAGGAAAACCTCCCTTGGTCCTTTAGGTCTCACATACCAGATAATTAGCATACAGCACACTTGATGTGTCTGGCAGAAGAAAAAAGAGAAAGAGAGGGAAAACGTGCATTCTGCAACTCTGTTTTCACCAGGCACTGGCCAATAAATTATGTCTAGACTTTGTCCCTCAACCACTATGCAGAAGGTCTGGACTGAACCACCTATAATAAATTAATTGTGGTGAGAAAAAAAATCACAGTGGGAAAAGAAGCAGGGTCTTCGTTTCAGCTTCCCATATAACTTCTCTGCCAATAAACAGCTTTACTATGATAGCTCAGCCAACAGGCACTCTTTTGAGAACTTGTACTGAAGCCCAGACTTTCTTACAATATCACAGTTCACTGACTTGCCAAATAGTTTCTGGGTAGATAGCACATCTGTATCTGGATCCATCCCAGTATTTTCTTATACAGCTAGACTCCATCTGAAGTATTTTACATAAAACCCTCTGTAACCTCTTCTTGTTTTGAGCTTTGAAATCAGAAGAATGATGAAATATTTAATTATCTGTGTGTCCTGCCAAGGCTCTTTCATTACTTACCTATAGCTGTCTGTGTGCAAGAGGAGGAAAAAAAAAGACATTTTCTGAAAACAGGACTGTGTCTGGGAGGTCTGTTTTTGGAAAAACCGTCAGCTCCAGCTCTCCGTTGAGGTGTTGCAATCTTGTGCCTTCTGCACAGGAGGGGAGACAAAAGATGTGATGCACCTCAGCTGAGCTGCAAGTGGGCTGGGCAGGAGGCAGCTCCCAAGTAGCCCATGCATGGCATGGAAGCTGATAAATAAATGAGCCCACAGTTTTTAGAGTCTGTCAATTTGCACCTGCCAAATATATGCCCACATACTTGTGGCCACGAAATAAGTTATATATGTGAACCTCAACATATGCCACTTCTATTCTGTGATTTATATTCTCAGCAAGGTAGTCAGTGAGGCAAACATGCTCAGGTTTCAGCAATGAAGTGCAGACACAGATTTTCTGACTAAAACTTGTTCTTTTACAAGTGCATCCCATTGCACAGCTTTATTTCAGTAAGATGAGAGAGTCTGGGTTAGAAGCAGGAGAAAATAAAATATACAGCAGCTACTTTATAACCCACTCAGGTTTTATGTGACTCTTTGCTTTTACAATGTAATTGCATTCACTCTGATCTTAAAACATCATTCTTGTTCCTGTGAGTCCAACCTGCTGCTGTGGCATGTGGGATGGTGGAGCAGGTTGCCATTCTGCAACAGGACTTTGTGACACAGAATCTGTTTAAGGAAAGCTTCACTATTAGCTGTTTAGTAGTAGACACAAAGGTAGCAGCCTAAGGAAATTAAAATAAAACAGTGGATTTTCCACCTGTCTGACTTACCTAGACCCCTTCAGTCACACCAAGCTTGTTAGGCTAGCAGGCTGAAACTGAGATGTGGCAAAGATTTTCTGTTCCCCTGTAGTTTCTCCCAAGCAACAGCTCACTCTCTCTGGAAGAACTCATGAAATGTTGCTAGCATCCTTTGTTCTTCTGTCCTTGGATGGCTGTGGGTCCTTGATTGCTCTCAGACTGAGCCAGAGATGGAACCATCATCAAAGCTATCAGTTCTGGCTAAACCTCCTAAAGATTTGTAAGTATTAGGGTTTTTTCCAGGCTGATGCTTGGTGAGCTAGGCCAGTGTAGTCATACAAAAAACATCTCTGTAAACAGGCTAGCACACAACATTAGTAGATTGTTGTATGACAGTGCCAAGTCTATTATAAATAGCCTTTCAAAACAGCATTAGAGTAGTCTATAAGATGTTAAGGTTGCCTATTTAGTCATTCATAAGCCAGCGAATAACAAAGTTGAGGTATGGTGATTGAACATAAAACCTTTAGTATGCTATTTGATGCATCATGTCTTCAATGGGACTTTAACTACCATTAGCATACTATTTCTCAAATAATACCCTCCTACTTCCCCTGTCACCATGATTATTCCCATGTGCAGAATTTTGTAGGGCTTTTCATCATTACATGTGAATTTTTTCCTCTGAATATATAATTTAATTTTTTTCTAATTTAGATTTTTTTCTTTATGAACATTCACACACCCCCAGAATTTTTATAACTGTACCTTAAAGCTCCTTCTCAGACTAAATTATATACATCTCTCTATAAGCAATATGTGAAATAGGTTTTTTGATTTTTATTTAAGACTTAATCCTGTTGAAGTTCATAGCACTTATGAAGTTGAGGTTAATGATTTGGAATTATATTCTCAGGAACCAAACTGTCTCAGAAAGTCAAGGAGATTGCACTGCTAATTTTCCAGATCCATTGAAAATCCATGCATATACATTACATATTTTTAAATAGTGATTTTGGGTTTATTATATGAGTTATCATTACTTTAGTATTTTATCATAAGTGGAAATGAAAGTGACTTAAATACCTTTGGGACTATTAACCATGAATGGGACAGGCTCCTGTACTATAGAAAGGTTTAGTTCAGCAGCAGCCAGGCTGATGCTGCAGTATGTGAATATACTACAGAGACATCACAGAGTTCATCTCAGTAGAGCTTCTCCATGAGCAATTCTCTCACCAGGGGATTTGAGGGTGACAGTGTTTCATGGACGACGGGTGAATTGAAGGCCTAAGAGATAACCTTTAAGCTGCCAGTCTCTGTGTAGGATGGCTGGAACACAAATGGCAGTGGGAACTGATGTGATCAGAGCTGCCTTGAGCAACTCTACAAGTGCACAGTAAGGAAAGACTTGGTGGGAGTCTCCATAACGTCCTGTAGACCCAGGTCATTCCATCATTGCCATTTATTTTGTCCTTTCAAACATACAGTTCATAGGGTGGCAATAGGCTCACCTCTTCAGGTGGCAAACAGGATACTTTGGGTGGAATAATAATGGGAAAGACAGGGAAAGTTGATCAGGAAACAACAGGAGAAAAAAAAAAACTCCTAGGAGAAGAAAACCTGAAAGAAAACATGTGGACACTGCCAGGTACTGAGTAAAATGTTAAATGATCAGAGGAGTACTTTTCAGATGTCTAGCAAAGGCTTGGACAAACTTACACCTGGCTTCTGTGGCACTTTGGATGTATTTTAATCTCCTGTGTATAAACATATGAAACACAGGATGATGTGGGATCTGAGAAGCCGTGGAAAATTCCTGAAGTACTCTCACACTTAATGTGTCTCAGAAATGAGGAAGAGTCAATTTACATTGAAATGTTCAAATTGAATATTCCAGCATTTTCATACCTACTTTAACTGTTTATTTTCATTCCCCTTCCCACTTCCCCAAAGCTGTGTTATTTCATTTTTTCATCCAAATCTGGGACACAAGTGTGTGTGAAATACTGGCATGTTCATTTGAATTTCCTGGGTTTGCTTTTTTATCAGAACCTCTTGCAGAGGAGAATAAAGAAAATAATTTGGGATTATCAGTGTACCAGTGTGTCAGCAGGTACAATGAGAAACCCGAACAGAGCCGTGCACACAGAAAAACATATGAAATAAATCAGTGCAATTTAAGAGGATTCGCCCACCCATCTTTGCTGGAATGAATCGTGTGTAAGTTTCCACTAGATCATCCTTTGATTGTCAGGATTGATTAAATATTTTCTGCTTTCAACTCTGAGGAGATGCTTTTAATAATTTTTTAATTTTATCGGAGAACTATGTATGCTGGCTCCCATTAGCAATGAAATCTGTCCAGTGAGATTTGGATTTGACTGAAAGCATAGACTTTGCCTTTCTTCAGTTACTCTTTTCTTGTGTACCAAATAGATGAGTGCTTAGTGGCAGAAGGACCTAGAAACAAAACAATCCCCCAAATTATACCTCCAGCAAGGTCACCAAATTTGAATGAATATTATAATATATGTTTAAGTCCCATGTGAATTCTTTGATTGTTATTGCCCATTTAATTGCATCTGAGTTATGATTTTAAACAACTTTTCATAAACTAGTCAGTGAGATTTACAAATGCCCGTCTTTGAAAAGCCGTTCAGGTTATGCAAAAGCCTGTGGGTGACTGGATGCATTATTTGCATTGCACACACAGGCAAGCTTATCCCTTCTTGGATGTCTTCAGGTACCTGCAAATGAAGAGGGCACTTGAGGATGAATATACCTCTTTTGCCTTCCAAAAGCCATAGCTGCCCCACTCCTGCCACATTCTTTCTGTCTCACCTGTGCATTCTCAGGATCTCCCTATGGCCCAGTAGTTCATTATTCCTTACAGGCCCTGAAACACCATATTGAAGCTTTTTGGCAAATGCCATCCACTCCTGGCTATCTATTACAAATTTCTTAAATTTACTTATTTTAAAGCCTTCTGCTAACTTCACCTGTATCTAAAGGACAGAATTTTTCTACCAGAAACAACTTTTCATATGTTAATTTTGGGAGCTGCTGTTTTAGTGGGAAAATCTTTGCTTTACTATCACATGGCTACTCTACAACGTTGAACTAGTTGGCACACTAGCTACTCACTATGGAGGCAACTACTTAATTTCTGGATGGTCATAATCCCAGCCCGTTCAGATTTTAAGGAACTAGTCAGTTTAAAGCAGAGAACTGTTATCCTTGAATGACCCATGACAGGTTGAAGTATCTCACTAGGGAGAAAAGAAAACAGTAAAAATAAGAGACATAACAGATATGTTGCTGATCCAGGTACTACACTCAACTTTGAAATGGAAATGAAGACGTGTTGAGAAAAGCAAAAAATTGTGTTTTATTTAGATTAACATGTTAAAAAGGGCTGAGGAATCTGAGAGCATTTGGAAAGGAATGAAAGGACTTTTTAGCAGAGCTAGAACAACTCATTTTAATGAATTAAAGATTTGGGTTAAATTGTAACAGACATAACAAATAGTTAGGGCATTAAATAATCATCACCTGGCCTGTTAACAGATTTAGAACCTTTTGACCTTGGAAAAATCAAGTTAATCTAATTTGTTGTAGTTTGTTTTTTTTTTTAATCAATAATCAACTTTTCCTCTTTTGAAATTACACATTTAAATAAAGTACTGAAAACAATTAATTACCCTTTGAAGAGACGGATGGATAAAATCCCCTTTTTACAGTTCAAATCTGCAATCATTTTCTCTCATGATTCCTTCAACATGTCTCAGTGCTAGCTGAAACTCTGAACAATTTGGAAGACTCTTTGTGTACCAGAAAGGTGGTGCTTTCTTGGATTTATGTAATCACAGGTTTTCAACTGCTTTAATGCCATTAACTAACATTTCCAAATGTTTGGTGTGTGGAAAGATCAATGGCTTTATTAATCTAAACTTATTACTCCCCTCACCCTTCCCTATTTCAAATCTGGTTTCTGTTTAAAGCTCTCCATAACCTCAGCCTTATTCTAGGTTAAATGTTATATTAATCAAGCTGTGGATAAAGGCCACATATATGACTGAAGCTGTGTTTATTAGCTTTAGTGAAGCCTTTGATTTGGTCACACATTCTTTGCTCTTAACAAAGCCTCAGAATAATACAATATGGGGTTTATGTCAATCCCTAAATTGGTTATCATCATATTTAAGAAATAATAGAAAACAAACTATGTTCACTATAGTGGCATATGAGCTGATTTTAAACTCTCTGGTGCAGGTGTTATCTGTGGTATTCTTCTTCTAGTGCTCTGGTTGTTTTCTTTGGAAATGTCGTATTTAATACATGTGGATAAATAGAATATCTGCTTTTGTAAAGAACTTTTATTTAATCCTCCCTTTAATCATAAATTAGACTTTATTTGTACTTTCCAGTTTATGCAAGATGTATTCTGAGGAGAGGAAAACGGGAGAGGTTCAAGTAGTTAATTGCTTCATGGTGTTATGAAGAGCTGTTTTGAGGTTGTGTGCAGCTCCAGCCCTCCTGTGGCTAGCAGGATTTCCAACTGCAGGGCTGTCCTGTGGAATAGATTACTGGCTTGATTCTGCTCTTTGATGTGCTGGATATAATCCCCACCCAGGATTAAGCAGATGGTGTAAATTCAGCCGGGGCCTCTAAAGGAGAAGGCCACCCTTCCAGGTACCAGTCAGAACAGAGGGGTTGTAAGTGACACCAACATGCAGAAAGTGAGAATACTTATATTCTAAGAACATTCTGCCTGTCCATACCTGCTCTTGGGCTGGTAGAGTAGGGAGCAGAGGAAACAAATATTTTACCCTCCTTTATAGTCAGTATAACAACTGACTATTGTGCGCATTTATATACCAACATTATAACAGATGTGTTAAAAACCATTTTTATATCTGTAAGGAATGTGGTCAGCGGAGCTCAGAGCAGGGCTGTGCCCCCCACAGAGACAGTGGGTAGAAAGGTTAGCCTTCATCCCCATCATGGACAAATTAATATTGTGCCTGGAGGGCAAGTTTCAGGACTTTGTTGTGACTTGGTCTCCATGTCCATTTTCTACTTACATGGACAATAATTTCTCAAAATGCAGGGAGACCCAAAGGTTAACATAATTCTCCCTTTTAACAGTCAATCCTTGCAATGTATATCCACTTATGTGGTCCCTGAGGCAGTGACTCGGTCCATGATAACAAGCACACCTGATTTAGAATATAGTATTCTAAATTACTGAAGCCTTTTTTAAAATTTTTGCTTCTCCTGCCAAGACTCGTTGGCTGGGTGCTAAAGGTGGGGAAAAAAAATTACAGTTGTAAACAGAGTGCAGTTTTTAACAGGAGGAGATTTAACATCTGAAACTGGTGCTGAGAGATGTGATGCAGTCATTGGCACAGGGACATTTCATGCCTCAGCACCAGCTGGCACATGGAATGATTCTGTGATAAAAGTAAAAATACTTTCTTCAACCTCTGGTAGAATTCCTTCATTATGAGCTCTTGGTCTATCTTTGAGATGTGGACTGGTTTATGCTGGAGGCTGGGAATACTGGAAATAAATATTTCCTCCTTTTAGAATGGGTGCTTTGTTGGATTGTTGAGTCTTGTTTTCCTGTTATATTGTTACTATTAACTAAATCTTAAGTTTGTGTAAGGTTATTGTTTCCAGTGATGTCTGCTGTAGTTATCTAGATCACTTTGAGAACTGGCATCTGCTTTGATGCGTTATATGCACTTTTTAACTTCCAAGCAAATTACTTTCTTAAAAGCAAGGGAGAGAATTTTTCAGATCACCAGTTTTCAAATATTTTCTGAGAAGCAAGTCTGCATCAGGGTTGAGCAGAGCTTATCTCTGCAAAATGAAATAACTTCCATGCAGCCACCATATTTGATCAAACTCCAAATGCCTAGGAAAAAAAGTCATATCAGATGGTCTCACAGAACTGCAGTGTGACATTCCAATATCAGTGCCTTAGAGTTATTAATGCCACCAATGACTATGAGATGTAGTGGTTCCTTCTAAGCACCTTCAAGACATTGTTTTACCTGGGTGAATGGCATAAGAAATTAACAAAATCATGGTGTGAGTATTACAGAAATACTTCCACTGGAGAAAAAGGCACAGAAAACAACTGCAGATTTGAGAGGTGTCCTGGAGATCTGAGAAGTCCCACCTGAAAACCTTTGCTTTTAGCAAAGTGGAGTGGGGCTGCTATAAAAAGGACAGGACGAGATTTAACAGGAGTGAAAACTAGATTTTCTAAATTTTAACTTTTTTGCAAGGCCATTCACATATATTGTTATGGCATGATTTCTGAAGTAGTCTGGAGGAGCTTTGTGTAAGGTTTGTAAAGTCACTTGCAGACAGCAACATCAAAACTTTTAAGTGCTAGAATATCCCTTCCCTCTTCTCTCACTGTCCATCATATTCGGTGGAATGAGAGCAGCAGGACCAGGTCAGAGTTAAGGTTGGCTGCCAAATTTCAAAGCTTTCAAAACCTCTTTATTTCATAACGGCAACATTGTAATAACACTGCTTTAAATTAGCTGATGTGTATTTACTAACTTAATCTTAGTACAATGCAGAGGTTTAAGGGTCGGGGACTATTGCACAGCTTTGATCTCTATAAACCCCTATTAGCAAAGGTACTGATACAATTATCTGCAGGGTCACTCTACATACTGAAAGCTAGCAGTCCAATCAACAGATCAAACTACCTCATTTATCATCATGTGATCTGTTTCTAATTAGTTCACTCAAGTTAATGGTTTCTTAAAACTGCCTTTTTTGAGTTATTTTTTTCAGAAACACATAAACCACTTGAAATAACTTCTCAACATTGGCTAAATATATTATTTGTTTTCTGGCATGTTTCCAGTTGTATGAGTTACACAAAATTCATTTACTTCATGAAATTTCTTTGCTCTCAGAGATGGAAGGCACAGAACAATGTTGGGCTGATGGTAGGGTCTGACAAAAACCTTTTTAACACATTCAGTACATTCTCCTGGCTCATGGAGTCTGACATTTAAAGTTTTGAAATAAGTCTAAATACAGCTAGTTTTATCTCCTTCCAAGAAAGCATAATCATGAGATTCAGTGAATGACTGGTACTCTGTGAACAAAGGTCAAATTAGACTTAAAAGTACAGGTGTGGATTAAAACTACTAGTGTGGAATGGAGCAAAAAGGAAACATCAATAGTTTTGCATGCCAGTCATAAATTCCTGGTCTTAATTAAAGTGTAATAAAATTTTTAATTTGATCAAAGCATGTAGCACCTATTGTAAGCCTACTGTTTCACCAGGGAGATTTATACCATTTGCTTTCTTCTCAGTACATCTAGAAATTGCATCTGCTTATTAGTAGATTTGCTATTAGAAATACACCTCTCCTGATGGTCTGTGGGCCAGGATTTAGTGTTATTAGGCTTGACCTGGTTTGATTCCCTGTCAAAGAAAACCCTTCAGCCTCAAGCATTTCATAAACTGCTGTGACCAGCATGCCAGCAGGAGTGAAGTGGAATTTAACCAGATTGATATATTGGTGTGGAGGGAGATTACACATGGACATAAGCCAGGGTTGAAAATCCTGCTTTACTTTTGCCCAAGTCAAGTGAAGCCCAAGTTTCAGCTATCATCAGCTCAGCATGACCTCTTTGCTTCCAGGTGATATGCTAGCTTTTTTTCTGGAAATTTTTCAGCAAGATTTGAAAGGGAAGGCAATCTCTGAAACAAAGTAATGGTTAGCACTGGCAGACATCTGCACATTGAGTGTGGCAGGGAAAGATATGCAGGCACAATCTGTACCTCCCGATTTTCTGTGTAAAATTTTAGTGTCCCAGCTTAAATAATAAGGCATCTGTGTGGCGAATGCTTATCATGGAACTTCCCATAACTTTTATAGGGAAAGATATAGGCAAAGATAGAACAAGAAAAAGCCAGGAATGGAGGAAAGAAATAATTTGGAGAAGGTGGAAAAGGTTAAAAAATAGCAACTAAGGAAAAGGGAGAGGAAAAACAGTGTTTTGTCTCTTCCAAGTGTTGGTGACTCAGACACTGAGACAAACTCCTGCCCTTGGATGTCTGTGCCTCGCAAGGAGCAAAATTTCCCAGTCTCACATGTTTCCTGTTAGATCATCAGAAGGTAGAAAAATTAAAAAAAAAAAAGAAAGAAAAAAAGAAGAAGAGACGCCCTTCTTCCCTATTTTCTCCAGATCTGGAAAATAGTAATTCCCTATGAGTGCCCCTCTCTCTCCAGGAAGATGTATATTGTTAACAGAAATGAGGACTCAGAAACAAACTTCTGTGGTAGGAGCAGTGCTCACATCCTGTTGTTCCCTGTTTGGCCATCAAAGCTGGCTTTCATATCTTTTTTTTTTTCCCACTGTATGGAGAAGTTCCTATTAATCTAATTATTGCTCCCAAGGTCAAGAAAATCTCAGTTTTTTGACACCTTCTTTGCAGTGCTTCTTTGTTTCCATGGAGAAATTTTGTGCTAAGATGGGTTTTGTTAGCAGTTGACACTTCTAATTATAGCTTAGTGGAAATTCCTGAGACTGAAATAAAAGTTGCTTTAGCCACCTTTTCATGTTACATCCAGTCTTTCCCTTCTGGAAGCACCTGGTATACCTGCTATGTGTTGGTGTCATGCTGCTTTAGATAGAGACTCATTTATAATGAGCTAGACTGAAATTAGATGAGATTACAATACATTCCTTTATATTCAAAATGGGCTTATTCCCTGAATTCTTTGGTTTTTTTGCCTTTGTGGAAACTACTTGCCAAATTGGGAAATGTATGTGTTCTTTTAGGAAAGCCAAGGAATAACCACAGTGTGACATCTGTCACTATATGTTAAAGTCATTGAAGGTAGATCAATTTTATCCCAGTAGTAATGGATATGATTTTTTCAACAGAGTAAAAGGATATTGTTGTAATGATGACAAATGTGAGTGACTTCTGATTTTTTTTTCCACTTGAAGTTTTTGCTTGAAGTTTTAGTGTTATTTCTTTGCTGTTTCCTTGTAGCCCAATGTGGATATGTTAAGGGCTGTCAAGGAGTTTGTTCAACTGTTTAAACTGTTAAATGCTTAATGATTCTTTGGTTCCATTGTGAGTCATAAGGCTCTTACAGTCACTAATAAAGAGTACTGTAGAATAAATATTATGTCATATTGGCATATACCAGATCTTTTGAGCCCTGCCAATATTGTAGTTTTGACTGACCCACTGCTTGATGAGCAAGGCTCATGCAGATGTTCTCATCCATACCTGCATACTGAAGTTTCAAGATTATCCTAAACATAAATTCTAACTTTTTAAATAATAAATAGGCATATTTTTAGCTTTTACCTGCAGTAAGGTGGCAGATACCTGCAAATCGGAAAAGAAAATACAATTTCAGTATTCAAATACCAAAGCTATCATGTGGTGCGTGAAAAAAAATGCCATGATATGCACTGAGCATGTGTCAGAGTTTGCATAAGAAAATGCTAGCATGAATTTCATAGGGTGAATAATAAGTTCTTTACAGTGTATCCAAGACTATCATGATGAAGACTTGCAGAAATGGGTAGATTTTTATTTTACATTTTTTTTCCTTCTTTGGAGTGGAAGAAGGTCTAGTAGCATGAGGGCAGGCAGAAAAATAAATATCTTTCAGTAGGTAACTGGAATTGTTAAATTTATCACCTTTAAGAAGTGGCAAGGAAAATACATAGTTATCTCAAAAATATTTGAATTACATATATATCTTAAATGAGTTTGGAGGAATAGTAAATTCACATCCTGGAACTAGAACCATCTCTATTTTTCACAGTATTTGGGTTTTCCTTGAAGGATGTGGAACTCCTATTTGCACTGTCTTGGAAACTGCTTTTGTGGTTTTGAATCTTTACATAGAGACAGTTTTGAATCACATGCTGTAGCATATGTCTAGCCCAGCTGTTGTCTCTGTATTTATATGGCCCCATCCCTATAAATCTCTGAGTGGATCAAAAGTAAAAACAAAATTACTCTTGCAGTACCCATGGCTGGGGAAGCATTTGGTGTCCACTATTAATTATATGGGTAAATTAGAGATAAGGGTTTTGAAGCATTTAGTCTCAAATCAAGCAAAATGTCTCTGACTGCTTGAAACTGGTTCCTCTGCTGAGTCCCAGCCAAGGGTATCTTCTTCACTACACCTTTTTCCAGGAAGTAGAGGATGTATTTTTTGAAATTACATGTATGGGCAGTCCTCATGTGGCACTGATGTCTTCAAAGATTAAAAAAATTGCAGCTAAAATTCTCAGTGCTGTGCAGCTGTATTCTGTGCAGCCCTAGGAAGGATGAAGAGTTCCAGAAAAGGAGGCTGAAAGCAATTATCTCTGCATTTTTTATCTGTCTTTTACACTGTTAGTACCCCAGCAAGCCACCTCTACTTACATACTTTTCCCTAACCCACAATAGTTTCTAGATCTAAAGTTTAACACAAAGACCAGATCCAGCAGATATTTTTGCCTTTTTTATACACTGTGCTATTTTAAATGGGGAAAAAATAAAGAAGGAACTGTTTTGATCAAAGGATTTTTCTCTGACATAGCAAGACATAAAAATGTATCCTCACAAATACCTCAGCTTTCAAATGCAAGAAGGCATTCTCACATTTAGACCATAGAAGGTGCTACTGGGATATTCCAGATTCCCTTCATTCCCAAGAGATCTGCTAATCTCAGAAAAACAAGGGAGGCACTTTGCTTGGCCCAAGATTTCACAATGCTGTGGTACACTTGGGTAGTTTCAGGACCCAGCACCCAGGCACAGGGCTACAGGCTCCTCTTGCACCTGAGTGTACCACCAGCTGGACTGAGAGGAAGATCTCAGGCTGGATGAATTAGCACAAAGCCACTTCTTAACAGCCACAAACTTTAAACAGCTTCGCCCGCCCCATCACCCACTTGAATTTATTATTGGTATTAAGATACACGAAATAACCTTGCAGAGGGAAAACTGTGTGTGCTCCCCCTGGTTCTGGCTTGTAGGAGTTGCCAGCCCAAAACATAACTTTTTATCAGAAAATGAAACTCCAAAAAAATTAGCTGATGGAGCTTTTACAATGCCTTACACAATCCAGCT
The DNA here is from genome assembly GCF_037042795.1 of Molothrus aeneus. Taxonomy (NCBI): domain Eukaryota; kingdom Metazoa; phylum Chordata; class Aves; order Passeriformes; family Icteridae; genus Molothrus; species Molothrus aeneus. Next base: position 44,845,889 of record NC_089647.1, read on the forward strand.
TGCACTTCCCCTCCAAGATAAGCAATCAGTCAAGCCTTGGAGAAGTGGGGTGGTATTCAGGACAAGCGGGCTGTCCCAGCTGGGCATCCTGGCTCACTGGGTGAGTGCAAGATCGTTATTTTATATCCTTGGGCAGTCCACTGTGGTAAAAGCTGCCTGAAAAGACAAGTTTTCAGATCTCCTGATGTACTACTTTGAAGTGGAGTGTGTTACACTGCCTTATCAAATATTGGAAACGCATGGTCTAGAATTCTGTTCCTTGACAAATGGTTGAACTACAGTGAAGATATCCTGCATGTTTCCCTGATTAAAACATTATTTTTAGAAATTCAGCCTGCAAATATCGTCATATCAGAGAAATGTATAGCAAATAGTGTAAATCAAAGTGTAAGTCAAATACAAGTAGTGTAAATAGTGTAAGTCAAATTCTTTATTTCACTTCTAACAGTGGTGTTTGATAAATTGAAAGATATACAGTCAAGGTATATGGATGACTGGAATAGCTGCTCCAGGGAGGGAGTTTCAAGAGCAAGGGGTTGTTGCCATCTCTCCAGGACTGAATATTATTGTTTGAGCACTTTTTGAACACTCTTGGAGCTATACTAATAGACAGTCATGATATTATTATCAATAAAGTCTTAGAGAGTATTCTCCCATTCCTCCTTCTAGCTGCTAAGGTAGTCACCATTTGAACTGTGTCTAGAATGTCACAGGACCTCCCAGAGCCATAGAGGCTCTAGCCATGTTCCCTAAAGGAATGGCTGTAGGGCTGTGCTGGAACAGCACAAATGATCAAAAGGCTTCAGGAGGTGACAGCTCTAATGCACCACCTCAGGACCAACTGCAGTGATCAGTGGGGCTAAATAGCTTTGGATAGGACAGAATGATCTGAATATCTGAATGATCTGACATGCACTTGATTTGGAGGGACAGAAAACACTTTATAGTGAATGAAAAAATCTCTGTCGTTTTGGTCATTGGTGTTTTACCTCAGAAGTTCCCTTAGTCTCATAGATATGGAGTATAGATCCTCATAGAGAGGATCCTCCTCACATGTACCATCTCCAGGCCACCAATGCCTCAAATTTTTTGGACATCATCAGTGTGGAGATGGAAGCATACTGTCCCAGTGGAGGCAGCAGTATCTTCTAGCTTTCTGTCAGGCCCTGGGATCATGTCGGCAGAGATGTTCCTTGAGGTTTTCCAGGTCCTTGGTCAGGGATGCAGCTGCTAAGAAGAGGCTTTTCCTTTTGACAGAAAGTAAAAAAGCAACCTGAAAAAACTTGACATCTTTTTGGAAGTAGCACTTAGGGCATGAGTTGTTCACATTTCACAGGTTTACAAGCCTGACATGCATCTGTACATCTTTGTAGCACAGCTTGTCCTCCAGTTACTCAAGTGAATTTTCCTGAGCATTTATACCCACGAGACTCCCACTCAAATATTTGTGTGCCAAGCTAGTCCAAACAGTCAGGACATGAGCAGTGTGATTCACTTTCAGATGTAAGAAAACAGTTCTTGAAAAGGATTACTGTACAGAGCAACTCTGGCAAGAGGTTCTATAGGAGTCCAAAGTCTCCTTCCTGACTTCTGTGCTAAGGAAGGTAATGTTATGGCAAGACTGTGCTCTTTTCCTCTGCAAGATTAGCAACTGTTCAGTATAACAAACATGAAGCACAAAAAACCCCCAGGAATTCCAGTAACCACTCTGAGCCAGATTTTAGTGGTTACATCCAATAGATCAACATCCCTTTCTTCCTCATGTTAATGAAATATCAGTCAATAACTTGTGTAGAACAAATCCTCTTATATGTATAAGAATGTAGCTGTAAGTCACCAGGGTAGCCCAGAGCTCTAAAGCAAGAGATCTTCAGCGAGGATAAGTCAGCTTAGCTGCACCGCAACATTTCCAGTAGACATCAAATGAAAATCTGGCTGTACAGCTGAGAATCATGTTAATGCCCCTGTGCTGCAGTTTTCTAAGCTGTTTCTTTTCTGTTTCATTACCTCTATGCCGTTCTTGCCTCACAAATTCTGCTAGTGTGGTTTCCAGTTTGGACCTAGATCTGTGAGGTCTGAAGGAGGGACATTCCTCTGGGACTGGGAAAATACTGCCTTCTCTAGTATGAACAGACTTAGTATTTATTTTTAACTTTATTTTCTGGTGGTTTTGAAATTACAATAACTGCTGTATTCTTTAAGCAGTGCTAAAAAATCAAAAGCGTTTAATTCCCAAGGATTTACTCTTTCTGAAAACCAAACAAGAAAATACACTGTGCATGGCAAAGGGAACAGAGTGAATAAACCAAAAAACCCACACGCCATTAAAATAACAACAGTGACTCATGAGGCTTACAAATTGCTACCTACAGATTCCAGGTGTCTGAAATAAATTATTTAAACTCAGCATAAACCAAACATTTTGATAGAGGTCAAATTCTTTATTTCACTTCTAACAGTGGTGTTTGATAAATGCAAATACAAGAAATCAGATTTTATAGGCTATTGTTATAGCAAAATTATTATTTAGTATTCTGTTTTGTCTTTTAAGCCATGTCTAAGTTATGAAGAAGGTTTTCTTACCTGACTTCTAAGAAAACAATATGCTTAAATGTAATCTAGTCCCAAGAAACACAACAAGATCATTAGACAGCTAAATCCAGTGTATCTGCAAACCTATTTGGGAATGTCATTTGCAAAACAGACTCAAATGAATCTACTATCTGCTGTCAATCACTAATAGTTTTTCTGCAGGTAACTGAGTTACCACAATAGCCTAAATAAAGATGCTCTTCCCCAGAGCAGATGATCAATTGGGCACCTGATCATCACTCCAAAAGTGTACCATAGCTGAAACAAACATACATGGTTTTGCATGGTTTTGGAAATCACCTAAAATTTGAGTATAGAATATTTATAGCTAGGTAAAAAATAAAAAGGACTATATACATTCAGTCTCAGTTTCTCTGTCACTTTCAATATTTTGTCACTTCAGGTTTTGGTAAAAGTTTTCCAAAATTTCTCTTCCATATCATGGTCACTGTTTCTCTGAAAGTTTTTCTCATATTTTTCTGCTTCATCTCCTCTGTCTTTATGAACCACATAAGTTTTCCAAGTCTCTCATGCTTTTCTTTTAATACTTGCTTGTTTTGTGCTTCTTTTTGGAAAAAGAGTGAGAGGTAACTGGCTCTGTTTAAAATGTGGCTCATGCAAATGCCAAGTGTAATAGTGCTCCATTATATCTGACTGGGAATGATATGACAGGACTCTCCCATATATACCCTACATGAAATTATGACTTGGTAAATGGTATTCAAATAACCATTCTGCCTTCATGTAGCAGATTTTCTGTACCCTGAGAAGTACAGAGGTGTAACATGTTAATCATAACAGCTAGAACTCATAAGCATCCTGGGAAAAATTTTCCAGATGGTACCTGCTGGAATTTAGGATCAGTAGTCCAAGAACAGGAGAGAAGGGAACAGGAGGCCATTGCTGTGAAAAGCTGAGGTCACTCAGGTGTGGCCACTCTTTATGAATGTATTGTGGGTTTCTATGCAAGACAATGCACATGAAAGGGTAAAACCGAGTATGGAATAAGAAGCAATTTTGCTGGTACACAAATGTGCTCTGCACACTCTGAACATGGCAAAGAGATGCTCCTTCCTTGCCAGTGTCAGTACTCAGACCTTTCACTAGTGACTGTGTACATCTTTGGAAGAATTTGAAGAATCAGAGGAGGTGAAGGAGCTGCTGGTATTGAACTAATTTACCAAAAAATTACTCAGTTTGTCTGCTCTGTGCATATGTGTGAATCTATGTTACTCTGTGATTGTCATTCTTGTGTTTGATGATGATACATGTACTGCTGTAAAATGGAAATCTAGGTTTTAGAAAAACTGGAATGGCACTGTACATCTAAATATAGACGAGGACTAGCTGGGCAAGTTGTTAGATTTATCCTGCATGAAGTGGAGGTGATGGGAGACAGCCTTCTGTGCTGAGCAGGAAGGTCTCACTTCCTGAGGCACCAAGATTAGGAACTTGCCATGTGTGTTCAGGGAACAGCCTAGAGGACATGGAGAGTTTGGAAGGGAAATTAAACTGTCCAAAAGCTGACATCTTTGACAGAGCAACTTGGGAGAATGGGAACATGCCAACAGACCTGTGAAGCTCTACAGGGCCCTGAATGCAAAAAGGAGAAACTGAAACTTAAAAGGAGTGATAAAGGGAAATTACTGAATTTGCAATTAAGGGGGAAGTACATGAAAAGTCTGAGTCATTCCACTTCAGAGAAGCAAAGAGCTCTCAGATGAGCAATAAGTCTGTAATGAACAACTTTTTAAGATGCCACCCTTTAGGGAAAAGTTCTTAATACCCTTGCCAGTTCATTCTCTCCAAGGTAGATTTCAATTTGTGAGTTACTGAGCATTCCACACGGCACATCACAGCTCTGTTTCTTATTTAACTTCTGCCTAGAAGTGGCCACAAGTCTTTAATCTGGTATGTGTGGATATAATTCTTTCCTTACTTGGCTATCTGTTCTTCAAATGCTGTTAATTTCAATGGGAATCCTTGCTTAGCTAATTTAGAAAGAATATTCAATTCCCAAGTGGCTTCAGATCAGCACCAAAATATATGCCAATAGGCCAAGGTCATGAGATGATCACAAAGCAGCCCTCAGAATTACAGCAGATAACCACCCTGACTACACAAAGAGGAAAAAAAAAATAGAAAATACTCTGTTATTTGTGTTTGCTTCAAATTATGCAAGAGTAACATTATGCTGTTCTTTCACATCACTGCGCTCCGCCTTCAACTCCTTTTTTCCACTTGAACTGAAAACCTTCCTAAAGGATGAGATTGGAGCTTACAAGAGACTGCTAGGTGCCAGTCCTACAAATGTCTTTGCACATGGTTAGCTTCATGCACAGGGGTGGTCTTGCAGATGTCAAGTGCAATACATGCCTAAGTGTTTAGAAGACTCAGCCTTACATCTGACATCCAAGTAAACAGACAATCATCCTAAATTCTCCGGGACTTTCTAATCAAAAAGGATGTTTTATTAAAAACAAATCTAAATTCAGCATAAAAAGAGCTTTTGAATTAAAATTATATTCATAGCTTAAAACCTTCAATTAGTGAAATCCATTTTCATACACTGGAGCTTAAAAGTTCACCTATATTTTAATATCTATATGCTAATTTATAAATTATGAAAGGTCAAGTACATCAGCATTAAACAGAATTTACTCTATTGATACACCAGCTAAGTATCAGTCACTCACCTTCATTTTAATTAAACTGATTCTCTTGTATTCCACGATTTGCTGGTAAAAATTTATGTGTGTAGTGATAAATTCAGCATTGTTATGACACCCACAAGTAACAATTTGAAAGGCAGTCTATTATACTTGCACAGTCTATTATACTTGCACAGTCTGTTCCATCCAGTGATCTCAAGCCACTTAGCAAAACTCACACAAAGATTCTTAAGCCAGAGGAGCATTATTGGCTGCCTGGCTGCACCATGTGCTCAAGGATCAAGTTCTGCAAATCTAAAGAGCATTGTTTGGTTTCAAGCTTCTTTGGTGAGGCAGGAATCCAAGAGGACCCTGAGCAGTAACAGATCCTTCCACTTAAAGACAGACAGAACAGTGGCTATTTTGTGGTCTCAGGTGTCCTCAGACCTGGGAAGGGGCACAGTACCAGTAGTCTGTGCTTCAAAGGTATGACAGGCTGAACAAATGGCTAGGTGACATTCTTTGAAGGTAACAATTTAGTTGATAAATTAAGACATCGCTCTATTTTTTCCTATTTATAAATTGTCAGTAAACTAACTGACTTTTCCAAATCTTTAAATACCAGAGTTGCATTTTTTTTTCTGTGGGCTAATGGAAAAATGGCTTCTCTGAATATTCACTATGGTTTGATTACTGCTTGTGCCACATGGTTGGCCGGCTTAATGGTGTGGTCTTTCTGTTTCCTGATTGCACACTTCAAGCTTTATGAGCAGGAATAATCTTGTTTCTTCTTTGTGAGTTATTCATGAACACACAAAATTGCTCAATGAACATATGGAGTTTAAAAATATAACTATTTAAGTGGCTTTTGAAAGTCTTCATGATATTGTTATGCTTGAAAATATTTATTTGGTCCAGTGCCTTTGCATCCCAGGGTCACCAGAAAATAGTCTTTCATCTTCCAGATTGCTGGGATGAATGAGTTTGCGTACATCTGTAAAGAAGATTTTGTTCAGGAGACTCAGATCTAGTTTTGTGGATGTTGTATTTTACCAGACTTAAACCATCAGTTTCCACCAGTGTGACTCAGTTTCAAATAACTTCCGTTTTGGTTTTGCCAAATAACAAAAAAACCCCCCAAAACAAAAAACAAAACAAAAAACCAACCAAACAAAAAGACCAAACAAAAAACCCCCACAAAAATGCAAAAAAAAACCCCCAAAAAAACCCCCCAAAACAGCTCAGAAGAGAATCAGTAGCTACATGAGAGAACATACAATATTCTTTGAACTACAAATAGATTTTTCCTTCTATCTTAC